>NC_064639.1:716329877-717529877 GCF_023864345.2 Schistocerca serialis cubense | reverse complement strand
ATATTGCAGAGTCAACATGGGGCCCATGGAGTACTGTTTTATGGCTGCCCAAATCATCATCGAACCCCCTCCGTGTTTCAGACTTGGGGCAAAAACTTGGCCAGAAATTGGAAACCTATGAAACAAGAGTCATTCAACTGGGTCAGAGAGGTTACTTCTTTCGAAGAGAGTAGCAATGTGTGTTGGACAATCTGACTATGTACTTGGTTTGCCATATAGTGGAGGCAGAATTATTTAAAAAGGATTTTGTAGTAATATGTATTGAGAAAAAATTTTGGGGAAATGAGATGATTCAAAATGCAGGAATGACAAAGTCAATTTTTAAGGTAATCCATTTTTTTAATTATTTGTGACTATATTTTCTTATTGTTAGGATGCTGTATATGGTTAAAGTTTGCTGTAGAAATTTTATAGTGGATCACATGGACTTGTCTGATAGTTGAACAATCAATTGTACACAAGAGAGTTATTAAGAAATACTTTTGCTGCTTAAAATGTGAGAATTTTATAAAACAGGTGTATTTCTGTTATGGTTTAATGAAGCATAGTTTTACTTTCAATCTTTGTTGTCATTTATAAGTTGTTCAAGTTTATTTCCTTATTTTTTATTCTTTACTTTCATGACTGTTTGCATACTTGCATTGCACTTCGTCAGTTCTGTACTGAGAAGCATTTTATGACAGATGGTGAGATACCATCTCACAATGCACATCACATGTATGGAAAATTAAATTTGATTTTTGACAGTCTCGATATATTCCTAATAGGAATGTGTTTCAGAGCAGATGAGTGTTCCGTGCACACAGGTATGCCAATAAATTTAATTATCATCTAAGTTCGTGTCCACCATAAGGTATAGTGAGTGTTAGAGTGATTTGTTAAAATAACGTATCAGTTCCCAGGCTTAATACCAATAGAAGATTTCCGTAAAATGCTATCTTGTGAATTTTCAAGCAGTTTGACCAGAAAGTCAGAGGCATTAATTTTATGTTCATTTGCTCAGTAATTACAGTAGCAGTTCTGATACACTTATTGTTTGCAAGACTAAGTATAAAGATTAGGAATGTTCAGGTCAAACATTTTAATCTGAATCATTTTGTTTTGCAGTCAGATAGCACGTGCAAATTTCATTGGAAATGAATTGTTTCCTTGCAGATGAACTGTTTGATGCACCGGCAAGTCTGGATTTCCCATGGTGTAATGTGAACTCCCAACATTTCTGTTCAGAATTAAATTTTCTCGTAGTTATGTTGCCCAGCATCAAAATTTATACATTTTGATATCAAAATAAATTGTATAAATCTCTCAGATACCAACTAGACGCTTACAAAGACAAGTTCAGAATTATTACAAGAAGCTTTCAGTCTCATTACACCATTTCCCCCCCATCTGGTTCTCATCTCACAGTACTGTGAAGTGGTTTAGAATCTCTCTTTTCCTGTTGGTGTGAATGCTTAATTATTCCTCTCCCCCACCACAAGTTTTCTGCTTCTATATAACAATGTAATATAACAATGTAATGCAGGAGCATGAAGCAGATGAGAAAGCTGGTTACAGTTGCAATAATGTATACAGAATGAGAGAACCATTGTGTGAAATTCATCAGAGGGACACTCATTTGCTGATGCACTGTTTACCCACTATATAGTATCACTGCTCTGGTTGATAGACTGTTAGTCACATGATTAGGCTGATGGTTGTTGTCCTGTATAAGCAGAGGGGAAAAGTCTCCAATCTCGTCAATGCATATTGATTTGCTGAATTTACTCTTAGTCTCCAAAAGTCTGTCATGACAGTTACAGAGTAGGTAGTTTATGGCCTTAGATAAGAACACTATTGAGAATTTGCAAATGAATATGTAGAAATTTATGCAACTCAATTATTAATTTGAAGAAGAAAATCACTAACATTATTAATAATTATTCTTGCTATCAGTAAACAGTTATCACTGTCACTTGTGACATCCCTGTTCTTAATGATATTGCGAGAATAAATTAAATAATATTCATTATTTCCAGCCTACGATTACCATGTGCTAATGGAAAAAGTGAAGAGCTTGATCTGTGTCTCCTTGTTGATGATACTCTATCCACTTTGGTATCATCCTTGGTACCTTCTTGGCTATCGACTGTACAGTCTTTTCTCCCTGTCTTGTGGCTCTACGTCAGTGGTTACTGCATGGAGATCTTTGTGACTTTTTGAGGATATTGTCACTTCCTCGTCATCACTTAATGGACCAGTTATTACAGTGGTCTCTTCAAAGAGCCAACTGGCAATTATATACTTCTGCTGTACTTTCACCACCCCTCTGTCAAATTGCCCTGAAGAGGTTGTAGGATATGTCTCCAGTGTGGTCATCTGCACTGCAAGATCTGCTTTCCCCCTTTATTTGAGCCAACCCCATGCTGGTCGGTGCCATTGCATACTAAAAACATTCCAAGAACTATTCAGGCTCATCAAAGGAGTATACAGTATCTCAAGCTACATCCTTCACAGGCCACCCTCTATCTATATTACCCTTTAAGTGAGAAGAGGTTTTTCCCAGCCTAACAATTCAATACATATCGGTGTGTACTCTGGTAATGCCAATGAATACACCTACACAGTTTTATACTTATTCTTAAGTGTAGCATGAGTTAGCGGTAGTAAATATTCATACCAATAAATCAGGAAAAAAATTATACATTGTAATTCTAGTCGTTTACCAGTGGTATATATACTTACCAGTGTCATTGAAAGATTTAAGCACAGTAAGAGGGAATGCTGGGATCATTATGTCCCCTTAGGAATATATGCCTCTTCATCCCACATGTGTCTCAAGCTGCATAGTCTACTGTCCAGGGTTTCCTCATTAATGGTGGTATTTCTACCATACATTGATTCTTGCTGAACACCGCATGGCCCACATTGTGACAGCATCTGCATGGTCTTCTTACCTGCCTGCCACTCGAATGGCATAAAAGCAAGTTGAGGACATCCCCATGTCCTTTAACTCTCATCATGCCAAATTATACAATGAAAATTTCACTGACTGAAGCTGCTTCAGGCTGTTGACTCACCATACACTGTGGCCCCAGGCCCTGACTTGGTTCATAACCAGCTGATCCAACATCCAAATGTTACTCAAAGGACTCTACCTACTCAAGGTCTTTGACTGCATTTGGCTAGAAGATGTCTTCCCTTTGCAATGGCAAGATGTATCATCATTCCAATCCTCAAACCAGTCAAAAAACCATCATCCATCTGTAGCTAGTGACCGATTAGCATCACCAACATGCTCTGCAAACTGCTTGAAAGGGTGGTAACCTAGTTATATGCTGTGTTCTCAAATTACAGGACCATCTTTCCCCCTATCGGTGTGTTTTCTGGGAAGGACAATCCACAACCAACCATCTAGTTAGGTTGGAAAAAATAATCTGCCAGGATTTTTCAAAATGCCAACTCCTCTTTCCAGTGTGCCTACACTTACATAAGAAATATGACACCACTGTGCTTCATTACATTTTACTTATCCTCCACTATTAGGGCTTTGGAGGCTCCCTATTAATTTTTATTCATCAATTTTTATCATGTCAGTTGTTTCAGGACTGTACTGATAATTCACTGAGCTCTCCTTGGGTCCAGGAGAACAAAGTTCTTTGGGTCTCTGCACAGAGCAGTACGCTCTTCCACATCACCATCACTAGGCTTGTGACCTCTGCCAGGCCACTGGTCACTTCTGCACTGTATGTTGTCATGTGCCCATTGCTTTTGGGGAGATGCCAAACCTACAAGTTACATATGTCCTCCCAGAGTATCACACACTTTTTGTAGATTTGATTTGTTTGCTGATATCTTCTGGATACTACAGTCGTCTATAAATGGTCTTGCTGTTCAGTCTCAGCTAATAATTTTCTTCACAATGCTCAGATCCTCTTCCCTGAACATTTAATGAATTGACTGGGATGAGAGCTCATTTCTCTCCTCAAATAACATAAAGCATTCATAACCAGAGTTCTATCATTTCAACGATATATTGTCAAATTAACCATTAATACAATGTACTCTACAATGAGCATGAGGCTGCTCCTTCTCTCTGGTCTGTATACAATGTTATTGTTGTGGTCTTAAGTCGGAAGACTGGTTTGATGCAGCTCTCGATGCTACTCTATTCTGTGCAAGCCTCTTCATCTTCGAGTAACTTCTGCAACCTATATGCTTCTGAATCTGCTTACTGTATTCATCTCTTGGTCTCCCACTACAGTTTGTGTCCCCCACACTTCCTGCCATTACCAAATTGATGTGTCAGAACGTGTCCTACCAACCGATCCACTCTTTTAGCCAAGTTGTACCACAGATTTCTCCTCTCCCCAATTATATTTAGCACCAAATCATTAGTTACGTGATACTCATTTAATCTTCAACGTTCTTCTGGAGGACCACATTTCAAAAGCTTCTGTTCTCTTCTTGTCTAAATTGTGTATCATCCGTGTTTCACTTCCAAATGTGGCAACACTCCATACAAATACATTCAGAAAAGACATCCTTACACTTAAATTTGAACTTGATGTTAGCAAATTGCTCTGTTTCAGAAAAGCTTTCATTGCCATTGCCAGTGTACATTTTATATCCTCTGTACTTCAGCCATCATCAGTCATATTGCTACCCAAATAGCAAAACTCATCTGTTACTTTCAGTGTGTCATTTCCTAATCTAATTCCCTCAGCATCACCTGATTTAATTTGACTACATTCATTATCCTTGTTTTGCTTTTGTTGATGTTCATTGTATATCATCCTTGCAGGACACTGTCCATGCTGTTCAACCACTCTTCCAAGACCTTTGCTGTCTCTTAACAGAAATACAGTGTCAATGGCAAACCTCAGAGTTTTTATTTCTTCTCCCTTGCTTTTAATTCCTGCTCCAAATTTTTCTTTTGTCTCCTTTACTGCTTGCTCAATGTAAGGATTAAATAACAGTGTAGATTGGCTACAACCCTGTCTCACCCCATTCTCAACCACTGCTTCCCTTTCATTCCTCTCTACTTTTATATCTACCACCTGGTTTCTGTACAAGTTGTAAATAGCCTTTTGCTCCCCGCATTTTATCCCTGCTACTTTCAGAATTTCAAAGAGAGTATTCCTGTTAACATTGTCAAAAGCTTTTTCTAATTCTACAAATGCTATAAATGTAGGTTTAGTTTCCTCAACCCATCTTCTATCAGAAGTCATAGAGTCAGTATTGCCCACATTTCTTCAGAATCCAAACTGACTTTCCCCAGGTTGGCTTCTACCAGTTTCTCCGTTCTTGTGTAAAGAATTCGTGTTTGTATTTGACAGCCATGACTTATTAAATTCATAGTTCGTTAATTTTCACATCTGTCAGCACCTGCTTTCTTTGAAATTGGAATTACTATATTCTTCTTGAAGTCGGAGAGCATTTAGCCAGTCTCATACATCTTGCTCACCAGATGAAAGAGTTTTGTCATGGCTGGCTCTCCCAAGGCTGTTGGTAGTTCTAATAGAATGTTGTCTATTCCTGGGGCCTTGTTCAACTTAGGTCTTTCAGTGCTCTGTCTAATTTTTCACACAGTATCTTATCTCCTATATCATCTTCATCTACGTCCTCTTCCATTTCTATAATACTGCTCTAAAGTACATCTCCCTTGTATAGACCTCTTTATACTCCAGCCACCTTCCAGCTTTTCCTTCTTTGCTTAGGGCCAGTTTTCCATCTGAGCTCTTGGTATTCATGCAAGAGGTTCTCTTTTCTCCAGAGGTCTCTCTAATTTCCCATAGTGACAGGGTATGTCAAATCATTAGGTTTTACACAACATTAATTGGTAATACAGGCTCTTTGGTTATTGTTTGGTGAGCCACCATAACACCTTCCATCAGCAGCTGCACAAAATAACTATCCACAACAGCAAGTAACGACATCTATGCACCACTCATGCCCAAGGGAGAGGCAACTGCTTATATTGTTGGCTCTAGGTAAACAGAAGCCTAGCAAAAATGTTTTGCTTCACTCTAGCTCGGTTAACGTAAAGTAACAGTTCTTCTGCATATTCACGTATAGTCTTCCATTTCTCAAAGGGCCTAAGAGTGTACCATGGCATTTCCTAATGAAATGTCATGGTATACAACAATCTCAAAGAATTTTGCATGTAGTGTAGCTCGCAGTCTGTAAACTTGGCTGAATCCCTGGTAGCTGAATGGTCAGCATGACGGAATGTCATACCTAATGATCTGCGTTAGATTCCCAGCTGGGTCTGAGATTTTCTCCACTCAGGGACTTGGTGTTGCGTTGTCTGTATTGTCATCATTTCATCCCCATTGACATGCAAGTTGCTGAAGTGGCATCAACTCAAAAGACTTGCACCAGGCGATCAGTCTACCCGATGGGAAGCCCTAACCACACAGAATTTCCATTTACCTTGGCTGAATGCTAGCTCCAACATGCCATCCAAATGGCTCCTGCTCAGATCCTTTCCTATGGGTTGTAATTCTGTCTGGTGAAAGCACAAGTCATGCCTTTCTGTTGTCATACAACAGTCCATTTAACTTAGAGCTGTACTTGGGTGTCTACTGTTGGGGTGTTGTCACACAGTCCTAATTTTTAAAACCCTTCTTTGATAAAAAGTGGATATGCTGTCCAATATTCAACTAAAAACTAGCTTCATGGGAAAGATTAATGAGCTCTGCATCTTTACCCATAACTCTTTGGGTGCAAATCACACCACTCTACTCTCTATTTATCGGGCTCTGGTCTCATTCTGATTGGGCTACAGTTGCTGGACTTACGGCTCAGCTGCAACTTCAGTTTTGAGTTTGTGGGTCAGTTCATCATCATGAAGTGAGTGGCTATTGGTGCTATCTGGACTAGTCTGTTAAAAAGTCTCTTTGCCACAATGGAAATTTTCCATCTTCAATTGATTGCTAGCAGCCCTTGCTCACTTCTGCAATCACCATCCAAAAACTTCCCAGTTATCCAAATTCTTAAAGTCTTTTTGCATAGAAGGGGTGTTGACCCCAAGACATTGACTCTCGGGTGGCATTACCAGTGGAAATGTGGTTCAAAGCCATTTCTGCAATTCTTCTCCTTTCGCCCCCCTCCTTCCACCCTTCCTTGGTTAGTATCCAGACAATGAATTGGAACTGATCTATTTTCAGTTCCGTAAGTTTGTTGCCCCCATGACCCTTCAGTGCCTGTTCCTCTTGTTGCTTCAGGAGTAGTAGGGTCCTACCATCATTTACCCTGACAGCTGCGAAGCCATGGATACATCTCCAAGTGGTCAGGAACAACATTTGTTTGCTGGATCAGATAGTCTTTATTATGACAGAGCTGATGGTCTTTGACAGAACCCTACATTATATTAAACAGATCTCCCTTGAATGTCTTTTAACTTGTATTGTCTCAGTGAGCAATCTCGAGGCTATTGATCGATGTTACTCTTGTCACCCAGTGATATCTGACGTTGCTGGCTTTCTCTTGGGCCTCAGTCATACTGCCTGCTAAGTTGTTTTTCTCTGGATCCCAGGTCATATGGGTATCCCAGAGACTGAACTGGCTTTCCATTTGACAAGATGCAATTACTTCTCATATATTTGCTTTGATGATTGCAGGAACAGAGTTGCATATGCAGATAAGACCTGTCCTCACTTGAAGTTGCAACATCTGGTGGATTGCTGCCTCTTTTAATAAACTCTGCACCATCAAGGAGACTACTGCAGCGTGACGCTCATACTCCTATTCCTTGTCTTATGTTTTCACCACATTGATACTTTTATTTTATTTAACGAAGCACCACCACATTATGGTTGCAGAACCTTACAGACAGTAGCTCACATCCTCATGGTATGACTCCTCCTTCTCACTCTCTGTGTCAAGCATTGTCTTCCAGATCCTTTGCCACTAACATTGTGAGACAATTCATGGAAAGCTGATCTGTTTCTGTGTTTTCTACATGAAAGTGGTTTTTATTCTTGGATATAACATTTTAAACTACTGCTGGGGTGGGGACAGTGTGAATGGGATTGGGTCATCTCCCACTGCTTGCTGGGCCTGGGGACCCTCAACCCTGTGTCCTTTACCATCTACCTTTGTCATTCCTCTTTTACTCAATTTTAATCATATTTCAATGGGGTTAGTTCTTTCCACTGCTGCATCCCATGTAACTTTATAAGGGTAGCACTCTGACGAACACAGCGTGTTAAGGGTTTCTTATTCTTGATGTTATTTTATGAGGAAAGACAGTTGAGCTGGTTTTTATGTTCCCTTCAGAATAGTTGTTATTATTCGTGTCTTTAACACTTTTGCTATAACGGAGCTGGAGTAGGACAACTATGGGTGGGACGGGCCCCATTATATGCTTAGTGCCAGGAAACATTCACCTGGCCCCATCCAAATACTGACCTGAATATTTCCCTCACCTTATTTTATCATTGTCCAACTGATGTTCTGTGCAGTTTTAGATGTATCACTTGTATTATTATGAATTTCCATGCTAGAATGCATTCCTTACTCCATAACTGTTATAGCCCTTAATTGATTGGTGGAGGTCGGGTGCAAGTGAGGTTTCTCTAACCACAGATGAATGCTGGAGCCATCCTCATCTACTCATTGAGCTGCATATTGGCCTTACAAATTTACATCTCTTTAAATTACATCTTAGCTCAAGCCTCAATATTGTTTCAGTTACTCGATTTTACCATTCCTACATACTTTCATAATTCAGTCAAATTTCTGTCCGCTGTTACAACTCTAGATGACCTGTCTCTTTACTGTAGGGCTGATGATCTCATTGTTTAGTCTCTTAATCCTCCAACCAACAAACCAACCAACCAACCAACCAACCAACACTCCAGAAAATCCACTCCATGGCCAGCAGTACTTCCCCGTCCATTATACTGATGAGATCTCACACCACTGATTTCCATGTAATTGGATCCACCATAGAAGCAAACAACACAAAGAAATTCCATTCCAAAGAAGAGGTACACCACTTGGTGAACAATTGGTTGCTAGAATCTCAAATAATTTTTTTCCACAGGCTGTGAACAGAAACAACATTAGTAGGTTTAGAAAAAACTTATGGCAGTGTTGTCTGTGTACACTCAATGGAGTTATAATTTAATCTGGGATAAACTGTGGGGAGTAAAAGGTTGTCTACAACATATTTGACAACCATACTGCAGCCCTGAATCAAAACACGTGAATGGGAAGCAGTAGTTGAGAAAGGCGTGAGACAGGGTTGTAGCATGTCTTCCAGGTTATTTGATATGACTTGGAGCAAGCAATGAAGGAAACCAGGGAGAAATACGGAAAAGAAATTAAATTTGTGGGTTTGGGATTTGTCACTGACATTGCAATTCTGTCAAAGACAGTGGAGAACTTTGAAGATCAGTAGTTAAATTAAATCAGTTGATATTGACGGAATGAAATTAGGAAATGAAATGCTAAAAGTTGTTGCATTGCAGAAAGATATGCTGGGTGAATATATAATTCTTTAAAAGTTTTTCGCAGCCAGCACTGATCCAGGCCAAGACAGGCTTGAGCTCAGTATCACAACAGGAATGTCAGGAATATCAAACTGGCAGGAGAACCAGAACTGCAAATATTGTGACTCACAGCCGAAGTCATTGCCACACATTGGTCGAACAAGATGTTAGAATTGGCAGTTCGGCAGTATGACTTTGCTTTGGAGGTAACATAATGTCATTCTGACAGAACTTCAAGGTGCAGTAACTATATGTAATCTTACACAAAAATGCCTTTCAATCTGCTGACATTGGAGAAGGTGCCAAGCTGAAGCGCTGCAAGCCACAGTTGAGACTTAGAAGAGTGGTTAAGAATGCTGACGAGCCCAGAAAACTGTGCCACATTCAGTCATCCTCCAACAGCCACTTATACTTGGCCTCCCGAGCCTCTCTCTATTCCAGTTGCAGTGAGCCAGCACAGAGGCAGGACCAGTGACTCTCATGCTGACACCATTTGCAACTACTACTATCGAGACTGCAACCAGCCACGTCTGTTGAACTTAACTGTTATGAACTGCTCACCTCTTCTCTGCTGATGTGAAGACTCGGAGTCTTCTACCACCAGCTTGCTAGGGGGCAAACTGACAGTGTTTGGCACACTGTCAAACTGTCACTGTATTGGGGAGGTGTGATAGCTGCTGCTACCCCCACTTGCATTTGTAAGTGGACACTGGCATCCACTGCCTTCCCCTGGTGAATCGACACTACCACCACCGTCATACCGCACAGAGCTACTAGAAGCTTTCTAGAATGCTCATTAGCTATCCACGAGTGTGCCCTAGTAAACTGTGTCATCAAGCTGTAGGGCACCACCACCGGACAAACGATGCCTGCTGCCAGTTAGGAAAGTGGCCTGCGTGACATCACTTCTGCTGTGCTAGCAGCCTTGACCTCACTGACCGCCTCAACACTGCTGATATGGATGCATCAGTGCATTCCAATTTTGCATGCCGCCTCCACTGACCTCGCTGGTGTCAAGGAGATGATTATTCGATTGTAAATAATAACTGTCTAAACTGCTAATGCTGTCTCTCTCATTAGCAGTCAGTGTGCGTGACAGGTGCTCACTACTGTGCTCCGCACTTCATCGACCAGCATCTGTAAAGGTGACAACCCACCGACTCTTACAGAGTTATAGATGAGTTTTCCTACTTGGGCAGCAAAATGAATGACAGAAAAGAGGACATAAAATGCAGATTTGCAGTAGCCAGAAAAGCGTTCTTGAAAAAGAAAAAACTGTTAATATCTAATATATATTAGTGTTATAAAGCCTTTTCTGAAAGTATTAGTCAAGAGTGCAATATTATATGGAGGTGAAATGTGGAAAATAAACAGCATATTTAAGAAGAGAACAGAAGCTTATTAAATGAGATATTACAGAAGAATGTTTAAGATTGGGTGGGTAGATAAAGTAAGTATTGTTGAGGTACTGCATAGATTCGGGGAAAGTAAAAGTTTGTGGTGTAGCTTGACTAGAAGAACATATTGGTTGTTAGGACGTGTCCAAAGGCATGAAGCAAAAGTTAATTTGTATGTGACAGCTAAGAATTTTAGACAAATTCTGAGGTTTGACAGTAGTAAGTGAATTTAGATGGATGTAGGTTTCAATAGATATACTGATTTAGAGAGTCATGCACAGGGTAGGCTAACATAGAGCTGCTGCTTCTTTATTATTTTATTTGTTTGTTTATTTCATACAATTTTATGTTTTTGCTATGATTGTTCTCTCATAATAACCACACTACCTGAAAGCAAAGAATTATTTTGCCACTTCTGTGAGTTGTAGCAATCCTATAGTTAATGCAGGTGGAGGTTGAGCCGTTACAACAGTGCACATGTAATATTAGTTTATTTTACTATTTTCCATGATTTCCGTAAATTGTTCCAGACAAATGCCAGGATGGTTGGTTTGAAAGGGCACGGCTGACTTCCTTCCCCATCCTTCCCTAATCCAATTAGACCGATGACCTCACTGTTTGTTCCCCTCTCCCATATCAACCAACTAATTTAGATGCATTAGGTGTTGACTTGAATGACAATATATGTTTGTAGTTGGTGCAGAGTACAAAAAGAACTGTTTATATATGACTGCTATACACTGACTATAGTCTGATTTAAAGTAGTTGTCACTTGAAGTTTGCGCTGCGAAATTGCGGCGTTGTCACGTCTAGCATTGGCTGGAGGTAGCCGTCTCAGCGCATCGCTACCCCTTGCGATAGAAAATCGTTTAAAGCCTATATCTTCTACAAAAAGTAAGTAAAAAATTTCAAACCCACATACAATGTATATCTCTACAATATCTCTCAAACTGTCAAATATCTATTCTTAATTTTAATTAGGACAAGAGTTACATTAATTTGTTTGATACCATTTAAATTCTCGATTTCGTAAACAGCTTCTAACTTATCACATCATTACTGAAAAACTATTGACATCACAGCAAAATATTTTTTTCCATTCATTACCAAAATAATGCACTCGGCAAGTTTTCGTAGAGCATTACGTTTCCCATATATAAATTTCTGAAGACAGCGTTTTTAAGCAACCCTATCAGTACTGAACTCGAAACAAGTATGACGTTTAAAATCTCTATCTCCTATAAATATTATGTAAATATTTTGAAATTTACATACAGTATTGGTCTCAGTGGTATCTATAAGCATATTAAATATCTTCACTTAGTTTTAATTAGGGCCGTTGTTACATTAACTATTGAAGTGTGAGAAATTTTCGCGTCCGGAAAAAGTTTTCTTCTTTAGATTGCAAATCTCAAAAACTATTACACACATTGAATAACATCTTGGTGTGTATACAAAATGAAATAGAATTAAAATTCAGTCTAACTTACTGTAAGGAGATGACAAGAGCTGGTCAAACAGTATTTCTTATTCTCACAACAAGAATAAGAATTAATCGAAATAAATTCACAAACACAATATTTGATGGCAGTAAGTACACTACACACTAATCAGACAATGTGAAAACACCACTTAATTCAGAGTCAGAGTCAGTGGAACTATCCATGTCAATGCTCGTATTGACAGATATAATCAAGTCTTCGACACTTTGTTGTAAGATACCTTCACTGTTCCATGCATCCTGTATCACCCCTTTCACATGATGCACTACCTTCTGCCAGTATTCTGATGTCACAATTTCAACTGCCTCTTTCAAAAGGCGTTCCACTTTGGTTAATGTGAATTTCTTATTTTCTGCAGCAATACGCCGTTTAACCTGAGCCCAAATCAGCTCTATTGCGTTGAAACGGCAATGGTAAGGCGGCAATCTGAGCACTTTATGCCCGTATTTTTTTGCTACTTCATCCACAACGTAAGTCAGGTTCTTTGGCTTGTGTTGGGATACAAGTTCTAATAATTCTGCCCTTGTCAAATTACTGTCGAACTGTACCTTATGTTTCTGTAACCAGCTAACAATGTCGTTTTTCTTTGTTGCCTTTGTGGGTGATTTATCTTGTATTACTGAGTGATAAGGAGCGGTATCCATAACAATGATAGAAGTTTTTTGTTATGTTCTGGAGCACACAGTCTTCAAACCATTTCACAAAAGTATTGTGGTTCATCTCTTCATGGTAGTCGGAGGTCTTATTTGAACTGAATAGCAGCAGACATTTTGGAATGAAACCTTTTGAATTTACTGCATGTGCTACAATTATCCTTTTTCCTCTGCTGATCGGAGCTGCCATACTATCGCTGATGGTACCGTCTGTCCAGCCTGTTTTTAAACTGTGTCCTGCATTCATCCATGTTTCATCAAGCCAAATGATATCACCAAAATTTGTCCCCACTAATTCTCTAAGAAAGCGGCATCGCTAGGCTGCAATATCTTTGCATTCCATTAATAACTTTCTGCCAGAGATGGATTTATATCGTAATCCTAACATTTTCACGAATCGTAACAAAGACGATTTACTACCCTGAAACAGATCAGCCGCTGTAAGGGTAGCATGTAGTTTTTTGAGTGTCGGATACTCCTTCCTCGAATAAAATGCGTATATTTGATGACGAATGCCATCTTCCTGAAAAGAGTCAAGTTTTGTGACCCTCTTCTCTAGTCGCCTCTTTTTCCCAGGTGTCTCCAATTTAGATGATTCACTTGAGCCTTCTTTCATGAGTTTCTCCTTGCAGATTCTTACTACTGTTCATTCGCTAACTTGCAGAGCAGCTGCAGTTCGCTCCACCACCTTATCCAAAGGAATGAGAGGCCCTCCTGTATCCCTCTCTCTCTCAAAATACTCCCTTAAGGAACACATGTATTCACACACCTGACTGCGTATAATGACGCCATGCCCGCCACTTTTTGGAGGTTTCTGAGGAGTGTGCAGCCTCGGTCTCCCTCTCTTGCGACTGCTTCCATCAGACGTCGTAAACATGCGAAGCTATAAGTCACTCAAATCTCTCAACCGCACGTCTACAACGGCTCGCTGAGGACTGGCTGGCTGGCACAATGCCTTGCCTTAGTCAGCTCAGCAGAGTGAAGTGGCAACGCAGTGGCTGCCGACAGCGCCAGCTGCCATTGGTTTATTGGTGGCGGGAGCCCTGCAGCCCATTGCCTGTCAAGTGACAACTACTTTAAATCAGACTATAATGATACTAGCACAGCTGTAAGAAAACTGTGTTATTGTGGGGACTTTGTGAAAAAGCCATCTAGATTGTTTAACGTATTTCTTTACTTATAATGCTGTGTTGACTGATGCCATGATATGGTCAAAACTTGGAAATTGTAAAACAATGTCCAGTATCCATTCCAGTAAAACATTTGCGTAAGTGGGATGTTATTGAATGTGACATTGAAAATTGTTTTTCAAATTTCAAAGTTTTGACCTGACGAGAGCAGTAACCAAAATTAAATTAAAGAAATATGATAAGCGATCTAAACGAGTTTATTCTCAAAACAGTTTTCCTTGACCATTAAACTGTGTCAGCATTGCCAGTTCCTAAATGTTGATACTACATTCCAACTATTTATAAGACAGGCTACCCATTGTATGCTCAGTTTCCCTGTTGAGTGTCATGCTGAGTGATGGGGTGCACATTCACATTCTTTCTAGTGTGGGTATAGCACCATTTGACATTCCATTGACGTCCAGGTGATTTGCCATTGACGTCCAGGCGATTTGGTGATAATCCAACGTTAATGGCTTATCTTTAATGTGTTTGAACAGCTGTGTTATCTGACTGTATTGTACTTATGACACAGTATAAATTTTGTGTGTGATACTTGTGTGGTACCACATTCATAGCCATGATCACTTCCACAAACACATTTATTAAAAGAAAACAAAAGGAAGTGAGCTGATCATTTCTTTGTGCTTTTGCTGGAAAGTTTGTTATTTCCTGTCCCTCTGCTTATGTAGCATTTTCTAACTGTTTCAGGAATATTCACCTTCAGATGATTTTCCGGGGCCTAGCACTCAGGATAGTGGGAAAATGGAGGATGAGGAATGTGAGGAGGATATGGAGGATGCAATGAGTGAGGGCGATGGTGAGGTGAGTTATGTTCCAAGTGACCTATCCACTGTTGGTGTGTTGGTGGCAGCCATGTGATACTAGTAAGGTCAAATTGCTGCCTGTGGAATGTTGGATTTGCTTGTGAATGTTATGGACAAAAGTGATTTGATGGGGAGGAAAAGATTTTACAGCCAATGCTGTTTAGTTCTTATATTGATGTGTACAGAGTGTCTAGAAAGGACAACTTTTCTCACAGGAGGTAGTGCTGGGCATAACTATAAAAACAGTTATGTTAACAGGTGTGCAAAAGCAGAAACTTGTGTAGGTATGGGCCATCTCACTCCTGCTGAGAAAGCCAGTACTTAGTGGTGTAGGAAATCCTCCAGTTGACGTACAGTGCTCATTCTGTATTGGTTGTATTTGTCTCTATACGTAATGCTGTCAGACAATCCATTCTATATTAGTCAGTTTGATATTATGCTAGCATCAGAACAGTATTACTGATCCTGTGAAATGTGAACAAGATAAAGAGTGACATGGAATCCTATTATTGCATGGCAGACATGATATTCTGCTGCAGTTTAACCAGTGGCATTAATTGACAAGCAATTGTTACATAGAGTGAACATCATACTTGGTGCCCTATTCAGTTTAGAAAATGTTCAGCAGACTTCCAGAAATGGGTGCATTCACAATAAGAATGAGGGACTGTAGTAGACCTCATGCAGTTTGCATACCCTTTATGGAGCATTGCAATGGCTGATTTTTGTAGGATAAGTATGCAAAAATTGGCGCTACTGAACACATAAACCACACTTTCATGTGGTCAGTGCTGTGCAAGTGCAACTTGCGTTTTATTTAAGGTTGAGACAAGATTCACACTGAGATAATAGCACAATAACCACATGTAAATAGAAGAAAATTATCAAGCAATCGTGGAAGCAAGGGATCAAGTTCACTTTAGTGTCAATATGTAGTCAGGAATTGTAGGTGACAGACTCATAGCACCATAAACTTTACCAGACAAATTACAAATTAACAGGTGCTGTCTATCACCAATTTGTGTGTACCGAATACCTATACTATTGGAGAATGTTATTTATCCTGTAGATAAGAATAACTATTTCTCTTTTATGACTGAGTTTCGATTATTTTTCCAACAAAACACATTTCACCTAGTTGTAGCAGGCACCTTCAGTGATTTACAAACATATAAAAGAGGTACTTATTTAACACAATTTATTGCCTTCTTTTGTCTCTACTATTATCTTCATCCATTTGCTGTTGTATTAGAACTTCCTGACTTGAATCTGATTGATAAGTTTTAAAGCAATTGCATTTCACAACTGCGCTGTTGACCGCATTTAACCTTGCTGCTGCAGCTACAGATAGGCATGAAATACCTGTGGTTTAACAGCTCCTGCACACCACAGGCCTCAATATAGTATTGAGTGCAACGTGAGCAGTAACATGAAATTTGACTTACACTGAATGAGTATATACGATGGATGGCAAGTCAACAAGCACCCACAGCAACAGGCTATTGCTCTGTTTAAAATTTCACAATTTCATGGAATATGAGAGAATATAGTATCAAATCTTCCCACTGACTTACACAGTCAGCAAACTCATTGCATTTGAATGAACTTGTGGTAAGGATTCTTATGTGGTATGTGTTCAGTGATGTTCCTTCTTTTCTCTTCCTGGTGTATGCAGAACAGTAAATTAATTGTAGTAATATAGATAATGGATGATGAGTTGTGCCATCTGGGATTATTTTATTTCACAATCTGATAATGCTTCTTTTATCTAATAAATAATTTCCTCCATTGTTGTATTCATGTCATTTAACTGTAATGTTAATACCAGATATTTTATAATGTGTGAAATTGAAGGATGTATACAATTCAGTTCTTGATAGCAAACAAATAGACTTACTTTGCTAGTTTTGTAAAAGCAAAATAATATTTCCAAAGACTGGAAAAGCAGTGGAAGAGTCTATATCGAACTGTTGCTGGCAATAAAGTATTCTTGAACACTAATAATGCCCAAGATTTGTGCCTAAAATTTGATTTTTTATTCCCTTGTGTTTGACATATATTTGTTTCTCTTTCTGTTATTGAAAAATTGTCTGCTGAAATTTACACTCAACATACAAGTGACAGTTCAGATGCTTCCTGATGACAACATATATTTATGTTGTTTGATTAATATTTTTATTTCAGAATTTCTAATTATGATGAAATATATTTCATTTGAAGATCATAGTTTTCAGCATTCACTGTTAGCTTTATTTCCAATCACTCACTATGACTGTACCAACAATGACAGGGTTATTTCAAAATGGAAGATTTTGTGTAACTACGTGCCAAAAAAATTAACCATTCTATCACATATATGAACCATGGACCTTGCTGTTGGTGGGGAGGCTTGGGTGCCTCAGTGATACAGATAGCTGTACCGTAGGTGCAACAACAATGGAGGGGTATCTGTTGAGAGGCCAGACAAACGTGTGGTTCCTGAAGCATGGCAGCAGCCTTTTCAGTAATTGTGGGGTCATCAGTCTGGATGATTGACTGATCTGGCCTTGTAACACTAACCAAAATGGCCTTGCTGTGCTGGTACTGCGAATGGCTGAAATCAAGTGGAAACTACAGCCGTAATTTTTCCCGAGGGCATGCAGCTTTACTGTTTGGTTAAATGATGATGGCTTCCTCTTGGGTAAAATATTCCGGAGATAAAATAGTCCCCCATTCGAATCTCTGGTGAGGGACTACTCAGGAGGACGTTGTTATCAGGAGAAAGACAACTGATATTCTATGGGTCGGAGTGTGGAATGTCAGATCCCTTAATCAGGTAGGTAGGTTAGAACATTTAAAAAGGGAAATGGATGGGTCAAAGTTAGATATAGTGGGAATTAGTGAAGTTTGGTGGCAGGTGGAACAATACTTCTGGTCAGGTGAATAAAGGGTTATACATACAAAATCAAATAGGGGTAATGCAGGAATAGGTTTAATAATGAATAAAAAATTAGGAATGCAGGTGAGCTACTACAAACATGAATGCATTATTGTGGCCAAGATAGATACAAAACCCACACCTACCACAGTAGTACAAATTTATATGCCAACTAGCTCC
Source organism: Schistocerca serialis cubense (assembly GCF_023864345.2). NCBI lineage: Eukaryota > Metazoa > Arthropoda > Insecta > Orthoptera > Acrididae > Schistocerca > Schistocerca serialis. Next base: position 717,511,753 of record NC_064639.1, on the reverse strand, counting down.
ACAAGATGATGAAGAGATTGATGAAATGTATGATGAGATAAGAGAAATTATTCAGATTGTGAAGGGAGACGAAAATTTAATAGTCATGGGTGCCTGGAATTCGATAGTAGGAAAAGGAAGAGAAGGAAACGTAGTAGGTGAATATGGAATGGGGGTACGAAATGAAAGAGGAAGCCGCCTGGTAGAATTTTGCACAGAGCATAACTTAATCATAGCTAACACTTGGTTCAAGAATCATGAAAGAAAGTTGTATACATGGAAGAAGCCTGGAGATACTGGAAGGTCTCAGATTGATTATATAATGGTAAGGTAGAGATTTAGGAGCCAGGTTTTAAATTGTAAGACATTTCCAGGGGCAGATGTGGACTCTGATGACAATCTATTGGTTATGAATTGTAGATTAAAACTGAAGAAATTGCAAAAAGGTGGGAATTTAAGGAGATGGGACCTGGATAAACTGACAGAACCAGAGGTTGTAGAGAGTTTCAGGGAGGGAACAATTGACAAGAATGGGGGAAAGAAATACAGCAGAAGGAGAATGGATAGCTTTGTGAGATGAAATAGTGAAAGCAGCAGAGGATCAAGTAGGTAAAAAAGAGAAGGGCTAATAGAAATCCTTGAGTAACAGAAGAGATACTCAATTTAATTGATGAAAGGAGAAAATACAAAAATGCAGTAAATGAAGCAGGCAAAAAGGAATACAAACATCTCAAAAATGAGATTGACAGGAAGTGCAAAATGGCTAAGCAGGGATGGCTAGAGGATAAATGTAATGATGTAGAGGCATATATCACTAGGGGTAAGATAGATACTGCCTACAAGGAAATTAGAGAGACTTTTGGAGAAAAGAGAACCACTTGCATGAATATCATGAGCTCAGCTGGAAACCCAGTTCTAAGCAAAGAAGAGAAAGCAGAAAGGTGGAAGGAGTATAGAGGGTCTATACAAGAGAGATGTTCTTGAGGACAATATTATGGAAATGGAAGAGGACGTAGATGAAAATGGAATGGGAGATATGATACTGCGTGAAGAGTTTGTCAGAGCACTGAAAGACCTAAGTCGAAACAAGGCCCCAGGAGTAGAACAACATTCCATTAGAACTACTGATAGCCTTGGGAGTCAGCCTTTACACAACTCTACCATCTGGTGAGAGAGATGTATGAGACAGGCAAAATACCCTCAGACTTCAAGAATAATATAATAATACCAAATCCCAAAGAAAGCAGGTGTTGACAGATATGAAAATTACCGAACTATCAGTTTAATAACCCATGGCTGCAAAATACTAAGACGAATTCTTTACAGAAGAATGGAAAAACTGGTAGAAGCCAACCTCGGGGAAGATCGGTTTGGATTCCGTAGAAATGTTGGAACATGTGAGGCAATACCGACCCTACGACTTATCTTAGAAAATAGATTTCTAGCATTTGTAGACTTAGAAAAAGCTTTTGACAATGTTGACTGGAATACTCTCTTTAAGATTCTGAAGGTGGCAGGGGTAAAATACAGAGAGCGAAATGCTATTTACAAGTTGTACAGAACCAGATGGCAGTTATAAGAGTTGAGGGGCATGAAAGGGAAGCAGTGGTTGGGAAGGGAGTGAGACAGGGTTGCAGCCTCTCCCTGATGTTATTCAATCTGTATATAGAGCAAGCAGTAAAGGAAACAAAATAAAAATTTGGAGTAGGAATTAAAATCCACGGAGAAGAAATAAAAACATTGAGACAGCAAAGGACCTGGCAGAGCAGCTGAACGGAATGGACAGTGTCTTGATAGGAGGATATAAGACGAACGTCAACAAAAGCAAAATGAGGATAATAGAATGTAGTTGAATAAAATTGGGTGATCCAGAGAGAATTAGATTTAGAAATGAGACACTTAAAGTAGTAACTGAGTTTTGCTATGACGGTCAATGTAGAGAGGATATAAAATGTAGACTGGCAATGGCAAGGAAAGCGTTTCTGAAGAAGAGGAATTTGTTAACATCGAGTACAGATTTAAGTGTCAGGAAGTCATTTCTGAAAGTATTTGTATGTAGCCATGTATGGAAGTGAAACATGGACAATAAATAGTTTAGAGAAGAAGAGAATAGAAGCTTTTGAAATGTGATGCTACAGAAGAATGCTGAAGATTAGATGGGTAGATCACATAACCAATGAAGAGGTAGTGAATAGAATTGGGGAGAAGAGAAATTTGTGGCACAACTTTATTAGAAGAAGAGATCGGTTGGGAGGACATATTCTGAGTCATCAAGGGATCACCAATTTAGTATTGGAGGGCAGAGTGGAAGGTAAAAATCATAGAGGGAGACCAAGAGATGAATACACTAAACAGATTCAGAAGGATGTAGGTTGCAGTAGGTACTGGGAGATGAAGAAGCTTGTACAGGATAGAGTAGCATGGAGAGCTGCATCAAACCAGACTCTGGACTGAAGACCACAACAGCAACATCACATATATAAATATTCATGGAGAGATTCACATAAAGCAGACATTCAGAGACAAAAGTGTTGCCCTAAGAAATGTATTATGTGAGTTTGAACTCAGTACAAGTAGAAATAATATTTTATTTGATTAATAGCAAGCATCCAGTATATGTTCCAGTGCCGCTCACAGGAAGAAAGTGTTTGTCCCTAAATTCTGCTATTCTAGTGCTTTTGGGGACATGGTATTCTTTGTTTTTCCATCTGTTGCATACACAAATAAATCAAAATGTTTACCAGTGTGTCAGCAGATCACATTCAGCTGTCCAGATGAGAAACATGCATTTGCCAAATTTGGTCTACACACTTCTAGCAGTTGTCCCTGTGCTTTGTGGACAGTCATTACAAATGTAAGTCTTAATGGAAACTGCAAACTGTTGAAGTCAAATGTCCCTAAGCCATCACATTGAGCCTGTAATTGTTCTAATAGGTTAGCATTACTGCTGTCAAATTGAACCTTAAGATAAGTTTTTAATTCGTCACACAGAGCTTTTAAATCTGTCTGTAAATCTGCTTTTCATTCAGAATTTAACTCCTCACCATGAACCTTCATATTCACCTTTAAGTCTGCAGTTATTTACGCACTAAGGAAGCAAACAAATCCTTTAATTTCTCCTTTGTGCTTTTTGTTAAGTTACCACTGGTGTACAGTATTTAAGATGATATGTTTATAAGTAATCTTCTCCCACCAGTAACTGTTTAAAGGGTGGGTGACTTTGTTACAGACTTTTTTGAGTAACAAAATCAATTTCACCTGTGCAAAACACACTCCATCACAAAATGAAATTAAAAAATAATAACAACTTGGCTTCAATGCAGCTCATCAAACTAAGTTGCACAGCCCGTCATGTTGTGATATTAGCTGGAACCACATCACAGCAACTCAGTGAGGTTGGATGGTCATGGTTGTCTATATGTACAGCGATACTCCACAGTCCACCTTATGGCAAATACCAGAGGCTACCCTGTACCAATACTAGTAATTTCCTTTCCTATTCTGCTTGCAAATAGAGTGAGGGAAAAATGACTGTCTATATGCCTCTGCATGAGCCCTAGTTTCTTGTATCTTATTTACGTAGTTCTTATGCACAGTGTATGGTGGAGGCAACGGAATGGTTTGGCAATCAGCTTCAAACACTGGTTCTATACATTTTCTCACTAGTGACCCATGAAAAGAATGTCGCCTTCCCTTCAGGGATTTCTATTTGAATTCCCAAGGCATCTCCATAATACTTGTGTGTTGTTTGAAACTACCAGTAACATATCTAGCAGCCCACCTCTTAATTTCCTTGATGTGTTCTTTTAATCCAGCTTGGTACGGATTCCAAACACTTGAGCAGTATTCAAAAATAGCTCACACTAATGTCCTTTATGCAGTCTCCTTTACAGATGAACCACACTCTCCTAGAACTCTCCTAATAAACTGAAGTCAACCACTCACCTTTCCTGTCACAATATTCACATGCTCATTCTATTTCATATCACTTTGCAGTGTTACATCCAGATATTTAAATGATGTGACCGTGTCAAGCAGTACACTACTAATGCTATATCCAAACATTGTGGGTTTGGTTTTTCCTATTCATCTCTATCAACATACATTCTTCTACATTTAGGGCCAACTGCTATTCACTATACCAACTAAAACTTTTGTCTAAGTCATCTTGTGTCCTTCTACCGTCACTCAACTTTGACACCTTACCGTACATCACAGTGCCATCAGCAAACAACCACAGATTGCTTCCCGCCCTTTCCGCCAAATCATTTATGTATATAGAGAATATTAGTGGTCCTATCACATTTCCCTAAGGCACTCACAATGATACCTTTGCCTCTGATGAACATTCGCCGTCATGGACAACATATTGGGTTCTATAACATAAGAAGTGTTTGAGCCACTCATGTATCTGTGAACCTATTCCATATGCTTGTGCTTCTTTGTCAGCTTGCAGTGGAGCACTGTGTCAGACACTTTGTGGCAATCTAGAAATATGGAATCTGCCTGTTGCCCTTAATCTAAAGTTCACAATATGTTGTGAGAAAATGGCGAGCTGAGTTTCAAATGAATGATGCTTTCTAAAACCATGCTGATTTGTAGACATAAGCTTCTCAGTCTCAAGAAAATTTAGTAATCTGAACTGAGAATATGTTCAACTGTTAAGTGGCTACTGCATAGTCGATGAATACTGTTGTTGCACTCAATAGTTGTTGATCACCACTCTTCCATCTCACAATGTGACTTTTGCCGGTTACTGAGACCATTACTTACTGGCAAAATTATTCCTTTTTAACGTTTAATGTTCAGTGAACATGTTGTTAGCTATGCATTTCTCCTTGAATTTTGTCAGTTGTCAAGGACAACAGCAACAACTTTCCACTCAATCTCAGATTAAAATTTAAACAATGGAAAATCCAGGAAAGAATGTAACAATATTATGAGAAGCTAACTTGCTACTCACCATATAGTGGAGATGCTGAGTTGCAGATAGCCACAACAAAAAGACTCTCACAATTAAAGCTTTTGGCCATTGGCCTTTGTCAACAGTTGATGCGCACATGCACATGCACGCGTGCACCCACCCACCCACCCACCTACCCACGCACCCACCCACACACACACCCACCCACCCACCCACCCACCCACCCACACACACACACGCACACACACAAACACACACACACACACACACACACACACACACAACTCAAGCATACTACTGCAGTCACACACTCTCATGCAAACGCAACTCAAACGCATGACTGCAGTTGTATGTGTGAGTCATGTTTGCGTATGTGTGTGTGTGTGTGTGTGTGTGTGTGTGTGTGTGTGTGTGTGTGTGTGTGTGTGTCTATTGTTGATGAAAACCAATGACCGAAAGCTTAAATTGTGAGGGTGTTTTCGTTGTGCTCATTTGTGACTCAGCATCTCCGCTATATGGTGAGTAGCTGCTTTCCTTCTCATAATATTGTACGATTAAAATTTTTATTTCTTCTTGATTAATTCCCATGTTTTAGTTAGTATTAACATTCTTTATCAGTTTGATCCAGTTACAGCATTAATTTTTATGGGGACTTTCACCAGGGTGTCAGAATCCAATGTTCCCGTATGTATGTGAGAACGATTTTTGAGTTTGTTGACTCGCAGTTATCAATCTATGCACCTGAAATATTTTAAATGACAATTATGCTGCTGGTCTTCAAACTTTGTCACCATTGCACTCTTAAGTGTGCTAGAAATTAAATGTTTCAGCTCTCAGAAATAGACATGAAGAATCTTTCAGCAATGATTTCTTACATTGTTTCACAAAATACAGACACTTCTTTTATCAACAACTTTACAATGTAGATAACAAGACTGTGTCTGTCGTTTTGGCAACTTGAAACTTTACAATAGAATTAATACATATTTCAAAATTGACCTTTTGTTTGCGTGTATAGATTTTTTCCTATTGTCATCTGTGGCCAGTGTTCCAGTGCTTATGCACTAGTAAGACATGGGGTGGTGATACATGGATTGCGCACGAATGTCCCCATTGGCACTGCCACTTGCATAGTTAATGATACATCAAGTGGGTACAGGTGCCCCTGCAGATACTGCTACTTGTATAGTTAATGCCATTGTTGTTCCAGCTTGAAGACATGCATCACCCCTCCAGATTACTTGCCACGTACAAATACACATAAAAAATTGTGCACAGCAGTTGCACTCTCCTATTTATTAGATAATTAGCTGCATACCTGGTAGTGCCCAGATACGCATTTATTCTAATTCTGTTAGTCCATCTCCTCCTTTCCCATCCCTCTGCCTGTCTCCTCCACCCCTTTCCTTCCATCTCTTTCTCCTCCTCTCTGTTCCCCTCTTTCACCCTCACACTCTTACCCATCTCCCCCTCCCCCTCTCTCAGCTCATCATCTATCTCTTTTCTCTGTCCAATTCCTCTTCCCCAGCTCCCTCTCCATCTCATCCTCCACCCTCTCTGCATCCATCTCCTCCCTCCCCAAAATCTTTATCCGCATCGTCCATGCCCTCTCCCTCTGTCAATCTCTTCCTCCCCTCATTCTCTGTCCATGTATCAACCCTGTTCCTTCTCCCCCCATCCTCCCCTGCATAGGAGGTGTGTACCAAGTTTGATTGAAATCAGTCCAGAGGTTTTGGGAGTATATTTTTACTCATGACTTTCCCCACAAACCTACATCACATATATTGCACATATGTCTAACATATTTCACACATATCTGTACACATATTTTACCTGTATCTCTAGCAGACTTTGCTCTGCAGCTTCATTTCCATGCAGCCCAATGTCATATTCCCTGAACTGTGTGTCATACGTCGACATAATTTTGTAGGTACTTTCAGTAATGTAATTCAATACTGTCTGTGAAATGTGCTGTGAATAACATTAGTAGCAAAAAAGAAATAAATGCAGCAGTTTTTCACACATTTCAGTGTTTATGACCTAATATCACTTGAATTATCTGTCATAGAATGACATAATTTTGCGAGTACAATCAGTAGTATATGTTAATAATGTCTGCAAAGTGCGTCACCAATACATTTTGAAGTAAAGAAGTAATAAATTAAAATGTTTCCAGAATGAGAAACTCATTCTGGAAACATACCCCAGGCTGTGGCTAAGCCATGTCTCCGCAATATCCTTTCTTTCAGGAGTGCTAGTTCTGCAAGGTTCGCAGGAGAGCTTCTGTAAAGTTTGGAAGGTAGGAGACGAGGTACTGGCAGAAGTAAAGCTGTGAGTACCGGGCGTGAGTCGTGCTTCGGTAGCTCAGTTGGTAGAGCACTTGCCCGCGAAAGGCAAAGGTCCCGAGTTCGAGTCTCGGTCGGGCACACAGTTTTAATCTGCCAGGAAGTTTCAATTAAAATGTTGTGCCTCATGTGGCTGTTTTACTGAATGAAAAGTGAAAATGTACAAGGTGTACAACTTTGCTTCCACTGTTTGCCAATTGGTGGTGACAACGGTAAATAGCGGTCGAATGAAATAGGTCGCAGACATCAGGCAGTTAGCTTGGACCTCAGTCAACATAACCTCATTCAAACATTAGTCGATTTGTGTCTGCATCATAAGTGGTTTCAACACTTCAAGAATAGTGGTTTTAACGTTGTAGACCGGCATAGTGGTGGAAGAGAGAATGTTTTCAAAGATGCAGAATTGGAGACATTGTGTAAAACTCAAGAAGAATTGGCATGATTAGTGGGAGTGACACAGCAAGCCATTTCAAAATGTCTCAAGGCTGTGGGCATGATTCAGAAAGAAGAAACTTGGGTTCCACGTGAGCTGAAACCAAGAGATGTTGAATGGCGTTTGTTTGTTTGTGAACAGTTGCTTCAAAGGCAAAAACAGAAGGGATTTATGCATTGTATTGTGACCGGGGTCAGAAAAAGGGTTCATTGCAATAACCCTATATGCAAAAAAATCATGGGGATATCTCGGCCGTGCTTCCACGTCGATGGCCAAACCGAATATTCATGGCTCCAAGATCATGCTCTGCATTTGGTGGGACCAGCTTGGCATTGTGTACTATGAGGTGTTAAAACCAAGTGACACAATCACAGGTGCTCATTATCGAAAGCAATTAATGCATTTAAGCTGAGGATTAAAAGACAAATGCCCGCAGTACAGCGAGAGACACCATAAAGTGATTTTGCAGCATGACAATGTTTGACCCCACGTTGCAAAAGAGGTCAAAACATACTTGGAAATGTTAAAATGGGAAGTCTTACCCCACCCTATCTCCTACATATGGACATTGCTCCCTCTGACTATCACCTGTTTAGATAAATAGCACATGGCCTGGCTGACCAACACTTCCGATCTCATGAAGAAGTCACAAATTGGATCAATTCATGGATCGCTTCAAAAGATGAACAATTTTTTCGACGCAGGATTTGTACACTGCCCGAAAGGTGGGAGAAAGTAATGGCCAGCGATGGAAAATATTTTGAATGATACATGTGTAAACAATTAGTTTTATTAAAGCCCGTCATGCTTGGGTAGCTCAGTTGGTAGAGTACTTGTCCGCGAAAGGCAAAGGTCCCGAGTTCAAGTCTCAGTCCGGCACACAGTTTTAATCTGCCAGGAAGTTTCATATCAGCCCACACTCCACTGCAGAGTGAAAATCTCATTCAAGAAAAGTTATGCCTGTGCCTCTGAGTCCATCAAGGAAATTCAGTTCACTCCTTTGCTTGTAATTGCATTCATAATTCTGTCATATGCTAAGTGTTGTTTTCTAACCAATTTTGGAAGATTCGTTGAACAAAGGTGCCTAATCTGTCGACATCAGAGTGTGTTTGTCTTTGCAAATCACATGCGAGGAGGCACAACCATTCCCAATTTTACCCGTGCCAAACATGTCTTCAATTGAAACAAATGCTTCATAATAAACAATTAGTATAAATTGAATATTTATATTTTGATTTGTAGCTTGTGTTATTCCCAAAGACCCTTTGGATTCGCTCAGAAACATATTGTTGATAAAATTGCAAATAACATATGTATTTGCTGTGGTTGAGCAGTATCTGATGCATCAGCACGCGAACTGTCCAAATGTGCATCAGTCTCAAGATTTAACTCTTGCAGGCTTCACGATAAGTGCCACATACTTGACTGTCTCCTGTTCTCAGTTCTTGGAAGGATATTGGTCCATGTACATTAATTAATAGTAAATGCAAGTTAAAACATTATTCATTGTTTGAGTGAATAGTGTACACATGGACTAACACATTGGTCAAATATAAATTGGGATATTCTGCAGCTGTTTTACCTCACTTACGATATTGGAAATTGTCAGCTGTTGCATTCCATGCTTAGTATGTTGGCACTTCAGAATGAAGTAACTCCCTAGTAAGCATATCATCTGTGCACAATGAGAAAATTGCAGTTAATGTACTTGTAATGTACTTGACCAATTTCATCAAACTGGTAATACTCAATTTTGATGTGTTCTCTGTGTATTTTTTTAGAGTAATGGTGAATCGACTTCAGCGCCATAGTTTCGTTTTTTTTTTTTTTTTTTTTTTTTTTTTTTTTTTTTCCATCTGATAAATTTGCTGTTGTCTTTGGTTGATCATAGACAGTAGAGTGGATGCCCAGCAATAGTCTCAACAAAGAAGTCTCTTGTGTATTGTTCCATGTATTTCATACCGAACATGCATGATGGATTATTGTTTAGTAAATCACATGGACTATGAATCGTGTTTTTGGTGATGACTTCAAATAAGTGCAAAATGGTATCAGCATCTGGTATTTCTGCTAAGATGACTTGATCAATTTGATGTGATGTGACGTTTTTGATCAACCAAATAAAAATGTGTGCATGTGCAGTTCTCTATTTTGCCATTCAGTGGAATACATCCAACAGTGTGTCTGTTCAAAAACATGTTGCTTGACATTGAAATCCTTTAAAGATTTTAGTTTTTGTTTGAATGTAGGCACATAAATATCATAATGATCTGTTGATAATGATGATTGACTACAGTTTGTAACACAGTGACAGTTGATTTGTTTATCAATTTTTCACATGAAATAAATTTTAAAAAATTGTGAGTGTGTTTGGCAGTGGTGGTAGTGATCCTGCATGATTATAAATTTTTTCTTGTATTTTGACTGCTATCATTTAATTCTTGCATATGATATTTACTGCACTGAACAGTCTTATTAGGAATCATGAACTGTACTTGCATATATTTGCCAAGAAATATTTCGATTGGCTCATGTCACCTGACACCAGTGTTGATAATGGTTCAGATAATTAACATAATTCTGGCAAATTTTGCTTTCCACCTGCGCGGCACATTCTTGGTGTATCATTATTAAATTTTAGGGCACTGTAACACACAAATAATGTACCCATTTTCCTAAAAACAAACTCAGATGAAGACTGTAATCATAATTAACATCGTAATGCGGTGCACCATGGTGGAAATCAGCATGCGGTGTTTGTATGGACTGAGCTGTGTATTAGAATGGTTTCCAAACTTGCACCCACATTGCTTATCTGTTTCTGAAGCTCATGTGTACTTTCTGAGACAAAAGGCAACAGGCAATAAACCAACATGTGGCCATAAAAGCCTCAACATTTTTATACTTGACTGAGTTTTTGCACCTGTCTCTATTGTTCATAGCCCAAAACATGGCTGAAATTTCTTTAATTTCTTCTAAAATGGTTAATAAAAGCCTGTGCTATGGTTTTTCATGAAGTTGTGATCTGTCAAATCTAATTGCTCTTTCTTGTACATTGTCTCAATGTTCCTAATAATTTTATGTTCTTTTTATGCTGTTGTATTCTTCAATTCTTCTTCATTTTTATTAGCATGCCATATTTTTCAGGCCTTTAGTTTTTCTGTTATTCCCTTGTCACACTCCATTGTCCACCACAGGTGTTTTGTATTCTTTTCTCTGGGATTTTTTGTTTTGCTTCATGATGTAATTTCTCTTCTACTTCTTCCCCATTCCCCCAATCTAATTTTCTCATGCTTCTGTTTAACTATATATTATCTTCTTTAAGTTTTAATTTGTAAATTTAAAAATCTTTTGAGAATTTGATTATCGCATATTGTGGACCAGAAGTCTTACTTTTGTTATGCGGGTGACTCATGGAGATATGTAAATATTTTAATATGTTATTCTACAAGTAAAACTAAAGCAAAAAGTTCATATAAACATAGGTCTGCAAATGTTTAGTTACGGCTAATAAAAGATTTTGCCTGAAATTTAGTGACTTCGCTAATATGAAGCCATTGCAAACCTGTACAGGGTTAAAGTAAAGCTTGATTTACATTTGTTTTGTTGTTACTGGACTAGTGAATTTAATAAAACATGTCCCAGACATGTACCTGCAGCAGTTTTACAGAACATCCAGAGGAAGAGAGATTATTATACAAATAAATTTGTTTACTTTCCATTAAGAATGTAGGAACTTTTATGTCATTGTTGGTAACCGATAGTGAGTTGTTTCGGTCATTTCCAAACCTTGAAACAAGTGAGTTTTCTGCATTTTTCAGTGAAAGAACATAACAACAACTGTGTATTTAAGTGAAACCACATAGTAACTGTTGTAGTTTGCAGATTATTTATGAAATAGGGATATCTTTCAAATTTACCACAGAGGAATTTTTCCAAAATTAAATTCTCTACAACTTCTGTTGAAAACTTTGTGCAGTTGTCTAGAATTAAAAAAAAAACAACTTGGGACAAGTAGTTAATAAATTAAAAATTTTACAAAATTACTTCTTTCTTTCTGTGGATATTCTGGAAAACTACTGCAGCTATATGCCTGGGACATCTTTTATTAGATTCACCAGATTAATAAAAATATAATAAATGGAAATCATGCTATACTTTATCCTTGTACAGTTTTGTGATGGTTTTATATTAGCGAAGTTGCTGAATTTCAGGTAAAATATCTTATTAGCCATAACTAAACATTTGTGGACCTATGTCTATATGAACTTTTGTCTATAGTTTTGCTTGTAGAATAACATATCTCCATGAATCACCCTGTATATATTGAAAGGAACACTTTAATGTCCCATGAAAACTAAATTGCTTAATGCATTTTAAATAATGTGGGACAATTAGACCTTAAGAACACCTGAGGATGTAAGTGCATGGTGCCAGTCTCTGAGCAACTGCAATAAAACAGCTAATGTGGCAAATTTGACTCTCAGTCAGTTTTAAGCAGCATTTCAACATCTCAATATATTTTAATTTGTTTGAGTGTTCCTTTCATTATGCATAATTATTTTAGCTGTAGATACCCTAATTATAGGAGTGTTTGCTTACTTTTGTTGAAAAAAAAAATGATCAGTTTCTTTATTGAATCCTTTTTTTTTATTTTTCACTTTCATTATCCCTTTGGAATTTCACTCAGTTGTTGCAACATGATCTACCTGAAATTCTCTAATCATGTTATTGGTTGATAATGTTTTTAGGTAACTTTATGAATTTTGTTAGTGCTATTTTCATGTGAAAATTTTCACACAGATGTATGAGTCTTTTCTATTTATATTCATTTATGTGCAAACAGAATCATTGCAAATAATTTTTCCAAATAGATTTTCTTAACCAGTCTGAGCATTAAAATCTCCTAATAAAATGTATACATTTTTACATGGCACTTTATCTAACTTTGTACCATTGTTCCCAGAACTCCTGTAGTTTCTCTGGGTTATTTTTTTCTTGTCATTATTGGTTGATGCATATGCATTAATTAATGTGTACCTCTTATTCCCATACTGTACTGTGAGAAGAGGGAATCTTCCTGAAGGTATTGAAAAATTTAGCACTGAATCTGTTAATGATTTGTTAATTATGAATGTAGTACCTAGTGAGGTTTTTCCTAGTTTCTCTTTGCACATACTATAATTATCTTAATCTGGTGTTTCTTCATGTGTAAATCTGGTTTGTTGTAATGATGATATTTTACTTTGTAGTGAATTGAGCATATTTGCCAGTTCTTTGGGTTTATTACCTTTTATCAGTGCTAGAATATTTAGAGGCTACTGTATAAATGGCACTCTCTGGAGATCAATGTTGATCTTACAAGGAGAAAGTACAAGTTGCTCAAGAGTTGATGATTTCCAAGAACTGATGAGTACAAAACATTTCAAAAACCATAACAGAGTCATCGGTAGCTGAGAGTATAGTGTAAAAGTCTTGTAATAGCAAAGTTGGACGTACGAATCTGATTTTAGCAACCTTTTTAAAAAAATTATTTCAAATTTTTTTTTATCAAATGGATGTATTAATTACCACACAAGCAAATACTGAATTATGGTTTTTGTGAATAATATACATTTATTTTTCGTTACCAGCCATAAGAAAGTAATACAAATTTGATAAAGAAATGTGAAATGTGTTACTGTTAAAAGAAAAGCATGTAAAGCAGTATTCAGAAGGTCATGCACAAATTGAAGGATTTAACATACAACAATATTGGAGTAGGAATTTATGATATTGGAAGTAGTTCTGTGAATGCTTTGGACTGTTGGAACAACAAGGACAAACAATGCGCATGTACCTTAAGTTTAGCAGAGATGATGTTCTGTTTACTCAGCTGTGACTACCATGTTCAATACAACCATAACTACATCACACAGAATTCTGACACACACTACCAAGCATATAAGGCAACCACAAACATCGTCAGACACTGTAAGTGTACTATTACATTTTGCAAAGTACTGTACATGCCCCAAACATTGCATTTGTCTTTGGGAATGCTGCAGTGCACATTACCAGTCCATAGAAGTACTGCAATAACAACCCACTTTTGTCAAAGAGCACAGATTCCTTCTCATCCCATCTAGGAAGTCTCTCGTGACCTGGGGTTCTGGGCAACTGTTCTGAACTCTCACCATTTCCTAAATTTCAGTAGTCCTTTTCCTTCACCCCTCTTCATTCCCCTTCAACCCTTCTGCCAGAAGGAGGAGGCACTGGCTCTGAAAGCATGCAAATTTCAGTGCATTTTTATGTGTGTGGTCTCCTGCTACCTCTTGGTGAATAGATTTTTCATCTATCCCGTTACATTTACTGACATGAATATAATAGAGGGGAAAATTCCACGTGAGAAAAATATATCTAAAAACATAGATGCTGTAACTTTCCGCTCCCGGGATTGAAATGACTCCTTACCCTCTCCCTTAAAACCCACATCCTTTCGTCTTTCCCTTTGCTTCCCTCTTTCCTGATGAAGCAACCGTGGGTTGCGAAAGTTTGAAATTTGTGTGTGTGTTTGTGTTTGTTATTGTCTCTATCAGCATACCAATGTTTCATTTGGTAAGTTACAGCATCTTTGTTTTTAGATATACAGTTACATTTACTTTCAGAAATGAATTAGTTCCAATGACAAATGGTAATCAGATATATGTACACATCAACTTATACATGAGACCTTAACAGCATGACAACAGATGGAATTTGTTTGAATGACAAGAAGTTTTATGTATGCATGAATGGTACATTATCTGTGCTGAAGTTGCAGTGTATGTGCATTGATTATCCTTGGTGTTCTTGACATTCATAAGCTTTCACTGGCTGAGGATTACTTCCAAGACCATAAGCTCCTATTCTAAAGTTGTTGTATTTTGACTTTTCAGTCAGCTCCTTAAGTCTGTATGCAACTTTTAGATTGAACCTGTATGTCAATAATATTGTTCAGAGATTAGAAATAAATGTGATGTTTTGCATTTTTGTGCAGAGTTTTATTTTGTTGTGAATACTTGCATTTCATGTCATTAGTAATAAAAAATGGTGAAATGTTATTTTTTAATCCTGTATTTATTAATTAAAATTACCATTTGCTAATAAATATTCAATAAATAAATAAATAAATAAAAATAAAAAAAAAAAGAATTCCTTTAAGCGGGATTGAAACCAGTAACTTTGCAAATACTAGATTTCGGTGCTGTGCACTCATTTACTACCAGTTCTGTTACATTACATGAAATGTTTTGTACTTAACAGCACGTGTAAATCTTCAAAGTCAATTTTTTCGAATATTTTTGAGAATTGTGTCATACTGTTATTGTAAACTGGTGTCTGGCCACTGATCTCCAGAACCTGTAAGTATGAAGGAAACTGTTGAGGCCCAGCATGTGAGTTCCCCTTTGTATTCAGAAAATGAATGCAGCTCATGAATTATGTTGTGTAACACTGGACATAGACCAACTGAATGAGACATGCTTGGCAACACCTCTAAATCAACCATTGACATGATTATTGCTTTTTGACTGCAGGAATTAATCTTACATCATAGATACAGAATGTTTATTATTCTATATTTCATTTTGTAAAGATGGAGTAAGATAAATAGATGAAGCCTTTCAAGCTTCTTAAAGAAACTTCTCCACAGCTAAAAAATGTAGAAGTAGATATCTGCAAAACAAATGAAAAGAAACAGTTGTACTGGTAAAGGAGGTGGCCAACAAACACAGTTAGGCGTGTACAAGAAGATAACTTAGTAATATGTTCATTTTCACTGTGTACATTAGGAGTTGAGATATATGTAACTTGAACTGTTGTAGGTTCTTCTGTGGTGCTGAGAGAATAAAGTTCTTGATTGTAACAAATATTCTTCAATGCTGATACACTTACTTAAGTCTCTGACACACAGTAATGTTTAGTAGTGTCATTCTAAGTTGACATATTGTCCTCACTGCAGTCTTTTGTACTAATGTTGATAAGTCTGTCAATGCACTAAACCTCAGTGTGAAACGCTGAGCGTGGTTGCTTAAAAAGATGGCCAATCAGTGTTGCATGTAGTTAGATCACATCAGCTCTGGTGGCAGTATGTTTGGCGCCACCCAATGGAGGACAGCAAGTGACGGATAGTGAGCTTGCCCTGATGGCAGGTTTAAAAGTGCTCTCTCTCTTGCATAGCTGAGAGCAGCTCATGGCACACCAGGTGTGGTCAATGAAGATGCCAATCAATACTGCAGAAACTGTATAATTCTCAGCACTAAGGTTCTTGGACATTGTAATAGAACATATTAAAGGCTTTACTTTACCGAAGTATGTGATACCCGCCAAATTCAACCAGTTTAACGAGTATTTATGATTATAGAAAAGTTATTGTGTATGTTAACAATGATTGCACAACATGTCTCCATAAACAGTCAACCCATTAAATCATACTGAATAACTGACCCACACAAAAGTTAATATCACTTGATCACTGATACAGCAAATGTCATCATGTAAAAACACTAAGTTTATCTTAAATAATTAATATGAAGTACGAAAAATAGTAGCCAACTTAGGTATTTTGGATCTCCTTAAATAAAAATCACCCAGTGAAACTTATTTGTTCACTAGGAGTGTTTTCACTCAGTATTCACGTAATCAATCCTATTTTAGACGAAAACCAATGTAATTCTTAATAATTCATGTTAATTACTTATTTATGCAAATTAGAGAAGTCAATTGACAAACTTCTAAAAAACGGCCTTTTTGTAACAAAGAATTATTCTGTCAAGTCTACAAATCTGTCTGTCATTTTAATAACATGTTAAATTATGTCACTCGATGCAAATTAATAACTTTTCTGCACAAATTATGATAACAGATGTACATGTGACTTATAAACTATATCTCTTTTTAGTAGTTCTTTGACAATGTTATAAATACAAGCAGCAAGAAGGGTCGAGGAGGCAGTCGGAATGTCACTCTGGTAAAGTGTGTTTGTGTGTTATTGTTTGAGGTGGATAAACAATGCAAAGATCATGTAATGGAAGTACTACTTTGTGTTGTGTCATGGTCTTTGGTAGACAGTGGAATTAAGATGGCCACCATAATAAATATTTGAAGGTTACATATTTGTTGGTTTCGCTCGTTCTTTATCATCAAAAGCACATAAAAAACACGGGACCTCATGTTTTTAACCCTAGACAACCAGATTTAGAGCCAGCATCAGCATCGAGACACAGCAGCGATCCAGCAAGCAGCAGCGATTACTACAACGCATTTTAATGGTGCCAACCTAACATCAAGTGCTAACAAGCTCCGTAAATGGGAGTGAAATAGTGCGATTACAGCAATTAGCTATATCAACGACTAGGCGACCATTACAACATGGAGTGCTGGCCATCACAGTGGCCCTTAATGCTAGGAAAAAGCATGTTTCATTGTCCATTGGTATGGTTTCAAAACATAGAGTTGTCATTGTTATCTCTGTAACCAATATTCTAGAGAATATATCATTTCACAGTTGATAATTTTTGGCCGCCTACCATTTTCCATTAGGAGGCACATCCAGCTGCACTGTGAACACAAACTGTAGATGACTGTGGCATCGTGTTATACTTTCAGCATTTGCTGAACGTGCTTTTTAATACTTAGGAGGTATTAAAGCCATTGTTACTCATTGCTAAAGAAATTATTAACACAGAGCACACATTTATGTTGTTTGCTGCCTACTAAAAGGTTGGTCTTACAACTACAGTGGTTCATTGATATGATAATTGCCTTTCTCAGACATTTGATATCCAGCTATTTGGGGACCAACAGTTTAATATGTACAATGATGCAGCTTGCTGTTTAGCAGATTAACCAGCATTGTCAGAGGTGTGTGTGTGTGGGGGGGGGGGGGTCTGACCTACATTCACACACTGCTGTACCATTGGCACTTTAGTTCAGCATGTAATCACTAAGGTTCCAAGACAACTTCATTCTGTAATTGGCCTGTAAACATTACCTTAATAATTGTCTTACACGTTCATACTATTTCTGTTCATTAATTGATGTGCAGTTGCCACAGCAGATTAAGCACTTGTTCGATAGATTAAAAATTAATACGACATGTGTAGTCATTATCTACATCACCATTATTCTCTTGGACATAACTTTATAAATCCAAAAAATCATTTCTAATATCACCAGTGTGGGAGTGTTAACAGCACTTTATTTAATATTTACCTTCAGCTTGTACTTGAGTTAAACAAAATATATTCTTTTATAGTTTCACTAGATTGTTACATAATGACTGCAACTGAACTTGATTCAGTTTGCAAAATGTTGCTAGTTACTGTTGATCCTAGTTTGCAGTGAAGCAATCGCAGAGTAATGTTTATGCGATGCAGGTTTCCAAGGCAAGCTAGATCAAAGTTCTTTTTTGTGCATGTCTAGAATCAACTGCTTTGTACAGTCAGCTCTTAATGTTCCAAGCCAATGGCTTATTCTGGGTTTTAATTTTGTGATTGTATTTACAACAGTGATCCGAATCGTCCTTGCATGTTGTTTTGGGCTCCCCAAAACCAAAACGCACAGATGTGTGACTTGTTGTATTGATGGTTTCACCTTGTTACTTATCACCTGCAGCAGTTACATCTGTTGGGGACATTGTCAGCATGCTTAATTGCTTTAGGAACACTTTGCTGTGACGATACTGAAATAACTTCTTAGGTTGTGGGCTCCAAAGTTGACTACTCAGCTGCATCTATAACGTGGTGCAGGTGCTGCTGAACACTGACACCAACATGTCATAGAGACGTGATCTATGGATGGCAGTTTTGGTCCACCCAAGATATCTTTTTTTCTCTGATACCCTCCATACCTGATCAATATTTCTCCATCTTATATCTGGGGACGTGCCTGATGGCAGAATGGCAACTCCACACAGGTGTTGTTGTGATTATTGTTATTATTATTGTTATTTATTATTATTACAGATGTTCTCCATCCTTCTTTCAGGAGCTCAAGGATGAAGCTAAGTTGACACATAATCACAGTACAGCAGAAAGGTATTGTACAGTTTTTTTGTATTGTAAATTTTTGATTTTGTGTACTGTGTTTGCAGCTTAACATTATAAACAGCACAGCTGAAAATATGGCAATACGCACATATGCACACGATTTGATGAATACTGTTGATCAGTATTTGTGATTTCCACATGCTTTTCTGCTGCGACACACTCAGCCATAGGCTCCTATTCAACCAACAGCTAGCATTCCTGCAATTGAGTAATGTCTACATTTATTTTTCTTTCTGTTTGTACCCCAGTTGTACAAAGTTTATGATATGACAACATTTTCCAGCTTCATTATAATTAATATTTCTTTTCCGCAAAGTTGGGGAGAAGGCACACTTAAAAATAGCTCACACTAAGCTTTGATAAAATTGTTCGTCTGTTGAGACAAGAGAAAACATAAGTAAACTTGGACTGCACTAAATTGATATCCTCTAATCGCCTTGCCTGATGAATAGAGTTTTGCAGTATGCAAATGTCATGTCTTGATATGGGTAGCCCACATAATTCCTGTCCACCTGGCAAACAGTGGACACTCATTGATGAATACATTCATCATGACATAATAAGAAACGAATGTTTGCCCACCCGTGAAAAAGTATCATTTGGCATACACTTTTTATAACATTGACATTTCTCATGAGGGATCAAGTGTGCTCACATCTCTTATAAACTGTCCTCAATTGTTAATCTCTGCAACATGACACACTTATTTGAAAAGTGAAGAAAAAAGAAGTAGAATATGTGTATCAGATAACTTGATATAATATCCTTCAGTATGGGGTTGGTGGGTTTGGAGTATAAAGAGACCAAACAACAATCCTCCAGCATGACTGTGAGTATTTAGAAGTGACTTTATTGTTTGTGAAGCACAAGCTGCTGACATGTGCAGGTATAGGCATATTCCAACACCTGCTATTCTTCAGCCGTAACTGCTACTTGCAACACTTACAGTGCTGACATTGTCACATGAAAATGTTTTTTTTTTTTTTTTTTTTTGTTTTTTTTTTTGTTTTTGTTTTTGTTTTTTTTTTTTTTTTTTAATTTCGAAAAAAAAAAGGATCGGTAATGAGATACTTAGAAAACTGGGCTATGCATAACTCTGTTTAAAAAGAATGACTCAATAAATTCGCAGGGGCGACCGTTTAGATCTTCTGTCATGCCCTGCACCTAAACTTGCTACAAATAATAACATGTACCTGTGATCTTGCTGTCAAATTGTGAATGCATCAGTTAGAAGTATGAATTAATAAAATAATCAAAAATATTAAATAAAAGATAATAAATAATTAGTAAAATGGTTTTATTCTAATGTCTGAAATTTTTGAAGATGACACCAGAGAATTACATTAAATAATGTTTATTCCAGTAACTAATCTCAAATACACGGTAAGTGGTCCTACAATTACAAGTTATACAACAGTCAGAAAGATAACCTTATTAAAATGCAATGAAGGTAATTGTGTTACAAGAATGGTATCAGAATCCTCAAGGTAAGTAGTCACCCAAGAAATGCATAAAACTTCAGTTCATTTTGTGATCACAGTAAATGAAATAGTCATTAGCTCAAAATAATTCATGATTCTGCGTGACAGTTTATGCATAAACACACAAGAGATAAGGAATAGATACTCATACTGTGTCTAGTTTTAATTCCATAATACAGGGAGTGCAGTAGCCACCAGAAAGATTGCGGGAGGTGCACATCGGCATGGCGCGTCACGGACAGTAGTTGCTGCAAGTAAAGTCCCGTCCACCAGAGGGCATGCAAGAATTCGGCCGCACCCTCTGCTGGCAGAACAACAAGAACTCAGGCAGCACGGGCCATGCCCAGTCAGTTCACACGGGCATGCCTAGCAGACAGTTCCCGGTCTACGCTATGTGAAGTGTGACGGAAAACGTGAATCGTGTTACTACGCAAGTGGCAATGAATAAGGTAGTTCTTTTGCATGTTGCGTCATTGTTCTGGTTTTGCAGCTTATCCACGGCATGGAGGTTTTAGTGCGGGTTTTGGTTGAGCAGCAGACGGAGCTCTTGGCAACCATGAAACAAGTGCTTCCGGCGTTGCTCTCCACGCAGTCTGCTCCAGCGCCGTTCCCTCCTCCCTTTCCCCCATATGACGAGACGGCGGAGGATTGGGATGCATATGTTCATCGCCTTTGGCAGCATTTCCAGGCGTTTCATGTTGCCGATGCGAAGGTATGTCGTGCTCTTTTCTTGTCTTGGATGTCTCAAGTTTTGCGGCAGCTAGCGCCGTTGCAGGAACCCTCGTCCTTGTCTTTTGATGCCTTATGTTCCTTGCTGTCTTCATATTATCGCTGCTGCACGCATGTTGTGGCAGCTAGGGTCAAGTTCTATCAATGCAAGAAACAGCCCCATCAGTCTTACTGGTGATGGGCCGGTACCCTGCACGGTCTTAGTCACAAGTGTCATTTTGTCACAGAGCAGTCGCGAGAGTCGTATGCCCACGTTATGGTGCACGATGTCATTGTTCGTTCTGCCCCTGATAGGGAGGTCTGGCATTGGGCCCTGCAGTTGGAAGACTCTTCCCTTGAGGAAGTCATGTCCATTGCTCAATCGTATGAAGTCTCTCACACTGCAGGTCAACAGTTGGAAGCGTGGTGCGACGTCGCGGCAGTTGAGGGCAGCGTGGCCGCATCCACTATGTCCGGGGTGGACGACGTGCGAGCGGTACAATCCGGCCGCTACAGCCGCTCCCGAATGGCGCTTAAACAAAGTTCTGGCCACCGGCCCCTGTTACCTTCCTGTGCATCGTGCTATATACATCGTGATCGGTCAGCGTGCTCCCAGCGTTGGGCCGTTTGTCGCAAATGTAATAAAAAGGGACACATTGGTAAAGATTGCTGCTCAGCCTCAAAAGAATTGAAGGAAGCAGGTACAGAGGACATGGACGTTGACATTCAGGAAGTTTCTTCAGGCTGGGCTCACGACACATAGGCACACAAACTCTTTATCGAGGTGTCGGTTCGGTCGCGCCGATTACAACTGCAAGTAGATACAGGCGTGAAGAAGGTGTCAGTGCTAGGAAAACGGGATGCTAATGCGTAAACAATTCCCGTTTCGTGTTCGCAACTGGCGGGAAGACTAGCAAGAAAAACTTACTCCGACCTTGGGTTGCCCCCTTTGGCGCCAGTTTACCAGTGTCTATGCGGTAATGGTAAACAGTTCATTCTCCTACTGGGGCAATTCACTAGCGACATTACTTACAAATCAGTCACTCAGCCTCTTACTTTTATTGTTGTCAGTGATGTGAGCTCCGCTAACCTTTTTGGATTGGATGCCTTTCAAGCTTTCGGTTTTTCTATCAAAGACACTGTACAGTTGGTCTCCAAAGACGTTCCCTATCAATCATTGAAATCTTTGATCTCTGACTTTAAGGATATCTTTGAGGAGGGCCTGGGGCATGTTTCAGACTTTGAAGCTCACTTAACATTGAAGGCGTCGGCTCGCCCGCGTTTTCTACGTGTGAGGCAGATCCCCTTGGCTCTCCGCCCTCAGGTAAAATCAGAGATAGACCGGCTGACAGCCCTAGGGGTCGATCTTCCCATTTCTTCTAGTGAGTGGGGTTCACCCCTCGTTATTGTCAGGAAACGCTCGGGAAAATTACGTCTTTGTGGCAATTTCAAGGCCACCATTAATTCCCAATTGGTGGTGGACACCTGTCCATTGCCTCATTCTGATGAATTGTTCTCCGCCGTGGCCTTCAGAATATCCAGTGCCCCGGCGATATTCCAGCGTTATCTTGAGCACGTCACGTCGACAATCCCTCATTGTATTAATTACCTGGATGACATAACTGTCACAGGCTGCAGCACGAAGGAACACTTGCACAACCTTCGAACCCTCTTTCTCAAATTCAGGTCCGTGGGCCTGCGTTGCAAACTGCGTAAGTCGAACTTCTTCCAACCATCCATTGAGTATGTGGGCTACACCATCTCTCGGCACGATGTTCACCCGCTAGGAAGTTCGGTCCAAGGTATCGTCGACCTTCTGTGGCCCGATTCGCTGAAGGAGTTACAAGCTTTTTTAGGCAAGATTGCCTATTACCACCGGTTCATTCCCAGGGCTTCCACCATAGCCCGCCCCCTTTACTGCCTTCTGCGCAAGGGTGTTCCTTGTGATTGGTCGCCTGCATGTGAGTGAGCGTTCACCTCGTTGAAGGGTCTCCTCACATCAATGCCTTGTTTGGCTACTTTTGACCCCAAAAAGCTGTTGGTCCTGGCTACAGATGCTTCGCAGTATGTGGTGGGGGCGGTCCTGGCCCATTGCAATGCGGATGGCTCTGAGCAGCCACTGGCGTTTGCGTCTAAAACTCTTAGTCCCCTGCAGGCCCATTACTCCCAGGTGGAAAAGAGGCTTCGGAAATTGTTTACGCAGTTACCAAGTTTCACCCTTTCTTGTATAGCATGAAGTTTCAGTTAATCACCGACCATAAGCCATTAATATCGTTATTTGGCCCCGCCTCTCAGATTCCAGATAGAGCGGCTCACAGACTGCAGTGCTGGGCCTTGTTCCTCTCTAAGTACCATTATGACATTCATTTTCACCCTACGGACAGCATGCCAACATCGACGCTCTTTCCCATCTTCTGGTGGGCCCAGATCCTAAGTTTGATTGGGAGGAGATTATATGTTTTCTTTTGGATGTGGCGTCCCACCAAGTGGTTGATGGCTTCCTGACCACTAGTTCTAGAGCGCCAGGGAAATGGCAGCTGACCCGGTTCTCTGGCAAGTAGTTCGCCTCGTTCAGCAGGGGTGGTCGTACCGACCTTCAGGCCAGGCCTCGGACCCTTTTCGTAATTATTTTGTTCTACGAGACCGCCTCAGTCTTGGAAGGAGTTCTCCTTCTGGCTACCGATGATACAGCTCCTCATGTGGTTGTTCCTGCAAGTTTGCGAAGCGAGGTCCTCACGTTATTACATGAGGGGCACTGGGGTGTTTCCCGTACTAAAACCTTGGCTCGCGTACATGTGTACTGGCCCGGTATTGACAGAGAAATTGAGCACTTGGTGGCCGCCTGTTACCAGTGTGTGAGACAACGGGCATCTCCTAGGTCAGCGTTCTCTTCATGGCCGCCTGTAACCCAGGCATGGGAACGTGTTCACATAGATTTAGCGGACCCGTTTCTCAATGGCTTTTGGCTCATTTGTCATTGATGCTTATTTCCCATTCCCATATGTGGTTCGCTGCTCCTCAACCACTTCAGAAGTTGCAATCCAGGCACTAGCAAAAATCTTTTCTGTGGAAGGTCTGCCAGTCACCCTGGTATCGGACAATGGACCTCAGTTTATTTCGCAGACCTTCCAGGATTTTTGTAGGCGCTTTGGTATTCGGCACGTTTGCTCTCCCCCCTTTAATCCACAATTGAATGGGGAAGCCGAGCTCATGGTGCGCACATTTAAGACACAGATGAAAAAGTATGTGCACGAATTTCCTGCGGAGGAGGTGTTGACGTTTTTCCTGACGGCATACTTGACCACACCGATGGGAGAACACAGCTCCGCAGAGCTCCTCCACAGGCGCCAATCTAGGACTCTGCCACACCTCCTCCTGCCTGGGGGGACCGGGAGTTGCATCGTCACCAAAATCAGCTACATCCACGTTTGGGCACCCACCCTCCGATCCCTCAGGTGCCGGCTTCCCCTTTGCTGGTACCCGTGTTGTTTTCTCGGGGGATGCTACCGCCCCTCCCCCCTGTGACTCCCACACTTCTATGGTTCTCAGTCGTGGTGGCCTCCAGTAGCTCCAGCACTGGCATCACCAGCGTTAGAGATGGCCCAGTGAGAGCCGGCCCTCCCCGCAGGCCCGGTTTGTCAGGAGGTTGGTTCACCTGTGATTGTCCCTTCACCATCGTCCCTGCCACTGGGCCTTGCCCCTCCCAAGGTGGCCTGGAATCTGGAGTTCGACGGCTTGTCGCCCGTTCTGTCCTGGGCTTCGGTGGTGGGATGATGGGGGCCTCTTCGTGTGGTTCACTTCCAACCATATTCGAAGGTTCTGGCTCGAGGGTTGGCAGATCCCACCGACTCCAGCCTTCCGATGGACGTGGAGGTCATCGCTACTGCACAACGCTCCACTTTCCGATGCAGTGGATCACAGTGGCTTCACCCCCCCCCCCCCCCCCACCCCCGCCGAAGGAGAAGGAGTGCAGTAGCCACCAGAAAGAATGCGGGAGGTGCACATCGGCACGGCGCATCACGGACAGTAGTTGCTGCAAGTAAAGTCCCGCCCACCACCTCTGGGTGGACACAGATGCCCTCTGCCGGTGGAACAACAACTCAGGCAGCACCGGCCGTGCCCTGTCAGTTCACACGGGCATGCCTAGCAGACAGTTCCTGGTCTACACTATGTGAAGTGCGACAGAAAATGTGAATCATGTTACTGCAGGGAGAAAAAGTCTGAGTTCTGAACTGGGGCCTCTTCTGACTTTAAGAAAGTTAAAGTCCCATTGCAAGTTAAAGCAGTCTAGCAGACATTTATAGCCCAGAATTTATCAACTACTCAAAAGTATCTTATGGTACCTCAGGCAGGTCAGCCTTCTTCCACATCTCAATGTAAAAGTCCTTAATCGCTCCCTTGAGAGCACCACTCAAAAAGAGCCCATCCTCACTTGATTCCAGTACTGTACCACCACTAGCTAATTCTCGTTGGCTGAAAGCCACATTCACCAAAAATACATTATTCTTGTGTTCTCTAGGCATGACTAAACTTGACCACTTTCAGCTCTAAAATAATAAATTGTAACAATTTTTAATAACAAGAATGTCACAAATATTTGGCCACAATCAGACTATTTAAAATAAGTACAAATAATAGTTCATTCATAAATGAACAAGCCTGAATTCTTGCACATGTGTGTTCACATTAAACAGTTCCTTAGGCCATCTTGACAGATGCATCTTCTGGCACTCTTTTCAAGTATGGTATCAGCCAATACATGCAAGTGATCACTTTTAAGTTACAGTGGCTTTTAGTATCAACTATCATCAAAATTTAAATTAAGTTACTGGCAAAAGTAGTAAAATACTTATTAAATAACTACACAAATATGACAAAACATTTGCCATTCATGCTGCATTCAATTGCTGTGTTATTGTGCAGAACACAATGTTCTGACAGACGTTTTCACAATGAAAAAGATATAAAACCATAATACATCAATAAATAAAATAGATACAGATGTTAAGCTTTCAGGGATGATAGCTGTTGTGCCCATAGTTCCGCGTAGTCAGCGCACACACAACTTTCCCAATAGAGTGCGCCCTGCTAAGCACAACAACGCAGGCGCAGCGCTTGTCCATCTCCGCACTATGAGATGGCACTGTCTTAGAGATGGATCAAATTCTGTTTCCACTGATCCGCATATTAATATGTAACGCAGCCAATGAGATTGTTGCTAAGGTAGAACCTTTTCTCCTCGCGGATCACACTCGTGCAGTGATACCTGAACGCTCGAGGTATTATAACAAGTGTACAGACCTCCGATTAGTCAGTCTGCATTAGTCTATAATCAAGTTTCAGTCTGTGCCTAATAAGATTATCATATTCCTGTACATAGCCATGAAGATAAATGAATAGACACTTTGTCAAGTATCAGAGATATGTGAGAATAAGATTAACGTACCAAGACCAAAGGAACTTCAGATTGTCAATTGCAAACAGCATTCAGAATCAAGTTACATAATATCTATGCTTTTTATTATTTTAATAAATGTGTGTGAAAATTAATCAAGTTCTGTTTAAAGTTGGTCACCGTCAGTCTGGCACTCTAAGCGTGCAAGTGGCATATCTATCGTCTGACCTAACGGCAGAAGATAAACACGCCACGATAAGACCACGAGACATATTGCTGACACTCGCATAGAGCGACAAGTCAAATAATCTGATGGTGTGTGTACCAAAGGTCTTACAGCATGCACACCACAATAGCTAAAGTGCTATTCTATGATCTGAGACTCTGTTGAAATCGCACAAATCATTTAAAGGTGGTTAGTTTTGAGTTTCATTGTGTAGATATTTGGTAACTATAAATTATTCACATTTGTAGGTTTTAAAATATGTTATTGTTTCATTGGATGTGCTTCACTTTTCTGAGACTGCATATGTATTCAGATGTGCCTGACTATGGAACTGTGATTTATTATTGAATTTCTGTGAGTTGTAAGTAGCCATATTTCTGACTGCCTTAAACACCACCGTTACTGGTACATCTCCTGCACTCTGGCAATACGAGCAATCACTTTCCAAATTTTCCATATCTGAGCACTCACTGACTGCCTTTTTACCTGACCTCACCTGGAGCAGCTGAGTGGCCTTCTCACACTGCTGACTTGCACTCAGCCAAATAAGCTTACTCACATCTCCTCAGTGCCAACCCTAGACAGATGAATAGTGTGTCTGAATGTGTAACATTACAGTGGAGATGGATGTTAACCATTAGCTCAACATGCAGTAGCAGATGTTAAACACACCAACAGCACATGAAGCATTGTGATATGGGCCATGGTTCAGAATAATAAGTTATATACAGAAAGTAAGAAAATTTGTGTGTAGCCGAGTACAATTTCTTGAATTTTCTCCTTGTGGTCAATATGTGAGATGTATGTGTGGGTGGCGTGGGGAGGGGGGGGGGGGGGGGGGGGAAGTAATTTATTGCCTGACTCCTCCTGAAAAGTGTTGTCCCGAAATTTCTATTGTAAATCTAGACATGATGCACAATGCCTCTCTTTTAACATCTGCCAGTGGAGTTTGTTTAGTTCTCTCGCCAGCTAAACAATCCCGTTATGAAACGCACCTCTCCTCATTTGATCTTCTCTATCTCCTCTACCAGTCCAATCTAATAGGAATCACGGATAGATGAACAATATTCAAGAATTGGGCAAACAAGTGCCTTATAAGCCACTTTTTTCGTGGATGAGTTACATTTCCTTAAGATTGTTCTGATGAATCTGAGCGTGGTCTCTGTTTTTCCCACTATCTGTTTTATGTGGCCATTCCACTTAAGATCGCTCTGGATAGTTACACATGGATATTTTATGGCAGTTGCTGTCTGCAGCTGTTTGTCATCAATAGTTTAGCTGTACAGTAGCGGGTTTTTTCCTATGTATGCACAATATGTTATATTTATTTATGTTCAGGATCAACTGCCAGAGCCTGCACAATTCATCAATTCTCTGCAGGTTGTTCTGAAAATTCTTATTATCTTGTGGCATTGCTACTTTGCTCTAGACAATTGCGTCATCTGCGAATAGCCTTAAAAAGCAACCGACACTTTCTACTAGATCATTTATATATTTGGTAAACAGCAATAGTCCTTTTGCACTTCCCTGTGGTACTCCAGATATTACCTTTATATTTGTCAATTTTGTTCCATTAAGAGTGACGTGTTAAGTTCTATCTGCAAGAAAATCTTGAATCCAATCAAATGTCTGCTCTGATACTCCGTAAGCTTGTATTTTTTTTTCATTAAACGGCAATGTGTGACGGTTTCAAATGCCTTACTGAAATCTAGGAACACGGTATCAGCCTGAGCACCATTGTCCACTGCGCTATGGATCTCATGGAGGAACAGAGCAAGCTGAGTTTCGCAGGATCTCTGTTTGTGGAATCCATGTTGATTTTTGTACAGAAGACATTCATTTTTCAAAAACGTCATAATTATTGAGCATAAAACATGTTCCATAATTCTACAACAGATTGATGTCAACAATATGGATCTATCATTGGTTGCATTTGCCTTATAGCATTTATTAAAAACAATATGTCCTGCACTTTTTTTCAATTGTTAGGTACCTTTCCTTGCTTTATCTACGATAAATTACCGTTAGAATGGGAGCAAGTTCTTTCACATAATCTTTATAGAATCTTATAGGTATTTCATCTGGTCCTGACACCATTCCACTACTAAGCAATTGTAGCTGCTTTCCAATTCTGCAATTGGTTATCTCAATATCTGCCATCTGCCATTTCAACATTCATACAATGATTGAAAGGAGGGACAGTGTTACGATCGTCCACAGTGAAACAACTTCGGAAGGCTGAATCCAGTATTTTGGCCTTCTTTCTGTTACCTTCCATTTTGGTGCCAGTGTGGTCGCTGAGAGAATCAGTAGATGATTTTGACCCACTTATTGATTTCACATACGAACAAAATCTCGTAGGGTTTTTATTCAGGTCAGTTGACAACATCTTACTTTCAAAATCATTGAACACTTCTCTCATTGCTCTCCTTAGGCTCATTTTTGCTTCATTCAGCTTTTGTTTGTCAGCTAGGTTTTTACTCCTCTTGAATCTGAAATGAAATGCTCTTTGTTTATGTAGCACCTTTCTAACATGGCTATTAAAACCCATGGTGGATCTTTCCCATCCCTTAAAATCTTACTCGGAACATACTTGTCTAGGACATATTAAACAATGCCTTTGAATTTTTTCCACTTGCTCTTCACATCTTTGTCCTCATCACCAAAGATTTGATGTAAACTGCTGGGATATTCTGAAATTTGTATCCTGTCACTCTTGCTGAGCAAATATAGGTTGAGTCAGGAGGAAAGGTACATGCTTTGAGGGGTGATAATATTAGTGATTCTGAACAAAAAACTGTGAGGACATATGCCTATTCCAAATGGTTTTCGAGATAGAACACATTTAATATCACTCTTGTACGTTTTTCTTGAATAACTCGAAAACTGCACCCTCCAGCGAAAAAGTGTCACAGTACAAAATTAAACTAATTTAAATTTCCTATAAAAAAAGGTCCTATTCATTTTTTTCTCAATAATAAATTGTTTGTGCGAAGAGCATGCAAGAATGTTGAAAAACTCACTCAACGTGCATGCGCTGTAGCTTATGTAGATTTTGTAGGCCAATTTGAGGTAGCATATTGACATAGCAACTTGAGACAAACAGGACACTTGTGCTCTACCAAGTCGGGAAACTTTTTAAGAGACAGTCTCCATTCCTTCTGATCTGATCACGTAAGCATAGAAAAGATGTGGAATGATTTCAAAGAGATAGTATCAACGGCAGTTGAGAGATATATACCACATAAATTAGTAAGTTATGGTACTGATCCCCCATGGTTCACAGAACGGATCAGATTGCTGTTGCAGAAGCAACAAAAAAAGCATGCCAAATTTAAAACAACACAAAATCCCCAAGATTGGCAAAGTTGTTTTAAATTTGGTACTGATCCTCCATGGTTCACAGAATGGGTCAGATTGCTGTTGCAGAAGTAACAAAAAAAGCATGCCAAATTTAAAACAATGCAAAATCCCCAAGATTGGCGAAGTTTTGCAGAAGTTTGAAATATAGCGTGTGCTTCAATGTGAGATGCTTTTTATAATTTCCACAACAAAACTCTGCCTCAGAATCTGGCAGAAAACCCAAAGAGATTCTGGTAATATATAAAGCACACCAGTGGCAAGACGCAATCAATACCTTCACTGCGCAATAACAGTGGTGAATTCACTGATGATAGTGACACTAGAGTTGAGTTATTAAACATGGTTTTCTAAAACTCCTTCACCAATGAAGACACAGTAAATATTCGCGGATTCCAGTCAAGAACAACTACCAAGAAGTGGAACATAGAAATAGATATTCTCAGTGTAGCAAAGCAGCTTAAATTACTTAATAAAGGTAAGGCTGTGAGATCCACATCAGGTGGGACTGAGGGATGATGTTGAAAAAGTTCAGGGAAGGGTGACTTGTTTTGTATTGTTGTGAAATAGGGGAGATAATACCACAGACATGATACGTGAATTGGAGTGGCAATCATTAAAACCAAGGCATTTTCTCCTCCAATTGTGAAAATATTATGTTGGCACTCACCTACATAGAGAGAAATGATCACCATGATAAAATAAGAGAAATCAGGGCTTGCACAGAAAAATTTAAGTGCTCGTTTTTCCCGCATGCCATTTGAGAGTGGAACAATACAGAGACAGCTTGACAGTGGTTCATTGAACACCATGCCAGGCACTTAATTGTGAATAACAGAGTAATCATGTAGATGTAGATGTAGAACAAAGAGGAATTGCGGCTACTCCTTGAATTGCAGTGTCCCCTTGTTTTCTACCTGCATGTTACAAAATTGTGTCCTTGTGACTGGTTTGACCTCTCACATTTTCTTACAGTTCATTTTGACCTTCCCCCTGAGGATGGCATTTCATCTCATGGGGGAGTCATGCTTCTCGTCTGGGATGACTTTCATAGTCAAACCATCTCACTGAACACCTGGCTGCTGCAAGCTGTTGCAGAAAAACAATAAGAGAAGCGAAAGCAAGAGCAATTGACACCACTATAGCGAACTCAAAAAACAAGGCAAAGGCAGCTTGGAATGCAATCAATGCTGAAAGAAAGGAAAAAGATGGGTCAAACAAAGAAGAAGGTATTAGGTCAATTAAAGTAGACAACACAGTGGTCACAGATGGTATGGAAATAGCAAACATACTGAATAATAACTATATCAGTGTAGTAGAAAACCTAAAATTGGAAAGAAATAGTCAAAAACAGAAGGGTATTAAGGTACCAAAAAGATCATGCAGTACTATGTTCTTAAGACCAGTCACGGAAGATGAATTGCGGAAAACTATACAGAAACTGAAGTCCAAGAAATCAGCTGGTGATGATGAAATATCAAATCATGTAATAAAGCTGGTATGTGAGGAGATAATAACACCACTGCTGAACATAGCAAACTGTTCTTTCAGAGATGCAATTTTTCCAGAAAAACTGAAGATAACGAAGGTAGTGCCAGTGTACAAGAAAGGGTGTAAGGATGATCCCAACAACTACAGACCAGTTTCACTGATATCAGGTTTCTCAAAAATCCTAGAAATGCTTATGTATACCAGATTAGTTAACTATTTGGACAAACATAACATTCTCATGACCTCACAACATGGTTTCAGAAAGGGTAAATCTACAGAATCAGCAATTGTCAGTCTAACAGAATACATTTTACAGTCCTTAGATGAGAAAAAGGTTGTCTCTGCAATGTTTCTGGATCTTTCAAAGGCGTTTGACACCATTGACCATGAAATGCTGATACAAAAATTAAGCAACTATGGCATTCGGGGGCAACCAGGTGAATGGATAAAATCATACTTGTGCAACCGCAAGCAGTATGTATCATTAGGAAACTCGTACCAATCAGAAACCAAATCCATCAAATATGGAGTGCCGCAAGGTTCGGCAATGGGGCCATTGTTATTTAATGTATTTGTTAATGATATAGGTGTTGAGGAGGAAGAAAAGAAAATATTGTATGCTGATGACATGACAATACTAAATAGTGACCAAAATATGGAACAGCTTGAGAGAAGAGCATACATATCTGCAAATGTCACAGCTCAATGGCTGTTGGAAAATGAACTGGTTATAAATCTAAAAAAGACTATGTATGCAGTGTTTAAAAACAAGGAAAAGGCTGTAGACATGGATTTAGAGGTTGACGGAACAAGGCTGGAAGAAGTAGAATCTGCTAGATTCTTAGGTATTCTTGTGGATAATGAACTGAAATGGAAAAAACATATTAATAATGTCTGTAAGAAACTGAGCTCTGTCATATTCTTAATGATGCAGCTATCACAGTATTCAGACAAGAACCTTCTGTGTACAGTGTATCATGGACTTTTCGAACCATACTTACAGTATGGAGTGACGGTGTGGGGAAACTCAAACAAACAAGAGACAAAACGAGTGTTCACATTACAAAAAAAAGCAATTAGGACCATTTTAAGAAGAAAGACCTCTGAAACATGCAGAAACTGTTTCAAGAATTTAGGTATCTTAACTTTTTCATCATTATATATATACAAAACAATAATGTACATCACAAAAGGTGGTGAGGACTGGATTACAAATGCTAGTGTACACACCCACAATACAAGAAAGAAGAATGAAGTACGGAGCATACCCCACCGACTGGCAATGCTAGAAAAAGGACCCCAGTACTCTGGTATCAGACTACTAAGAAGTCTGCCCAAAACCCTGCAAGATAGTGTACTTCACAATGAATTTACAAAGAAACTTAAAGACTATCTCATTGAAAAAGAGTTTTACAGTGTTGCAGAATACTTATGCCATTAAATTTGTATATATTGTTACTCATTATCAGTGATGTAAAAATGTAAGCTAAAGGTGTAGAAAAATAATTGATAAAGAATTTTAATACTTTGACATGTCCTATATTACATGTACATTTACTGTACACGATGTAATCTTACAGGATCAAATACAATTCAATTCAATTCAATTCAAAAGTCCACATTTTCCTTCCTTGCTCCACCTTTTCTCTTTGTACTGTCTGCATCTGTCCATGATTCGGTGTCACAAAGGAGGACTTCCTCCAGCTAATTGGTCAACTCCTTCACCCCTTCCTGCTGCTCGGTGACTTTAATGCACACCATCCCCTCTGCGGTTCTTCCAGAACCTGTCCAAAAAATGTCCTCTTGGCTGACTATCTCAATCAGTTCAACCTCATCTGCCTTAACGCTGGAGCACCTGTGTTTCTTTCAGACTTCATGCAAACATGTTTCCATTTGAACCTGTCATTCTGCACTGCCAGCTTGCTTGTTGTCTCGATTTATCTGTTGTCTCTGACATGTACTCAAGCAACCATTTCCTGTGTGCTATCCATTTGCTAACTCCTGCCCCACCTATGTGTAAACCCAATTGGCAGCTTTCTAAGGCTGAATGGAGGCTGTACTCCTCTCTGGCCATCTTCACCAAACAGGGTTTCCCCAGTTGTGATGACCAGGTAGAATACCTTTTAAACATTATTCTTACAACCACAGAATGTTCCATTCCTTGCACTTCATCTTTACCATGCCATGCCCCGGTCTCTTTGTGGTCTAAGGCATGCCACAACGCAATTTGCATGCGAAGACATGCTCTCCACATTTTTAATCTTCATCCTACAATTGTGGACTATTCGTTATAAACAGTTGCATGCACAGTGTCACCGCATTCTTCAGGACAGTAAAAAAGCTTGCTGGATTTCATTTCTTTTAACAGTTCAACTCCCTCTTCTGTCATGTGGGCCTACCTACTCCTACTGTGGCTCTTTGAGTCCAAGGTCCATTCCTCAATTTCCAGGCTGACTAGCAGATGATGTCATTGTAGACTGCATTCCTGTCTCCAACATCTTAGGCTGCCGTTCTGCAGAGATTTCGAGCTCTACCCACTATCACTCTGCCTTCTTCCATTGGAAATGAATGGAGGAGGCTCAGGTGATACCCTTCTCCTCTCAGTGGGAGTATGTGTATCTGATCACAGTATTGGTTGCTGAGCCTCATAGTGTTATGTTAAAGATAAGAACAGTTGTAACGTATGTGAAGTATTGGATTCTGAGAGCCCAGAATTTTAATTTTCTGTCTCACTGTCTCATCTTACATTAGGATTATGTAGCATAAGTCGGTGAAGTGGCAAAATGTTTGTCGTGCTCGTTGTATACAGACTCTGAGGTGAGGCAAGAGTTTGTTTGGTTTTTATGCAGCATTATCTCCTGATACTTCCTAAAGTCACACACTCTATGATGGCAGAACATGCAATATTTCATTCTTTCACATTAACTAGTCATGCGCATTGGTACAAAATAGGGATATGAAAACTCAGGCGAGCGAACAGATGACAATAATAATGGTATCAGAAACAAACTGACAGTGAAGGATGTTTTTTGCATTACAAAATAATGTTGAGAATTAAAAATAAAAACAGGCTGATGTTCAACTGGCACAATACAAAGGTTTCTGTAACATTTAGTTAGTGAATTCTGTTGTGGCTGTTTCCAGAGAAGAAAAATGAAGTGATACACATTGGTAATCCAGTGAGATCTTAACCAGAAACTACCCTTGCATAGCATCATGGGATGAGAATGATGCCATGGAGCAAACATGACACTGATTTAGCTCTCTGCCATTGCTCGGATGATAATCAGTGCAGACAGCTCACAACATGAAATACAAAACCAGGTGAAATTTAAGTGTGGAATTACCTTCCTAGGGTTGAAAAATTGAACTTACAATGTCGATCTCATATGTATGTGATGACTATTCAGATTACTTCATCAGTATGAAAACAGACTGTTATGAGCATTTAGCATAATCGCTTTGCACGGATCCTGAAAATGAGTGAACAGTCATGAGGTGCAAACATCATCAGCAATATTGCCAACTCTCATCTGTACTAGCAATATGAAGATCTTCATGGATTGCCCACAATGTCCTCACTGCTATCCACAGCCTACTTCAGCCAGCCTTCAGTGGAGCTGCACTTCGAGACATCAATCTAGGGACAACTTCCAACTGATATAAGGTTACACCACTAAAACATACAAATGAGTTGCAGTCTTTAACCAATTCGGCTTGTGGCGAAAGCATATTTTAACAAAACTAAAAAGGTGTGCAAAACAACCCTGTCGATAATGTCAGTAAATAGTAAGCTACTATGCACTGTTTACCTCAGATGGACTGTATCTAGTTACAATCTAGTGTCCTGCACAACTGGAATATTGGGAATACTGCCAAAATGTAGAGATGTTATGGATAACAGACTAAAACATAGATGACACATAGTAATAAATCAAATTGTGGATTCACAGGAAAAATTGAATACGTGACTACGGAAGTAGAAACAAAACAGCTTAATGTGCATTTGTGCACTTTCATATGTTTTTCATCTCTAGATCTACTGTAAGTAACACATACTTGCAAGCTTGTTCATAGATTTTGTGGTTTGTCCCATCTTGCTTGATACTGAGATGATGAACAAAACACAGATTCGTGTCACTAACGGTTGCTTCGAATCTGTCCAAGAGATTTTCTCCTGTTTTTTGGTGATCTGAAGAGGTTCCTGCGACATAGATGAGGCTGCCAGGAGACAATGTGAGAAGGAGTGTTAACATTCATGACATCGGTTGTGACAGTTAGTGGGTCAGTTAATGTAGTAGTAACAGGAAGTGATAAGACAAAGCTTTTGCCACAAAAAAATGAGAATAATTTTGAAAGCTGCCACTGTTTTAGAAAGGGGGCACTTTACTGTTACACAGAAAAGGCCTTGCTGTAGTGAACACACTTTCATTGCCATAATTGTAGCTGACGTAGATAGTTCACAATGTGAAAGATGAATGTAGAGGTATCATGTGCACGAAACGTCCATTTTGGAATCAAAGAATTTTGAAAAGTACAATATCTTAAGTGGGAATTATTCAGAATATTAAGGAAAAGCCAAGGAAATTTAGCAGGTCCAATCAGTCCCTCACTCACAAATTGCTGTTAAGATGACAGCATTATCAGACAATTCCTATGGCATTGGAAAGTCTTGACTATGCTAGCGGGAATGATGCAAGAATGGATCTCGGCAATGTCTAGCTCGAGGCACTGTGCTCTCAGATATTTTTTAATTTTGAATCACTGTAGGGAGCAACTAGCATCTTAAACAATTTGGTGATATACAAAAAACAAAGGGCTTTCTGTGTTAAGTTGTGATAGACAAATTAACAGTTTCCAAAATCAATTAGGCAGGCCGAAATAAGAGAAGTTTGTAATTCATTCAGTAGCCATCAATATGCAGGGTAAGATAAAGATTAGTCAGAAACTGAGTAGGATAAGTGAAATATAAGATACTGCTAAAATAGGTTATATTTTTGAAGTAGATTTAGAATATCCAAAAGAATTACATGATCTACATAAAGATTTATCATTAGCCCCTGAAAATGAAATTGTAACAGGAACTAAAGTAAGCAAGTCTTTGAAAACTCTGAATCATAAAAAAAAATGTAGTGCACTATAGAAATCTTGAACAATATTTAGCATTATGGATGAAATTAACAAAAATACATAGAGTTTTAAAATTTAAATAATCAGATTGGTTAAAGTAGTATATAGATTTAAATACAGAAATGAGAACTAAAGCCAAAAATGATTTTCAAAAATATTTCTATAAATTGTTGAATAATTCAGTATTTGGTAAGACAGTGAGAAATATTAGAAATAGAGTTGATATAAAATTAGTATCAGATGGAGATAAGTGTGATAAAATTATAGCTAAACCAAACTTTAAAGGAAGAACTATATTTAATGAAAATCATTTTGCTATTCACATCAATAAAACAAAAATTACATTTAATAAACCAATCTGTGTTGGCATGAGTATAACTGAGTTATCTAAAGAACTTGTGAATGATTTTCACTACAGAATAATGAAATCAAATATGGAGAAAATATTGAGTTGTGTTATCCAGATACAGACGGCTATATCTACAATATAAAAACTGAAGATTCCTGTGAAGACATGAAAATGATGACTGAGAAATTTGATACTAGTGAGTATCCTGAAAATAATATTTATGGTATTCCACAAGTAACCAAGAAAGATTTAGGAAAAATGAAAAATGAATGCAATGGAGAAAATAATGGAAGAATTTTGTGGCTTGAGAGCAGAAATGTATGGTTATAAAGTTGGTAATAAAATAGAGAAAAAAATGTAAAGGAGTTAAAAAATGTATTGTTTAACTTAGAATAAGCTTAGAAGATTATAATGATTGTTTGTTTAACAATAGGGAACAGCACAGAAAAATTTATACGATTCGAAATGAAAAACACAAAATATACACAGTTGAAATAAACAAGAAAGTGTTCAGTCCTCATGATGACAAAAGATATGTTTTGGAAAATAAAATAGATACATATCCATACAGACATTACAAATAATAAAAAATCTAATAAGAATTTTTCTATATAAATGGAGACTAATCAAGAGGCTCAGCAACACAAATGTCTCAAAAGAGATTTAAAAATTAAGTGAGTTAGAAGTAAATGTGTTACACAATATTACTGGATAAGAATATTTAAATACTAGATATGGAAAAAAATTGTATGGAGCTTAATAATGAGTTTGAGATTATTTTACATGATAGATATTATATTTTGATTATTGATTTGGATTTACAAGTAACTGAAAAAGAACTGATGAAACTTAAAAATAGAAATAATGAATTTCATGATCTGGAATTCACTCCGTGAAAACTTTTTTAAAATTTTAGTTTTTACTATTAAATTTTATATCCTTTAAATGGACAGTAGCAAACAGCTAAAACAGTGTGGTGACTGTCTAGAGAAAAAGAATGTTCACGAATTTTATAAAGATAAATATCAAATAGATGGATATTTTTGATTTTTTAAAGAATTTGAAAAATATTATCTGAAAATTAAAGTTACTTGTGAATGTGGTAGAACTGTAAGTAATTAGGTATGGAATAGATTTCCTACATTGACCATTATTCATTTTATTTATTTTCTTACATTCGCCTTTGATTTAAAAAATAATGAATTTATAATAAGTGAACATGATAATAAAAAATATTTTTATTAATATTCTAAGTAATTTAATATAAAATAGATGTTTTTTAAATGAAAATACGCGAATTTTGACCTAAAATTGGGAGTATAGTAGGATAAGTACCGGTCCTGGGTAACTTGGATAAGTTCTACTAATATTTACAAATAATAGTTACTTGATTCACACTATAACAAATGTACTTTCTGTACGTATCACTTCACTGACGTCACGAGTAATTTCTGCATTGGCACCTCATCCCGCTGGTGGCTCTGAGAGCATCAGATGGCCACCTGTCTCTGCAAGCCAGTGTGGGACCCTACCACTCATTCCTTACTCCATTCATACTGCACCACTGATATATTCACTTCACGTATGTGAAATAACAAAACTGGAAATAAAGTATAATGTGCTCTTCTCTGAAAGTAGGAAGTACCTTACAAATACTGTACACTCACCATTTGCTGATTTCTGCTGCATCAGCCACCTCGGTTGCCTGGTAAAGGGAACTCTCCAAAACTGTGAACAAGCCGCACTATCCCGCCATTAGATGTATCACTAAGTTATGTTGTTACATGACTCTTTTCCCTGAAAACACCATTATACGTAAGCAGGGTGATAATGGAGTGTTATTGCAGGGCAACCCAGTTGCTGGGAAGTTTGAGCACTTTATGCTAAAGCTATCATTGGCCCTACTCTCTGAATGCCAAGAAAGAGATGCTCATGTGCATGTGTTTGATTCAATGCATGTGGGATCTTCCCACATTCCTCTCCCAAGGGTACAGCTCGTAAAAAAGGCATTATTAATGTCCAAAACTACGATGGCATTTCATGTTTTGTATAGTCTGTGGTCACTTATGGCTTGTGAGAGAAAAATTAAACAAAATCCTGAGCATACCAGTAAATGCCAAGTGGATATTTGTGAGTATTATAAACATGATGGTATTGAATGTCCCATAAGCCCTCAGGATATCTGTAAATTTAAGATGCCAAATTCCAATGTATCTATTATTGTACATGTCTTGCAGCAATGTAAGTCACATGATGGTGATGTTATTTTTAAGTGTTTGAATCTTTACTTCATCAAAATCGCTGGTCAGTGTGCATAACATCTCTAAGGATCGGAAGGAGCACTACTTCTGGATCAAAAAACATGTACTGCCTTATATGGGAATGCAGGCTTTCTTGGAAGTCTTGATGATGAAGTTTTCTTGCATTATCAGCTGAGTCAGCACGTCATTTCTGTGGCAAACTTCTGACAAATTTCTGCAGAACGATTCCTTGACTCAGCTGATAGCCCAAGAAAACGTTATCATCAGTGGTCTACTTTCTTTGCCCTCAGTTCAGTAAACTCAGTCATGAATGGCATTTTTGCTGTAGGATCCTGAACTGGTTTACTACAAGCAAGCAAATAGAGCATTTGGTGTATTGCTCTACACAGGACCAGATACTTGTACAAATACCCATTGAGGCATATAAATTCCTGAAGTTTAAGTATTCTCTCTACAAGGAGAAAGTACCCTTTGTTGTATATGCTGACTTCGAGTGCATTCTCGCTACTGTGGCAGGCTTTGAGGGTGGCCCCACTGCTCCAGAAATAACATTTACTTCTTGTGGCAGTGTATTAAACTGTATGTGCATCTGGTTCGAATTGTAATGATTTTCTGTCATACATTGGGGATGATCTTGCAATGTGGTTGGTCTCTGAGCCTGAAAACCTTGCAAAACAGTAGATCACAGTACAAGTATACAGTTGATTGCTACAATACACATATACTGTTGATTGCTATACTTGTGGGCAGCCATTAGCTAATAAAGCTGAAACACTGTGAAGGGATCATTGAAATGTAACTGGCAAATAACATGGTACTGCCCACAATTCATGCAGCTTGAATTACCATTTCCCATGAGACATACCTGTTTTCATCAATAATTTAAGTGGGTATAATGTTTACTTCCTTGTGGAGCCCTTGACTTATTTCAGTCTGTACCATGATCAGTTTAGTATCCTGCTAGACAGCACAGAGAAATATGTTTAGTTTTTGAAGACAATCACCAAGATGATATTGCTGCACTTTCTAGGCTCACTAAGATGGAATAGTGTGTCATGGAGATTTGCATCTCACTCAGGCTCCATTCCCAATAAAGCTAAATTTCAGCCCATAATGAAGAAACAAATACATCCACATGAATATCTGCACTTTGTGGAGAAGTTTAACGAAACGACACTGACCAACATAACCGAATTCTCCAGCGAACTTTCAGGTACTTCCATGTCAGATGCAGAGTATGAGCATGTGGTGAGTGATATGTGGAGACTTGCTATGACTTGATTGAAATACAACATGCAGACAAGAGTTTTCTGGATAGAATCATCACTGGTGATGATGGTCGGTGTTATCTATGCAAATATATCACAAAATAACTAAATACTGAAATTCACAAGGAGGATCAACACTGATGACATAGCCAACTTTCAGAGCAGCGTGAAGTGCAAGTTGAACAACATCCCAAAGAAAGACTTTTCTAACAGTCTCACATTTGTTATGAATGTTCTGTGGATTGCACTCAATTGGGGGAAACTAAATAGACTATCTGAACCATTTAAACCACCATCTTAACTTTTCTCACTTGTTCATTAGTTGAGTCTCGAAATATTTGGTCTGATGTGGTGCATACAGATTAAATTAAAATAGTTGCCTCACATTGACAGTCATTTTGTGAGCTCTCCAGATATTAGAAGTTCAGCATAACTTTAAACATTAATTAAAATGTAAATCATATTTTTCATAACACAAACGAAGTATGTTAATTTAGTAAACAAAGGTGGCCAGCTTTCTCCACCATCTATAAATATGTGCTTTCATATTATGGAGAGCTTTTATTATTTCAGATTTATTCATGATTTTATTAATGACCATTTGAATAATTGAGAAACCAACTAATAGCTTAAATTTTAAATAGTTGTCATGGGAAATATATCAGGTTAATTCATGTTCTCTGGGAGACTGAATACTAGCACATTGTGGTAGTCATACTCTAATTAAATCAGCTGTAATTTTGATATGGCTAAA
Organism: Schistocerca serialis cubense; assembly: GCF_023864345.2. Lineage (NCBI taxonomy): Eukaryota > Metazoa > Arthropoda > Insecta > Orthoptera > Acrididae > Schistocerca > Schistocerca serialis. Next base: position 717,470,580 of record NC_064639.1, on the reverse strand, counting down.
ATAATTAAAGTTGGGTTTCATTATGGTGATAGATGAGATTTCCATCTTTCAACTCATTTCTAATATATGTTATTGTGATTTAAAAGTGTACGTGGAATTTCAGTTTCACTTTTTCTATAGTAAAATTCTTAACTGTAAAGAAATGTAACAATTTGCATTAACTGCTATACAGTTATAAACTGTTTCATTCTGTGATGTCTCAGCCTCACAATATCCATGGTGAGTTTTATGGTATCATGATGATAGGGTGTGGAACATAATTTTACTGAAATTACTGTAGCCATATTGGAATCGGTACAAAGTGTCTGCTATTGAAGTCCCTTTATCTTCATTTACATTGCCCCCCAATGGTTTCTTTCCCATCCACAAGGTGAGACATGACCCTTGTGGCAAGCTGTTTCTTGTAGCTGCTCGCTTTCTTGGCTGCAAGCCATTGCTGGCCCAGTGGCTCTTGCTGTCAAAATAAACTCCATACCTCCCACCACCCCCACTGCTCCTTTGTCTTTGCAAGACATCAGTTCATAATGTTGCAGGTGTGTAGAAGAATGTGAAGTGTATAAAAAGTGTCAAAATCTTTAGGGATTTATTCTTGACATCAAAACACTCAGCATGCCCATATGATTATGGACCTAAAAATCTTTTGATAGGAAGGTATGTAAGGAATTCCCTGTATTGACACCCAATAGTGTAATTTGCCTCAGATGTGCATTTTCGCTCATATTCATGTTTACAGTTGTTCATGGTATCTGTGTATTTTGTCTGTATGTCGTTTGTTCTATTTTAAAGTAATACAATGTTGTATTCAGTGTTTGTAATGTAGGATACACATTGCATGTACAGCTTAGCAGATGGGGATGTGGAGGCAGTACATTAAATTTGAGCTCATTGTTACCATGAGAGGCAGTTATCTCTCACAAGAACTTTAGTACTACTCTACCAAGATTTGCGAGAGGCAGTCTCATATGAAAAGAGAATTGCAAATGGCGGGAGACCATGTGCTATGTGAATGCCTGAGCATGAAGAACAAATTCTTCATACTGTAGATGGAACTCCATTAACAAGTATGGGGAGAGTTGCGAGAAGAGAAGGCAGCAGTTCAGTGACAGTTGGAGCATTCTGCACGAAAATCTTTTATAACCACATCGGATTCAAGGTTTAAATAAGTCAGTCTTTCAGCTAATAACTTTCTGTCTACACATAATAGGGCAGTGTGAAGTGTTTCTTCAGCTCTTGGCACATAGATTATTCACTGATGAGGCTAGCTTTCCAAGTGATGGGTTCTTCAGTTGTCATAAGAACTACATCTGGGTGTATGAAAACCGTCATGAAATGTGACAAGATGGACATTGACATGTTGGGTGGGATCATTCGTGACTGATTCTTTATTCACTACTTCTTTCAGCAATGCCTTACATCACAAATATATCTGCATTTTCTCAGACATGAGTTGCTTAATTCACTTAATGATAAACCTCTAGATGTCATCCAATGAATGTTGTTTGTATATGATGATGCTCAACCTCACTTTACATGTATACTTTGCCAGTATCTCAGTAAACAGTTTCGAAAGAGGTGCATTGGTCACAGGGAACCTATTGCATTGCCAACCAATTGCCAGGTTCAAATACAGTGGATCTTTTGCTCTGCAGGTATTAAGAACCATTAGCATATTCAACATGTCTTGAGGGAGTGCATCGAAAATAGATTCGACCAAATAACTAAGACAGCAGGAGTTTTCCATAAAGTATGGAATAGAGGCTCAAAGGAAGCATGAAAACAAGAGGTGGGAATTTTGAGCAATTTCTGGAAATTTAAATGTGTTGGGTAAATGTATCAATCTTCAGCCATGAATAACAAAATACTTTCATAGCTTCCTAGTGAAAGATTTTTGGACCCATGTTCATAAGAAGATTTTATAGGTTTTGGTGTCAAGAATATATCCCTATGTTTTATATACACCTTGCAGTTAACCAAGGAGGGGACAGATATGTATATAGCAAAACTGTTTGTGAAGGAATGAACCCTCCATACTCTACAATTCTTTAAAGAACCTCTTAAGGAAAGAGTAACTGCTGCATAACAGGTACAAAACAGAGGGAGGGTTACAGATAGAGAGATGTGGAATTAAATGTGTTTGATTGTCTGAAGGGCAATTCGTGTACCCTCAGCTGTGACCCATAACAGACTCTTTTAGGGAGTCTGCTCACAAAGGCCAAAGCCATTCTTCTCCTTTTAAGACAGTGGTAACAAATTTACTGTCCAGACACTTACTGATGACACAAGAATCAAAGAATGACAAGAGCAGAAATGCTGAAATCGATTTTCAAATGTTCCTTTAAAGCGGAAAATTTCGGCGTACTGCAAGAGAAAATCCCCCTCATGAACCATGGACTTTGCCGTTGGTGGGGAGGCTTGTGTGCCGCAACGATACACATAGCCGTACCGTAGATGCAACGACAATGGAGGGGTAACTGTTGAGAGGCCAAACAAACGTGTGGTTCCTGAAGAGGGGCAGCAAACTTTTCAGTAGTTGCAGGGCCAACAGTCTGGATGATTGACAGATCTGGCCCTGTAACACTAACTAAAGAAAACGTATTGTGCTCCGCACGTGCCTCACTGCCCTGTGGTGCAACAGATGTCCCTTTCTCCAAAAATCTACTCAATGGGAGTGTAATGTTGCAACCACACACACAAGTTGACCTGGTGTGAGGAAATAACGAGTTAGTACATTTCAAACAAGAAAAAAGTCACTTTAAAATCAACATGAAAAACCAAAATTCCAAAAGTATAAAACAGAAAAAATTTATTACCAAAGAAAGAAAACGTATTGTGCTCCGCACGTGCCTCACTGCCCTGTGGTGAAACAGATGTCCCTTTCTCCAAAATTGTACTCAATGGGAGTGTAATGTTGCAACCACACACACAAGTTGACCTGCTGTGAGAAAAAAACGTGTTAGTACATTACAAACATGAAAATGGTCATTTTAAAATCAACATGAAAAACCAAAATTCCAAAAGTATAAAACAGAAAAAAATTATTACCAAAGAAAGAAAACGTATTGTGCTCCGCACGTGCCTCACTGCCCTGTGATGAAACAGATGTCCCTTTCTCCAAAATTGTACTCAATGGGAGTGTAATGTTGCAACCACACATACAAGTCGACCTGCTGTGATAAAAAAACGAGTTAGTACATTTCAAACATGAAAATGGTGATTTTAAAATCAACATGAAAAACCAAAATTCAAAAAGTATAAAACAGAAAATAATTCTTACCAAAGATAGAAAACGTATTGTTCTCCGCATGTGCCTCACTGCCCTGTGGTGAAACAGATGTCCCTTTCTCCAAAAATCTACTCAATGGGAGTGTAATGTTGCAACCACACACACAAGTTGACCTGGTGTGAGGAAATAACGAGTTAGTACATTTCAAACATGAAAAAAGTCACTTTAAAATCGACATGAAAAACCAAAATTCCAAAAGTATAAAACAGAAAAAATTTATTAATAAAGAAAGAAAACGTATTGTGCTCTGCACGTGCCTCACTGCCCTGTGGTGAAACAGATGTCCCTTTCTCCAAAATTGTACTCAATGGGAGTGTAATGTTGCAACCACACACACAAGTTGACCTGCTGTGAGAAGAAAACGAGTTAGTACATCTCAAACATGAAAAAGGTCATTTTAAAATCAACATGAAAAACCAAAATTCCAAAAGTATAAAACACAAAAAATTCTTACCAAAGAAAGAAAACGTATCATTCTCCGCACGTGCCTCACTGCCCTGTGGTGCAACAGATGCCCTTTTCTCCAAAAATGTACTCAATGGGAGCGTAATGTTGCAACCACACACACAAGTTGAGTTGCTGTGAAGAAAAACCGAGCTAGTAAATTTCAAACATGAAAAATCTTATTTAAATATCAACATGAAAAACCAAAATTCCAAAAGTATAAAACAGAAAAAAATTCTTACCAAAGAAAGAAAACGTATTGTGCTCTGCAAGTGCCCCACTTCCCTGTGGTACAACAGATATCCCTTTCTCCAAAAATGTACTCAATGGGAGCGTAATGTTGCAACCACACACACAAGTTAATCTGCTGTGAGGAAAAAACGAATTAGTACATTTCAAACATGAAAAAGGTAATTTTAAAATCAACATGAAATACAAAATTCTAAAAGTATAAAACAGAAAAAAATTCTTAGCAGAGAAAGAAAATGTATTGTGGTCCGGACGTGTCTCGCTTCCCCGTATAACAACATATGTCCTTTTCTCCAAAAATGTACTCAATGGGAGTGTAATGTTGCAACCACACACACAAGTTGACCTGCTGTGAGGAAAAAACGAGTTAGTACATTTCAAACATGAAAAAGGTCATTTCAAAATCAACATGAAAAATAAAATTCGAAAAGTATATAACAGAAAATAGTTCGTGCCAAAGAAAGAAAACGTATTGTGCTCCGCACATGTCTCGCTTCGCCGTGTTATAACATATGTCCCTTTCTCCAAAAAAGTACTCAATGGGAGGGTAATGTTGCAACCAAACACACAAGTCGACCTGCTGTGAGGAAAAAAAGAGTAACTACATTTCAAACGTGACAAAGGTCATTTAAATATCAACATGAAAAACCAAAACTCCAAAAGAATAAAACAGAAAAAAATTCTTACCAAAGAAAGAAAACATATTGAGCTGCACACGTGCCTTACTTGCCTGTGATGCAACAGATGTCCCTTTCTCCAAAAATGAAATCAATTGGAGCATAATGTTGCAACCACACACAAAAGTTGACCTGCTGTGAGGAAAAAACGAGTTAGTACATTTCAAACATGAAAATGGCCATTTTAAAATTAATATGAAAAACCAAAATTCCAAAAGTATAAAACAGAAAATAATTCTTAGCAAATAAAGAATGCGTATTGAGCTCCGCACATGCCTCACTGCAGTGTGGCACAACAGATATCCCTTTCTGCAAAAATGTACTCAATGGGAGTGTAATGTTGCAACCACACACACAAGTTAACCTGCTGTGAGGATAAAATGGGTTAGTATATTTCAAACATGAAAAAGATCATTTTAAAAACAACATGAAAAACCAAAATTCCAAAACAATAAAACAGAAAAAATTCATACCAAAGAATGAAAACCTATTGTGCTCTGCACGTGCCCCACTTCCCTTTGGTACAACAGATGTCCCTTTCTCCAAAAATGAAATCAATTGGAGCATAATGTTGCAACCACACACACAAGTTGACCTGCTGTGAGGAAAAAACGAGTTAGTACATTTCAAACATGAGAAAGGTCATTTTAAAATCAACACGAAAAACAAAAATTCCAAAAGTATAAAACAGAAAAAAATTCTTACCAAAGAAAGAAAACATATTGTGCTCCGCATGTGTCTCGCTTCCCCGTGTAACAACATATGTCCTTTTCTCCAAAAATGTACTCAATGGGAGTGTAATGTTGCAACCACACACACAAGTTGACCTGCTGTGAGCAAAAAACGGGTTAGTACATTTCAAACATGAAAAAGGTCATTTTAAAATCAACGTAAAAAACAAAAATTCCAAAGGATAAAACAGAAAAAATTCTTTCCAAAGAAAGAAAACGTATGGTGCTCCACATGTGTCTCGCTTCCACGTGTTACAACATATGTCCTTTTCTCCAAAAATGTACTCAATGGAAGCGTAATGTTGCAACCACACACACAAGTTGACCTGCTGTGAGGAAAAAACGAGTTAGTACATTTCAAACATGAAAAAAGTCATTTTAAAATCAACATGAAAAACAAAATTCTAAAAGTATAAAACAGAAAAAAATTTTTACCAAAGAAAGAAAACGTATTGTGCTCCGCATGTGTCTCGCATCCCCGTGTTGCAACAGAGGTCCTTTTCCCAAAAAATGTACTCAATGGGAGCGTAATGTTGTAAACACACACACAAGTTGACCTACTGTGAGGAAAAAACGAGTTTGTACATTTCAAACATGAAAAAGGTCATTTTAAAATCATCATGAAAAACCAAATTCCAAAAGTATAAAACAGAAAAAAAATCTTACCAAAGAAAGAAAACGTATTGTGCTCCGCACGTGTTTCGCTTCCCCGTTTTGCAACAGATGTCCTGTTCTCCAAAAATGTACTCAATGGGAGCATAATGTGGCAACCACATTGACCTGCTGTGAGGAAAAAACGACTTAGTACATTCCAAACACAAAAAATGTTATTTTAAAATCAACATGAAAAACCAAAAGTCCCAAAGTAAAAAACAGAAAAAATTATTACCAAAGAAAGAAAACATATTGTGCTCCGCATGTGCTACGCTGCCCTGTGGTACAATAGATGTCCCTTTCTCCAAAAATGTACTCATTGGGAGCATAATGCTGCAACCACACGCACACAAGTTGACCTGCTGTGAGGAAAAAACGAGTTAGTACATTTTAAACATGAAAAAGGTCATTTTAAAATCAACATGAAAAACCAAATCTCGAAAAGTATAAAACGGAAAAAAATTCTGACCAAAAATAGAAAACGTATTGTGCTCCACACGTGCCTCACTTCCCTGTGATGCAACAGATGTCCCTTTCTCCAAAATTCTACCCAATGGGAGAGTTGTGTTGCAACCACTCACACAAGTTAATCTGCTGTGAGGAAAAAACGAGTTAGTACATTTCAAACATTTATTTATTTATTTATTTATTTATTCTTTGCCCATGGACTCCAGCTGAAAATCCAGCTGAGAGTATTGGGTGTGTCATACGATAGCCTATTAACATCAAACTTGATTTCAATATACACTCCTGGAAATTGAAATAAGAACACCGTGAATTCATTGTCCCAGGAAGGGGAAACTTTATTGACACATTCCTGGGGTCAGATACATCACATGATCACACTGACAGAACCACAGGCACATAGACACAGGCAACAGAGCATGCACAATGTCGGCACTAGTACAGTGTATACCCACCTTTCGCAGCAATGCAGGCTGCTATTCTCCCATGGAGATGATCGTAGAGATGCTGGATGTAGTCCTGTGGAATGGCTTGCCATGCCATTTCCACCTGGCGCCTCAGTTGGACCAGCGTTCGTGCTGGACGTGCAGACCGCGTGAGACGACGCTTCATCCAGTCCCAAACATGCTCAATGGGGGACAGATCCGGAGATCTTGCTGGCCAGGGTAGCTGACTTACACCTTCTAGAGCACGTTGTGTGGCACGGGATACATGCGGACGTGCATTGTCCTGTTGGAACAGCAAGTTCCCTTGCCGGTCTAGGAATGGTAGAACGATGGGTTCGATGACGGTTTGGATGTACCGTGCACTATTCAGTGTCCCCTCGACGATCACCAGTGGTGTACGGCCAGTGTAGGAGATCGCTCCCCACACCATGATGCCGGGTGTTGGCCCTGTGTGCCTCGGTCGTATGCAGTCCTGATTGTGGCGCTCACCTGCACGGCGCCAAACATGCATACGACCATCATTGGCACCAAGGCAGAAGCGACTCTCATCGCTGAAGACGACACGTCTCTATTCGTCCCTCCATTCACGCCTGTCGCGACACCACTGGAGGCGGGCTGCACGATGTTGGGGCGTGAGCGGAAGACGGCCTAACGGTGTGCGGGACCGTAGCCCAGCTTCATGGAGACGGTTGCGAATGGTCCTCGCCGATACCCCAGGAGCAACAGTGTCCCTAATTTGCTGGGAAGTGGCGGTGCGGTCCCCTACGGCACTGCGTAGGATCCTACGGTCTTGGCGTGCATCCGTGCATCGCTGCAGTCCGGTCCCAGGTCGACGGGCACGTGCACTTTCCGCCGACCACTGGCGACAACATCGATGTACTGTGGAGACCTCACGCCCCACGTGTTGAGCAATTCGGCGGTACGTCCACCCGGCCTCCCGCATGCCCACTATATGCCCTCGCTCAAAGTCCGTCAACTGCACATACGGTTCACGTCCACGCTGTCGCGGCATGCTACCAGTGTTAAAGACTGCGATGGAGCTCCGTATGCCATGGCAAACTGGCTGACACTGACGGCGGCGGTGCACAAATGCTGCGCAGCTAGCGCCATTCGACGGCCAACACCGCGGTTCCTGGTGTGTCCGCTGTGCCGTGCGTGTGATCATTGCTTGTACAGCCCTCTCGCAGTGTCCGGAGCAAGTATGGTGGGTCTGACACACCGGTGTCAATGTGTTCTTTTTTCCATTTCCAGGAGTGTATATATGAAACAAATGATTAAACAGAAATAGTCCATAATCATACAAAGGTCTTACATGTTTCACATTATACGTACACACAAATCAAAAAAACATACAGAAATGATAATTTTTACAGGTACATTTCAGTAATGATATATTTAAGCATCATCTTAGTATTTATTCAAACTGTATATACATTTCTCTGTGAGATATAGTTTCAAATGATTTTTAAAACATTTTAGATCTGTTTCTTTTTTAATGATTTTGGGGAGTTGATTAGAAAACCTTTTGCCTGCTTCTTCTGGGGCAGTCATAGGCAGTTTTAGATTTCTGTTTATCATGTAGTAATTTTCATTTCCTCTTGTACCGTGTTTGTGTACATCTTTATTTAGGAGGTGTTTATCACTTGACCTTACCACCATTATGCTTTGGTATATATACAGTGAATATACTGTCATAATATTATATTGTACAAAAGCTTGCCTACAGGTCCTACTTGGTGGTATTTTTGCAATGCATCTCACTGCCCTTTTCTGAATTGTGAATATTCTTTTTAGGTACCCAGCTTGTGCATTTCCCCATATATGAACTGAATAAGACAAATGTGGGAAGACAAGTCCATAATACATTGATCTGAGGACTTTATCATCCACAGTCTTAGCTGTTTTAGGCATGATGAAGATCTGTTTGTTTATCTTTTTACACAGTGCATCTATGTGCTCCCCCCATGCCAAATGTTTGTCTATTATAGTTCCTAGAAAATTTGTGCTGGTTACTTCTTTAATAGTCTTTCCATTTATATTAACATTTATATTATAATTTTCACTATGCTTGGTCTGAAATACTACATTCATTGTTTTAGACTGATTCATAAACAGGTTGTTTTGTGTTAAATATTTAGTTGTATTTTCAATAGTCAGGAGTGCTTCCTCCTCAAGCTCCTCCTTTGTGTTAGCTGTGCAAATGATTGTTGTGTCATCAGCATACATTATAAGTTTTTGATTTATATAGCTAGGGAAGTCATTTACGTAGAGTATAAATAGTATTGGTCCAAGCACAGACCCTTGCGGCACACCGTGTTTAACTGTTTGTAATTCTGATATGTAGTTTGTTATATTTCCCCCACTAGTATGTCTGATTTCTGTGCATTGTTTCCTATTTGTAATGTATGATTTAAGTATGTCATAGCATTTTCCTCTAATTCCATACTGATATAATTTCATCATTAATTTTGAGTGGTTCACACAAACAAATGCCTTATATAGGTCCATAAAAATCCCACAAGTCTTTTGTTGCCTGTCAAGTAAATTAAGAATGTGCTCAATTATATCTGTTGATGCTGTTTTTGTTGACTTCCCTTCTCTGAAACCATGTTGTGATGAATTCAGTATACTGTACTTTGTTATAAAACTTACAATTCTATTCTTTATTATCATTTCATAGATTTTAGCAAATGTTGAGATCAATGATATTGGCCTGTAATTTCCTAATTCATCCCTGTTCCCTTTCTTAAATATGGGCTTCACTTTACTTACTTTCAGTGAATCTGGAAATATACCTTCTTCTATCACAGCATTCAGCATGTGTGTCAATGGTTTTAATATACATTCTCTGCATTCCTTTATGAGGTGTGATGTAACACCATCCGAGCCAGAAGAGTGTTTAATTTTAAGTTGTTTTATTACGTTTGACACTTCTGCATCTGTTGTAGGTATGAAAACCATAGTATGATTTGTATGTGGGGGGTTTAACAATTTACTTACTGCATTTGTTTTATTTTGACTTATTAATTCGTCTGCTACAGAAATATAATATCTGTTAAAAGTATTGGCTACTTCTAGAGGGTTTGCATTGCTTTTCCCACTCATCAGTGGGCAGATGTCCTCTGCCCGATTTGTTACTTTTCCTCTCTCTCCATTAATGAACGACCGTAAACCTTTTGAGTAGTTCTTTCCCTTATCTATAGACATCCTGATGAATGAGGCTTTAGTTTCTCTGATAAAACTACAGTACTCTTTCTTTTTTATTTTACACAGTGTGTTGTAGGCCTCATTATTTTTTTGTTTGGAGAGGTCATAATACACTCTCAGATTATTTCTGGCATGGATTACTTCTCCAGTCACCCAGATTTTCTTTTTTTGTTGCTGTTTGACAAGCCTTTTACTAACAGGACATGTAACATCATAATAATAATTGAATAAAGAATAAAACTGGTTCCATTTGGTGTTTGCATCTTTAGCTGCATATATTCTTTCCCAGTTTTCTGCCTCTAACATCTTTTTTAGCAGATTTATGTTATGTGGGTAGTTCTGTCTTCTCATCTCCCATATCTTCTGCACTGAATCACTAGTCTTTATATTTATGTCTATCATGATTGCAAAATGGTCTGCTAATGTGGAGTTTATTACCTGTGTGTCACAATAGCATGTAGGAATATTTGTTATTACAAGATCAATAATATTTTCACTATGCTTTGTTTCTATGGTTGGTTTATCTATTTTTATTTTTAGATTGTATATGCACAATAAGTCCAGTAGGGTCTTAGTATTGTCTGTATTTTTACTTGTGTCTATGTTCAGATCTCCTATAATGATCAAATATGCATATGTTTTTGAGAGGTGTTGGATTATATCTTCCAGCTGTTCAAAGAAGGTTTTAATTATACCATTTGGTGATCGATACAAACCTAATACACAACATAAATTCCCAGCAATTTTAGTTTCCAGTGCTGTAGCTTCAAAGCTCAATTCTATAGCATATTTTGTTATATTTATGGCTTTAGTTGATTTATAGTTAGAAAAAATGGCAACCCCACCACTTTTATAAGAAGTTCAGCAAAAACTGGCTACTTTCACATAATTCTTCAAGTTTTAAATTCCTATGTGATTTTCTTTTAGCCCATGTTCTGTAACTACTAGAATGTTTGGCCTATACTCCTGTAGTATTACCTCTAGTTCCTCTGTTTTATTGTTTATGTATTGAACATTTTGGTGAAGTATTTTAACAGTTGGTTTTAAATGTAATAGTTCCCCTTCCTGTAATATACTAAGCACTTCACTTGCTCACTTTGCTTCTGGTACTATGTAGTGATTTTTTTCAGTTTGTGTCATTAAACCTGGATCGTATCTTTGTCCGGTGATTATATTCCTCTCACTATTGTCACACTGGTATTTAAGATGGACAGTTTTACTTACATCTTTTTCCATGTTCTCTTTCTGCTTACTTGGTTCCATAAAAAATCCTCACTTAGTGTAGCAGGTTTCCTAGTTCTCAGGCATCTGTCTTGATTGGAAGCTGCTTCTGCTGTTGATCTCCCAGGCCTCAGGCACCTCTTCTGTGTGGTTGCTGTTGCTGGTGGTTCCTGTGCTCCCCGACTTGGTGACTGCCCTTCTTTGTTAGCTGCTGCAGCTAACGACCCTTGTATGTTTTCCTCACATGCATTTTCATTGCCTTGAGGTAGTATTACGGGGTCTGCTGTTCTGGATGCTGTTGCTGATGATGACAGCTCTGCTGATGATTGTGGTGATTCTGCTGCTATTGGTTTATCTGACACTGCTGCTGAGAATATCTGAACCTTTACTGTTGCTACTGGTGTTTGTTGTAGCTCTACTGCAGATAATGATGGTTCCACTGTTACAGACAACTCTTGTTTTGGCGGATTGGGATTGGAGACACTTCCATTACAGATGACTCATTAATAAATTTAATTATTTCGGCACTAATAATCTTTTTCCCTTTTACGTTCATGTGGAGACCATATCTTGTGAAGTGCTCTCTTTGAACACTGTTTATCTCCACGAAAGTCGTATTCTGGAAACCTCTAAATATTTTCTCAAATAGCCTGTTTGCTGTAACAATCTCGATGTTTACGCACGAGTTTTCCATCAGATCGTGCCTCCTGGGGATACTAACAATGTAGAAATGCACTCGAGGCATCCTTTTGATTGTTTCCTTTAGGATTCTCGTTGCACACCAAGTTTCATTACAGTAAACATCATTTACGCCTCCTATTATGATGCAGCTGTTACCTGTCGTTAATATGTTGTCACTGTTTTTCAGAATTTCGCGTAATGGCGCGCCTGGTTTGATGATGCCTGTTACATTAAGGTTTGGGTGATTTCTTCTCATAATGTCCGTAACTCCTCTCCCATGACTATCTGCAAAAATATATGTCTGTTGCTTGTATCCTTGCTTATGCATAACGTGGTTGTTTACTTTTTTTTCCTTACGAATATTTACCTTGTGTTTTTCTCCGTTTAATCCACTTGTATATTTTTGTGTGGATAGTTTGTTCATATTTTTATCCATACATGCACTATTAACACTTTCTTTTCTTGCGTTTAATTCACTTGTGTCTTTTAGAGAGATCAGTTCGTTCATATTTCTAGTTACAGTCGTACTGTTTACACTTTGTACATTTGGTTGTGCATACCTACGAATTTTATGGCTAGCATTAATGAGATCTTGTTGCCTTGACGATTCAGACAGTTCCCGTATGGTTAGTACCAAATTTTCCATTGTTTTTATATATATTTTTATAATGTCAAGTTCTTTTTGAAGTTCGTCATGCACGCTGTCTTCTATTCCCGCGTAGCACTTTTCACTCGCGATCTCGCGGCCGTTACACCCTATGTCACATTTACACTGTATTTGTAAATCTTCTTGAGCATAACAGCGTGAATGGCACCATTTATGTTTAAACACGCATATTCTAACTCCATTTAGCTCTGTTTCGTCACAAACAATACACTTGATTGAAATTAAGTCCTCAAAAACTGTAGAGCGGTTTAAAGTTACGTGTACACTTGCCGCCATATTGAAACAACATGAAAAAGGTCATTTTAAAATCAACATGAAAAACAAAAATTCAAAAAGTACAAAACAGAAAAAAATTCTTACCTAAGAAAGAAAACGGATTGTGCTCCGCATGTGTCTCGCTTCCCCGTGTTGCAACAGATGTCCTTTTCTCCGAAAATGTACTCAATGGGAGCGTAATGTTGCAACCACACACACAAGTTGACCTGCTGTTAGGAAAAAACGCGTTAGTACATTTCAAACATGAAAAAGGTCATTTTAAAATCAACATGAAAAACCAAAATTCCAAAAGTATAAAACAGAAATAAATTCTTACCAAAGAAAGAAAATGTATTGTGCTCTGCACGTGTCTCGCTTCCCCGTGTTGCAACAGATGTCCCTTTCGCCAAAAATGTACTCATTGGGAGCGTAACGTTGCAACCACACACAAGTTGACCTGCTGTGAGGAAAAAACGAGTGAGAACATTTCAAACATAAAAAGGTCATTTTAAATCAACATGAAAAACCAAAGTAACGAAAGTATAAAACAGAAAAAAATTCTTACCAAAGAAAGAAAACGTATTGTGCTCCGCACGTGTCTTGCTTCCCCGTGTTACAACATATGTCCTTTTCTCCAAAAATGTACTCAATGGGAACGTAATGTTGCAACCACACACACAAGTTGACCTGCTGTGAGGAAAAAACGAGTAACTACATTTCAAACATGACAAAGGTCATTTAAATATCAACGTGAAGAACCAAAATTCCAAAAGTATAAAACAGAAAAAAATTCATACCAAAGAAAGACAATGTATTGTGCTCCGCATGTGTCTCGTTTCCCCGTGTTACAACATATGTCCTTTTCTCCAAAAATGTACTCAATGGGAGCGTAATGTTGCAACCACACACACAAGTTGACCTGCTGTGAGGAAAAAACGAGTTAGTACATTTCAAACATGAAAAAGGTCATTTTAAAATCAACATGAAAAACCAAAATTCCAAAAGAATAAAACAGAAAAAATTCCTACCAAAGAAAGAAAACCTATTGTGCTCTGCACGTGCCCCACTTCCCTGTGGTACAACAGATGCCCCTTTCTCCAAAAATGTACTTAATGGGGGCGTAATGTTGCAACCACACACACAAGTTGACCTGCTGTGAGGAAAAAACGAGTTATTACATTTCAAACATGAGAAAGGTCATTTTAAAATCAACATGAAAAACCAAAATTCCAAAAGTATAAAACAGAAAAAAATTCTTACCAATGAAAGAAAACGTATTGTGCTCCGCACGTGTCTCGCTTCCCCGTGTTACAACATATGTACTTTTCTCCAAAAATGTACTCAATGGGTGCGTAATGTTGCAACCACACACACAAGTTGAACTGCTGTGAGGAAAAAACGAGTAACTACATTTCAAACATGAAAAAGGTCTTATTAAAATCAACATGAGAAACAAAATTCCAAAAGTATAAAACAGAAAAAAATTCTTACCAAAGAAAAAAACGTATTGTGCTCCCCACGTGTCACGCTTCCCCGTGTTACAACATATGACTTATTCTCCAAAAATGTACTCAATGGGAGCCTAATGTGGCAACCGCATTGACCTGCTGTGAGGAAAAAACGACTTAGTACATTCCAAACACGAAAAAGGTTATTTTAAAATCAACATGAAAAATCAAAATTCCAAAAGAATAAAACAGAAAAAAGTTCTTAGGAAAGAAAGAAAACCTATTGTGCCCTGCACGTGCCCCACTTCCCTGTGGTACAACAGATGTCCCTTTCTCCAAAAATGTACTCAATGGGGGCGTAATGTTGCAACCACACACACAAGTTGACCTGCTGTTAGGAAAAAACGAGTTAGTACATTTCAAACATGAAAAAGGTCATTTTAAAATCAACATGAAAAACCAAAATTCCAAAAGTATAAAACAGAAATAAATTCTTACCAAAGAAAGAAAATGTATTGTGCTCTGCACGTGTCTCGCTTCCCCGTGTTGCAACAGATGTCCCTTTCGCCAAAAATGTACTCATTGGGAGCGTAACGTTGCAACCACACACAAGTTGACCTGCTGTGAGGAAAAAACGAGTAACTACATTTCAAACATGAAAAAGGTCATTTTAAAATCAACATGAAAAACCAAATTCCCAAAGTATAAAACAGAAAAAAATTCTTACCAAAGAAAGAAAACCTATTGTGGTCCGCACGTGTATCGCTTCCCCGTGTAACAACATATGCCCTTTTCTCCAAAAATGTACTAAATGGGAGCATAATGTTGCAACCACACACACAAGTTGACCTGCTGTGAGGAAAAAACGAGTTAGTACATTTCAAACATGAAAAAGTTCAATATAAGCGTAGGCTTCCGTGGCTGTTGTCTTCTTCAATAAAATTCTTCAGGGTATCAGACCGCATCGTCATAATTTAAAATGCGCCAATGTATCGGCCAGCGTTGCAGCTAACCTTCATCAGGGCCTTACGTTAACTGCTAAATAAACACACTTGATTCCTTAAATAGCTGCACGAGAAAACCGTGTCGTTACTTGATTGGCTGTAATAGGAGGAGGAGGAGGAGGGGTGAAAGGTATGCTTTATTGGTGTTTCCTTTATTATCTGTCATTGGCTGAAATAGCTGTTTTCTATTGGTCTTTATACACTCCTGGAAATGGAAAAAAGAACACATTGACACCGGTGTGTCAGATCCACCATACTTGCTCCGGACACTGCGAGAGGGCTGTACAAGCAATGATCTCACGCACGGCACAGCGGACACACCAGGAACCACGGTGTTGGCCGTCGAATGGCGCTAGCTGCGCAGCATTTGTGCACCGCCGCCGTCAGTGTCAGCCAGTTTGCCGTGGCATACGGAGCTCCATCGCAGTCTTTAACACTGGTAGCATGCCGCGACAGCATGGACGTGAACCGTATGTGCAGTTGACGGACTTTGAGCGAGGGCGTATAGTGGGCATGCGGGAGGCCGGGTGGACGTACCGCCGAATTGCTCAACACGTAGGGCGTGAGGTCTCCACAGTATATCGATGTTGTCGCCAGTGGTCGGCGGAAGGTGCACGTGCCCGTCGACCTGGGACCGGACCGCAGCGACGCACGGATGCACGCCAAGACCGTAGGATCCTACGCAGTGCCGTAGGGGACCGCACCGCCACTTACCAGCAAATTAGGGACACTGTTGCTCCTGGGGTATCGGCGAGGACCATTCGCAACCGTCTCCATGAAGCTGGGCCACGGTCCCGCACACCGTTAGGCCGTCTTCCGCTCACGCCCCAACATCGTGCAGCTTGCCTCCAGTGGTGTCGCGACAGGTGTGAATGGAGGGACGCATGGAGACGTGTCGTCTTCAGCGATGAGAGTCGCTTCTGCCTTGGTGCCAATGATGGTCGTATGCGTGTTTGGAGCCGTGCAGGTGAGCGCCACAATCAGGACTGCATACGACCGAGGCACACAGGGCCAACACCCGGCATCATGGTGTGGGGAGCGATCTCCTACACTGGCCGTACACCACTGGTGATCGTCGAGGGGACACTGAATAGTGCACAGTACATCCAAACCGTCATCGAACCCATCGTTCTACCATTCCTAGACCGGCAAGGGAACTTGCTGTTCCAACAGGACAATGCACGTCCGCATGTATCCCGTGCCACCCAACGTGCTCTAGAAGGTGTAAGTCAACTACCCTGGCCAGCAAGATCTCCGGATCTGTCCCCCATTGAGCATGTTTGGGACTGGATGAAGCGTCGTCTCACGCGGTCTGCACGTCCAGCACGAACGCTGGTCCAACTGAGGCGCCAGGTGGAAATGGGATGGCAAGCCGTTCCACAGGACTACATCCAGCATCTCTACGATCGTCTCCATGGGAGAATAGTAGCCTGCATTGCTGCGAAAGGTGGATATACACTGTACTAGTGCCGACATTGTGCATGCTCTGTTGCCTGTGTCTATGTGCCTGTGGTTCTGTCAGTGTGATCATGTGATGTATCTGACCCCAGGAATGTGTCAATAAAGTTTCCCCTTCCTGGGACAATGAATTCACGGTGTTCTTATTTCAATTTCCAGGAGTGTATTAATCCACCCCATTGGAGGAGACGGACGAATAGCGAAGAGGTGATGGCTGTGACCTCACACTGTTTCCATGCTGTCCAGAAGCCGGCTGCAGCGTGCCATTGCTTTGTGTGCTCGCGACCACTACTGCGGCTCTCCGCGTGTCTGCATGGGCCGCCACGGCTCAGCCGCCGCTCCGTAGCCCTGCTATTGCAGGCAGCCAAGACCTCGGAAGCTTGTACCCGTCCTCTCTATTCATGTTGGCGGGTCTTTTGGCTATTTCTATCGCCTCTCTAATCTTTCTTTTGAAAGTGGGAGGCTGTTTCGCCAGGACGCGGGCTTCTTGAAAAAATATTGGTTTCCCACACTCGTCTCGGTGTTCCGCCACTGCTGACTTAGTGTGTTGTTTCAAGCGGATATATCTTTCGTGTTCCGAGAGCCTTGTGCTAATCGGACGTCCCGTCTCACCTATGAAGACTAATCCGCACGCACAACCAATTTCATACACGCCAGCTGTGTGTAGTTTGTCAACTGCATCCTTGGTAGAACCGAGCATGTCTGATATTTTGTTTCTGCTTCGGAAAATTGGTTTGATGTCGGCTTTTCGTAGAATTTTGCCAATACCCCTTGTACATATGGTAACACAGCAATGCTCTGTGCCTCCTTCTCCTCTTCACTATTAGTCTTCTCCCTTGTCGACATGGTGCTGTCTATCATCTGCTTCCCATAGCCATTAGTTCCGAAGATGGACCTGAGGCGTTCAAGTTCTGTCTTCAGATGTTCGTCGTCGCTTATCCTGTACGCTCTCTTCGTTAGCGTGTGCAGGGCGGACTTCTTCTGCGTGGGGTGATGGTGGGAGGAGACGTGAAGGTACCTGTCCGTATTGGTTGGTTTCCTGTACACTGTGGCCAAGTTTACCATCAGGTTTTCGATAAACTTCCACGTCGAGAAAAGGCAGCACCCCATTCTTCTCTGTTTCCATTGTAAACTGAATTTTCCTATGCTGTTGGTTAAGGTGCTTGTGGAAGTTCTGTAACTCCTCTTCTCCGTGGGGCCAGATGACGAAAGTATCATCAACATAGCGGAGCCAACAATTTGGGCGTAATGGTGCGGACTGGAGGGCTGTTTCCTCAAATGCCTCCATGAAAATTTCTGCTGCGATATGCGATAGGGGTGAGCCCATAGCTACACCGTCAGTTTCTTCATAAAATTGACCTCTCCACTTGAAATAGGTGGTCGTCAGACAGTGGCGCACAAGCTCACATATATCAGGTGCCACGCGTTCTTCTAGGATGTTCACAGTATCTGACACCGGGACATTCGTGAATAGGGATTTGACGTCGAAACTAACCATCAGATCTTGGTCCGTAACACGCATTTCCTTTAGGAGCGACACGAAGTGAGTGGAATCCTTAACGTAGGACTCGGTTTGGTGCACTAGGTGTCGGAGCCTAGGTGCCAGTTCTTTCGCTAGGTAGTAGGTCGGCGAATTTATACTGTTTACTATGGGCCTTAAGGGGAAGTCGGTTTTGTGTACCTTCGGTACACCATATATCCTTGGTGCCTGTGTCACTTGTGGGATGAATCTTCTGGCCTTGTCGAAGTTGATTCTAGAGTGCTTGAGCAGTGCCTGCGTCGTTTTGATTACCTTGGCCGTCGGATATCCCTGAAGTTTCTTGTAGATAGGTTCTGCGAGAATATCTTCCATTCGTTTGTTGTAATCAGTTGTGTCCAAGACAACAGTGGCGTTGCCCTTATCTGCCTGTACCACTACTAAGTGGGGGTTGTCCCTGAGTTCCTTGATGGCATGGTATTCCTCAGCGTTGATGTTTTGCTTCGGTGGCTTTGCTTTATTCAAAACTCTGACCGTTTCTTGCCAGATCTTCTCCGCCTCGGCCTGTGGCAGATGACGTACCGAAGCCTCTACGGATTCTATGATATCTTCTTTTGGAACTCGCTTAGGTGCGACTGCGAAATTCATCCCCTTGGCCAAAATTGCTGTGGTTGCTTCGCTCAAGGCCACAATGCCGCCTTAAGTACAAGAAGAGTGACTCATCTTAGAGTCTGTGTTAGAGCCTTTCCTGTGAGACCAGTATTAGTTTCCGATGCATCACTGCAAGTTTAATGTATCCCTTGGACCTTCACATTGACGATGAAAAACGGAAATCGCATAGGTATTACATACAAAAGACACAATGCAGACTTAAGTACAATAAGAGGGACTCATCTTCGAGTCTGTGCTTTGAGACCAGTATTAGATTCCGACGCACCACTGCAGGTCTACTGTATCCCTTGAAACTTCACATTGACGATGAAACACCGAAATTGCATCGGAATTAAATACAAAAGCCACAATGCCGACTTGAAGAGTGACTCATCTTCCAGTCTGTGATTTGAGCCTTTACTGTGAGACCAGTATTAGATTCCGATGCACCGCTGCAAGTCTACTGTATCCCTTGGACCTTCACATTGATGATGAAACATTGAAATTGTATCGGAATTAAATACAAAAGCCACAATGCCGATTTAAGTACAAGAAGAGTGACTCATCTTAGAGTCTGTGCTTTGAGCCTTTCCTGTGAAACCAGTATTTGATTCCGATGCACAACTGCAGGTTTAATGTATCCCTTGGACCTTCACATTGACGAAGAAACACAGAAATTGGATCGGAAGTAAATACAAAAGCCACAATGCCGACTTAAGTACAAGAAGGGTGTTTCATTTTAGAGTCTGTTCTTTGAGCCTTTCCTTTAAGTCCAGTATTAGATTCCGTCGCATCCCTGCAGGTCTACTGTATCCCTTGGACCTTCACATTGACGATGAAACACAGAAACTGCATCGGAATTAAATACAAATGCCATAATGCCGACTTAAGTACATGAACAGTGACTCATCTTAGACTCTGTGTTTTGAGCCTTTCCTGTGAGACCAGTATTTGTTTCCGATGCACCACTGCAGGTTTAATGTATCCCTTGGATCATCACACTGTCGATGAAACACAGAAATTGCATCGGAATTAAATGCAAAAGCCTCAATGCCGACTTAAGCACTAGAAGAGTGACTCATCTTCCAGTCTGTGCATTGAGCCTTTCCTGTCATACCAGTATTAGATTTCTATGCACCACTGCAGGTCTACTGTATCCCTTGGACCTTCACATTGACGAAGAAAAACAGAAATTGCATAGGAATGAAATACAAAAGCCACAATGCCGACTTAAGAACAATAAGAGTGATCCATCTTCGAGTCAGTGCTTTGAGCCTTTCCTGTGAGTCAAGTATTAGATTCCGTCGCACCACTGCAGGTCTACTGTATCCCTTGGTCCTTCACATTGACGATAAAACACTGAAATTGCATTGGAATTAAATACAAAAGCCACAATGCCGACTTAAGTACAAGAAGAGTGACTCATCTTAGATTCTGTGTTTTGAGCCATTCCTGTGAGACCAGTATTAGTTTCCGATGCACCACTGCAGGTCTACTGTATCCCTTGGACCTTCACATTGACGACGAAATACAGAAATTGCATCGGAATTAAATACAAAAGCCACCATGCCGAATTAAGTACAAGAAGAGTGCCTCATCTTAGAGTCTGTGTTTGAGCGTTTGCAGTGAGACCAGTATCAGATTCCGATGCACCACTGCAGGTTTAATGTATTCCTTGGACCTTCACATTGACGATCAAACACAGAAATTGCAACGGAATTAAATACAATAGCCACATTGCCGACTTACGTATAAGAAGAGTGACTCATCTTAGAGTCTGTGATTGAGCCTTTCCAGTGAGACCAGTATCAGATCTCGATGCACCACTGCAGGTTTAGTGTATTCCTTGGACCTTCACATTGATGATGAAACACAGAAATTGCATCGCTATTAATAACAAAAGCCACAATGCCAACTTAAGTACAAGAAGAGAGACTCATCTTAGTGTCTGTGCTTTGAGCCTTTCCTGTGAGACCAGTTATAGATTCCGATGCACCACTGCAGGTCTAATGTATCACTTGGACCTTCACATTGACGATGAAAAACAGAAATAACATCGGAAATAAGTACAAAAGCCACAATGCCGCCTTAAGTACAAGAAGAGTGACTCATCTTAGAGTCTGTGTTAGAGCCTTTCCTGTGAGACTAGTATTAGTTTCCGATGCATCACTGCAAGTTTAATGTATCCCTTGGACCTTCACATTGACGATGAAAAACGGAAATCGCATAGGTATTACATACAAAAGACACAATGCAGACTTAAGTACAATAAGAGGGACTCATCTTCGAGTCTGTGCTTTGAGACCAGTATTAGATTCCGACGCACCACTGCAAGTCTACTGTATCCCTTGAAACTTCACATTGACGATGAAACACCGAAATTGCATCGGAATTAAATACAAAAGCCACAATGTAAGTACAAGAAGAGTGACTCATCTTCCAGTCTGTGCATTGAGCCTTTCCTGTGAGACCAGTATTAGATTCCGATGCAGCACTGCAGATATAATGTATCCCTCGGATCTTCACATTGACGATGAAACACAGAAATTGCATCGCAAATAAATACAAAAGCCACAATGCCGACTTAAGTACACGAAGAATGACTTATTTTAGTGTCTGTATTTTGAGCCATTCCTGTGAGACCAGTATTAGATTCTGATGCACCACTGCAGGTGTACTCTATCCCTTGGACCTTCACATTGACGATGAAACACCGAAATTGCATCGGAATTAGATACAAAAGCTGAAATGCCGACTAAGGTACAAGAGGAAGGACTCATCTTCCAGTCTGTGATTTGAGCCTTTACTGTGAGACCAGTATTAGATTCCGATGCACCGCTGCAAGTTTACTGTATCCCTTGGACCTTCACATTGATGATGAAACATTGAAATTGTATCGGAATTAAATACAAAAGCCACAATGCCGATTTAAGTACAAGAAGAGTGACTCATCTTAGAGTCTGTGCTTTGAGCCTTTCCTGTGAGAGCAGTATTAATTTCCGAAGCACTACTGCAGGTTTAATGTATCCCTTGGACCTTCATATTGAAGATGAAAAACACCGAAATTGCATCGGATTTAAACACAAAAGCCACAATGCCGAATTAAATACGAGAAGAATGACTCATCTTAGAAGCTGTGCTTTGTGACATTCGTGTGAGACCAGTATTAGATTCTGTCGCACCACTGCAGGTATACTGTATCCCTGGGACCTTCACATTGACGATGAAACACTGAAATTGCATCGGAATTAAATACAGAAGCCACAATGCCGACTTAAGTACAAGAAGAGTGACTCATCTTCCAGTCTGTGCATTGAGCCTTTCCTGTCAGACCAGTATTAGATTCAGATGCAGCACTGCAGATTTAATGTATCCCTTGCATCTTCACATTGCCGATGAAACACAGAAATTGCAACGGAATTAAATACAAATGCCACAATGCCGACCTAAGCACAAGAAGAGTGACTCATCTTAGAGTCTGTGCTTTGAGCCTTTCCTGTGAAACCAGTATTTGATTCCGATGCACCACTGCAGGTTTAATGTATCCCTTGGACCTTCACATTGACGAAGAAACACAGAAATTGGATCGGAAGTAAATACAAAAGCCACAATGCCGACTTAAGTACAAGAAGGGTGTTTCATTTTAGAGTCTGTTCTTTGAACGATTCCTGTGAGACCAGTATTAGATTACGATGCACCACTGCAGGTATACTGTATCCCTTGGACCTTCACATTGACGATGAAAAACAGAAATTGCGCAGGGATTAAATACAAAAGCCGCAATGCCTACTTAAGTACATGAAGAGTGACTCATCTTCGAGTCTGTGTTTGAGCCTTTCCTATAAGTCCAGTATTAGATTCCGTCGCATCCCTGCAGGTCTACTGTAGCCCTTGGACCTTCACATTGACGATGAAACACAGAAACTGCATCGGAATTAAATACAAATGCCATAATGCCGACTTAAGTACATGAACAGTGACTCATCTTAGACTCTGTGTTTTGAGCCTTTCCTGTGAGACCAGTATTTGTTTCCGAGGCACCACTGCAGGTTTAATGTATCCCTTGGATCATCACACTGTCGATGAAACACAGAAATTGCATCGGAATTAAATACAAAACCACAATGTCAACTTAAGTACAAGAAGATGGGCTCATCTTCGAGTCCGTGCTTTGAGCCTTTCCTGTGAGACCAGTGTTAGATTCTGATGCCAACTGCAGGTCCACTAAGTCCCTTGGACCTTCACATTGACGATGAAACATAGAAATTGCATCGGAATTAAATAAAAAAGCCACAATGCCGCCTTAAGTACAAGAAGAGTGACACATCTTTGAGTCTGTACTTTGAGACCAGTATTAGATTCCGACGCACCACTACAGGTCTGCTGTATACCTTGGACCTTCACATTGACGATGAAACACCGAAATTGCATCGGAATTAAATACAAAAGCCACAATGCCGACTTAAGAACAAGAAGAGTGACTCATTTCAGGGTCAGTGGTTTGAGCGTTTCCTGTGAGACCAGTATTAGATTCCGATGCACCACTGCAGATTTAATGTATATCTTGGGTCTTCACATTGACGATGAAACACAGAAATTGCATCGGAATTAAATACAATAGCTACAATGCCGACTTAAGTACAAGAAGAGTGACTCGTCTTCCAGTCTGTGTTTTGAGCCTTTCCTATAAGTCCAGTATTAGATTCCGAAGCACCACTGCAGTTCTACTGTGTCCCTTGGATCATCACATTGACGATGAAACACTGAAATTGCATCGGAATTAAATACAAAAGCTACAATGCCGGCTGAAGTACAAGAAGAAGGATTCATCTTCGAGTCAGTGATTTGAGCCTTTACTGTGAGACCAGTATTAGATAGCCATGCACCACTGCAGGTCTACTGTATCCCTTGGACCTTCATAATGATGATGAAACACCGAAATTGCATCGGAATTAAATACAAAAGCCACAATGCCGACTTAAGTACAAGAAGAGTGACTCATCTTAGATTCTGAGTTTTGAGCCATTCCTGTGAGACCAGTATTAGTTTCCAATGCACTACTGCAGGTCTACTGTATCCCTTGGACCTTCAAATTGACGATGAAACACACACATTGCATCGGAATTAAATACAAAAGCCACAATGTTGACTTAAGTAAAAGAAGAATGACTCATCTTACAGTATGTGCTTTGAGCCATCCTGTGAGACCAGTATTAGATTCCCATACACCACTGCAGGGCTACTGTATCCCTTCGACCTTCACATTGACGATGAAACACCGAAATTGCACCGGAATTAAATACAAAAGCCACAATACCAACTTAAGTACAAGAGTAGTGACTCATCTTCGAGTCTTTTCTTATAGCCTTTCCTTTGAGACCAGTATTAGATTCCGATGCACCACTGCAGGGCTAATGTATCCCTTGGACCTTCACATTGACGATGAAATACAGAAATTGCAGCGGAACGAAATACAAAGGCCACAATGCCGACTTAAGTACAAGAAGAGAGACTCATCTTAGGCTGTGCTTAGTGCCTTTCCTGTGAGACCGGTATTAGATTCCGATGCAAAACTGCACGTTTAATGCATCCATTTGACCTTCACATTGACGATGAAACACCGAAATTGCATCGGAATTAAATAAAAAAGCCACAATGCCGACGTAAGTACAAGAAGAGTGATTGACATTTGAGTCTGTGCTTAGAGACCAGTATTAGATTCCGACGCACCACTGCAGGTCTGCTGTATCCCTTGGACCTTCACATTGACGATGAAACACCGAAATTGCATCGGAATTAAATACAAAAGTCACAATGCCGACTTAAGCACAAGAAGAGTGACTCATTTTAGGGTCTGTGGTTTGAGCGTTTCCTGTGAGACCAGTATTAGATTCCGAAGCACCACCGCGGATTTAATGTATCCCTAAAGCTACAATGCCGACTGAAGTACAAGAAGAAGGATTCATCTTCGAGTCAGTGATTTGAGCTTTTACTGTGAGACCAGTATTAGATTGCCATGCACCACTGCAAGTCTAGTGTATCCCTTTCAAATTCACATTGAAGATGAAAGACAGAAATTGCATCGGTATTAAATACAAAAGCCACAATGCCGGCTTAAGTACAAGAAGTGTGACTCATCTTAGAGTCTGAGCTTCGAGCCGCTCCTGTAAGACCAGTTTTTGATTCCGATGCAACACTGCGGGTCTACTGTAATCCTTGTACCTTCACTTTGACGATGAAACATCTAAATTGCATCGGAATTAGATACATAACCACAATGCCAACATAAGTACAGGAAGAGTGACTCATCTTAGGGTCTGTGCTTTGAACCTTTCCTGTGAGACCAGTATTAGTTTCCGATGCACCACTGCAGGTTTAATGAATCCCTTGGATCATAACACTGACGACGAAACACAGAAATTGCATCGGAATTAAATGCAAAAGCCACAATGCCGACTAAAGTACAAGAAGAAGGACTCATCTTCGAGTCTGTGCTTTGCGCCTTTCCTGTGAGTCCAGTATTAGATTCCGATGCACCACTGCAGGCCTACTATATCCCTTGGACCTTCATATTGTCGATGAAAGACAGAAATTGCATCGGAATGAAATACAAAAGCCACAATGCCGACCTAAGTGCAAAAAGAGTGACTCATGTTAGATTATGTGCTTTGAGCCTTTCCTGTGAGACCAGTATTAGAATCCGATGCACCATTGCAGGGTTAATGTATCCCTTGGACCTTCACATTGACGATGAAACACACAAATTGCATCGGAATTAAATACAAATGCCACAATGCCGACATAAGTACAAGAAGAAGGACTCATCTTCGAGTCTGTGTTTTGAGCCTATCCTGTGAGACCAGTATTAGATTCCGACGCACCACTGCAGGTCTACTATATCCCCTTGACCTTCATATTGACGATGAAACACAGAAATTGCATCGGAATTACATACAAAAGCCACAATGCTAACTTAGGTACAAGTAGAGTGACTCATCTTCGAGTCTGTGCTTTGAGACCAGTATTAGATTCCGATGTACCACTGCTGGTCTACTGTATCCCTTGGACCTTCACATTGCCGATGAAACACCGAAATTGCATCGGAATTAAATACAAAAGCCACAATGCCAAATTAAGTACAAGAAGAGTGACTCATCTTAGATTCTGTGCTTTGAGCCTTTCCTGTGAAACCAGTATTAGTTTCCGATGCACCACTGCAGGTCTACTGTATCCCTTGGACCTTCGCATTGACGATCAAACACAGAAATTGCAACTGAATTAAATACAATAGCCACATTGGCGACTTAAGTATAAGAAGAGTGACTCATCTTAGAGTCTGTGTTTGAGCCTTTCCAGTGAGACCAGTATCAGATTCCGATGCACCACTGCAGGTCTACTGTATCCCTTGGACCTTCACATTGACGATCAAACACAGAGTTTGCATCGGAATTAAATACAAAAGCCACAATGCCGACGTAAGTACAAGAAGAGAGACTCATCTTAGTGTCTGTGCTTTGAGCCTTTCCTGTGAGACCAGTTATAGATTCCGATGCACCACCGCAGGTCTAATGTGTCACTTGGACCTTCACATTGACAATGAAAAGCAGAAGTAGTATCGGAAATAAGTACAAAACCCACATTCCCGCCATAAGTACAAGAAGAGTGTCTCATATTACAGTCTGTGTTTGAGCCTTTCCTGTGAGACCAGTATTAGATTCCGATGCACCACTGCAGATTTAATGTATCCCTTGGATCTTCACAGTGACGACGAAACACAGAAATTGCATCGGAATTAAATACAAAAGCCACAATGCCGACTTAAGTACAAGAAGAGTGTCTCATCTTCCAGTCTGTGCATTGAGCCTTTCCTGTGAGACCAGTATTAGATTCCGATGCAGCACTGCAGATATAATGTATCCCTCGTATCTTCACATTGACGATGATACACAGAAATTGCAGCGGAACTAAATACAAATGCCCCAATGCTGACCTAAGTACAAGAAGAGTGACTCATCTTCCAGTCTGTGCATTGACCCTTTCCTGCGAGACCAGTATTAGTATCCGATACACCACTGCGGGTCTACTGTATCCCTTGGACCCTCAGATTGATGATGAAACACTGAAATTGCATCGGAATTAAATACAAAAGGCACAATGCTGACGTAAGTACAAGAACAGTGACTATTCTTAGAGTCTGTGCTTTGAGCCTTTCCTGTGAGACCAGTATTAGATCCCGACGCACCACTGCAGGTCTACTGTATCCCTTTCACCTTCACATTGACGATGAAACACCGAAATTGCATCGTAATTAAATACAGAAGCCACAATGCCGACCTAAGCACAAGAAGAGTGACTCATCTTAGAGTCTGTGGTTTACGCCTCTCCTGTGAGACCAGTATTAGATTTCGATGCACCACTGCATATTTAATGCATCCCTTGGATATTCACATAAACGATAAAACACAGAAATTGCATCGGAATTAAATACAAAAGCCACAATGCCGACTTAAGTACAAGAAGAGTAACTCATCTTCCAGTCTGTGCATTGAGACTTTCCCGTCAGACCTGTATTAGGTTCCAATGCACCACTGCAGGTCTACTGTATCCCTTGGACCTTCACATTGACGATGAACCACCGAAATTGCATCAGAATTAAATACAAAAGCCACAATGCCAACATAAGTACAAGAGGAGTGACTCATTGTAGAGTCTGTGATTTGAGACTTTCGTGTGAGACCAGTATTAGATTAAGATGCACCACTGCAGGTCTACTGTACACCTTGGACCTTCACATTGACGATGAAACATCGAGATTGCGTCGGAATTAAATACAAAAGCCACAATGCCGACTTAAGGACAAGAAGAGTGACTCATCTTAGAGTCTGTGCTTTGAGCCTTTCCTGTGAAACCAGTATTTGATTCCGATGCACCATTGCAGGTTTAATGTATCCCTTGGACCTTCACATTGACGACGAAACACAGAAATTGGATCGGAAGTAAAAACAAAAGCCACAATGCCGACTTAAGTACAAGAAGGGTGTTTCATTTGAGAGTCTGTTCTTTGAGCCATTCCTGTGAGACCAGTATTAGATTACGATGCACTACTGCAGGTATACTGTATCCCTTGGACCTTCACATTGATGATGAAAAACAGAAATTGCATAGAAATTAAACACAAAAGCCACAATGCCTACTTAAGTACATGAAGAGTGACTCATCTTCGAGTCTGTGTTTTGAGCCTTTCCTGTAAGTCCAGTATTAGATTACGTTGCACCCCTGCAGGTCTACTGTATCCCTTGGACCTTCAAATTGACGATGAAACGCCGAAATTGAATCGGAATTAAATACAAAAGCCAAAATGCCGACGAAAGTAAGGGAAGGGTGACTCATTTTAGAGTCTGTGCTTTGATCCTTTCCTGTGAGACCAGTATTAGTTTCCGATGCACCACTGCAGGTTTAATGTATCCCTTGGACCTTCACGTTGACGATGAAACACAGAAATTGCATCGGAATTAAATGCAAATGCCACAACGTCGACTTAATTACATGAACAGTGACTCATCTTATACTCTGGGTTTTGAGCCTTTCCTGTGAGACCAGAATTTGTTTCCGATGCACCACTGCAGGTTTAATGTATCCCTTGGATCATCACACTGTCGATGAAACACAGAAATTGCATCGGAATTAAATACAAAACCACAATGCCGACTTAAGTACAAGAAGAAGGACTCATCTTCGAGTCTGTGCTTTGAGCCTTTCCTGTGAGACCAGTATTAGATTCTGATGTACCACTGCAGGTATACTATGTCCCTTGGACCTTCACATTGACGATGTAACACAGAAATTGCATCGGAATGAAATAAAAAAGCAACAATGCCAACTTAAGTACAAGAAGAGTGACTCATCTTCGAGTCTGTGCTTTGAGACCAGTATTAGTTTCCGACGCACCACTGCAGGTCTGCTGTATCCCTAGGACCTTCACATTGACGTTGAAACACCGAAATTTCATCGGAATTAAATACAAAAGCCACAATGCCGACTTAAGCACAAGAAGAGTGACTCATTTTAGGGTCTGTGGTTTGAGCGTTTCCCGTGAGACCAGTATTAGTTTCCGATGCAGCACTGCAGATTTAATGTATCCCTTGGATCTTCACATTGATGATGAAACACAGAAATTGCATTGGAATTAAATACAAAAGCTACAATGCCGACTTAAGTTCAAGAAGAGTGACTCATCTTCCAGTCTGTGCATTGAGCCTTTCCTGTGAGACCAGTATTAGATTCCAATGCACAACTGCAGGTCTGCTGTATCCCTTGGACCTTCACATCGACGATGAACCACCAAAATTGCATCGGAATTAAATATAAAAGGCACACTGCCAACTTAAGTACAAGTAGAGTCACTCATCTTAGGGTCTGTGCTTTGAGCGTCTCCTGTGAGACCAGTATTAGATTCCGAAACAACACTGCAGGTCTACTGTGTCCCTTAGAACATCACTTTGACGATGAAACACAGAAATTGCATCGGAATTAAATACAAAAGCTACAATGCCGACTGAAGTTCAAGAAGAAGGATTCATCTTCGAGTCTGTAATTTGAGCCTTTACTCTGAGACCTGTATTAGATTGCCATGCACCACTGCAAGTCTACCGTATCCCTTTGACCTTCACATTGAAGATGAAAGACAGAAATTGCATCGGAATTAAATACAAAAGCCACAATGCCGACTTAGGTACAATAAGAGTGACACGTCTTAGAGTCTGTGCTTTGAGTCTTTCCTGTGAGACCAGTATTCGTTTCCGATGCACCACTGCAGGTTTAATGTATCCCTTGGATCATAACACTGACGACGAAACAAAGAAATTGTATCGGAATTAAATACAAAAGCCACAATGCCGACTGAAGTACAAGAAGAGTGACTCATCTTGGAGTTTGTGATTTGAGCCTTTCTAGTGGGACCAGTATTAGATTTCGATACACCACTGCAGGTCTACTGTATACCTTGGACCTTCACATTGACGATGAAGCGCAGAATTTTCTTCGGAATTAAATACAAAAGCCACCATGCCGACTTAAGTACAAGAAGAGTGACTCATCTTAGAGTCTGTGTTTGAGCCTTTCCGGTGAGACCAGTATTAGATTCCGACGCACCACTGGTGGTGTACTGTGTCCCTTGGACCTACACATTGAAGATTAAACACAGTAATTGTATCGGAATTTAATACAAAAGCCACAATGCCGACTTAAGTACGAGAAGAGTGACTCATCTTAAATTCTGTGCTTTGAGCCTTTTGCTGTGAGACCAGTATTAGATTCCGATGTACCTCTGCAGGTTTAATGTATCCCTTGGATCTCCACATTCACGATGAAACACAGAGATTGCATCGGAATTTAATACAAAAGTCACAATGCCGTCTTAAGTACAAGAAGAGTGACTCATCATCGAGTCTGTGATTTGAGCCTTTTCTGTGAGACAAGTATGAGATTCATATACACCACTACAGATTTAATGTACCCTTGGACCTTCACATTGACGATGATACACAGAAATTGCGTCGGAATTAAATACAAAAGCCTCAATGCTGACTTAAGTAGAAGAAGAGTGACTCATCTTAGAGTCTGTGCTTTGAGCCTTTCCTGTGAGACCAGTATTAGATTCCGATGTACCACTGCACGTTTAATGTATCCCTTGGATCTCCACATTCACGATGAAACACAGAAATTGCATCGGAAATAAATACAAAAGCCACAATGCCGACTTAAGTACAAGTAGTTTGACTCATCAGCGAGTCTGTGCTTTGAACCTTTCCTGTGAGACCAGTATTATTTTCCGATGCACCACTGCAGGTCTACTGTATCATTTGGACCTTCACATTGACGATGAAACACAGAATTTGCATCGGAATTAAATACAAAAGCCACAATACCTACTTAAGTACAACAAGTGTGACTCATCATAGAGTCTGTGCTTTGAGCCTTTCCTGTGAGACCAGTATTAGATTCCGATGCACCACTGCAGGTCTACTGTATCCCTTGGACCTTCACATTGACGATGAAACACAGAAATTGCATCGGAATCAAATACAAAATCCTCAATGAAGACTTAGTACAAGAAGAGTGACTCATCTTAGAGTCTGTGCTTTGAGCCTTTCCTGTGAGAGCAGTATTACGTTCCGATGCACCACTGCAGGTTTAATGTATCCCTTGGACCTTCACATTGACGATAAAACACAGAAATTGCATCGTAATTAAATACAAAAGCCACAATGACGACTTAAGTACAAGAAGAGTGATTCATCTTAGTGTCTGTGTTTTGAGCCTTTCCTTTGGGACCAGTATTAGATTCCGATACACCACTGCAGGTCTCCTGTATCCCTTGGATCTTCACATTGACGATGAAACACCGAAATTCCATCGGAATATAGTACAAAAGCCACAATGCCAACTAAAATACAAGAAGAGTGACTCATCTTCGAGTCTGTGCTTTAAGCCTTTCCTGTGAGACCAGTAATAGATTTAGATGCACCACTGCAGGTCTACTGTATCTCTTGGACCTTCACATTGACGATGAAACATAGAAATTGCATGGGAATTAAATAGAAAGGCCACAATGCAGACTTAAGTACAGGAAGAGTGACTCATCTTAGAATCTGTGCTTTGAGCCTTTCCTGTGAGACCAGTATTAGATTCCGGTGCACCACTGCAGGTCTAGTGTATCTCTTGGGCCTTCACACTGACGATAAAACACAGAAATTGCATCGGAATTTAATACAAAAGCCACAATGCCGCCTTAAGTACAAGAAGAGTGACTCATCTTCGAGTCTGTTATTTGAGCCTTTTCTGTGAGACAAGTATCAGATTCATATACACCACTACAGATTTAATGTACCCTTGGACCTTCACATTGACGATGATACACAGAAATTGCTTCGGAGTTAATTACAAAAGCCACAATGCCGACTTAAGTACAAGAAGAGTGACTCATCTTAGATTCTGTGCTTTGAGCCTTTCCTGTGAGACCAGTATTAGATTCCGATGCACCACTGCTGGTCTACTGTATCCCTTGGACCTTCACATTGACGATGAAACACAGAAATTGCATCGGAATTTAATACAGAAGCCACAATGCTGACTTAAGTACAAGAAGGGTGACTCAGTTTAGAGTCTGTGCTTTGAGCCTTTCCTGTGAGACCAGTATTAGATTCCGATGCACCACTGCAGGTCTACTGTATCCCTTGGACCTTCACATTGACCATAAAACACAGAAATTGCATCGGAATTTAATACAAAGGCCACAATGCCGCTTTAAGTACATATAGAGTGACTCATCTTAGAGTCTGTGTTTGAGCCTTTCCTGTGAGACCAGTATCAGATTCCGATGCACCACTACTGGTTTATTGTATCCCTTGGACCTTCACATTGACGATGAAACACAGAAATTGCATCAGAATTAAATACAAAAGCCGCAATGCCGACTTAAGTACAAGAAGAGTGACTCATCTTCGGGTCTGTTATTTGAGCCTTTTCTGTGAGACATGTATCAGATTCATATACACCACTACAGATGTAATGTACCCTTGGACCTTCACATTGACGATGATACACAGTAATTGCGTCGGAATTAAATACAAAAGCCACAATGCCGACTTTAGTACAAGAAGAGTGACTCATCTTAGAGTCTGTGTTTTGAGCCTTTCCTGTGAGACCAGTATTAGATTCCGATGCCCCACTGCAGGTCCACTGTATCCCTTGGACCTTAACATTGACAATGAAACACAGAAATTGCAACGGAATTTAATACAAAAGCCACAATGCTGACTTAAGTACAAGAAAAGTTACTCATTTTAGATTCTGTGCTTTGAGCCTTTTCTGTGAGAGCAGTATTAGATTCCGATGCACCACTGCAGGTATACTGTATCCCTTGGACCTTCACATTGACGATAAAACACAGAAATAGCATAGGAATTTAATACAAAAGCCACAATGCCGCCATAAGTACAAGAATCGTAAAAGTCTGCCGTGCTCTTCCTCCAGAATGCCTTCTCCGCACTGTGCCTAATCAGTGTTTTCCTTGTTTGTGGTTTCCCACGTTCAACCCACCATTGTGTGGTGGACGGATACTGTTGTCGCGTTGCGTCCGTAAGCTTTCTTCTATGGTGTGCGCAATCTCCTGGTGTAATTTGGCGTCACTTAGGTGTTGCGGGTTAAGCTTCCCCACTGATCTTCCTCCTGAGATTTTCCTCGTTGACAGCTGTAGCTTACATGTGTAGGCACACTGGCCGGAGAAGATCACAGCGCAGACTTCCACATGCGATACAAAGGCCGCCAACTCTCTGGTCACATAAATCCTGTCAAGCCTGCTTCTTCTGCAGTTCTGGTAATAAGTGAATTCGGTTGTTCGTATTTAGTATACACCAAGAGTCGTCTAGCCTTAGCTTTCTTAAGAGTTCCTGCAGCTCCGTGCAGATTTGGTACCGGGACTTGTTCTTCTGGAGCAGCCACGCAATTGAAGTCGCCTCCCAACACAACGTTGACATTGTTGTGTGGAAGGAGTCCACAGACGTCTTCGTTAAAGAACTGGCTTCTGACCCGCTTGTTTTCTGTGCCTGACGGCACATAGATATTGACGAGGTAGGTGTCGGCTACTTGGATCGCTATGCCGCGGCCGTCAGTCAGGGTCTTAATGTTCTCTACGTCGATCCCATTTCTCACCATTATCGCAGTACCAGTCCTCGTTTCTGCGTCTGTGTTCATAAAGACGTCAAATCCCGGTATTTCTTCTATGTCGGTGGTTACTACTATTTGTAGCATTGCTACATCAGCAGCTCGGTGCTGCAGGAACTCCGTGAGGGCTTCTATCTTGACAACCGAATTCATCCTATTTACGTTACACGTGATGACGTTATAACACGAGCGTATCTGCATTTAAGCGCTGTGTGGAGGCGGGAGTTGTGCTTGCTGTGGGCAGTCCGCCGGAGGGAGGACTTGAACCATGGACCTCTCATTCCGCAGCCGCGCACAATAACCACGGGACCATGGCGCTCCTTAGCTCACATTGCCCTTGAT
The DNA here is from genome assembly GCF_023864345.2 of Schistocerca serialis cubense. NCBI lineage: Eukaryota > Metazoa > Arthropoda > Insecta > Orthoptera > Acrididae > Schistocerca > Schistocerca serialis. Next base: position 717,436,496 of record NC_064639.1, on the reverse strand, counting down.
GTTGCCCATCTTGCGCATGGACTACTCAGTTTGTATATTTTGCTTACTTTTTTCATAGTTCCACACAACTTCTTCCTGTTTTCTCGATTGATCTGTGTTCCGGTTTTCAAGGCCTATTCACTATGCCAACTTATAACTAAATCTAAGGGGGTGCGATAGGGAGGTTCCATTGTGAGTAGCTGAATATGCGATTTGATTCTTTAAGCTTAAAACTTTGATGTGCAGACTGGTAAGCTGTGTACACGGTATAAAGATACCGTTTTAGATTGTAGACAGCGCAATTTCTTGTTGCATATTGATACGAAGAACTTAGAATGTACTATATGCTGATGGCCACGTAACGTAACACATCACATGTACACCGTCATATTTTACGAAATGACAGTATACGTGTAATGTGTAAAACACACACACACACACACACACACACACACACACACGCACGCACGCACGCACGCACGTCATCCCAACAAATGTAAATCCACCTGATGGAGGCTTAAGCCTTTGAAACACTACATGGGGATACAATGACAGGTAACAGTAAACTTGTTTCATTTAATGTCAATAAGTCACTGCAAAGCCTAACCTAAAACATTCAAATATCTCATTAACAAACATTATGTCGGGTTTATGTCACATCTTAATAGAAAGAAACAGATGGGGTTTCATTGGCATGGCCTACACATCAACAGGACTGGGAAGGGAAGAGTGATACAGCTGGTTCATGAAAGTATAGGGGGAGGATCTCGGGCCACACATGGTCGAATACCTCTTGTCATAGGTAGGAAAAGTAGGGTTTTTTATGATAAATCCAGACAAGGGGTTCCCCTGCCTAAAGAGTAGGCCTATCTCCAGCAGGTTTAAAAAAAAAAGTACTGAAACACTCACAAAACAGATTCTTACACTTCAAATATCACATATACTAGATGTCACAAAGGAAAACAAGCCATTGGAAAGAGTATCATCAGGCATTTCACACTCTTATCAATCCTCCATCAAAACATGCAATCACTAAAAAATAAAATTATTAATGTTCCTCCACTCTTTAACTGCACAGTAGTTTCTCTTACTATTAGAGAGACAGAAATCCAACATGTAGTATTATCATTGTATGAAAAGGCAAAATCTTTGTCGAACTGCTTCAAGGGGTGGAGGATCATGCATTTATATCAGAAAAGGAATGCAGTTCAAATAGGCATGACCTCAGTACAGTAAGTGAAGACTCTTTGAAATATCAGGGCTTCATATCACCAAGTCATTTTGTGTGTGTGTATAGATCTCCCAGTGATAGTTTGGACACTTTTTTCAATAAATTAACAGAAGTTCTAGATAAAGTCTAAAGTACAAAGTCAACGTAATTCAGTGGGGAACATTAACATCAACACTAATATCATAAATGAATCCAGCAGCACCTTCTTACCCCCCAGAGGGTCCACAACTCTTTTGTAGATACGAGCGTAGCGAGCACGGGACCCCGAGCTAATGTGGCCCTCCTTCCTTTCCGGGCTGCATGCCTTCCTTTTCCGCATCCTTCCCTCTCCCCCATCTTCGCCCCTCCTCCCCTCACCTCTGGCTCTTTCCTTCCCTTTCTCCCCTTCTGGGAGTATGGTTTGTGCCTACGTCCGGAGACGGACGCTCGTAAATGTACCGCATTCTTCGCCTTCTCTGCTTGTATGTCTTCATCCTTCCTTTGTCCTTCTCTTTTCCTTACCTCTTCTCTTTACCCTTTTCTCCGCTGCGGCGTTTGAGACCTCTCCTCTTTCCTTTCCCTTTCTTTGTTTTTCCCTTTCTCTTTCTTCCTCCCTGTGCGTGTCTGAAGGCCGACCCACGCATTTTTGTGCGTAGCCGGTGACGGGGTAACGCGTAATTCCCCGCCCCGGGTAGACAGGTAGGACACGTACGTACCCCCTGGTAACGGCCAGGCCCAGGGACGGGTGATTACCCGAGCTGATACCTTCCGAAAGTGCCGATTGGTCCCTCCGTCTGATTGTCGGGAGGTGTGACCTGAGGTGTGAACAATCACCTAATGCGGGAGTGCCCTCAGAGAGGGCCCCCACAAGGGAGGAGCGCGCCATCGGAGACGCCGGTAATCATGGGGGATTCTTCCGCATTGTTTTCCTCACCTTCCACTATGTCTGCTCACAAGCATAAGTTCACTGAGTCTCAGCCACAGACAGTTCTTCAATCGCGGCCACAGTTCCTTGTTGTTTCTTGGTCTGACGAAGGTCACGACTTCTCCACGGTCAACCCTTTCATTGTTCAGAAAGGTGTCGACGCAATTGTAGGTCCTGTAAAGTCTTGTTCCAGATTACGGAATGGCATCCTGTTGTTAGAAACAGTCAGTGCCCTCCAGGCACAAAAATTTCTGCGTACTTCACTGTTCCATACCTTCCCTGTCCGGGTTGAAGCGCACCGCACTTTAAATTCCTCGCGTGGAGTCGTTTATACACGCTCCCTCGATGGATTGTCGGACGAAGAAATTCAGCACTACCTGTCTGACCAGGGCGTAACGGCTGTTCATAGTTATGAAAAGGGTTGACACGAACATCATTCCAACCCGCACTGTCTTCTTGACATTCGACAAAGTTCAACTCCCATCGAAAATCAAAGCAAGCTATGAGATAATTTCCGTTCGCCCTTACGTCCCAAACCCTACGTGTTGCTATCGGTGTCAGCAGTTCAATCACACCAGCCAGTCCTGTTCCAATCCGGCCAAATGTGTTACGTGTGGCAAGGATGCCCATGAGGGTGCTTGTCCACCTCCATCCCCTCACTGCATCAATTGTATGGGTGACCACGCTGCTTCCTCTCGAGATTACCCCGTTTTTAAGGACGAAAAGATCATCCAGGAAATCAGAGTGAAGGAAAAGGTGTCGATCTTTGCTGCTCGAAAATTATTCGCCAGTCGACAGCCCATCGTGCCTCAGACAGGAAAATACAGCACTGTCCTTGCTTCTCCTCGGCCAACAAAGGAGGCGGCCACGCAGACTTGCGACCTTCCTTTAGTGCCACGGTCGTCAGATCGGCCAGCGCAAAGATCGCCCGTTCAACCTCACTACTTTCGCCTGCCCACTCGCTGGCTCACCCTTCATCGGGTTCTGCTAAATCTCGAGCCCAAAAGTCAGACACCAAGACTTCGAAAAAAGAGCATACTCGTGAAGATTTTTTAAGTACCCCAACTTCACAACCATCGGTTCCTCCTTCATCTAAACATCATATTTCCAAGAAGGCTAATAAGAAACCCATTTCATCTCCTTCTCCGCCAAGGCGTGTCCCATCTACAGCACCACCTGGCGAAAATCGCCCTCGGCCATCTTCTGTGTCGCCAAGGCGCACTGCTGGCGGCCGATCAACTGGCCGATCGCTGGTGGCAGGAGCTGCTCCTGAACAACCTATGGATCAGGATCTTCTGCCTTCGGCTGAATGCCATTCCATGCTGTTGGTCGCAAGCTCTGAGCAGTCGACGAGTTGACAGCAACCTTGGTCACATTCCTCCATTTTCTGTTCACCCTATGTCCATTATCCACTGGAATATCCGCGGCATTCGAGCCAATCGGGATGAATTGTCGATCCTCTTACGATCCTACTCGCCGGTCATCTTCTGTCTTCAGGAAACAAAGCTGCATCCCCATGACCGCTTTATTCTCCCTCATTTTCAGTCCGTCCGATATGATCTCCCCTCTGTTGAAGGCACTCCAGCACATGGAGGACTCATGATTCTTCTCAATGATACTCTCCATTATCACCCAATTCACTTAAATACTTCCTTCCAAGCTGTTGCCGTCCGTCTTTCCCCTTCCGGATACACGTTCTCTCTTTGTACTGTATACATTCCATCGTCCACACCAATGGCACGAGCTGATCTCCTTCATCTTCTTGGTCAGCTTCCACCCCCCTATTTGCTGGTTGGGGACTTCAATGCCCACCACCCGCTTTGGGGATCTCCACATCCTTGTCCACGTGGCTCACTATTGCTAGACGTCTTCCACCAAGCGGATCTAGTTTGCCTCAACACTGGGGTCCCTACATTGTTGTCTGCCTCCACGACAAATTTATCTCATTTGGACCTTGCGGACGGTACTTTCCGCTAGCTCGGCGCTTCGAATGGTTCGCCCTTGATGATACACACTCGAGTGACCACTTTCCATGTGTCCTTAGACTGCAGCCTCAACTGCCATATATGCGCCCGCGACGCTGGAAGTTTGCCCAAGCCCATTGGACACTTTTTTCGTCTCTAGCGACGTTCGATGACCGTCAGTTTCCCAGCGTCGACGATGAGGTCACACATATTACCGACGTAATTCTTACAGCTGCGGAACGTTCAATACCACGCAACTCCGAATTGCCCCGGCGCCCTCCAGTTCCTTAGTGGAACGAGGCATGCCGTGACGCAATACGTGAGTGGCGACGTGCTCTTCGATTTTCCGCCACCATCCTACTTTGGCCAACTGTATCCGCTATACGCAGTTCCGTGCGCGATGCCGTCGTGTCATCCGCGATAGCAAGAAGGCAAGCTGAAAATTCTTTATTAGCTCATTTAAGACCTTCACTCCCTCCTCGGAAGTTTGGAGTCGGCTTCGACGGTTCTCAGGCGCGCCTAGTTTCTCCCCGGTCTCTGGGCTCACTGTCGCGCATGATACATTAGTGGACCCTGTCGAAATTTCTAACTCATTGGGTCAGCACTTTGCTGAGATTTCGAGCTCTTCAAATTACCCGCCAGCGTTTCTCCCGAAGAAACGTGCAGCGGAAGTGCGACATCTTGCTTTCTCCTCTCAAAATCGCGAGAGCTACAATACTGTTTTCTCCATGCGGGAACTCCAACATGCACTCTCTTCTTCTCGCTCCTCCGCCCCAGGACCGGATGGTATCCACGTCCAAATGTTGCTGCAATTATCCACCCATAGTCTGCGTTACCTCCTTCGCCTTTATAATCGAATTTGGACCGACAGTACTTTTCCCAGACGATGGCGGGAAGCTATCGTCGTTCCTGTTCCGAAACCTGGAGAGGACAAACATCTCCCCTCTAGCTATCGCCCCATTTCTCTCACGAGTAGTGTCTGTAAGGTTTTGGAGCGTATGGTGAATTACCCTTTAGCTTGGTGGCTGGAATCCCGCAGTCTTTTAACACCTGCCCAATGCGGATTCCGAAAGCATCGTTCTGCAGTTGACCATCTTGTTGCTTTCTCCAATTATATCATGAACAATTTTCTCCGGAAACGCCAAACGGTAGCAATATTTTTTGATCTGCAGAGAGCATACGATACCTGTTGGAGGACAGGCATCCTCCGCACACTGTTCTCTTGGATCATCTAAACCGGCTTCCGTTTTTCTCCCAGTAAGACCGTTTTTGTTAATTGTTGGCGACGTAAGGAGTTTCTTCCGCCCTCCTTAGATCTAGGTCCTGTCAACCTTCCGTTTTCAGACGTCGCTAAATTCTTGGGTCTTATGTTTGACAGAAAACTGTGCTGGTCCTCCCACGTTTCCTATCTTTCGGCTCGCTGTCTGCGATCCCTCAACATCCTCCGTGTCCTGAGTGGTACCTCCTGGGGAGCAGACCGAGTGGTCCTTCTCTGCCTCTATCGCGCCTTAGTGCCCTCGAAATTGGAGTATGGATGCATAGGCTACTCCTCTGCTCGGCCGTCTATTCTTTGGCGTCTCGACTCTATCCACCACCGTGGATTACGTTTAGTGTCTGGAGCTTTTTACACCAGCCCTGTGGAAAGCCTTTATGCTGAGACTGCTGAACCTCCGCTGTACAATCGGCGAGCAGTCCTTCTGAGTCGTTACGCTAGCCATTTGTCTTCCATGCCTGCTAATCCAGCCCATGACATTTTTTCGACGCCTCCTTTGATGTAGGGTATGCAGGCCGCCCCTCCTCCCTACTACCACCGGGAGTCCGCTTCCATCAACTGCTCCATTCTCTTTCCTTCCGCTTTCCTAAAACCTTCTTGACAACTTGGGGTACAGCACCGCCTTGGCTCCGTCCCCGGATCTGCCTGCTCCGTGACCTTTGTCGATTTCCCAAGTATGGTACCCCTTCACTTGTTTATCGTCGGACATTTGCTGCTCTATGTGCACAAATGACGGACGCCACATTTATTTACACCGACGGCTCGAAAACATCGTTAGGTGTAGGGAGTCCCTATATTGTTGGCGACACCCCAAATCTCTTTCGGCTTCCCGACCAGTGTTCGGTTTATACTGCGGAGCTTTACGCTGTTCTCCAGGCTGTCCAATACATCCGCCGCCATCAGCAGATACAGTACGTTATCTGCTCAGATTCTCTCATCTCTCTCCTCAGTCTCCAAGCTCTTTATCCTGTGCACCCTCTGGTCCACCGGATTCAGGACTGTCTGCGCTTGCTCCACCTGGGGGGCGTCTCCGTGGCATTCCTCTGGCTCCCGGGACATGTTGGTATCTGTGGAAATGAGGTGGCCGATATTGCAGCCAAGGCTGCAGTCTCTCTTCTTCGGCCAACTATTCAATCGATTCCCTTTGCCGATCTACGGAGCGTTTTATGTCGTCGAGTTGTTCTTTTATGGCACACCCATTGGTCGACACATCCACATAATAAATTGCGGGACGTGAAAGCTCTTCCTTGTGCTTGGACCTCTTCCTCCCGAACGCATCGTCGGGAGGAGATAATTTTAACTAGACTCCGGATAGGGCACTGTCTTATTAGCCATCGACATCTTTTAAGCGGCGATCCTCCCCCACTCTATCCCCACTGCTCTCAGCTGTGGACAGTAAGACACCTTTTAATTGAGTGCCCCTATTTTAATCCGTTATGCTCCCATCTACAGCTATCGCCTGATATATTGTCGATTTTAGCAGATGACACGCGCTCAGCCGACCGCGTTCTCAAGTTTATTAGTGCCAGTGAAATCACGTCAGTCATTTGAAGCTTTTTTTGGGGACAACCAACCCCTTTCTGTAGTGGATTTTTACGCCTTCCTTCTGCTTTTCGTTTCTCCAATTTTATGACTTTCGTTCCCATTGCCACTGGTTTCCATTTTCGGTTTTTTACTGTTTCCTAAGTCATGGACTGGGCACTAATGACCATAGCAGTTTTGCACCCTAAAACCAAAACAAAACAAAAAAACCCCTACACATTTATTACTAATGTCTAAATTGGTAATGGCATTCTCAGTTAGATCTATGATTGCATCTATAGTAAATTTACTTTTCTGGAAGGCAAACTGGTTTTTACTGATTACCCCACATTTCATCAGAAATGCAATGAGCCTCTGAGCATAGGCTCATTCAAATATTTTTGATATGACTCGTAAAAGAGATGAGAGTCTATAATTTTCTGGTTGATACTCATTCCCCTTTTTATGTACTGGTTTTATCATTGTTGTCTTTAAACAATTTGGAAAAAATTCCTTCCATGAGTAACTTTTTGGTTAGTTGTGTAGGTGGTTTCTTGAGTTCCTGCATACAATATTTAATTTCTATGAATGATATTGTATCAATTCCACATGACTGTCTCCTTTAGACTTTCATTATCTGGAGTGTTTAAACTTCTTGTCACTGGAAACAGAGCCGTAGTTTTTTGAATGGGATGAATATACATACTCCATGTGCTATTGGGTCTACAGTTTCTTTTCTCTTAGTTTTTGGCCTGCTGTCGCAAAATGGTAATTGAAGAGATTGACAGTGTGACTGTATTCTCCTGTCGTCTTTTTACTTATAATATGATGATGATAATAATACTGTATTTTGCTGTGTTCCTGTGGGTTTGATGGTATAAGATTTGCATTTATTATAGACCAGCAAGCCTTGCTTTTATTGTCAGCATTACTTACATAGGTTTTTGTTTCTTGTTTGGCTGCATGAAGTACATTGGCATATATTTTTTTTATTTTCTGACATACATTTAATATTTTGCATAATTGCAGGTTTTATACATCCTGTGCAATATTTTTATTTTGTCTCTAGACTAAAATACCTTTGGTTATCCGGTTTTTGTTTGTTGTGACTCTGGTACTGGCCTTCATTATTGGGCATGTTATCTGAAGGTAATAAGACATTTATGAATTATGTTACTTTCTGACCCAGTGTGAAATCTTTTTCCAACATTTCCCATCCTTCTTTCCTAAGTTTATGTCTAAGGGCTGTGAGTTTTTGTTCATTTAGGTTTCTACTCTCACAATTTTTTTAACCCTTTAATCGTATTATATCACCATAATCTGACAGGGCTGTTTCTATAACTTCACTTTTGTACTAAAAATCACATAGATTTTTGATTATATGATCCATTTGTGTAAAAGTGTTTGCAGTTGTCTGTTGGCTTTGATAATGCCTTGTTTAAGCCATATTTCGTCATTGTGTTAAGGAGCTCCCTACTGTCCTTAGTCTTTTAATGTATTAATGTTGAGATCACCTAGTAGAATGTTTGCAGTTTTTGTTTAGAATGATGTGCAAGAGTTCTCCAGTAATTTCTGTGAAAGTGTCAATGAATCATTTGATAGTCTGTAGATGTTTAAGATGTACAGTGGACAAGTACCTAAATTTAATTTCTGTCCTGTTACTTCTATTACATTTTCACTGTTATATTTTTGCATAAATCAAGACTATGTACACAGTTCCTGAATGGCTGAAATATGCTGAAGTTAAGCCACTGTTTAAGAAGGGAGATAAAGAAATAGCATCAAATTTCCGTCCAATTTCACTGTTGCCAGCATTCTCAAAAATTTTCGAAAAACCATCTTATCTCAAATAACATACTGTCAAAGTCACGGTTTGGATTTCTAAAAGGTTCTGATATTGAGAAGGCTATCTACACTTACAGTGAAAATGTGCTTAATTCATTAGACAAAAAATTGCTGTAAATCACAATATCATTTTAAGTAAACAAGAATATTATAGTGTAACAGGAAAGGCTGCAAAATGATTCAAATCTTATATCTCTGGCGGGAAACAAAGGGTGTTATTAGGAAAGAGACATGTATCAAGCTATCAGGCATCATCCAACTGGGAACTAATTACATCTGGGGTCCCACAAGGTTCCATTTTGGGGTCCTTACTTTTTCTTGTGTATATCAATGACCTTTCATCTGTAACATTACCAGACGTCAAGTTTGTTTTGGTTGCCGATGATGCAAACATTGCAATAAATAGCAAATCAAGTGTAGTCTTAGAAAGATCAGCCAATAAAATAGTTGTGGACATTAATCAGTGGTTCCTAGCCAATTCTTTGTCACTAAACTTTGAAGAAACACACTACATGCAGTTCAGAACTTGTAAGGGGTGTCCCAAGAGTATATGTCTAACATACGATGACAAGAAGATAGAAGAAGTGGACAGTGTTAAATTCTTGGGATTACAGCTTGATAATAAATTCAACTGGGAGGAGCACACCACAGAACTGCTGAAGCGTCTTAACAAATCTCTGTTTGCAATGCAAATTTTGTCAGACATAGGGGATATAAAAATGAAAAAGCTGGCATACTATGCTTACTTTCATTCCATAATGTCATATGGGATTATTTTTTGGGGTAATTCATCAAGCCAAGCTAAAGTTTTCCGGGCACAAAAACGTGCAGCAAGAGTTATATGTGGTGTGAACTCAAGAACATCCTGCAGAAGCCTGTTTAGGGAACTAGGGATACTAACTACTGCTTCCCAATATATTTCTTCCTTAATGAAATTTGTCATTAAACATATATCACTTTTTCAAACCAACAGCTCAATTCATGGAATCAATACTAGAAATAAGAATAATCTTCACAAGGATTTAAAGTCACTTAGTCTCGAACAAAAAGGTGTGCATTATTCGGGAACACACATTTTCAATAACTTGCCAGCAGCCATAAAAAGCTTAACAACCAATGAAATTCAGTTTAAGAGAAGCCTAAAGGATTTATTGGTGGCCAACTCCTTCTACTCCATTGATGAGTTTCTTAGTAAAACCAACTGATTTGTATATAAGTACAACATAACTTCTGCACAATTTCAGTGCAGTAATGTGTTCATTGAAAATGTGTGTGTGTGTGTGTGTGTGTGTGAGGGGGGGGGGGGGGTTGTGTGCTTTAATATTTGTAAAAGGACTCTTAGTGTTCATTAAAAAATGACGATCATTCCACTTGGGACCTGTGGAATGGTACATTAGCTTATTTGTTTTAGTTGTAAATATTTGTCATGTATTGTTGTTTTTCTGACATGTTCCACATCCTGGAGGACCTCCTCACTACGGATCAATTGGAATGAAAGTAAATCTAATCTAATATAATCTTGTTATGATCAGTATAACAATTCCCCCACCTTTGTTATTTCTCTTGCATGAGCTAGCTGTTACTCTGTAATTTGCTATGGCAAAATTCAAAATTTTGTGCTCATTTAGTCCATGTTCTGTTAGAGCTAGAACCTAAGGAATTTCTTCATTTAGTATTACTTTTAATTTGTTTACCTTTTTTTATGTATGTTTTGGTGGATTATGGCTAGTTCATTGATGGTCAGGCTCAGTTCTCTTAATGCCCTGAAAGTTCCTTGTCGACTGATTCTCCAGACTTTGCAAATAACCCCTAAACTTAGCAGGAACATTTTCAGGAAGTTTGATTTCCTAATAAAGGGAAATGACAGAAATTGCCTTCACCTGCTTTCATTGTAAATAGAAAATTTTCGCTTTGAACGATTTTGTGTGTGTCCACATTTCATGTGCAAATAATCCCTTCCCGTGTTATGTCACATTCCGCTCATTCAATTTCTCAAATATCACCTGGAAACATCATTTCATATCTCCACTCCTCACATCCTACCATTTTTTTTTACAAAATCATAAAATATTTTCTTTATATCTAGAAAAAAGATGCTTTCATTCTGCAATGATGCTCCAAAATCAGTTGAAATTAAATGGTTCTTCATACAGAGAGTGTAAAAAATGTGTAGGAACTCAGTGCATTAAGCACAATTTTTGGTTACACACGAAGTGAGCAAATGTGTGTCTGACGATAATAAGTGGACATGCCTCAACTGTATAAGTGACGAAAATGCTCGATTAACATCTGCATTAAGTTCTAAAGAGGAAAATATTGGTGGTCTTCTGGTCTTCAAAGAGACATTGATGCTCTGAAAGCAGAACTGACGTTGCTAAAGCAGGAAAATATTGCACTGAAATGAGAAAAACATTGTGCATGTGAAAAACCTCGAGTATTAGTTAGACAATACATAGGCAAATATGCGGAGTGATACAACTGACAAACCACGGAACCGCCATTATGAAAGAAAAAAACTGAAGGTATGGAAAAACTAAACAAATTTTAAGTGGACCAGCGTACAAAGAAGACAAAAAGAACCATTACAGTAAGATAGAAAGTGAATTCTTTATTGCAGGTAACTCATTGTTCAGAAATATAGTCGTCCAAACCCCAAAATTGATGTCCGACCAGGAATTAGGTTGCAACAATTGCATATATGTCAAAACAACATCTTAAACCCAAGAGAATGCAACAGATAAGCATAACAAAATTCCAAAAGGTGTTTTCATCTGCATGGGAACAAACTCCCTTCGAAACAACAGCAAAGAAGAAATTATAAACCACACAAGGAACCTTATCCAAATGGCTAGAAGCCTCTACACAAATTCTAGAATAATAATCAGTGGCATTGTGTACAGGAGATTGGTGAATGGCAACTATGTGCAGAGAATAAAAGGCAGTATTACAGAACATGAAATAAACTAGGAGTCATTTTCATTGATCCCAACAGATTTCTTAATGCACAGTCTTGCCGGAGATGAACTTCACCTGAATATTTTGGGCTCAAAAATATTCAATAAGATGTTCACTGATACTTAAAAGGTCATAAAAAGCAAGGGAAGCTGATAAGTAGTGATGGGGGAGAAAAACTTGTGTAGATTTAAGACAGACAAAACCAAACCATTATCTGGCAAGAAATGAGCTACAGCCAATAAGTAATAGTTAAAGTGGATATCTTATCCACTCGAATATAAATGTTTTAACGCTGATGAATTGGACATCATTCTGTCAGAATGTGCAAATATTAGAATTGTTTGTTTAAATGAGGACTGGTTTACTGAGGAGACAATTAAAATTAACAAAATAGGGAACTTAAGGTTAACAAGTATTTTATAAATTATGAGACCAGAAATTGTTTTAATTATTTAAATGAAGAATGTGTGTTTGACAGCCATTGTGTAGATATAGTTGACTCACAAGCAGATATTATTATAATCTCAATATACAGAATCTGAGGGACATCAACAATAGAACTATTCTTACTTCAGCTTCAAATTATGCTGGGCGACTTCGCAGAGAAAAAAAGTAAAAGCTGTTACAGCTGCTTATTTTAATACTGATATCATATGTGATAGTAGTTACACTTAGATTCACTGACTTAGTAAAGAAATGTGGTTTCAAACTGAATTTATTTGAATCTACCAGAGACAATGGCCAATCAGCAACCTGTATTGACAATGCTCTATCTAATTACATTGTAGTGATTTGTGAGAATTTTTGTGTAAATTCTAGAATCACTCAACCTTCTACGGTCTCGAACACACGATATTCTGTATATGAGTGTGGGATGGTAGAATGCTACCTATTGCACATCACATGTTTGTGTGTGCAGGTTAAAATCAGTCGCGGGAAGAAACTGCATGCGGTGGATGAACGGCACCAACAAGTACCTGTCGGGCAATCCATAGATATTTTAGTGAGTATGTGAGGAAAAACATGGAGTTCATATGCAGCTCTGTGCTTATTGTGTCATTGACTATTGTTATTAAAACAAGGTCAGTTCAAAAAGAACTTTTAAAAACTCTTAATGTAAGCTTGCTATAGGCAAGCCTCATTTTCTGATTCATGTTATGAGAAGTTATGGTATCTAAGCCAATTTTATTTTAAGTGTGACCCAATATGCTTCTGACATTCAGCTGTGTGAGAGGCTTACAGGTAGTTACATATTTATGTGGAAATTGAGAATTTTATTGTGTATGGAGGGCAAATACATCATTAATTGATGAAAAGTAAAGTTTGTATGTCTACTTATTTCATAAGGAGAAAGGTCTAAAAAGTCCTGTACCTAGCATTATTCTACAGAGAAGTCGAGGGTTTCCAGCAGCCAGCTAGCCAGTAAAAAAGAGTAACGGCAAGTTCCAAGTCAGTCACCTCGTAAAGAAGTGGAAGATGGTTTGGGGGAAGAAACCAATATAACCCAGATCCACACTCACACTTTAAGTCAATAGAATGTATATGAAGATGTGTTAAAATTTTGTCTAGATCTAGATATTTCAGATCATTGTCTATTGAGCTGCCATAGACAGGAACATTTCATGTATGAGAACCCATATTAGAAGGAACTTCAGCAAAGAAAACTTGCTAATATTTAGTAAGACACTAAAACAGAAAAAAGGCCTTTTGATCATTGTAACTCCAAGTGTTCAAATCTTTGAGAAATTCCTAAATAGTTTTCTTGGTGTCTTTAAAAGATTTCCACCTACACTCTGTAGCAATAAGATGACAAATTAGAGTGGATTACCCAGGGTATAAAAATTTCCCGTGTAAGGGAAAGGCAACTGCACACAAAATTAAAATCTAGTACAGATATTGATTTCATTGAATGTGTGACCCTATAAAAACATATTTGAGTTGTAAAGGTAGCAAAAACAACTGGAAAATAACAGGCTAATTTTAACCACAAAAATTAAACAAAGGCTGTGTGTGGTCAGTTACTAATCTGAGTTATGTGTTAAAGCCTGTAACCAAGAAATTTCAAAAATTGACATTGAAGGAAATGCTATTGTAAGTCCAACTCAAATACCAGAGTACTTAAATGAATTCTTTATAAATGTAGCAAAGTGTGATGTAGATTTAACAGATTATCTGCTTAAAGTAAATCCCTTTGGCCTAAATGAGAACCCTGAAAACTTTACAAAATTTTTAAAAGTGGATGTAAAATGCTGTCCTAACATTGAAAAACAAAATGTGCAGGTTGGGATGGAAAACTCACTGAAATTATTAAAGCAGTACACAATAAAATTACAAACCCACTAGCTGAAATAACAAATCAATGTTCTGGAGAAGGCTGTTTCCAGAGGTGCTGAAATATGCTGGTCAAACCACTCTTAAAGAAGGGAGCAAGAGAGATCATGGGAGATTATCATCTTATCTCATTTCTCCCATTAATATCTAAAATATTTGGAAAAAGTTTGTTACCAAATCCAAAACTTCACTGCAAAATATTCTATTATTCTAAACAAACAATTTGGTTTTCAGCAGGGAAAACACCATAAATGCAGTGAACAGATTCACTGAGAAAATAAGTACATCATTAAACAAGAGAAATAAGCTGCCAGGAATTTTCTGTGACCTTACAAAGGTGTTTGATTCTGTAAAACATGCATTGCTTATTCACAAACATGAAAAGCATGGCATTAGTGGCAGTGCCCTACAATGGCTTAAATCATACAGATGAAACAGAAAGCAGAGTGTTACCATCTCTTTCAATGGCACAAATTGTTTTTCTGACTGGGGGAAAAAAAAACCTCAAGGTGTTCCACAAGGCTCCATATTAGGCCATTCTATTTCTCTTCTATGTTATTGACTTAACATTAAGTATAATGGATATGTTTCCATACCAGACATGAATTATTTAAGGGGAAACCATTTTGTCCATTCACATGATACTAGAGGCACAGAAAATTTTATGCCCCCATCCCTTGTTTCCCTTTTTGCCCAGGTACTTCAATACATGGGAATGAAAATTAGTAATAAATTAAAAAGAAGAAAGTTATGCAGATGAGTTTAGGTCCACTAAAAGAAAGCTGTATGAGTCACTGACTCTGAAATGTTATTACTCATTCAATGAATTCATGCAGGACAAAGTGGAAATTTAAGCAGGATCCAATGTGATACATATTCCAAGAAATATCATAGTGTTACCATTTATTTTAGTGATATTATTTAGTAGTGTAAAAATCACTGTAACTATATTATAAATTTTTGATATGTCTTATGTACAAAAACCAAAAGGATTGCAAATGTGTCATGAGATGAATAAACCGCAATTCCACAGTTCCACAACGCCCACACTCTTTTCATCATTTTACCGTGTCTCAACCACCTCACACTCTTGTGGTAAATTACACCTTGAGACTCTGCCCCCACATCCTCAAGAAGAGATGTGAACTGTCAGTGGTGGAGTGGCCTTCCTCTGATTGTATTCATAACACCAACAGGATCTACCACATGCTTTAAGTACAGAATAGCTTTACAAAAGATCTGACGCAAAAAGCAGTGAAAAAACAAGATATCATTGCCTGTGTCTTGTGCTTGTAACCTGTTTTTTAAAAGCTTTATCATATTGTTGTGGCACAGAATAGTAAGGGGTAGAACTTAGAAAATTTCATTGAAACTGATTTACATTGAAACTGATTTACATTGAAACTGATTTACATTGAAACTGATTTACATTGAAACTGACTTACATTGAAACTGATTTACATTGCCACAGGCAATGTGCAAGAGATTGAGTCAGAAACAGGAAATTAGCTGGTATGGCAAAGGTGGGTCAGTTCATTGACACATTACGACATCTGGCCAGTGAGGATTCAAGTGCAGCAGAAAGTAGACTGACAGAAAACTAAAAGTGAGGCAAACATATCCATTAGCTCATAAAACATGTTGCAAGAAACTTTTACATTAGTCAGGAACTGATCCAACACTTAACAGCCTGTTAACACTTTGCCATCCACACGTCTCGTCAAATTTATTCGCTTGGTGCCAGCAGTGCTAATTCAGATTACTTGGCTTGTCACTGGCTGTTCTTGACATTATCGGAAGCTTATAAGTTGTTAAGTTTTACTAATCTCATTGTTAGTTCTCATAAGTTCTCAACTCTGTTCCCCCTACTTTCATGAAATTCCAAAGATATACATACATAAATAAATACAAAATTTGTTTGTTTCATATATTTAATCCATTGCCTTGGTCATATGATATGCAGCAAAACAGTCTCCAAGATGTAATGCAACTCACAAGGCTTGCACATTAAGTTTGTTGTTCTTTTTTGTGTTTTGTTTTGTTTTTGGAACATACATGGCAGTCTCTTCATTTTCGTTTATTCATTTCAGAAATACGTAGGCCTCTAAATTGGTGCTGTGTTATGTGACCGGAAAGTCTGCAACTGGATTGTGAGACGTACATGATGTAGTGGCTACCTCCAAGATTTGCTCCCTGTATTCATTGTAAATAATTGTATCATCTCTTTCATCTGCCATGATGAAAGGGCACAACTACTTATACAAACAAAATTGTTGACGTGTGTAACTTACTGTTACCTAAACAAAACACCAACATAATCCAAAGGATACTAAAGTGCTGTCGCCAGCTACTGTGTGATACAATGCTCATGACACCACTGTGGTGTCGCTGGTCACTGCGTGATACTGTGCTCATGACACCATTGTGGTGTCGCCGGCCAGTGCGTGATGCTATGCTCACGACACCACTGTAGTGTCGCCGGCCACTGCATTATACTATGCTCACGACACCACTGTGGTGTCGCTGGCCACTGCGTGATACTATGCTCACAACACCACTGTGGTGTCACTGGCCATTGGCCACTGTTTTGCCCATGACACCACTGTGGTATCACCGCCCACTGACTGCTATTTTGTGCATGACACCACTGTGGTGTTGCCAGACGGCAGTGCGTTAATTGAATGTAATAGAATAAGGATGACACATTTGGTCATTTGCGCCTCATGTCATAGTAGCATACCATCTCCATTTACATACACCAGCTCTCCAGCTTTTGTGAAAAGTTGATCCCTGGGATTGATGGTATTCACAGCAACAGCACTCGATTCCATGATTAAAATACTGCAGTTAATCTATGTCCTAGACACCAGACTCCAGCACAGTCTATGAACTAGCCAAAGATGTAATAGGGAAGAGGGTCTTTACCTGATGAACTTCATGCTGCTCATTGCCTGCCATCTACTGATGCAGTAACTGTCTTCCAACAACATATCACCAGGTGTTGCCAGCACAGCACTTCAGTGTGGAAGCCAGCAACATGTTATTGTTAAACCCTTGGGTACTTCCAGGTGCTGAAACCTACCAGGCAGTAGGGAGATCAACTGACCACATGATTACTGATACCAGGTGCATTGTGTATGGATCATTGAGAGTCTTTGTAGAATTTGGAATGGGGCCAAGAATGACCACTCCAGCAGTTGACCTGAGACTGCTTCACACTAGGAAACAGCTATGCCTGCTCACCGGCAACCTGTTACAGTTCCAAGGTCACTAAACGTCACCCATGTGTGCAACTGCAGAGCTGACTGGACAGTCACCAGATAGAACCCCACAGGTAGCTGAATGGAAATGGAAATGTCGTGTGGCTAGGGCCTCCCGTCGGGTAGACCGTTCGCCTGGTGCAGGTCTTTCGATATGATGACACTTCGGCGACCTGCGCGTTGATGGGGATGAAATGATGATGATTAGGACAACACAACACCCAGTCCCTGAACAGAGAAAATCTCCGACCCAGCTGGGAATCGAACCCGGGCCCTTAGGATTGACAGTCTGTCACGCTGACCACTCAGCTACCGGGGCGGACAGGTAGCTGAATGAGCAACAGTCAATGCTGGTGCAGAATGATGACTTGTAAACGTTGTGAATAAATAATTGACCTCTAATAACATTTTACTAGTGTCAAAAACATTTCACAGAATTCCAACAGCTATTTTGACTTCATGCAGCAGTGTCTCCACTTGGCAACCTGTAAATTGGTGCCAGAAGTGTGCACTTTGAGCTGTCATCAGAGAATTTGACATTAGAAGAGTTTGACTCCAATGCCTGAATTCAGAGGCTGTGGTCTGCATCTATGTTGTTTGCACATTGCAGCAGTAACCGTAAGGTGGTATTTCTGTAATTGTGGTATATGGCAGAGTTTAGGCACATGTATTGGCAAGCTTCATCTAAAGTACCTTTTGTGAAACCTATGGAACCTGTCGATTTGTCACAATTTAGAGGAAATTTTAGACATATTTGGTACCAGTTACATTTGCTATTTATAACTTAGTGGCTCATAATGAACCATGCACTAAGTTAGTACCAGGTACTTGTTCTACTTGTAGATGGTATGGTCACACAGCACACCAGTGTAATGAGTGTAGTGAGTGTTGCTGGGTGGTGATCAGGTAAAAGTATTAGCCTAGTTTCATATATTATATTTTTCTTGTTTTGTGTGTGTGTTCTGTTTAATGCAAATATTATCAGTATAATAAGATAGTGAATTTTGTGAAGAAATTAGGCAAGGGATAAAGTGTGACAACAGATAAGTTTCAAAGAAGCAAGAACATATTGGGAAACTGCTACAATACAGAACAGGACAGTACATATTACTAGGTAATCTGATAATCCAAAAGGCAAAACAGATAGTTTTTGCCAAAATGTCATGGACCTTACTGAGTTACTGAAGTGGGTCCTGAAGTTTTTCCGGCATACTGAATGTTCGATGAGGTTTTGGGATTGCAGCAGCCAGATCATGCTGACTTCTTGCCATGATATTTTGGTTGGCAATCATCCAGCCATCTTCAGGATCTCGCCTTTTGCAACCCAGTAAGTCAAATGTGGCTGAGCATTGTATTACCACAGGACATGCTGTGGATTTTTCTGCCACAAAAATCTTGGCACCAGTGTGAACTTCTTGGGATTCATTAATTATTGAATCTGTGGAAGTACACCGAGCACAAAATCTTATAAATCATGATGGTAGTTTTCAACTGTGCAAGGCTTGGGATCCAGTGACCTCTCTAATTTCTTCTGAGAGAAGATTCATAATGATGTGTCTGGCGAATTTTGATAGATGACGCTCCTCTGACGGCAACCAATGCGCATGCATTTCTGCACCAATTTTTGATATAAAGCCGATGCCGGGAACTTGTAGTCTCCAGTGACACACTCGCCTGAAGATGGATGGACAATTGCCAGCTGCAATATCATGTCAAGAAGTCAGCATGATCTGGCTGCTGTTCCGACACCTCATCAAAATTACTGAAGTGGCTTTGCCAGCCAAGATAAAATTGCAATTGCCAACTAATGCTTTTATAGTCCATGTAAGTAGTCAAGCCATTTAGAGGTGAGACTAATACATTGCCACTGATTCCTTCAACCATTGTGGGAAAAGAGGAATAATCAAGGAAAAAGGAACATCAGAGAAATATGTACCTTATGAAGTTAGGTCTAGGAAATGAGGCAAATTCCAAGTGAAGTGCAAATATGGCATTTATTGGTAATTTAGGTTAGTCTTTTCTTTAGTTGTCATGTTCTGTGTTTATTTTATTGTCTGGAGGAGGAAGGTGAGCGATGGTACTGCCCTTTCTCTCAGGAACTTAACTCTTACATGAGAAATTGAAGACAGAGTTACAACAGTTAACAGTAGTAGTACTATGAATGCTAACATGTAAAAACCAAGGTTGATTAGATTCAGGATGGAAACTGTTAAAAACTTTGTTTGGAAAGCGGACAATGATATCAAAAACGTAAAGAGTGCAATTATAAATGCACAGGAATTAGTGTAAGGTACAAAAGCAAAAGTAGATTGGCACACAACACACACAAGAAATATGGGGCAAGAAATATTTAATGTTACTAAAACGGTACAGAACTTAACAACAGAATTAGAAAAATATGTGCAGAACACAAGGAATGTCTTAAACAGTGTTGTATAGAAAATGCAAACCTGGATAAGCAAAATAGGTGTGAAAATGGTAATAGCTACATTGTTACAAATCTTAGCAGTCCGGTTATATGATGCAAGGATTGAGGCTGAAACTTTGCATTAAGCACTCCATCATGTTACTCATGGACATTTCTGTCCAATGTCATTAAATGCACTGTAATCACACCTATAGCAGTCTGTGGTTTCACGCGTGTGCGTGTGCAAGTGCGTGTGTGTGTGTATTTTTTATTTTGTGACCGTCTTTTTGTTGTGCCTATCGGCGATTCAACATCTCCACTATAGGGTGAGTAGCAACTATCCTGATACTGATCAAGCTAGATTGCACACTTAATATAGTTTCCAGTAGTATGAATAAATTTGCAGCACCAGTGTTTTGTGGTACATCCTTATCTGATGAAATGGAATGCAATTCAGATATGGATAGAGACAGAGATTCAGTCAGTATCATTAGTACTTAGATGGAAAGATGCGCATGTCATTATGTCTGTAGCAGATTTAAGACTGTTTTAGAGATGATATTGGTCCAGCAAGGGTGATACAAATGAACAACCAGTCATAAGAAATGCAGTCGTCATTAGAAAAAATGGAAGCAGTAGAGCATGAAAAAAGTTTTAGCTTCTCAAGCAAAATTCCAGAAAATTGAGGATCACTGTATTTATTCCGTATTTACACCTGAAACAATAATCATCATTCGCTATAAAAATAGTGAACCAACCAGAATAACTAAACTAGAATTTCAGGACAATGGGTTGTTAATTAATGGAACTAGATATGAAATAGCAGGATGACAATTTCACCTTCTAGCTATAGTCATGGGGACAAAAATGATTGTCCTGGGACCGATGTTGTATTGGCCAGAGGAATCGCCACACATATTACCAATCCCAAACTTAACTTTTATTAATTGTACACAGGATTCCACTTCACTACAATCCCTAGATGAATTAACAACTTAAGAAAAAGGACAAGTTTAAATCAATTGAATATTGCAACATATGAAACAATATCACAAGAAATGTAAACAAAATACAATTTTTTTCATTGTATCAATGAGAAGCGTAATCTTGGTTCTACTGTTTACCTGTGCAACTTCTGTATAAGGTATCTCATTCAAATTAGGCAACTATCCACCAGATACCTGTGGAATGGATACAAAGTAGTAATAAGTAACATAAGTAGTGTGTAAATAGTGTATGCAGCCAGGACAGAATAACAAGTAGATTAATTAGCTAACTAATATTCAAGACTTAGGTCATGAAGCTACCCAGAAAACAGCTGTAGAGTAATTTTTTAAATATAAGGAAGGTATACAGACCAATTAGTAGTAACTGAAAACAGTAAAATTTTGGATGAATCTTTTTAAAGAGAAAAAGTGTACAGCATAGAATAGTAAGGGGTTGTAAATTAGAAAATTTCATTAGAGCTCATTCACATGGCCACAGGCAAAATCGTCATGCTAGACACAGGCAGAAGCAAGAAATGAGCCGATACATCGCAAATGGGTCAGGTCATTGACACTTTACAACATGTCTGCCAAGTGAGGATATGCATCCAGCAAAAAGGCAACAGTGACAGAAACGAAAGAAAGTGAGACAAACATGTTGACTAGCTCATAAAACATGTTACAAGAAACACTCTTACAAAAGAACATGTAGCAAGGAAGTGACAGCAATTAACAGCCTGTTAAATGAATATAGCAGAATGAGGGCAACACATGATCACTACAAGCTGAGCTTGGAGTCATAGCATCATGCTGGCTTCCTTTAAATAACCCCAGCTCTCCAGCCCTTGTAGTGAGCAGATCATTTAGATCAAAGGCATTCACAATAAGTGCACTAAGTTCAATGATTGCTGTACTACAGTGAATCTATGTCCTAGATGTTGCAGCACAGTCTATGAACTAGTCAAATGTGTAATGAGATAAGGGTCTTCACCTGATAACTTCATGCTGGTCACCTCCTACCATCTACAGATGGAGAAAGTGACTGTCTTCTGACAACAGCAGATAATAGGACACTGCCAGCACTGCACTTGAACGTGGAAGCCAGCAACAGGGCCTCTGGGGGGTCCCCATTCTTGTTCAATATTCAAGTTCCTCAGGGTGCTGAAATCTATCAGCCAGTAGGGAGAAGATCAACCAGCCACACACTTACGAACACCAGGTACATTGTGGATGGGTCACGAAGAGTCTTTGTAGAATTTTGAGTGGGACAAGGACAGTCCAGCAGCCAGCAAGAGACCATTTTGCACTGGGCAATGAACCTGTTTTCCAGCAAGCCGCCACAGCCCTTAAGTCGCCAAACCTCACCCGGGTGTGCAACAGCTGAGTCACTGGACAGACATCAGCTAGAATATAACGTGCAACTGAATGAATGTTAGCCAAGACTGGTTTGGAAGAACAATGACTTGTAAACAGTGTGAAAAAATTATTGAACTCTAAAAATGTTTTACTGGCATCAAAGATGCTTCCAGGTTCCCAGCAGCAATTCCAACTTCATGCAGAGCTGTCTCCCTTGGCCACTCTGTAATACCTACATTTTCCCCACTGAAAGCCCTGGTCCCATTTGTTGTGGCTCTTACAATTTTGCTCCAAGACAAGCTACTTTTCTCCATGCAATTCACAGCACAGTCAAGCAAGTCCTAACTAGTGTTTCTATCTTGAATTGATTCTAGGCTAAGTGATTTTTCTGTGATGACGAAATTTTCATTAATGCCATGGATACAGATCAGTAATTGTACAGTGTCTTTATCTGTGCTCAAATCCATTCCCAAGGAAAACCAAACAAAATCTTTCCTCAGACTCCAATTCTGTAAGTTCATCACTAATTAAATCAATGTGCTAACTATGGCCCTTCTTGACAGTGAAATGCTTTCAAATTTGCTTCTAACATCAGGAGACAAAATGTTTGCACACACTATCATAGAGTGCTTAATAAACTCACCATTGCAAAAAGGCTTTGTGTTTAGCAAGGTTACAGGCTATGCTGCAACTTGCTTCCCTAGCAGTATTTCAAAGCGTTGCTTGCTTTGGAAATAATTTTTGTCGCTTCTTCAGCTTTTTCACATAATCTGGGGCTTTTATTTTGTGTTCTCCCTTGGAAACTGTGCACCCAAATTCTCTGTTCTTTTTGTAATGTCATTTCAGATATTACTCCTTAAACACAGCTATAATTTCATGACTCAGTAAACACATTACTATGTGTGTTTGTCCATTCTTCATTAAACACATGACATTCATCACTGATTTTATGTCTTTTTTGGAGGATTCGTTGTTCCACTAAATTTATATTCTAGAGAAGGAAATTTTCTACTCACCATATAGTGGAGATGCTGAGTCGCAATAGACACAACAAAAAGATTCACACAATTGTAACTACAATTGTGTGAATCTTTTTGTTGTGCCTATCATGACTCAGCATCTCCATTATATGGTGAGTACCATTTTTCCTTCTCTGGTATTGTTACATTCCATCCAGGATTTTCCATTGTTTGAAATTTATATTCTTTTGTGCATGTGAAATGGAAATAAACCAGATCAATTGGAAAAGCACTGCACATTGTACTATTTGCAATTAACACAAAACCAAGTTGACACTCAGTGCTGTGGCTGATGGGAGTGCTCCCATTGACCACCATACCAAATGTCATCCTGGTTTGTGAGAATAGCATGTGTATTGATATGGTTGTCCTTGTTGAAATCTTCAGTCACATACAGGAAGGAAATCTTGGTTCAAGGCAGATTTCTCTGGCTGAAGGTGGGGTGCACAAAAACCATTAGCAGGCCACGTGTGACCCATTGGCTGCTGTTTTCCCACATGTGCTCTAGATCGCCCATGAATAGGTTGGCATAGGGTGGTGCCATGCAGATGCCCATTGTTGTACCTTGGATTTGCTTGTAGGTAACGCTTTCAAAGTAGTAGTAACAGTGGTTGAGGATATAATTTGTCGTTGTGATCAGATGGGAGGTTAGAGGTTTAGAGTCAAACAAGCATTGGGAAAGGTAATATTCCATAGCAGCAAGACTATTTGCATTGAGAATGTTAGTGTAGAGGAAGTGGCATCAACAGTGATGAACAAGATGCCATATGTGAATGATCAGCAACTGTGGAGAGTCACTGGAGTGAAAGCTTGATGACATTTGTAAATGAGGGTTTGTTATAGGTAATGGGCTGAAGTTATTGGTCCATGAGAATAGAGATTCTCTCGTTGGAGGGACAGTGATCAGCTAAAATGGGGCGTTCTGGGTGGTTGGGTTTATGGATTTTATGAATCATGTAGAAGGTAGGAGTGCAGGGACTAGCAGGGGTGAGGAGAGAAATAAGGAGAGGTTCTGGGATGGGTCTAAGGACATGAGGAAGGACTGGAAAACCTGTTGGATTTCTTGAATTGTCACTGTTGCAGGGTTTGCGGGTGGACAAAGGTGACAGCTGGTGGAGTCCCTCCACCAGGTAACCTCATCAGTTAAAAACCACAGTGGTGGAGTCTTTGCCGGCAGATAGGATTATAAGGTTGAGATTTATGGTCAGTTCAGGAACAATACTTAACATATTTGTCCAGAATAGTTTCTTTAAGTGGTATGAGGAATTCAGTGGCTATGGAACATTCCATATACATTTTGTACAGTTTTACATAGAAGTAGCAATGGTTGTGCAAAATAAGCAACGAGTAGCAAAGGTATTGCAGGTCTAATATATTCTCCGAGAGAGATCCACAACTGTTGCTAAAATTTTTCATGCTGAATAAATCCTTGTGAGTTGTAGTGGCTTTTCTTTATTTTTGGCATTGGTCATATGTCAGCTCTTCCACTTGTCTTGCCTTTGCTGTGGTGTCATTGGCTGCACGGAGTGCAGGATGGTGGGCTAGAATGGTCATGAGGTCCGTCAGTTTGCAGTTATGTTGGAGAGAAAGTTATGGGGACACCTGGGAGAGGGCTGTATGCCCATGTTCCAAGTGGTGAGGCAATTGTGATCAGACATGGCAGTCAGTGTTGGAGCAGGGCAGGATCACTGTTGGTCTGGCACAGCACAGAGAAGCAGCACAGCTGAGGGACTGCACAGAGCAAGGCCTCCTTGGCATAGCAGAATTGGGGTTGGCAGTGCCTGCAGTGGAAGCCGTGGCTGTTCATGGTTGGTTTACCTCTAGGTGCAGTCGTTTCCTGTTCTGTGGCATTGTGTAGCATCTTCTACTTTCTTGCTGGTGCTACCATCTATACCCCTTCTTGCAGGTGAACTGTCTGCTGTTATTAAGTACTGTGCTCCAAACTATTATGTTGTTGTCCGTCCATTTCTTGTTAGAAACTGTACCATGCTATGATTGATTGTCTTATTATTCTGGTTCAACAGTGTCCGAATTCTGTCTGTCCTATAGTGCTACATGTGCTTAAACCAGTTGGTTGAGCCTGTTGACGAGGCCAGTATTAACAGTTGTGGCTCTGCAGCTGTTTGGCAATCATTGTGGAAGGCAGGTACTAGTTAAGGTGTTCTTGTATGAAGCCATTACAAGTTCTAACTACCAGAAATTCTGTCATTTAGGAATAAACTGGTATTATAATCACTGTAAGATTCCAATGCTTTCTGCTAGACCTTACATCAAATTGGTGTTGCTTAGGCTAGTCTGTGTCTTATATACCTAGTGCTCCTGGGAATTATCTTATGTAATAAAGAACTGATGTGCTGTCTGATTTGGTTGTGGTTACAAAGAAAAGTGGGATAGCTGTTTCATTAATTTTCATAATTTTCAGTTTCCTGTGTGGTAGGTTAAAGATAGAATTACATTGCCTGTATGAACCCCAACAGCTCCCAGCATCGAAATTAACAAAAATTCTCTTCTATTAATAAAGACTGATGGGTCAGCAAGTACCATCACTCTGGGTCATGAATTTATTTATTTTTTAAATGTATTTGTAGAGGGGGACTTGCTTTGTCTGTGTCATGTTGGGTGCAGCCTCAAGTGTTGTGCAGTCAGGAGAAGCCATGCTCTTTGTAGGGTACCATAGTGGGATGGCACCATCATTGACGTATGTTGTTAAAGAAGTGCTTACTCTTTAAATTATGGCTTGTAAGCCATACTATTTTAAGCTGAAAGGGTAAAGAGTAGAGAGTTCAGACTCCATTAGGAACATTTGTTGGGGGGGTGGGGGGTGGGGGGTGGGGGGTACACAGCATGTTATGTAGATGGAGAGTCATTGTCAGATGTAGAAGTAACGTTGGGTGTGCCCAGGGAAGTGAAGTGGAACTCTTGCTGTCCCTATTGTTTATTAATGACTGTACAGACAATATTAATAGTAAAATCAGGGTTTTTTTTCAGATGGTGCAGTTATCTATATGAAATGCTATCTGAGAGAAGCTGCATAAATATTGTAAGATCTTGATATGATTTCAACATGTGGCAACTTGTTCTAAATGTTCAAAGATGTAAAATTTTGCGCTTTAAAAAACGAAAAAACTTAATATCCTATGACTATAATATCAGTGAGTCACTATTGGAATCAGCCAACACATGCAAATACCTGAGTGTAACACATTGTAGGGATATGGGTGAAGCAGGTGGTAGCATTTGGTTTAGTGGTAGAATGCTGGGGAAATAAAAAACATCTACGAAAGAGATTGCTCACAAATCACCCATGCATCCAATCCTAGAATATTTCTCAAGTGTGTGGGATCTGTAACAGATAGGACTAGCAGGGGGTATTTAATGAATACAGAGAAGGGCAGCACAAATGGTCACAGGTTTGTTTAATCGACAGGAGTGTGCCACAGAGATACTGAAGGAACTGAACTGGCACACTCTTGAAGACAGATGTAAAATATCCCGAGAAAGTCTATAACGTTCTTTATTTTGAAGTTATAGTTAAAATCGGGGTTTGTACTCAACCATATCTGCTGCAACCATGGTCCCGGTTTCTTAAACAACTACTGTAAAAATAGACTGTCAAATGAATATTAATCAAGTATTAAGTTTCAGATTGCTGTTTATTTGAAAAATCCAACCTTCTTTACAAAACTCAAATAATTTCTAACATACTTACAATAATAAAATGAATTTTACTCAACAAGCCTCATGCTTTCTGTCCAACATCACACAAAGTGCTGACTCCCTTTGCCAACATGACTGTAACTATTTATACTTTCTTAACAATCCCAAACAATCCTCAGCATTGTTTACAATCATTTTTTGAAAAAACTGAGAATACATATATAACTGTGTGTTTATTCCAGAACAGCTAGTACACTACAATATTAGTAAATGTCTGTTATTTTATTCGAGAATAACTTCTCAAATAAGAAATTACAATAATACATTTACATTTTTTTATTAATTACTAGGGGTTCCCTTCATGGGAATTGCTCCCTTAATTTACATAGCTTCTACACTTTGAAATGAATGAGATTAAACAGTTACTTTTTTCAGTTATAATTTTTTCTAGACAAGTTACATAATTTGTTTACATGTGTGATCCTGAATTAGACTGGAAAATGTTAGTTTTAAATGGGTCTTAATGGGCTGTTGCATTTCAAGTCTATTAAAAAAATTTCAAGAACTGGCTTTAAATGATTACTCTAGGGGTATACTATAACCCCCTATGTGTCACTTACATAGTAATTCTGAGGGTGAGGTAAGATTAATTATAGCAAGCACAGTGGCATTCAGTCAGTCATTCTTCCCACACTCCATATGTAAATAGAACAGGAAGAAACCTTAATAGAACACACCTTCTGTCTTGCATAGTTTGCAAAGCCTAGATGTACATGTAGATCTGGCTGGACAGATTAACCTGTTGCCTAAAAGATTTCTCCTCCATTTTCAGAGGGGTTGGTTGAGTCTTTGATGCTTATTCTGATTAAGGCTCATGAAATTATTACTAGATTTAATTTCTAAATTTAGTTTTGGAATGTTTTTGTCAATAAAGAATATTGTTACATTGTACCCTCAGTTGGGTTTGCACATTCCACTCCTGCAGCCCTCTGCCCTTCTATCACCTATCAGTGGTAGCAGAGACTGGCTGTGTTCTCATGGGGGCAAGGATACAAATTGAACTTTCGTTTTATCATAGCTATTAGTTTGTTTATCCTATTTGTGTTATTATCATGTTAAAATTTCATGTGTAATCTGTGCTGTTGTAGTTGTTTGTGTATCAGGATGGACTCTCCAGAAGCCAGGAGGGTCATCAGTGTGGTGAGCCTCAGAAAACTGCACCTGCAGTATGAGCTACATATTTGTAAACCAAACATGGAGGGCAGTGTAGCTGAACTTTCAGTGCTTGTGTGCTGCCTTGATTGTCCCAGTAAAAATTTCTAAGTCAGGGGGTGAGGTGAGTAAAGCTGTTGAATTCTGTAGAAGTTTGCTGGGTGATGCTCAGGATGATACATCAGGTTTTGAAGTTGCATTCCCATCTCAAAGGCAGATTTTCCAAATAAAGGACTTTCTGGACCACCTAGCCAATAGAATTCACAACATACACAGTGTTAGTAAGAATCCCTCAGTGTTTTCCGAAGTGCAGAGGTTGTAGGGTGAAGCTGCGGCTTTACAAGAAATGCTATTCCTAGATTGATGGGATTGGGAGCAGGGAGTTGAATTAATGTTAATGAAGGTGGACACAAACAAAAACAAAAAAATAGCAGGCCCTTTGGTAAGTTATCAAACCCACTGTTGGTCATTCTTAGTGTCATGTTTGTCACTGGATAGTACCAACCTGTGAAGTGAGTTCTTGTGGCTGTTGATTAGGCTAACATGAACAGGCTAATGTGTTAGAGGTTGGTCATGGGATAGTCTTAAAACTGATTTATCCATTGGCCATACACTATTTGGGTAGGATATTTGCAGAGGCATTGGAAGGTGGAGATACATTGTGGGACTTCCTGAAGGTGCTGTGAAGTAAATGCATGTGTGCAAGTGCAAGGAAGGATTTGGTAGATCAACATGTATAGCAGGTACAAGGCAGGGATGAGCCTTTGGCTCATTATGTTAATGAAGTGCATCTCATCATATTATTACTGTGTGTTAAGATCTCTGAACACGTAGTGGGTGGTAAATCTCTTGGAAGATATGAGAGGAGAGGAGAGGTTGTTATGAGGCAAGCTTGGGATCTCTCTACTTCCTCTCTTGTTTTGCCATC
This sequence comes from Schistocerca serialis cubense, assembly GCF_023864345.2. Classification (NCBI taxonomy): domain Eukaryota; kingdom Metazoa; phylum Arthropoda; class Insecta; order Orthoptera; family Acrididae; genus Schistocerca; species Schistocerca serialis. The sequence goes on along the minus strand of NC_064639.1, from coordinate 717,407,668 downwards.
TGCCTCCTTAAATTCATTTTCTTTTCTTTTTTGCCTGATTACCATTAACATATGCATGAGTATAATCAGCATTTCAATAAAAGAGAAAGGTTGGCCCTCAGTTGTGAGGAATATAGCAAGATGTCTAATTTTTTGCCTAGTTTTATGTACATAATTAATTTATAGGGAGAAATTGGTAATGTTGTTAATTGTTTCATGAATTAGATTCTATTGTTGACTTACAAACAAATATAAATTCTGTACTAATTATAAAAATTTGGAAGTACTACTACTAGGATTCTTAAACTATTTATTTGGCTCTATTCAGGAACATATTAGCAAAGCCAGCCCTTAATTCCAAAATAATTACCAGGTTTGTCAAAAGTATTGTTTGTATAACTGTATCTGTTAATTTCTTTATTTAAACAAATAATTTGGCCTGACCTTTGTGGTAGAAGGAACGATTTAAAGGAAGGAATTTTTCAATGTATTCAGTTAATTGAATGAATTAGGTTTCAGTAGTACTTTCTGTAATTTAAACATTGAACAATGTAGAGTTTCAGTGTTTATTACTGTAAGGATATATAAAGGACTAATTTTTGGTCCTGAGACAGTCAGTCCACAGCTGATTTTCAGATAGGAATTATTTAGTGGTTAAATTAACAACAATGCATCAACTTAACAGTGGAATTAGTGAACACAAGTAGGTAGTGTGTTAAAACAATGACAGTGTCTGTTCCATTTATTTGAGGAATAGTGTCACACATACCGTATTATTCTGCAAGAACTGTGAACAGTGTGGTTAGGTTTTTACTGCTCATGGATGTTTAACAGCAAACTATTGTAGCAGTATGCTGATGTTTGTCTGCAACGTATTAATGAGGGTTATCAACATTTACCAATAGTGAACTGGCAATATAATTGTGTAATTTGGAGGGTTGTGAAAAGTGACAGTAAAGAGCCGTGAAATGCAGTTGTGCAATTGTTGGGTACATCATTTACAGTAGTCAGTGTTGAACTTCCACCCCCCATTTTTCAGCTAGTACAACAATGCAGTATGTCAACACCAAGGACTATCAATGAAGAAACAAAGTAGGCGAATGTCTCAAGGTGCAGGATATTGTTTAGTTAAAAACCAGTGTACATTGCTGATACAGACTAGTTTTTGGTTAGAATCAAAACTGTTTATTATACTGACCTTAAATGGGGGAGGGGATAAATCTGAGTAATGACCGGGGCTTGGTAAATAATGTGTGAACTCAGAGGGTTTCACTCACATCTTGTTCCCGGGGCTGTGTGCTACCATTGCAGGAAGCCTAGATATTTTGTCCGGAAGTGTGCATTACCTAGAGGACGGTGAAACTAATAGCTGATGCTAGAAGGATGCATTATACAGAAGGCTCCTGCCAAGTTGTCACAAGATGTGTGCCATGTAGAGTGAGTGGCTGCCCTATGTGTGTACAGTGTTAGGAAATGAACCTGTATGTGCTCTGCTGGATTTTGGGAGTAACATTTCCATCCTGGTCTACGTCCGGTGTAAACATTGTGAGCAATTGGCCAAGTTGCCAGAGCGATGTGTGATTAGTCAGGTGTGTTATGTGGCAGATGAGCAATCCCTTAATGTTGTTGGTCAGGCTTGATTCAAACAGAGCATGTACGGTTTCCTGTCGCCACTTTTATGGTTGGTTGTTAAAAGTTTGGTTGTGAAGCTCTTTCTGTGTGTTTTGCCATTGACCCAGTGCTTGCTTGATTATGGGAGTGATCATTTTCATTTTAAATTTGGGGCAGAGGAGAGAGTTAAATTTTGTGCCTGTGGCACTGGCCTGAAGCTACGCAGAGTTAGTGTGCAAACAAACAGGGGTCAGTATTAGCCTCTAACTTAAAGATCAAGCTGCACAATTGATGGGATTGCAGGCTTAATTTCTGGAAGTGTCAAAATATAGGTTGGGATTTATTAGTGAAATTGAATACTGGATCCAGCTCACAGATCAGCACCCAGTGTGTCAGACTCCCTATTGGTTGTCACCTCTTAAAATGTAACATCTATGTAAAATCATTTTACAATTATGTGCTTACAGGGTCACATGTCCTTCTGTCTCACCGTATGTTGTGCCTGTATTTCTGGTTCCTAAGCCTGATGGCCTTGGGAGAGCCAGTCATGACAAAACTCTACCATCTGGTGAGCAAGATGTATGAGACAGGTGAAATACCCTCAGACTTCAAGAAGAATATAATAATTCCAATCGCAAAGAAAGCAGGTGTTGACAGATGTGAAAATTACCGAACTATCAGTTTAATAAGTCACAGCTGCAAAATACTAACGCGAATTCTTTACAGATGAATGGAAAAACTGGTAGAAGCGGACCTCGGGGGGGATCAGTTTGGATTCCGTAGAAATGTTGGAACACATGAGGCAATACTAACCTTACGACTTATCTTAGAAGAAAGATTAAGAAAAGGCAAACCTACGTTTCTAGCATTTGTAGACTTAGAGAAAGCTTTTGACAACGTTAACTGGAATACTCTCTTTCAAATTCTGAAGGTGGTAGGGGTAAAATACAGGGAGCGAAAGGCTATTTACAATTTGTACAGAAACCAGATGGCAGTTATAACAGTCGAGGGGCATGAAAGGGAAGCAGTGGTTGGGAAAGGAGTGAGACAGGGTTGTAGCCTCTCCCCGATGTTATTCAATCTGTATATTGAGCAAGCAGTAAAGGAAACAAAAGAAAAATTCGGAGTAGGTATTAAAATTCATGGAGAAGAAGTAAAAACTTTGAGGTTCGCCGATGACATTGTAATTCTGTCAGAGACAGCAAACGACTTGGAAGAGCAGTTGAACGGAATGGACAGTGTCTTGAAAGGAGGATATAAGATGAACATCAACAAAAGCAAAACGAGGATAATGGAATGTAGTCAAATTAAATCTGGTGATGCTGAGGGGATTAGATTAGGAAATGAGACACTTAAAGTAGTAAAGGAGTTTTGCTATTTAGGGAGCAAAATAACTGATGATGGTTGAAGTAGAGAGGATATAAAATGTAGACTGGCAATGGCAAGGAAATCGTTTCTGAAAAAGAGAAATTTGTTAACATCGAGTATAGATTTAAGTGTCAGGAAGTCGTTTCTGAAAGTATTTGTATGGAGTGTAGCCATGTATGGAAGTGAAACATGGGCGATAACCAGTTTGGACAAGAAGAGAATAGAAGCTTTCGAAATGTGGTGCTACAGAAGAATGCTGAAGATAAGGTGGGTAGATCACGTAACTAATGAGGAGGTATTGAATAGGATTGGGGAGAAGAGAAGTTTGTGGCACAACTTGACTAGAAGAAGGGATTGGTTGGTAGGACATGTTTTGAGGCATCAAGGGATCACAAATTTAGCATTGGAGGGCAGCGTGGAGGGTAAAAATCGTAGAGGGAGACCAAGAGATCAATACACTAAGCAGATTCAGAAGGATGTAGGTTGCAGTAGGTACTGGGAGATGAAGAAGTTTGCACAGGATAGAGTAGCATGGAGAGCTGCATCAAACCAGTCTCAGGACTGATGACCACAACAACAACAACAACAACAAGCCTTATGTAGAGGGATTTAGACCTGTAGCTGATTACCAGGTGATACATCAGAGGGAAGTGTGTCTGGGTGTTAAAACCACCAAAGTAACCTTGTCCAGCGACAAAATATCCTAATTGGGACACATCGTTTCTCAAAAAGGAGTCACAATCAACATGGCTGGACCCAGACCATTTGTTCATTTCCACTTCAGAGAGACAAGAAGGCTGTCACCTTTTTTATAGGAATGGTGAATACCTTTCGAAAGTTCATGCCATGCTTCTCACAGTTAGAGTCTCCCATAAACCAGATACATAAGAAGGGCAAAAAATTTGCGTGCCATGAATCTCGACAGATATCTTTGAGACATTATAGCTGGCTATAACCATGGCACTGGTATTATGGATCTGTGATATTAACTGCCCATTCATTTTTCAAACCAACACGTCGATATCAGGGTGGCAGTTGTCCTGTTATAAGAGCATGTTGGAGAGAGAAGGCCGCCTGCTTAATGGCTCATAGGCATTGCTGCCAGGTGAAACAAAATACTCAATATATGAACTGGAAGCACTGGCTGTGATGTTCACACTAGAGAAATATAAGTTTTATTTGGATCATCATCAGTTTCACTTGGAAACCAACAACCAGGCAAGCACTGACCTGGGTGTCATGCAAAATGGGGCAAATAGTATGGTCCACAGTAAGGATCTCTGTGTTCCAATTTGATGCTTGCCATATTAAAGGAGGGCAGAACCAAACTGTTAATGTGTTGAGCTGAATGATTCAGGTGGTGAGCCCTCAGGGACACAGCATTCGTTTGCTGAGTACGGTCTTGGTGACCCCTGGAGACTGGTAAGCACCACCAGTCTCCTGTTACCATAAGCTCTGGGGAAGCTTCAATGGCAACTGTATGGCATGCAGTGGAATGTTGTGTGGCACAGGAAATGGGGATCTTGGCTTGACCATCCAGATCGTGTGTGTGGTAAAAAACTCTATAAAAACCCCTCAATCTCAAGGTGTGCTGCACATTGATACGATGCGTGGCTGTTGAGGTGTAACAGTTGCTAACAGGCAACCTCTGGGGAACCTGCCACACCTCAGTTGCATAAGACTTACTCAGGCATGCGGGGCTCTGTCTCAGTGGACCCTTGTTTTCCTAGATGATTGATGGACCAAGATAGAACCCTCAAAATCATCTTCCTATCCTCCCATTGGGAAGGGTGTACAGCCTAGGAGTATTTTCATCCAATCCTCCAAACAAATAAGGGAGGCTAACACTTCCAGTAATCTGCATCAGCTGAATTATAGTAACAGGGCTCAAGGAGACAAATCAAAATGTGTTTTTGATCATTAAGTGGAAGGAGGGGACGTTTGAAAAAGTGTTCCCTCTTCTGTATTCACAAAGGCTTGGAAGGACTTACTGGAAACCTGAAGTCTATTAAGCAGCTATGGAATGGTTCTCTACTGGTAGAGACTGACAGAGCAAAGCAGGTGGAACTACTTACGAAGATCAAAAAATTGAGTGTATATGACGCAACTCTTGAACTCCCTTAACTCTGGCAAGGGTGTGGTCACATGCCATGACATTATGGATATCGACATAGCTGAAGTTAAACATGAATGGGCATTACAGGGGATAGTGGGTGTAGAGAAAAGGATGTGTAAGAATAATGGAGAAATTGAGAAGACTGCTACCTTCATTGTGACCTTTAATTCTCCAACTTTGCCTGGCCACATCATGGTAGTTTTCATCCAACTTACGATTAGGCCTTAAGTAGCTAACCTTATATACCTAACCTTATGAGGTGCTACAAATGCCAGTGTTTAGGTCACACAGTGCTGAGTTGTGGGGGTCAAGAGAACTGTGGGAAATGTGGAAAGGCAGCCCATGAAGCAGGGATTGACTGTCCATCTCCAGCTGTGTTAACTGCACTGTGAGCCACCCAGTCTGGAGATGAGACTGCCCTGTTTTTGCAGAGGAATGAAAAATTCAGAGACTTAGTCACCAAGTGGATCTCCTATGCTGAAGCCAAAAAGTAATATAAGGCGACAAAACCACCTGCCTTTACCACTTCTTATGCTTCCATGGTGCAGAAACTTGTTCCTAAGATAAATGCCTTGTTGCAGACATCATCCAGTCTACAACCATCCACCTCCAGCACCTGTGCTTGCATGTGCACATGGCAAAGTGAAACGAGTAAGGGTAAAGCAATTCAAGCAGCTGCCACAGAAAAGACCAGCAACAATTCCATAGTGAGTGTCGAGAAGGCACAAAAAAAAGCAGTGTGCTTCTCAATGACCCCATTCCCCTTCATTCTCAAAGGGTTAGGTCTTGGGAAAGGTTCACAATGTTTAGGTCAAAAGCTGTCCTGAGCACCATCAGACATCATTCTTCCACATCTGACTGATAACATCATGGTGTTACATGCTTTGGATCCAGGCAGCCCCTCCACTCCCCCTTGCTCTACAAGTGCTTCACCTCCACATGCAGAGACAGGGGTAAATTAAAACCACATCAATGAAATGGCTCCCATCCTAGAGTGAAACTTGCAGGGGTTCAGGACGCATGAGGACGAACTCTGTCTCTTATCTCGGGATAGACCACTGTGTCTGTCTCCAGGAGAATCATTTCCATCAATCATACATCCCTGAGCTACGAGGCTATGTACTCCACAGAAAGGATGACCTGAGTGGAGAGAGAGCTAGAGGAGGCATAGATATTTTCATCAGTACAGACTACCATTTCTTGCCTCTCTCACTTACAATGACTTCACAAGCAGTTGTTGTATCAGTGCACATGCGTCATCTGTTGGCAATATGTTCCCTTTACTTGCCCCACATGATGCACTTGATGAAGAGGCCCTAACTGACCTTGTTACACAGCTCCTCCACCCCTTCATCCTCTCTGGTAATTTTAATGCACACAATGTGCTTTGGGACTCTGCAACTACCTGCTCCAGGCGTAGAGCAATCATGAGAGGCTTCTCATGTCGTCATGCGCATACTTGCTAAATGCAGGACAGAGCACTCGCTTCTGAACAGTAACTGGGTCATTCTCTGCCACTGACCTCTCGTTTTGCTCTCCAGCTCTTGCTCACACTCCTCAATGGGAAGTGGTTGATGACTTTCTTGGAAGTGATCACTTCCTGATCTGGATTCACCTGCCAGATAGGGTGGAACCCGAAAGGAAACTACTGCAATGGATGCTTGGTAGAGCTGACTGGACAGTTTATAGCCAGTTCAACCAGTTCGAACACTGTGCGAATGTCGAGGTATGGGTGGATCATATTACCAAAATCATCTGCAATGCCGCTGCAGCATCCATTCCTCAGTCCACAGGACAATGGAAGAGGCAACCTGTCACTTGGTGGAGTCCTGAATGCCACTCTACAATTAGGTCAAAGCATGTGGCTCTGTGTAGGTTCAAGTGTCGGCCAACTGCATAGAGTCTTGCAGCCTTTCGGGTGGCGTGGGCAAAGTTTCTGTCAACTATTTGAGAGAGCAAGAAGAGGTTGTGGTAACGGTTACTGAACACCATTAATCATTCCAACATAAGTTCTGTTGTGTGGGAGACCATGAGGAGAATTTCTGGGAGAGGAGGGAGTTGCCCCATGCCTGCTGTAATGGGGAATGGCACACTCCAAACCAATCCGCAAGACATTGCCCAGACTATGGCGGCATATTTTGCCACAGTTACTGCAACAGCCAGTCAGGATCCAGGTTTCCAGTGCTATAGAGCGGTTGGTGAGAGGTGTAGTTGGAGTTCTGGTCAACCTCTGAAGATTACAACTGCCCATTTTCCATGTGGAAGCTGGATTCTGCATTTTCTGCAGCTTGTGAGACATCCCCTGGTTATGACAGGGTCCATTACAGTATGTTGCAGCACCTCACAAGGCAAAACAAAGATATCCTCCTTGCACTTTTTAATGCCATTTGGGCGTCAGGTCACTTTTATGACTCATGGTGTGAGGCAATTTTAATTCCTCTATTACAACCTCTAAAAGTCCATACATGCCCAAGTAGTTACTGTTGTGTTGCCCTCACTAGCTGCATGGGGAAGATCTTGGAGCAGATGCTCAATTGCTGCATTGTCTGGATCTTAGAATCCAGGCAATTCCTTAGTCGCTTTCAGTGTGGGTTCAGGCAGTATCACTCCACCCCTGATAACCTTGCCCGCCAGAAAGTGGCTGAACCACAGGCCTTCTAGGAATAATTTTTGACATAGAGAAGGCTTACAATACTACTTGGAGACGTTTTATCTTGGAGCAGCTTCACAAATGGGGTTTTCGTGGTTGTCTTCAAGTTTTTATTCAGTCATCCCTCTCGCCATGATATTTAGGTGCAGAGTGGTGACTTCCTGTCTGATCACTTTGAGCAGGAGAGCAGTGTCCCTCAAGGCAGTGTTTTAAGTGTGACTGTCATTGCATTAGCTATTAATAGCATTGTGTCCATAGTAAAAAGTCCTGTCCAGTGTTCTTTGTTTGTGCACGACTTCCCTGTGTTTCGCTCTTCTTCAGGCCTCACGAAAACACGTCAGTTGCAACTAGCTCTGCAACATTTGGATGAATGGACACAGAAGAGTGGTTTTAAGTTTTCCATCAAGAAGTCTGTGTGTGTTCTTCTTAACTGTTCTCATCTCAGTTTAAACTTTGTGGATTGAGTATGAGGGATCATACTTCTAAGGCACAGTGAGGTTTGTGGGCATCATATTTGACTCAGAGCTTTTACATGATTACCACATCTTAAGGATCTGAAAAAACAGTCACTTAAGGCATTAAATATTTTAAAATGTTTTAGCCCTAGTATATGGTGAGGAGGCAGGACTTGTCTGCTCCATTTTTACAGGGAATTTGTGCGATCTTGGTTCAATTGTGGGCGCATGCTGTATGAGTCTGAAAGACCCTATTATTTAAAGATGTTTGACTTGGTGCACCATGAAGGGATTCGGTTGCCCACTGAGGCATTCAGAACAATTCCCACACCAAGCCTCTGTGCAGAGGCTGGTGAACTGCCAATTCACATTAGGTGACAGCTACTTATGATGCACCAGGTGTATAAAACACTGTCCACACCATACTCACTCATCTCCCACACCATTGCTCAGCCTCCACTCAAAAGACTTTTGCATAACTGGCAACAGGCAATGAGGCCCTATGGGATTCATGCACAGGATTGCCTTCTAGAGATGGGTGCAGCTGATATTCATGTTTTGCATCATGGTGGGAGCAGATTTCCACCTTGGCTTCTCTGGAGGCACAGACTTATTTTAGACTTGATGGAGTTTAAGAAAGATCGTACATCAGATTTTACATTTCAGTCTCTCTTTCTTAACATATTAGATATGCATAATAGTTTCACAGTTGCACACACTGGGGCTCCAAACAAGGGAATTCCCTTAATTGCCCTGTCGTGTTCCTTGACCATGTCACCAGGATTCGCCTTCCTGGTGAGTATACCGTTTTATCAGTGGACCTCCATGTGATCCTGAAGATACTGGATCAGATGCGTCATATTGGGGGCAAACAGTTTCTCATTTGCTCTGGTTCCCTCAGTGCCTTACAATTGTTACCTGTACCCAGCTGAGGAGTTGGTCCGATTGATATGTGACCAACTGTACTCGCTCCAGTGACAGAGTATGCAGGTGCCATAATGCTGGGAGCAAGGTCATATAGGGAAATGAACAGGCTGATTGGGCTGCCAAAGAGGCCTGCAGAGGACAGGATGTGGCCCGGTGTCTTATTCCCTTGCAGGCTGTCATTTCTGCACTACACAGGAACTGCATGCAGTTGGGGGATGAGGAATGGCTGGTGGTGACAGCCAATAAGATGTGGTTTGTGATGTCAACAACCCTCTGTGGCGTTCCTCCTGACAGTTGCTCAGGCAGGATGAAGTGACCCTCACACTTCTTGGAATTGGGAACTGCCCTCTCACATACAGATTTTTACTACAGCAAAAGGATCTCCCATTTAGTGATGCTTTTTGTGCACACATCTCCACAGTATTCTAACGGATTGAATTTTATATCATGATGCAAGGGCACAGGCAAATATTGGTGGGGATCTGCCCTATATTTTAGCTGATGATGAGATGAGTGTAACTAATGTTTTAAACTTTTGTGATGTCTGGACTGTGGCCAAAACTTTTAAGCTGGAGGCTTTAGTGTGTTGCAGAGTGGCTGGCTTCTCTTATTTTTTAAATTTTTTGTGGTTAGCCGGATATGTCTGTCTACTATATTGTTTTAGCTCCTTATTCCACTTTATTCCTGTGTCATTTACTACTGATGCAATACTTTGTTCCGTGGTTCTGTGTGGGTATGCACATAGTATCCCAAATTTGTTACCTATGTTGTACATGCTGTTTTATCTTTGTTTTGTGTATTTTACCCACACTCATCTCAATCTGTTTTTGCACAGGCACTAAAGACCTTGCTGTCATGCACCTATAAAAACATGTCCACATGTCCACTTCAGGTGAACAATGTGGGTGAGTGGCTTGAGGCTAATGTGCAGCTCGTATGAAACATGGAAGTCCTGCCCGATTCCATCCCTGTTTGCCAATCTTAAAATAGAACAGCAACAAGAACCTGAACTGCTGTCTGTGATAAGTTGAAAGCTGGAGGGACTGTTCTGGGATATTCGCTGGAAAAGGGTTTGTGGTCCATGGGGGGTGAGGGATCCAAGTTATGTGGACCACAGAGCATAATATCCAGTGTGTTTAGATATTTCCATCAGTCTTTGTGTTGTGATCACCTGGGGTTCCATAAAATGTAGCTTAAGGTGAGGAAGTAGTTGTCCTGGATAGGTCTGGACCAAGATAATCAGAGGCTGAGTGTGAACAATGCATGCTGGCTAAGCTGGATACTGATCCTAGAAGTTGTTTCCTGCAATAAACCTGTAAGTTTGAACCAATGGACAAACACTCTATTAATAACATGAGGCTTTTGCCTCATATCCAAAGGGGAAGCTGTTTTATCTTGGTTGTGGTCAATGCCTTCATTAGGTGTGTCTGGTTGATCCCTGGCAGTGGCTCCACTCTTAGTATTAGCATTCAACAATCTTGAGAGAATATTTGCCAGTTTGGACCACCAAAAACCTACATTAGTGGTTAAGCACTGGCCTTCAAATCTAGAGAGTTCAAGCAGTTCTGTTCGATCAAGGGATAGTGTGTCTTTTTTTACTGTCCATGGCCATCTTTCACTGAAAGAATAAATTCTAACTTGAAGTCAGCTCTCATTTTTGACCATTCAGGATCCCAGAGGCTTGGAACTTTGTGCTGAATTAACTTGTCTTTTGCCTTCTGTTCCACCCATAACGAAGCCCATATGACCACTCCTATGAAGTTAATGTTCTCCTTCTTATGAATTTCTCCATTGGCCAATTTATAGTCGCTCAGTGATCTGCTGGAGTGGGTGGATGTGGAGGAGATGAGGAGAAAGTGGGAGGCAGTCAGAGATAATCAGACTAGTACATTGTTGGGAGAAATCCTGATATAACAAAGGCAATCAGATCACTTTGGTCAATGTAGGGGATGAAATATTCCTGAAAAAATTTTGGGAGCAGAGCCAAAGCAGCCAAAAGATCACTGAGAAATTGTTATCCATATGTGTTGAACCTTATATAGTAACTGAGAGGCTGTCACTGGTGAACTTCCTGCAGAGGGATGTAAAAATGGGGTGAAGAATGATGGCATGTCTGAGCCAGATAAAGGGGAACACCTTGACAGCAACACTAAGTCTTCAGGGAAAGAAGATTCTAGTCATCTGCACAGAATTCTGCATTGGGGTGGGGGTGGGGTGGGGGAGAGGTTGAACCCCTTTTATCTTTGGCACTGGTGGTATGTCAGCTATTCCATTTGGCTTGTTTAGTTGTGGCATGATTGGATGCATGAAGCTATAGTAGACCAAGTTAGAGTGTTCATGAAGTAGGTCCATTTGCAGTGAAGTTGGAGACTGAGTTACAGGGACAAGCGGGAGAGGAAAACATGTGTATGTGCTGAATGGTGATGTGATTGTAGTTGGGGTCAGCAGCCAGTGATGAAGCAAGCCAGGTCAGTGTTGGCTTGGTGTGATGCAGATGGGCAGCACAGCTGACTGAGACTGCATGGGATGAGGCCTCCTTGACATAGTGGAAGTGGAACTGGGATTGGCTTTGTCCACAGTGGAAACTATTGCAGTGAATTGGTGGTTTATGCCTGGGTGCAGCCATGTCCTGTCCCTTGGCATTACTGCTGTCAACTGCACCCAGCCTGTCTTTTTGGTCTAAATGCATCACACTGAATAAGGTTCTTAGCACCTAATAACAGCACTTGCTTAAGCTGTAGGGTAGTTGACTTAATTTGCAAATGTTCTTGTAGTTGTTTATCTAAATCTTGTGCTCTATGGAATTGACTTTAATTAATAGTACATGTGATGGCACACGAGATGGCACCAGTTCTCGAGAAAAAAAAGTCTGCTACTACATTTTCTGCTCTTTTTATAGGCATTATTTCTGTTGTAAACCGGCCAATAAATTCTAACTGGCAAAATTGCTGTGGAGAACAATCCACCTTGAGCTTGCTAAAAGCAAACATGATTGTTTTGTCATTTGCATAAATTACGAATTGGGTGGCCTCCACAGAAGAGCAGAAGATTCACACATTTGTGAATATGGCTAACAGCTGTCAGTCCTAAGCACTCCAATTGTTCTGAGCCTCTGTCAGCCTAAGGGAGGACGAATGCTAAAGTCTTCCAACTCTTCCTAGAAATCAGAAAACCATTTCAGCTGTTCGAATGTACTTCTTCATTGAACACTCAACCAATTTCATGACATTAACACCCACATCTAGATATAAACACACAACCATTATATTTACCCTTGAACCAGTGCATAATACGAAATGTAGCTATGATACAAAGTATTTATATACCTCAGATCATAAGATGAGCACAATGGGGCTAAATGGAAGACCTAGCATTCGTTGTCAATTTAGAATAAAAATAAATCACGAAGGAGATGGTACATCGAAAATAAAAGCTGAAAAGTAACTATCAACCCAAAATTAATTGGTAAGGCTGCCAATAAAATGCCATATGATAATATTCGACACACTGGCAGAAAGCTGCGCTGATCGCCCTTTGCTAGCATCTACTGCTGCAGCTAATGGTGCATTGATGCACTGGGTGGGACAAGAGAATGTTTTTTGTAAGCTTGATTTTACCTTTTCAAAGGTGCACTACATCTCTTGCGTCAATGGGAGGGGGCATCAGGTCATGGTGATGTTACCTGACAGTGCTTCTGTCGGTGGTGCCTGTATCTCTGCTGCTCTTGGTAGGTGTCGTCAGTAGAAGTTAATGATCACCAGGGATCTACTTAACTGCTGCAAATCCGTTGGGCGGACAGCTACTGGCCTCCAAAACTGTATGACTGAGGGATGTTTGCTGCTTCTGCGCAGAACACATTTTGCTTCATTTACTATCTTATCATATTTCCGTATTGCAGTGTGGTGTTCTTCTTGTAGTGCTGCCATTTGGCAAAACACAAGGACGTCATCGAGATGAACGAAACGGAAATTCAGGCCCCTCCCCCCCCCCCCCCCCCTTTTGCTCATCGTCTACAAAATGCTGCCTGACTGGTTGCATGTTTTAAACTGAATGTTATGCGTAGGTATTCAAAAAGACTGAACGTTATTATCTCTGCAGTCTTGGGGATGTCCTCTTCTGCAAATAAGATCTGATTGTAAGCCCTTTTCAGGTTCCGTATTTTTCAGTAAAAATGAAACCCTTGTAGGATCACTTTGTTGTCCATCTATCCATTCGACTGTTAAGACCCTTTTCCTCAGGAACGGCGAGACATATCACGACGAAATTTAATTCGCATACTAAGATCAACATACCCTCGGCGGTGCAAAAATGAAGCTTCTAAGTAAGTTTAATCAAAAAGATACAACCATTTATGCCACATCAAGTTGGAATTTGTGAGGTACTAAAGTCAGTAGTTCCTTGGCAGTGTAATAAACGTAAGCTACTAAGTCAATGGAACCTAAATATACGGCTATTTATGTCAACAATTATGGAAACGATAGATTGGTACTCATCCTAAAGATGAGTTGCAGATAGGCATAACGAAAAGACTGTTACACACTTACCTGTCAGCCAAAGCCTTCCTCAGAAAAGAAAGTAAATCATACACACATTCACACAAGCAGGCACACCTCATGCACGCATGACCACTATTTCTGGCAGCTTTAGCCAGACAGACTGAAATAGACGGGCATAGTGTTCACACGTACCTGCTCTTCTGAATCTGTGAGTTTTTTTTTTTTTCCCTGAAGAAGGCATTTGCCGAAAGCTAAGTGTGTAACAGTCTTTTCGTTGTGCCTGTCTGTAACATGTTATCTTCACGGATGAGTAACAATCTATCCTTTTTGTAATTGTTGATATTCCAACTTGGTGGTTCTATAGTACGGTCAATTACGTAACATATTTTGATACTCGATAAGTCACTCATCAAAACCTATTGGATACTTCCTGTTGACCTAGGTTTATGAAATTTGGCAAGAAGCAAGGTTTCACAGTACAACTGAAGGGAAAAAAATCCAGAAATTGTTAATTTGTAATTATATTGCGCAATAGATAATTCTTTTTTCATTGCACAATACAAGCACTCTGTACTTTGTGTCCTTAGCATGGGTAAAAACACAGTGGTAGGTATTTAAGAGTTTTGAATTACAGACGTTTAGCAGTCCTGTCTTATATTATCATGTTTGAAGATGGTTCGTTCATACCGCAGGAAGACAGACAGAGGTAAAACTGACCACAATGTTGTGCAAGAAGCTGTACAGGATGTTCTTAATAAGGGCATGACAGTTCGCCAAGCAGCTAAATCTCATTCAATACCTTACCCTACTCTTCGACGATATGTTCAAAACATTAAATGTGGTTCCAGTGAAAAATTGACACCAAACTATGACAATCATAAGGTATTTTCTGTGGAGCAGGAGAAAGAATTAGTGGAATATTTGTTGCATTCTTCTAAGATATTCTTTGATCTTGACACTAAAACATGCAGGCGCTTAGCAAGTGAGATGGCTTTGAAAAATGTTGTGAGAATCGGACGGAGGGGAATGGCTGGCGTAGACTGGTTCTGTGGCTTCATGAAACGAAATCCTAGTTTAAGTATCCAAACCCCAGACGGCTGCAGCTTATCCAGAGCAACGTCTTTTAATCCATTTACTGTTCGGATTTCTTCAAAAACTTGAGACCTTTACCAGAGATACTCTACTTTCGCTGATCGTACAAGGGTTTTCAATCTGGATGAAACCAGTACCTCAACTGTACCAGATAGGCTTCCAAAGGTAGTGGAACAAAAGGGAAGTAAACAGATTTCTCAAGCTACTAGTGGAGAATGTGGTTTTGACCACCTGTTGCATAATCAGTGCAGGTGGTACTTTCTTGCCCCTAGCAATGTTATTTCCTCGAGTGCATTTTAAACAACATGTGATAAGTAATGCACCACCAGGCACCCTGGTGACAAAGATTGGCTGGATGAATAGCGAACTTTTTGTTGATATCATGAAACATTTCATCCACAAATTCAGTAGTAGGAAAGACAATCCTGGGCTTCTAATTTTAGACAATCATGAAAGCCATCTGTCAGTTGAGGTAAAAGATGTAGCAAAAGCCAGTGGGATGGTTACGCTAACTATACCCCTACATACCTCAAACAAACTGCAGCTTCTAGATGTAGGAGTGTTCTCTTCATTCAAGGGAACTTCTTACTCAGCATTAAACTCAAAACTCCTACATAGGAAAGGCACTCCTCTCAATATTTATGATATAGCTGCATGTGTCAAAATTGCTCATAACAGATCAATGACACCCACTAACACATGTTCAGCTTTCAAGAAACGTGGAATATTTCCATTTGATGAAGACATCTTCTCCCCCCCCCTCCCCCCCCCACCCCCTCCCTCCCATGAACCATAGAACTTGCCGTTGGTGGGGAGGCTTGTGTGCCTCGGCGATACAGATAGCCGTACCGTGGATGCAACCACAACGGAGGGGTATCTGTTGAAAGGCCAGACAAACGTGTGGTTCCTGAAGAGGGGCAGCAGCCTTTTTGGTAGTTGCAGGGACAACAGTATGGATGATTGACTGATCTGGCCTTGTAACACTAACCAAAACGGCCTTGCTGTGCTGGTACTGCGAACGGCTGAAAGAAAGGGGAAACTATAGCCGTAATTTTTCCTGAGGGCATGCAGCTTTACTGTATGGTTAAATGATGATGGCGTCCTGTTGGGTAAAATATTCTGGAGGTAAAATAGTCCCCCATTCGAATCTCCAGGTGGGGACTACTCAAGAGGACGTCGTTATCAGGAGAAAGAAAACTGGCGTTCTACGGATCAGAGCGTGGACTGCCAGATCCCTTAATCGGGCAGGTAGGTTAGAAAATTTAAAAAGGGAAATGGATAGGTTAAAGTTAGATATATTGGGAATTAGTGAAGTTCGGTGGCAGGAGGAACAAGACGTTTGGACAGGCGAATACAGGGTTATAAATAGAAAATCAAATAGGGGTAATGCAGGAGTCCGTTTAATAATGACTAAAAAAAAAATAGGAGTGCGGGTAAGCTACTACAAACAGCATAGCGAACATATTATTGTGGCCGAGATAGACACAAAGCCCACGCCTACTACAGTAGTACCAGTTTATATGCCAACTAGCTCAGAGGATGACGAAGAATTGAAGAAATGTATGATGAAATAAAAGAAATTATTCAGTAGTGAAGGGAGACGAAAATTTAAGTCATGGGTGACTGGAATTCGTTAGTAGGAAAAGGGAGAGAAGGAAACGTAGTAGGTGAATATGGATTGGGGGGAAGAAATGAAAGAGGAAGCCACCTGGTAGAATTTTGCACAGAGCACAACTTAATCATAGGTAACACTTGGTCCAAGAATCATAAAAGAAGGTTGTATACATGGAAGAAGCCTGGAGATACTGACAGGTTTCAGATAGATTATATAATGGCAAGACAGAGATTTAGGAACAAGGTTTTAAATTGTAAGACATTTCCAGGGGCAGATGTGGACTCTGACCACAATCTATTGATTATGAACTGTAGATTAAAACTGAAGAACCTGCTAAAAGGTGGGAATTTAAGGAGATGGGACCTGGATAAACTGACTAACCCAGAGGTTGTACAGAGTTTCAGGGATACCATATGGGTACAATAGACAGGAATGGGGGAAAGAAATACAGTGGAAGATAGAATGGGTAGCTTTGAGGATTGAAGTAGTGAAGGCAGCAGAGGATAAAGTAGGTCAAAAGACGAGGTTTACTAGAAATCCTTGGGTACAGAGGAAATATTGAACTTAAATTGATGAAAGGAGAAAATATAAAAATGCAGTAAATGAAGCAGGCAAAAAGAAATACAAACGTCTCAAAAATGAGATCGACAGGAGGTGCAAAATGGCTAAGCAGGGATGGCTAGAGGACAAATGTCAGGACGTAGAGGCTTATCTCACCAGGGGTAAGATAGATACAGCCTACAGGAAAACTAAAGAGACCTTTGGGGAAAAGAGAACCACTTGCATGAATATCAAGAGCTCAGATGGAAACCCAGTTCTAAGCAAAGAAGGGAAAGCAGAAAGGTGGAAGGAGTATATAGAGGGTCTATACAAGGGCGATGTACTTGAGGACAATATTATGGAAATGGAAGAGGATGTAGATGAAGATGAAATGGGAGATATGATACTGCATGAAGAGTTTGACAGAGCACTGAAAGACCTGAGTCGAAACAAGGCCCCGGGAGTAGACAACATTCCATTGGAACTACCGACAACCTTGAGAGAGCCAGGCCTAACAAAACTCTACCATCTGCTGAGCAAGATATATGAGGCACGCGAAATACCCTCAGACTTCAAGAAGAATATAATAATTCCAATCCCAAAGAGAGCAGGTGTTGACAGATGTGAAAATTACCCAACTATCAGTTTAATAAGTCGCAGCTGCATAATACTAACGCGAATTCTTTACAGACGAATGGAAAAACTGCTAGAAGCTGACCTCGGGGAAGATCAGTTTGGATTCCGTAGAAATGTTGGAGCACGTGAGGCAATACTGGCCCTACGACTTATCTTAGAAGAAAGATTAAGGAAAGGCAAACCTACATTTCTAGCTTTTGTAGACTTAGAGAAAGCTTTTGATAATGTTGACTGGAATACTCTCTTTCAAATTTTGAAGGTGGCAGGGGTAAAATACAGAGAGCGAAAGGCTATTTACAATTTGTACAGAAAGCAGATGGCAGTTATAAGAGTCGAGGGACACGAAAGGGAAGCAGTGGTTGGGAAGGGAGTGAGACAGGGTTGTAGCCTATCCCCGATGTTATTCAATCTGTATATAGAGCAAGCAATAAAGGAAACAAAAGAAAAGTTCGGAGTAGGTATTAAAATCCATGGAGAAGAAATAAAAACTTTGAGGTTCGCCGATGACATTGTAATTCTGTCAGAGACAGCAAACGACTTGGAAGAGCAGTTGAATGGAATGGACAGTGGCTTGAAAGGAGGGTGTAAGATGAACATAAACAAAAGCAAAACGAGGATAATGGAATGTAGTCGAATTGAGTCAGGCGATGCTGAGGGAATTATATTAGGAAATGAGACACTTAAAGTAGTAAAGGAGTTTTGCTATTTGGGGGGAAAAATAACTGATGATGGTCAAAGTAGAGAGGATATAGAATGTAGACTGGAAATGGCAAGGAAAGCGTTTCTGAAGAAGAAAAATTTGTTAACATTGAGTATAGATTTAAATGTCAGGAAGTCGTTTCTGAAAGTATTTGTATGGAGTGTAGCCATGTATGGAAGTGAAACATGGACGATAAATAGTTTGGATAAGAAGAGAATAGAAGCTTTTGAAATGTGGTGCTACAGAAGAATGCTGAAGATTAGATGGGTAGATCACATAACTAATGAGGAGGTATTGAATAAGATTGGGGAGAAGAGAAGTTTGTTGCACAACTTGACCAGAAGAAGGGATCGGTTGGTAGGACATGTTCTGAGGCATCAAGGGATCACCAATTTAGTATTGGAGGGCAGCATGGAGGGTAAAAATCGTAGAGGGAGACCAAGAGATGAATACACTAAGCAGATTCAGAAGGATGTAGGTTGCAGCAGGTACTGGGAGATGAAAAAGCTTGCACAGGGTAGAGTATCATGGAGAGCTGCATCAAATCAGTCTCGGGACTGAAGACCACAACAACAACGAAGACATCTCCACTGATGAAGACTTTATGGTTAGTGAAGTAATAGACGGGGCCGTGGAGGCAAACAGAACAACTTCAGATCTTAATTCTCTGCATCATATCAAGGATGCACTATCTGCAGGACAAGCCTCAGTCGATGTCAGCCAATCAGAAGAACTGCAGCAAGCAGGACCACCTGCAGTGCTTAACACCCAAACAGCTTTTCCTAATGGAGTTTCTCCTGAAATATTTCGAGGATATCCAAAAGCAGAGAACAGAAAGAAGAGCACTAAACGTAAGAAAGGACGAAGATTAATTGCAACTGATACACCTGAGAAAGATTTGTTGTAAGCCACAAAACCTCCCAATTAAAAGGTCCACCGGACGCTTTATGTGCAGGAATCAGATGACGACATTAATGAGGCCCATTATGAAGAGAGCGATGCCAAGGTGGATGTGGCATCGAATCTGAGTACAACTTTGAAGACTTGGACAAATTACCAGAAACGGATGATTTCGTTTTGACCAAATTTGAACTGAAAAACAAAACACCGGTTTACTATGTGAGAAAGATTTTGAAACCAAAGGATGAAGGAAACTATCAGGTATCATTTTTGAGAAAAAGTGAAAAAATGGGAGGGAAGTTTTATTTTCCTCAGGTAAAGGATGAAGCTTTTGTTCCAGCTAGCAACATACTTTACGTGCTGCCACGACCTGCTACTGATGGTGTGACAAAGAGACAAAAATCATATTTCTAATTTGGAATCAGCTTCGAGTCCATTGATGTTTGGTAATTCCAAAATAAGTTATATGATTGTGTGCCTACAGATTTAATTATATGATTCACATGTGGAATATATGTAAATATTATATTTAAAGTACATGTACACTTACTTTGTATGCTAAATAAGGTTCTTTCAAGTAACCAAATTTTCTTCAAAGGCGTGAAGCTAAAAAACAATGACAATGCAGTCATATAAGGCCATTTGATACTTAAATGATTACACTGTAAAATCTGTAAATTACAACTCTGTAATGAAATTATTGGATGAGTAACACGGAGAAATATTTTTTATGGTTCAATGTGCCCCACTCTCCCCTTCTATTTCCTTGAATTCAAGCCACAGCTGGTCTACACTTAACATTGTTAATTTGGAAGGAATGGAGAGTGTCTCTTAGGAGGGCATCAAGTGAATTTTTATCTGATTTTTTGAACAGGTATATTTTTCGTTTATGGAAGATTTGTGGGTTCAATATTCAATCTCGCTACGACAACCCGGTGATCAGTAATTCCTGTATCCGTTTTGTTGCTTGCTACCAGCTCAGGATTATTTGTTGTTAAGAGGGCAAATGTGTTTTCACAACCGTTTACTATTCACGTGGGTTCATGAACTAACTGCTCGAAATAATTTTCAGAGAATACGTTTAGCACAATTTCGGATGATTTTTTTACATGTACCTCCGGATTTAAACATGCATTTTCGCCCACATATCGAGGGTAAATTAAAGTCACTACTAACCATAATTGTATGAGTCGGGTACATGTTTCAAATTAAGCTCCAGTTTTCTTTGAACTTTTCAACAATTGTATAATCTTATTTGGGAGGTCGGTAAAAGGATCCAATTTTTATCTTATGCCGGTTGCCAGGAAGAACCTCAACCCATTCTAACTCGCAGGAACTATCTACTTCAGTTTCGCGACAAGATAAACTACTTCTAGCAGCAACAAACACGCCACTGCCAATTCTGTTTAGCCTATGCTTTCGGAACACAGTTAGGTTCTTCACAAAAAATTCGGCTTAACTTATCTCCGGCTTTAGTCAGCTTTCAGTGCCTATAACTATTTGAGCATCAGTGCCTTCTATTAGCGCTTGGAGATCTGTAACTTCCCCAGCACAGCTACGACAATTTGCAACTGTTATACCGATGGTTCCTGTATCTACGTTCTTCCTGTGTTCGGCCTGCACCCATTGAGACTGAAGCCCTTGTAGCCGCCTCCTGTGTGTAGTGTACTCCTGACCTGTTCAGCGGAACCTGAAACCCAACCGCCTAATGGTGCAAGTCGAGGAATCTGCAGCTTAAATGGTCACAGAACCGTCTGAGCCTCTGATTCAGACCCTCCACACGGCTCTGTACCAGAGATTCGCAATGGGTCCTGTCGACTACGCTACAGATGGTGGGCTCTGCTTTCATCTCACCAGCAAGACTGACAGCCTTTACTACTTCTGTTAGCCACTTGAAACCAGAGAGAATTTCTTTCCATCCAAAGCATCACACATCGTTGATACCGAGGTGAGTCACCAACTGCAGTTGACTGCACCCTGTGCTCTTCATGGCATCCAGAAGGACCCGTTTCACATCTGGAATTTGCACACGGACTGTACATTGGTGTTCTTCCCCTTCTTGGTCGCCATGTCCCTGAGGGGCCGCATAACGTGCCTAACATTTGAGCTCCCAACTAACAACAATCCCACTTTCTGTGATTACTCGGATCTTGCAGGCTCAGAGGTTTCTCTGAAACAGGAAAGGTGACTGCATCTTGCTGAGCTGTAGACAGCATTTGGAAGCTGTTTGTCAGACTAACCAGGAAGGTCTTATGTGTACCTCCCCGGGAAGTCTTTCGCCATCCGCCATATCCTGAGGCGACCTTCAACTCGACCCCACAGGTGAGGAAACCACCTCAGTGTAAGCAGTAACTGGGCTAACCACTAGTGAGGACCGATCAGAGAAAAACTACACTACTAAGACAAACGAACTACCGACACATGCTAAGGTACTCTACTGCAGACCTGACGAAAACGCAAGAACTGTGTCTAATAAGTTACATTAACATGCAGAGATTCAAAAATTGAACTGCCGAAGCACTCAGGTAAAACTAAATAATTGTCCCTGATTAGGAACTTGTAATATGCCACAAAATCCATGGCAGCTATCACCTCACGATCACTGTGTGTGATTATGGGTGAATTATTGGCTGTCATAAAGTGGAGGAACGTTACTACCACTGCATTCTCGTTCTGCTTGAATGGTAGCGTATAACCTGCTATTTTACAGCTGCCGACGGCAGAACGTGGAACTAAGCTTTGCTTACGTGCAGACGGGACTGAAGGTGTTAGACAACACTCAACAGTATTGTTTGGCCACGATAACTTGACAATTTCACTAGTGCTGCCAGAAGCGGAGAAAATCAGCACTACTTGAAAAATATTCATTTTTCTCTGAGCGCTGCCAGCGTCCAGCTCTCCATAGACGCGAAGTATTACGAAAGGCTTGCGCCCACTAGCAAGTAACTTCTGTAAGCACTTGCTGAGGTGTTTACATTAGAACAAAAACTTACTCAAGTTGATTTCAGGTCACTGGGGCAAGGTTATTTCAGGAACTTGCTGCAAATACTTGTTGCAGAAGTGCAGTAATTCTTAAAACCAGGCCAATCACCACCGTTGTTGCTGTATTATTAATGAACAAAGATCGTGACGAAACACAAAAATAAAAATAGAAAAAAATGTTAGAGTACATATCGATGTTACCAAGAAACATTTCATTTAACAAAAATCAGGAGTTCATTTAGATTAAATGCTTTGTGGACGTCATACGCAAATCTCGAACATCTCTTACTTATGTACAGTCAAATAATCGATAGGTGGAAACAAAACTGTGGCGCGGTATGTCACCAAGAGACTGCGTTTTAATTATTCTTCGATTTTTGCTAGCAGTATTTACTACTTTTATCATTAGTGTAACGCATTAATGTTTGCAGTAACACTAAAAATTCAGCTAAAATTTAAAGGCATCTGTACTGCCCTTCTATTTTCTTTTCTGATGAAACAAATTGATTCGTAAACTCATTTTGCATTTCCTTGACTGATTGTGCCAATTGTCTGTTTGTGTTTTCCCATACCATCTGTCTTTGTGGCATTCTCCTTTTCGACAGTGATAGTTTCGCACTGGTACTGAACACGCACAACTTCCATAGCTCGGGGAAAAGCTTTCACGAAATGACAAATTCGACAATTACTTGCAGCAAGACGCAAAAAACTAGAAAGAATTTTCACCCTGCAGCGGAGTGTGCGCTGATTTGAAACTTTCTGACAAAACTGTGTGGCGGACCGGAACTCGAACCTGGAAGAAACTGTTTCCACTAACTTGCGAAATTCTTGAAGTGTATGGAACTAGCGGAAGTCGATGGGAGGGGTGGGGGGGGGGGGGGTGGGGTGGAGAGGGGATGCAGATATGGTGTTGCCTAGTATTCAACCCAATAACCCAAATATGATTTCAGGATTACGGGGATAGAGTGTTGCGAGAGAGGCAAATAAACTGCATAGACTCAGTGGGAAAGTCTGAACTGTTATCTAAAACCAAGAAAAACAAATTAGCCGTGAAAGTGTATGTTGTGGATAAAACCTCTGAGAGCCGACGTCACAGAGTAGTCCATTTACCGCCCTACAACTGAGATCTAAATCCGACATAATAGGCATGGCCAGAATGAAACACAATTTCAGGGGAAAAAGTCACTGGTGACATGTCGAAGAAAGATTGCAGACTCTTGTTCATTGTGCTTTTCTTTCAGTTACTGTGCAGGCCCGGCAAGGTTACTGCAGTGAAAAGCAGCAACTGGTGCAAGAGTGTTGGACACGAGGTGGAACAATGGAGATGGCCATAAATGAAATTGTCATCAGACCACGCCCTCAGACGATGACGAAGATGATCTTGAATCAGACACAAATGACAATGACCTTTAGTGAATATCACTTTGATCTTTCTTTCAGGCATAATTAAGTACACGATAAACATTACTGCTCTGTTTATTAAATACAGTGTGAAAACAATCCAAAAATCTGTTTTTGACTTTCGATTCACAGTATCATAAGTTGTACATTAATCTACTTTCATTTTTCATTACTGTCGATAAATAAGTAACCCATAAGTTGTAGGTTAAACTCTCCAGCATGAATATATCAACAAAGTAGGTGATTTTCGATCCGACGGAAGTGTCACTTAGGCGGGTAATATTCCCGCGATTTCCGCCTCTGATTTCGTATTAGAGCAAAACACGGATGATGGTACCAGCACTGCAGCAAGGAGGCCACGCTGCCTTCACCTCACCGCTCCATTCCCGTCGGCCTTTCCCAACAGCCACCGCGCGAATCGTCAACTTAGCGTGGACAAGCAGTACACGACTGACGCACGTGGCTCGACACTGTACAGTCACGCTATAGTCGTAGTGGTTTCTACTACCGCTGCGTATTCTTAGCGTCTGCTGTAATGGATAGTTAAGGTCCATATATATTTTATCGAAGAGTACGCTCAGATGGAAAAGTGTTAGTAAATAACGTGGTGCAGTTCTGTATAGAAGAGGAACGGTAAGGTTTACATCTTGCGAACCATGGATGAAGGGTATCAGACGGATGCCATATTCCTTGACTTCTGGAAAGCGTTTGACTCGGTGTCCCACTGCAGACTTCTAACTAAGGTACGAGCATATGGGATTGGTTTCCAAGTATGTGAGTGGCTCGAAGACTTCTTAAGTAATAGAACCCAGTACGTTGTCCTCGATGGTGAGTGTTCATCGGAGGTGAGGGTATCATCTGGAGTGCCCCAGGGAAGTGTGGTAGGTCCGCTGTTGTTTTCTATCTACATAAATGATCTTTTGGATAGGGTGGATAGCAATGTGCGGCTGTCTGCTGATGATGCTGTGGTATACGGGAAAGTGTCGTCGTTGAGTGACTGTAGGAGGACACAAGATGACTTGGACAGGATTTGTGATTGGTGTAAAGAATGGCAGCTAACTCTAAATATAGATAAATGTAAATTAATGCAGATGAATAGGAAAAAGAATCCTGTAATGTTTGAATACTCCATTAATAGTGTAGTGCTTGACACAGTCACGTCGATTAAATATTTGGGCGTAACATTGCAGAGCGATATGAAGTTGGACACGCATGTAATAGCAGTTGTGGGGAAGGCGGATAGTCGTCTTCGGTTCATTGGTAGAATTTTGGGAAGATGTGGTTCATCTGTAAAGGAGACTGCTTATAAAACACTAATACGACCTATTCTTGAGTACTGCTCGAGCGTTTGGGATCCCTATCAGGTCGGATTGAGGGAGGACATAGAAGCAATTCAGAGGCGGGCTGCTAGATTTGTTACTGGTAGGTTTGATCATCACGCGAGTGTTACAGAAATGCTTCAGGAACTCGGGTGGGAGTCTCTAGAGGAAAGGAGGCGTTCTTTTCATGAATCGCTACTGAGGAAATTTAGAGAACCGGAATTTGAGGCTGACTGCAGTACAATTTTACTGCCGCCAACTTCCATTTCGCGGAAAGACCAGAAAGATAAGAGAGATTAGGACTCGTACAGAGGCATATAGGCTTTCATTTTTCCCTCGTTCTGTTTGGGAGTGGAACAGAGGGAGATGATGCTAGTTGTGGTACGAGGTACCCTCCGCCACGCACCGTATGGTGGATTGCGGAGTATGTATGTAGATGTACTAATGCCGTTAGAAAAAGGTATGGAGAGAGTGGCGTAGAACAGGGCTTATTCATGAACGATGTTAAGGAAGTCGGAGTGATCAGAAAACTGACACCAAGAAAGAAGAGACTGAGGAAGAAAGCGAAGTGTCTCGACGACTTTGATAAGTGTTTAGTGAACAGAAAGTTCTTTGAATATTAAGACGTTAAAAGAGAAACACTGTCCCTTCGAAAGCTTTACAATTAATTAGATGAAAGGAGGATACAGACATCAATTCCAGAGGGAAACTGAATCAGTTTCCGGAAAATTTTGAAGGATGTGGGGTGTCGTTTTCAAAAATGTAAAAGCAGAAGAACCTTTCTAGTTGAAATGGAGGACACTGCAATATGGCGTGCATTCTTTCTCACAACAATGAGGAAAAACAAGAAAAGCTGGAAGATGCCCGTCGTGTATACTGATGTAACATGAGAGAAGGTACACTGTACTGTTATTAAATGTTGCCAACATAGTGACTTACCCACCACGTCTGCAGAAAAACGAAACTTCTGGACAAAGGACAATAGTGACTCATGCGGGAGGAGAAATGGAGTTCATTGAGGGAGCAGAGCTCATTTGTGATTCGTGATCTGCATCGGAAGATTATTTCAACTAAATGAACACTGAAAATTATATAAAACGGTTGCAAGAGTGCCTAATACTAAATACTCTAGCTGGTACTAGACAATGCACTCTACCATTGTGTACACGAGAATAAATCGCCTAAGTCAGCTTGTCGTGAAGCAGACATACATTCATGGCTGATTAAGCATAAAATTTCTTTCGGTTCGGGTTTAACTCGGAATGAGCTCTTGGAAGTTGTGAAACCTTTATAAGCCCGAGCCAAAATATACAATAGATACGGAAAGAACCCGGGAAAGGACGTACAATGTTAACCAACCAACCAACAACTGTGATCTGTACACATCGAACTTATCTGGAATTTAATGAATCAGAAAAATTCATCTAACAATGTTATCAGCGTTGCCCTTTACTAACTTGAACAAATAACTATGTCTGCAATTCAGAGCATTACGAAAGGAGAACGGAAGATGATGATGTCACAGAGTGAAAACTATTATGAACGTATCCTGGCACAGAGAGACACTGATGGACGAAGCTGTTGAGAGGGTACTTACTCTGTATAAATCTGTGACACTGAAATCGCGTGGTTGTGAGGATACACCTGACTACGCAGATTCAGACTCGACAGAGGCAGCCGTTTCGGAAACTGGCAACAGCTTCACCGAGTCAGCAAACGCGGCAGAACTGTATACAGATGAGCTAGGTGCTCAGCTCTTACACATCGATTAAATGTGTTGTGCACGATTACAATACAGCATTCGCCTCATAACGCTTTATATTAACTATCTGATTACAAAACAAATTTTATTTTATCACTTATGTCTGTAAAACAACGTATTTATCTCAAATGTAATTTTATATTTTTTCGCCTATCTTAGTTAGTAGTCTGAGCACCAAAAATTTTTGTTTTATTTCCATATCTCATGATTTCCTGTAGAATAATGTATTAACAGAGAATGTATTTTTATCTGCTACACAGCCAACTCAAGTTATTAGATCGTAACACAATAGTTTTATTTTTTTCACTTCCTACACTTTTCTGTAGAAGAATTCTTCAACGGTTTTTCTGTAGAAGTGTGTGTTAATAGACTGTACATTTGTTTTATCTGCTGACATACGAAGTACAATTCAGGAACCGTGTTACATTTTGATTGAGCGTAGTTACACCGTTCGGGCGTCATTCGAAGCAACCAAAAGCAGAACACAACATTACGTAGTGCTCTTAGCTAAAGCAGCAGTTGTAAAGTGAACAGGTTAAACTTATGTCCGAGACCGAGTCGATTAGATAGTAACGGTGTGCTTTCTTGTCCTTTATACGTAGACAGAGCTATAACGTAACCTAGCGTGACTGGTTCGTTGCACGTGTGGTCGAGCTGTAGTTAAGTCTTGGATGCGTGAGAGTTTGGACTCGCAAAAATACATGAGGTGAGTCTATAAGACCCAAGCATTTAAAACAAATGCAAAATGTTTGTATTAAAAGAAATGTTACCGCATTTATTACGATATTTTGACCTTCATTTAATATAATATGAAATATACAATAGTAATATAAATTACGTTCCAATTTTTCCGATACTGAATAACTAACTCTGAGTTTTTCTGATCCACGCCAGAAGATTTACCCATTAAAAATAACACCCTTCATAAATAATTTCACTGTGTTCTTTGCGCGTATTTCTTGTGCATTTGCTGAGTGGTTAACCACTTTTTCTAACTGATGTTGGAGCATGAAGCACTTCCAGTTTCAGCCATCTTCATCTGTTGACGAGCCGTGCCTCGGCCTGTAGAAGTTTCTCCTTTCCATATGTAAAAAATAGTCCTTGTATCAGATCTGCCTTCCATGAATGTGGAGGCTGCTGTGAAAGTAAGCACAATACATCTATTGCTACTTCATCTAATAGACCTACATTTGTTTGCAAGGCAAAATACCATCTTTTTGACTGTCGGTTTCTAGTTTATGTACATACCATCTGGTCAAGAGAATCAGTTCTTGAATTACATTCATTATAAAATAAAACTTCTCTCGTTTGTTTTTGTGTCCATCTATAGTGGTGTTGCGGTGCAGAGAACTTTGCAATATCACATTTTTTTTTTCATTTTGGCCACATGGCGAACAACTGTCAAATTGCCTTTCAAGCCAAAGTGATGATAAAACTTTCTTGGCCGTGTAAGTCTTAATTTCTGGTGGATATTTTTTATTTATTTTTTAATATTACTCTACTTCATGATGGACGAGGAGGGATTTTCGTGATATTGTGTACTTACATTCTACACTTTGATGGCAGTGATTTACTCTGTTGTGTTAAATAATGACTATTAAAGAAATCAGCAATTCTGTTGCCTGTGTGATCTAATTCTTCACTGCTTGCTTCAGTTGAGACGTCAGAAGACGCAAGGTTTTTAAAATACTAGGAGCCATCTGTGCTTGAATCTCTATGTTCCTTCATATATAAGCCATTCAGAAATAATTGATTGAAATTTTAGATCATTAGTGGTGACTTCATATGATGGTCTTTTGTACCTATCTTACAAGTAGTATGGTACTGCTGTTCTAGGTAAATAATGAAAGTATCTTACATAATAGTCTGCTTATGACACTAAACTTACGCTCATTTGAAAGTATTGGGGCATTGAGCAATTCAAATGAGTAGTTGGATGTAGCTTTCGCAGTACTGCTGAATGCTCGACAAAGAGTACAGCTGTGTGAATCTGATAATCACACAAGACAGTAGAGCAGAATGCGCAGATAAAATTTTCGTGAACTTTCTAAAATCAGTAGATGAATTAGTGTGTAGCATCTTTGAGCCTGGAGACATACCGTCGGACTATATGGAGAACATCATACACAAAATCTCTAAAACTGCAACGACGTATAAATGTGAGAACTATTGCACAACGCGATTGAGAGGTAATGAATCAGATTTGCTGACCAGAAGAATGGAAAACTAAATGAAGGATCTGTTACATAACGATCAGTTCGACCTTAGGAAAGCTAAAGACATCAAGAGAGGGAGTTGTGGCGTTACACTTTACAGTGAAAGAACATTTTTACAGGTTTGTCGACCAAAAAACTTAGACAAAATGAAGTGATTAAAGAGAATGAATAATCAGAAAAACGTAATGTCCAGATTGTACGAGAAACAAAGGGAAGAATAAGAATGGAAGGACAAGAACTAAGTGCTCGGATAAAAAGGCTGTAAGACAGGGGTGCTGCTTTTCGCTGAAAATATTTCAGTGGTGAGACTCGTTTGACATTTCTATCTTAGTGAATGTGGGGAAGAATTACAGCACCTGTTGAATAGAATGAACAGTCTAATAAGGACAAAGTATGTGTTGAGAGTAAAGCATTGAGAGTAAAAAACTAAGGAGGAGCACAAATAACGTTGGTGACAAATTTGACATTAAAATCGATGACGATAAAGTAGACGAAATGAAGAAATACTGCTACCTCGGAAGCAAAATAACACAGGACATACCAAGTAAGGATGACATAAAAAACAGACTAGTACATGAAAAGAGAGCATTCCTCGCCATCTTAAGTCTACCACGTGCGCCTTAATTTGAGAAAGAAGCTTCTGAGGATTTAGGTCTATGTCTGGAGCTCGGTACTGTTCGGTAGTGAATCATGGACTGTGGGAAATTCGAACAGAAGACAACACAGTGTTTTAGGTCACAGAGGATGTGGAAATTAAGTGGACTGATATGACAAATGAGGTCCTCCGCAGAGTGAGCGAGCAAGGGAATATTGACCCTGACTAGGAGAAGGGACAGGATGACAGGACGCGTATTAAAACATCTGGGAATAACTTCCGGGGCAGTAAAGGAAGCCGTAGAGAACAGAAACTGTATGGGATTTGTATGGAGTCCGTAGGCCCTTACTATAACTTTGCGCTCGGCACAGGTCGATAGGGCGAACAATCGATGGTGACGTGTTGCGAGAGCGAGTGTCGAGATGCGCCAGAGTGGTTGGCGGGAATGGTGTGTGTGTGTGTGTGTGTGTGTGTGTGTGTGTGTGTGTGGAGGCCGTTAATGGAATACAGTAGTGATGAGCTAAACTGCGATTTTCCGATATCAGTGATTTCTGTGAATGCTACTTTTCAGTATCTGTTATTATTAACTGTGATTTGTCGCAGTTAAGAGTTGCAGTTAAGGAACCTATGTCGTGTATCCCTCCGCCACTGCTATTTCTGCTACTTCCGCGATTTCTGCGACTTCTGCTACTTCTGCGACTTCTGTGATTTCTGCTACTTCTGCGATTTCTGCGACTTCTGCGATTTCTGTGACTCCTGCGACTTACCATCGTATGAAAAAGTTACATCTGTCCACACAGAAAATTGCATCTCAACAAACCTGTCATTGGTAAGTATGTTTTACGTTTGTTCTTCCGTTGGCTTTAATTTTGTATTGAAGAAACAACTGTGAAAATATTAATAATGTAATTAATATGTAAGTAGCCATACAGTAGCGTAATAGTTCGTGTTTATAAAATGAATTCTACCATATTGTTATGTTCACAGGTACGCGAACTACATTTTAGTCACTCAGTAAAGTGATAACTCAAAATATCATTGTCAACAGATCTGGAGAAATTGCCACTGCGTCTTTAGACCGTTTTCGTCAGACGAGAGGTTAGTTTCTAAGTGTTTCGATGGACTTAATTACTTCAGTGAGATCGTTCTTGCAGATGTGAAATATACCCCATTGAGTGGCTTTCATTAGAGCAAATTTTAGCTATCTACTCTGTCAATAATATTACTTGTAATTAGTGACAGCAAAAATTGTTTAATAATCCTTGTGATTTTGCAGACACAGTTCTGACTCTGATTACTGGTTGCTGTACGCATCTATCCAAATCAAGGCTGTTGAGAGAGACTCGTGAAGATTCAAGACAGCTCTTAGAAGATTTTGCAGTTTAAAAGTGACATAATTGTGAAATAGGTGTGCAGATGAGTGATTAAACTGTGTTTTATTGAAGTTGTGCGATTTTAAAAGAATAATAAATGTTAAATACAGTGAGTGAGTAATGAAAATCTCATTTTCCACATGTTTAAGCCGTCCTATACCCGTAATTTTCCGCCACTTATTTACTGGTAAACACTAGTTGGAGAGTGACATGCCGCCCCCCCCCCCCCTGTCTCCACAATCTTGGTGTGACACTGACCTGTAACATATCCCAAAGTCTACAATATGCATTTTGAGGCTGTTGATATGAAAGTGGAAAATACAGATCTTCTATTTAAATCAGGAATAGGTTAAGTGCATTACTTGAAAGTAACACAGGAAAAGCTTACTTATGTAGGTTGTAGTAGTGTCGGCAAAAAGTTCTTGTGTGTGAAGTTGCCATGTAGAACACCAGGTGTAAAACTTTTATCCCGAGTCTTGAACTGTGTCGGAACAAAAGTGAGGCATTCATATGACCCAATAATACTGTTTTCATTTCACTACACTTATACAGATGTCTGAGTTCCTCTGTGTTAACATTGCAAAGTCCTGTAGGCATGTGGAGTATTAAGCAGAACTGTCATATTGGAAGCAGAATCAAACACATTTGTTACGTTACTTGATATTTTCGGGAGAAAAAGGCAATGTTGCTGCTTATTAATATAATACTTTCAGAGTCATAGCTGTGTTTGACCAACCATAACTGATGCTGAATGTGCATGTCGTCATATAATGTGAAGGGCTTATTTCAATAGTGGTACAAGTCCATTACCTCCACTTTTCTGTCTATAATGCTTCTGAAATTAATGATCCAAACAAACATAAATAAAAGTTCATCTCTAGCAAGAAGCCATATGCTTGAATATTTCTGGTATCTCAACTGCAGATTTTTCAGCGCTCATTTAACTTTACGACTCTGTATCTCAAAATGAACAAAAATGGACTTGTACCACTAATGAAGTAAGTCCTTCATATGCACACACAGCACATCGATCTCGTGAGGCACAAGGCTCTCATAACGAAGTACGTATGTCGGTAAACAGATGGCACTAGGAAAAGAATGTTAACTGCGCTTTTTAGTTGCTACTTGTGATTCTTAGTTGCGATTTGTCACAGAAATCGCAGTTTCTCGGTAGCGAATAGCGTAGTATGAACTTTGCTCAACAGATGGCACTGCTAACTGCGCTTTTTAGTTGCTACTTGCGACTCTTAGTTGCGACTTGTCACGGAAATCGCAGTTAGACTCGATATCGTATCGCAGAGATAGACGTAGTACGAACTTTAGCCAACAGATGGTACTGTTAACTGCGCTTTTTAGTTGCTACTTGCTACTCTTACAAGGGGTGGCCGCCAATTGTGAAATTCAGATTCGATTCATACTGCGCATAATAAAAGCTCATGGCCAGAGGTGTAATGTGGCAAAGCACCAAGATGCACTTCTCAGCCGTTGTCGAGAAAATCGACAGTTAAAAGAAACCGTTGTGATGAAATACTCTCTACGAAGACTGATTTGCAACAGCGTTGTGGTGCAGCGGTTTCTGAACAATTGAACGGAACACATCAATTTCGAGAAGACGTGACTCAACATATTACCAGCGGGGCGCAGAAGGCCTCTGATCAATTACACAAAAACAAAAAAAATAAAAAAAAATTAAAAAAAAATAAATAAATACAAAACAAACAAAAAATCAAAATAAAATTCAGAAAAAAAAGCGGTAAGCGCTCGGGTTCGTAATCCAAAGGTCGCCGGTTCGAATCTCGCGCCATGCAAACTTCTTTTTTTTTAGTATTTGTTTTTTGTAACTCATATATATATATATATATATATATATAAATTCCCGGAAATCAGTTGCAACAATTATGCATATAATAAGTTGTTGAAAGTCGTTTGTCGTGGAAAAACTGGCGACTTCGAACAATATTATGTTTTCCGCAAACAAAGTTGTATTTCACAAATGTTATTAATTGTCTTCATAATGTTAACCACGTATAGTTAACGGAAGACGTAGAAACGATATTCCGAAACGAATACGTATAGCGTAAGTCAAACGTTCGAATTAGAATAGAAACCCCACGAACACAAATTTGCTGTGGCAGGTATGAAATATAAACTCCGTTACTCGCTCGTTACACTTGAAGGACAGATGAATGGGCCGAAACGAGCCGCCGCATAACAGCGTAGTTGCCTGCTAACTTCGAAAGAAGGTAGATGCGGTCCCTAGCGCAACTTATAACATCGTCGGAAATCAGTGCGGACGGGAGAGCTTTGGTACACCCTGTTACACAAACGGAAAAATGGAGGCGGTACAATTGGAGAGCGATCCGCCTTCACCAACAAGCATAAGCAATTTATATATATATATATATATATATATATATATATATATATATATATATATATATATATATAAAAATTGCTTATGCGCTCGGGTTCGTAATCAGGTCGCCGGATCGAATCATGGCGCGGGATTCGATCCGGCGACCTGATTACGAACCCGAGCGCTTACCGCTGGGCCAGGACGCTCTGAAAAATTACAAATCGTAGAGAGTATTTCATCGCAACGGTTTCTTTTAACTGTCGATTTTCTCGACAACGGCTGAGAAGTGCATCTTGGTGCTTTGCCACATTACTCCTCTGGCCATGAGCTTTTATTATGCGCAGTATGAATCGAATCTGAATTTCACAATTGGCGGCCTCCCCTTGTTAGTCGCGACTTGTCACGGGAAATCGCAGTTGGACTAGACAGCGAATCGCAGAGACGAGCGTAGTACAAACTTTGGCCAACAGATGCCACTGTTAACCGCGCTTTTTAGTTGCTACTTGCGACTCTTAGTTGCGACTTGTCACTGAAATCGCAGAAAGCAGTGCTAAATTCGACCAATAGATGGCTCACGTCTTTGAATGTGAAATACTACTTGCGACTGCTAACTGTGACTGAAATCGCAGTTATATTCTGTAAAGTTGTTATTGTGATATCTGCGACGTCTCAGTCACTGTGATTTCTAACAGATACACGATTTCCTGCCCACCACTAGAATACAGGGTTTTCAACAGAGAAGGGTGTCACCATCGCCGTGGTTAGACCCCTAAATAATAAATAAATACCGGGAAAGTGATGAAGTATCTTTATAAAAGTGATCAGTGACGTTACTAGTGCCGATATTTAGTTTCGCGTCTACCGCGTCGGCCTAACCTTGGATTGCAGTGTTCGATGCAGTGATGGATTAGCATTTGACGATAATGGAAAATGAAGAAAGCCTGTGCTGAGATTTGCCGTCATTAGATATGTATGAAGAAGGCAGTGGCTGTCTCCTTTTTGTTTTGAGAAGAATATAAGTTCGTAATTAGTAAAACTGTGTTGGTGTTCCCTATTACCATACATTCAGTATTATGGTATTGAACACGACGAACTGGAAAGTAACAACTTCTGTAGCAGTCAATTTCCATTACCAGCCCCATTAGGTTCATGGTCATGTTAATAATAAATATTGGGCTTCTATTCAACCAGATCAGGTCGGGATAAAAACGGAGGTGTTACAGATTGGAATATGCTCAACGAATAAGTGAGGAAGATGGGTGTACTTGTTTCTCTGAGACGAAGAAACTGGCACTTGTATAGCATATGATACAGGCAACATAGGACGTAGACGTCTGCTTCGAGGCGACATAACGAATTACTCTGGGCCATTTCTCACAGCGGTCGCTCTGGTCTAAGTATCGTTACCAATCTGAGAGCAGTTACTCGTCGACTGTCTCAACGTCAGATCGCCTTGCCAGCAGCCTTAACGAAGATGGTGTAATGACCCTCCCTTCCCCTCCTCCCCCCCCCCCCCGCTTCTGTTCCAACAACAGCTACAGCGCACAGGCTGACAGTGTTTCCCAATGCAGACGCGACAACTGCAAGAACTCGCGCAGGGCGGGAAGATTTCGTGACACCTGTCGTCTCACATATTAGAGGCCATCGGGATTTTCGTGAGTGGCGAATCACGACGAATTCGGTTACCAGAAGACTGCAAAATCCGTTCCTCCTCGACATCCTGGCGGTTGTCAATGAGAAGAGGAATCGAGACTGCGGTGGGCTGGGAAGATTTCCACGTTTAGGGTCGACGATGATAATGCCTGGCGATTGACAAAGCGACACCAGTACTGGAGGCAACGCACTCCGATGGACATCCGATGTTACTTACGAGATTAAGTGACTATACTTTCATTCCGATGTCTACTGTATCGACACCAAGTATACGATAATTCCAATTACGTAAAAGCTGATTGAGTTTCTGTACGGGAAATACCTAACCGTCTCGGAGAATGTAACGCATTCCACTACTGGTTTATGGAGAATTAAAGGCTTGTCGTGGCCCTGTACGTATATAGGAGGAATAAGAGAAGGAAGGAATGAAAACACTTCGAGAGAAGATAGTCCAAACCTTAAAAAGAAGAAAGGAAAAAGTAGAGGAAAGATGAAGAAAAATCGAAAGTACTATAACCAAGACTGCAGAAGGAGAAATAGGATACTTCCAAAGCAGCAACAAAGAAACGCCGGGTAACAAGAGACGAGGATAGCCAAACACTCTACAAAAGACTAAATATCAGTTCAGCAGGGGAACAAGAAAGGAGGAAACTGTCGTTAAAGGAAAATGCGACGATGTGGGAAACCTGGAGAGAAAATGCCAATATGAGCAACGTTATAAGAAAGTTTGGAGAGCTACTTCCGATAAAGGGACAAGAACGGAAGGGAAGAGACACTGAAGATAAAAATGGTGGGATACTGTACAAGGAGGAAGAAGAAAGAAAGAAAGAGATGCGGAAGGCATGTGAAGGAAAGGAGAAAATACATCTAACCACTTTAATGGATGATGAGATACAAGAAAATCGAGTACTAAGAAATACACAGAATACAGAATGGTAAGTATAGCCTCTCATGCGTATGAATAGTAGATTCATACATATGACGGCAGAGAACGTAATGAACGAAAATTCAGTTTCTGAAAAGGGAGAAGTTCAAGAGATGGTATTGTACTAATCAAAATGATTTGTGAAAGATACATAGAAATAGGCAAAGGAATGAGTTTGAACTTCACGTATGTAGAAAAGACCTTTGTCTGGGTAAAATGGAGTTAGATGACGGAAATTATAAAGTTGAAGAGACTGATTAAGGAGTTATACACAAGGCAGAAAGCAACCATGAAGTTTAGTCTGAAATCAGGATTACGGTTGTTGTCTTTCACCAACTCTGTTTAATATCATCTGCATCAGATTTGGTGATGAGTTGCTACTGCTTGGAGATAAAACAATATCTCTTTAAGGAACACTACCCTGACTTGGAGGATTGCGAGAATACGGAATGAAAACCAACACATTACGACAATACTTAACCAAGAACTGGACGACTGAAGAAGAACTGAAATCAAGGCAATGGCAAAGCAAGCTTAGTAGAAAAAGAAGAGTTTGTCAAATACTTAGTGAGGAGTGTTTTTATGTGCGGTTGTGGACACAAGAACTGAATAAGAAATAACATGAAGCATTCGAGATGTGTGTCTGGAGAGGAATCGAGAGAGTAAAATGATTGATAAGATTGGGGACGGGGAGCTCGGATTAGGGAAGGAAATCAGTCGTACCCTTTCGAAGGAACCATCCCGGCATTATCTTGAAGAGATTTAGCGAAAACTTGAATCAGGATGGCCGGACGGGGGTTTGAACCGTCGTTCTCCCGAATGAGAGTCCAGTGTGCTAACTACTGCGCCACCACGCTCGATGTATTGATAAAGTGAAGAACAGTGAAGCAAAGGAAAATGGTAAAAGGAAGAAAGAACTCTCCCTTACTTAACCAAGTTTAGGAGAGGAAAAGAAATTCTAACAACGGCTGTCGAAAGAAAGGGGAAGAACAAAAGTGCTGGATGAAATGAAAAGAGGAAAATGCTAGAAAACGAGAGAGATGGATTGGAATGGGCTCAGATGGACATAGAAAATGTGTCAGAAACACACGACAATGACGATGATGATTTGCACTGCTGGCTTTAAAACTGCAACACCATTAAGACAGAATGCAACAAATTTAAAATTATCATAATGCCTTCAACATGCTTGGATATACAAACAGAGTTCCAGCACAGCTGCACAAAGTAGGTAAAGCCGAATATCCTCAGATGCCTTGCGCAAGAAGGAGAAACACTTCCTGCACATAACAAGAACACGACAATGCGACAGTGGCAGGCTCTTGGTCTATCGAGTCGGCGGTTAATCGTTCCGAAATATTGCCATTCTGGTTGATTAGGATCCCACGACTGTAACGTTAGTAGGGAATCAATGAGTTCAAGGGGACCATAATCAACGCCGACATCGCTCGAGATGACGGCCATGTTGTGCCACTGGCACACAACAGTCACCTGTGTGGCTCGTATAGCCTGTAATCTAATAAGCAGCTGCAGATGTTATTACTGTTAAAGCCTAGGGATGTGCCAGTTGTGTTCTCAACGACGTTTCCTTTCAACAAGACAAAACGACACCGCATGTTAGGTCGTCCTGACATACCTCATACAGAG
Source organism: Schistocerca serialis cubense (assembly GCF_023864345.2). Taxonomy (NCBI): domain Eukaryota; kingdom Metazoa; phylum Arthropoda; class Insecta; order Orthoptera; family Acrididae; genus Schistocerca; species Schistocerca serialis. The sequence goes on along the minus strand of NC_064639.1, from coordinate 717,370,354 downwards.
GCTGTTCAACTATTACTCCCCTCTGCAAGTTTTCTTGATTTACCGCACGCCGAAGACACCTTATCATGGGTTGCACGCATTATTTAGAAGCCACTGCCACTGGTGATCTCTGTAACAGAGCTGAAACAGCAACGAATCACGTACCCGTATCTGCCATTAAAACTCAGTTCGACTGCACGATAGCCGATTAGAGCCACTATTGCTACCGTCCGTATGTAGCGCTATGTAGCACCTTGTAAACCACGAAATCAGCTGCAAATATAATCCTACATTTTTGCTACTATTCCGCGCGTACAATAAGTACAGTTTCAAGGATTTTTTGCTGCTAATGACGATGGCGGATGTAGCCGACGAAAGTTCGAGTGTTTGATTCGAGACGACGCGGCTTGTTAAACGAGAAGAGTTTATTCAAGTAAAATTTCATTATTTCCTATCGTTCCCGATGCTGCAGTTTCTGTTCGCCAGCAGTGTAAATGTAGGCAGTTGGGACGATGGATCAACAGTACAGTGTAATACTGTGCAATTTCTGTTGTTCTTGGATTATGTCTTAATGCGTAAATTTTAAAATTAAGGTATTTTGGCACGGTCGCAACTATGTGTATTGTTAATCAACAGTAGTTTGGAGTCTGAATGTTTAACTGGGACGCCAGAATTCGCACCAACGTCCAGCCTCTAACCAAACCTGTTGTTGTGTATGACATCTGACACAAAGGCAATGAGACGAATGCTGCAAAATTGTACACTACTGGCCATTAAAATTGCTACACCACGAAGATGTGCTACAGACGCGAAATTTAACCGACAGGAAGAAGATGCAGTGATATGCAAATGATTAGCTTTCCAGAGCATTCACACAAGGTTGGCGTCGGTGGCGACACCTACAACGTGCTGACATGAGGAAAGTTTCCAACCGATTTCTCATACACAAACAGCAGTTGACCGGCCTTGCCTGGTGAAACGTTGTTGTGATGCCTCGTGTAAGAGAAATGCGTACCATCACGTTTCCGACTTTGATTAAGGTCGGATTGTAGCCTATCGCGACTGCGGTTTCTCGTATCGCGACATTGTTAATCGTGTTGGTCAAGATCCAACCACTGTTAACAGAATATGGAATCAGTGGGTTCAGGAGGGTAATACGGAACGCCGTGCTGGATCCCAACGGCCTCGTATCACTAGCAGTGGGATGACAGGCATCTTATCCGCATGGCTGTAACGGATCGTGCAGCCACGTCTCGATCCCTGAGTCAACAGATGGGGACGTTTGCAAAACGACAACCATCTGCACGAACAGTTCGACGACGTTTGCAGTAACATGGACTATCAGCTCGGAGGTCATGGCTGCGGTTACCCTTGACGCTGCATCACAGACAGGAGCGCCTGCGATGGTGTACTCAACGGCGAACCTGGGTGCACGAATGGCAAAACGTCATTTTTTCGTATGAATCCAGGTTCTGTTTACAGCATCATGATGCTTGCATCCGTGTTTGGCGACATCACGGTGAATGCACATTGGAAGCATGTATTTGTCATTGCCATACTGGCGTATCACCCGGCGTGATGGTATGGGGTGCCATTGGTTACACGTCTCGGTCACCTCTTGTTCGCATTGACGCATTTTGAACAGTGGGCATTTCATTTCATATGTGTTACGACCCGTGGCTCTACCCTTCATTCGATCCCTGCGAAACCCTAAATTTCAGCAGGATAATGCACAACCACATGTTGCAGGTCCTGTACGGGCCTTTCTGGACACAGAAAATGTTCGACTGCTGCCCTAGTCAGCACATTCTCCAGATCTCTTACTAACTGAAAACGTCTGGCGGCCGAGCAACTAGCTCGTCATAATACGCCAGTCACTACTCTTGACGAACGGTGATATCGTGTTGAAGCTGCATGGGGAGCTGTACCTGTACACGCCATCCAAGCTGTGTTTGACTCAATGCCCAGGCGTATCAAGGCCGTTATTACGGCCAGAGGTTGTTGTTCTGGGTACTGGTTTCTCAGGATATATGCACCCAAATTGCGTGACAATGTAATCACATGTCAGTTCTAGTATAATGTATTCGTCCAATGAATACCCATTTATCATCTGCATTTCTTCTTGGTGTTGCAATGTTAATGGCTAGTAGTGTATATTTGTCAAATATATTCGGTTACAGTTGGCCATCTTCAAATCGACCCCATTAAGGGTACTCACGTCTGCATCCGTTTCTTGTGCTGCTAAATACGTTTTCGTGTCATGTTTTGCGTGACTACTGTTACGGGACCCTTTTCGGAACAAACGCGCTACATAAGCAAATTCACCACATTCAAACTACAGACCCACTCTCGATCTGTGTAACTAACTTATCTTCAGTATATGAGTGATTGTTACTAGCAGTAATATAAAATTGGGTTTTCGTGTTATTGGCGAGTAGGAAAATGTTATGGGAGAAAATTAGAAGACACGTCCAGTGGCCCGGACTGTCAGACGCCCCGCTGCGCCTCTTCAGGAAAGGGCCGAAGGGCCATTTCTGGAGCCTTGCAGTGTCGCTGGGAGGATTTCGTAACAGAAAGAACGTCCTGAACCGACAACCTGCGAAATTTTCTTTTTGTGAGGTGGAGTGAGTCTGCCGAATGTACAAACGGCTTTTGGGACGTTGCCGGTCTGATGAAAAGGAATCTTGAGTCTTTTGAAACCTTCGGCCGCATGTCTGTCGTAAACTGCTAATCCACTGCGTCTACATCTACATCTACATCTATACTCCGCGAGCCACCTTACGGTGTGTGGCGGAGGGTACTTATTGTACCACTATCTGATCCCCCCTTCCCTGTTCCATTCACGAATTGTGCGTGGAAAGAACGACTGCTTGTAAGTCTCCGTATTTGCTCTAATTTCTCGGATCTTTTCGTTGTGATCATTACGCGAGATATATGTGGGCGGCAGTAATATGTTGCCCATCTCTTCCCGGAATGTGCTCTCTCGTAATTTCGATAATAAACCTCTCCGTATTGCGTAACGCCTTTCTTGAAGTGTCCGCCACTGGAGCTTGTTCAGCATCTCCGTAACGCTCTCGCGCTGACTAAATGTCCCCATGACGAATCGCGCTGCTTTTCGCTGGATCATGTCTATCTCTTCTATTAATCCAACCTGGTAAGGGTCCCATACTGATGAGCAATACTCAAGAATCGGACGAACAAGCGTTTTGTAAGCTACTTCTTTCGTCGATGAGTCACATTTTCTTAGAATTCTTCCTATGAATCTCAACCTGGCGCCTGCTTTTCCCACTATTTGTTTTATGTGATCATTCCACTTCAGATCGCTCCGGATAGTAACTCCTAAGTATTTTACGGTCGTTACCGCTTCCAATGATTTACCACCTATGGCATAATCGTACTGGAATGGATTTCTGCCCCTATGTATGCGCATTATATTACATTTATCTACGTTTAGGGAAAGCTGCCAGCTGTCGCACCATGCATTAATCCTCTGCAGGTCCTCCTGGAGTACGTACGAGTCTTCTGATGTTGCTACTTTCTTGTAGACAACCGTGTCATCTGCAAATAGCCTCACGGAGCTACCGATGTTGTCAACTAAGTCATTTATGTATATTGTAAACAATAAAGGTCCTATCACGCTTCCCTGCGGTACTCCCGAAATTACCTCTACATCTGCAGATTTTGAACCGTTAAGAATGACATGTTGTGTTCTTTCTTCTAGGAAATCCTGAATCCAATCACAAACCTGGTCCGATATTCCGTAAGCTCGTATTTTTTTCACTAAACGTAAGTGCGGAACCGTATCAAATGCCTTCCTGAAGTCCAGGAATACGGCATCAATCTGCTCGCCAGTGTCTACGGCACTGTGAATTTCTTGGGCAAATAGGGCGAGCTGAGTTTCACATGATCTCTGTTTGCGGAATCCATGTTGGTTATGATGAAGGAGATTTGTATTATCTAAGAACGTCATAATACGAGAACACAAAACATGTTCCATTATTCTACAACAGATTGACGTAAGCGAAATAGGCCTATAATTATTCGCATCTGATTTATGACCCTTCTTGAAAATGGGAACGACCTGCGCTTTCTTCCAGTCGCTAGGTACTTTACGTTCTTCCAGCGATCTACGATAAATTGCTGATAGAAAGGGGGCAAGTTCTTTAGCATAATCACTGTAGAATCTTAAGGGTATCTCGTCTGGTCCGGATGCTTTTCCGCTACTAAGTGATAGCAGTTGTTTTTCAATTCCGATATCGTTTATTTCAATATTTTCCATTTTGGCGTCCGTGCGACGGCTGAAGTCAGGGACCGTGTTACGATTTTCCGCAGTGAAACAGTTTCGGAACACTGAATTCAGTATTTCTGCCTTTCTTCGGTCGTCCTCTGTTTCGGTTCCATCGTGGTCAACGAGTGACTGAATAGGGGATTTAGATCCGCTTACCGATTTTACATATGACCAAAACTTTTTAGGGTTCTTGTTTAGATTGTTTGCCAATGTTTTATGTTCGAATTCGTTGAATGCTTCTCTCATTGCTCTCTTTACGCTCTTTTTCGCTTCGTTCAGCTTTTCCTTATCAGCTATGATTCGACTACTCTTAAACCTATGATGAAGCTTTCTTTGTTTCCGTAGTACCTTTCGTACATGATTGTTATACCACGGTGGATCTTTCCCCTCGCTTTGGACCTTAGTCGGTACGAACTTATCTAAGGCGTACTGGACGATGTTTCTGAATTTTTTCCATTTTTGTTCCACATCCTCTTCCTCAGAAATGAACGTTTGATGGTGGTCACTCAGATATTCTGCGATTTGTGCCCTATCACTCTTGTTAAGCAAATATATTTTCCTTCCTTTCTTGGCATTTCTTATTACACTTGTAGTCATTGATGCAACCACTGACTTATGATCACTGATACCCTCTTCTACATTCACGGAGTCGAAAAGTTCCGGTCTATTTGTTGCTATGAGGTCTAAAACGTTAGCTTCACGAGTTGGTTCTCTAACTATCTGCTCGAAGTAATTCTCGGACAAGGCAGTCAGGATAATGTCACAAGAGTCTCTGTCCCTGGCTCCAGTTCTGATTGTGTGACTATCCCATTCTATACCTGGTAGATTGAAGTCTCCCCCTATTACAATAGTATGATCACGAAACTTCTTCACGACGTTCTGCAGGTTCTCTCTGAGGCGCTCAACTACTACGGTTGCTGATGCAGGTGGTCTATAGAAGCATCCGACTATCATATCTGACCCACCTTTGATACTTAACTTAACCCAGATTATTTCACATTCGCATTCGCTAATAACTTCACTGGATATTATTGAATTCTTTACTGCTATAAATACTCCTCCACCATTGGCGTTTATCCTATCCTTGCGGTATATATTCCATTCTGTGTCTAGGATTTCGTTACTGTTCACTTCCGGTTTTAACCAACTTTCCGTTCCTAATACTATATGCGCACTATTTCCTTCAATAAGAGATACTAATTCAGGAACCTTGCCCTGGATACTCCTGCAGTTTACCAATATTACGTTAACTTTTCCTGTTTTTGGTCTCTGAGGACGGACATTCTTTATCAACGATGATAATGTCCTCTCTGGTAAGCCGTCAGGTATTTTATCGTTTCGCCCAAGGGGGGGTCCCTCTAACCTAAAAAACCCCCGTGTGCACGCCACACGTACTCTGCTACCCTAGTAGCTGCTTCCGGTGTGTAGTGCACGCCTGACCTGTCTAGGGGGGCCCTACAGTTCTCCACCCAATAACGGAGGTCGATGAATTTGCAACCATTATAGTCGCAGAGTCGTCTGAGCCTCTGGTTTAGACCCTCCACACGGCTCCAAACCAGAGGACCGCGATCGACTCTGGGCACTATGCTGCAGATATTAAGCTCAGCTTGCACTCCGCGTGCGATGCTGGTTGTCTTCACCAAATCAGCCAGCCGCCGGAAGGAACCAAGGATGGCCTCAGAACCCAAGCGGCAGGCGTCATTTGTTCCGACATGTGCTACTATCTGCAGCCGGTCACACCCAGTGCGTTCAATAGCTGCCGGAAGGGCCTCCTCCACATTACGGACGAGACCCCCCGGCAAGCACACCGAGTGCACACTGGCATTCTTCCCCGACCTACCCGCTATTTTCCTGAGGGGCTCCATAACCCGCCTAACGTTGGAGCTCCCTATAACTAATAGGCCCGCCCTCTGTGACTGTCGGGACCTTGCCGGAGAATCGGCCACTGGCCCAACAGGCGAGGCACCCTGTGGTGGCTCGGAAACGATGTCATCACCACTAGGAAGCACCCCGTACCTGTTGGAAAGGGGTAAGGCAGCTGCCACGCGGCCAGATCCCACCTTCGCCTTTCGGCCAGGCACGCGCGAGCCCACCACTGTCCGCCATTCACCCTGGGGTGATGGCTGACCGGTAAGATGCTCACTGCCGGAAGACGCAGCGACATCAGGGGTTCCATGTGATTCCAAGGCCACCGAAGTAGGCATAGGTCTCACCACAGTTGCCCCAACGCCACTACGAGCCGACGCCTGCGCCTCGAGCTCGATGAGCCTAACAGACAAAGCCTCCACCTGCCCCCGAAGAGTGGCCAATTCTCCTTGCGTCCGCTCACAACAACCACAGCCCCTACACATGACTATGTTTACCCTACTCTATACGGTGACAAATTCCCAAGATAATCTTCTGATGAGCTACTCTGATAATCAAGAAACACTCACTGAAATACGAGACGCGAAAACTACGCTAGGTTTTCCCAGAAAAACTATTTAAAAGCTAAGCGCAGCAGATAAGTACAAAAACGCTTTATACAAACAGTACTCGCTGCTGCTGGTGCTGTCGCTCTGGCTGTCACAAGACAACTGCTGATTCAAGTGACTAGTGGCTAACGGCCGCGAAACAAACAAAAGACGGTTTTAGGGCGCTTTCTGTTCTAAACGATCAAGAAAACACTAAGAAATCTAACACGAAAACTACGTAAAGTTTTATCAAGAACTGTTAGTTACTATGCAGAGCAGATAAACACAAATAGAACCCCTTCCTTAGTGGAAGGTCGTAAACAAAATGCAAAATAAACGCTTTATACAAACAGTACTCGCTGCTGCTGGTGCTGTCGCTCTGGCTGTCACAAGACAACTGCTGATTCAAGTGACTAGTGGCTAACGGCCGCGAAACAAACAAAAGACGGTTTTAGGGCGCTTTCTGTTCTAAACGATCAAGAAAACACTAAGAAATCTAACACGAAAACTACGTAAAGTTTTATCAAGAACTGTTAGTTACTATGCAGAGCAATTCTGATGACACGTTGCGTAAGGGCATACCTCAACGTCGAAAAACAGCAGCGGACTATTGCGCGCGTCAAAATGTTGCTTAGTGATGCGAGTACTTTCGATTGTCTTGTTGCAACGTAGTGGCCTTTTATATATATTTCATTCATAGAAGAACATGTTTGAGTCATTGAAAAGTCTAAGATGACGCTTAAAGAGACAGCTATTATCTCGGCAAATAGTTTTAGAAAATTCCACGAAACGGCAGAACCTTACTTAGCTGCAACCTCCAGACACCTCTTCCTTGTTGTTGTTGTTGTTGTTGTGGGATGGTGGTGGTGGTCTTCAGTCCAGAGACCGGTTTGATGCAGCTCTCCATGCTACAGTGAAGCTGCCTGCCCTCGGGAAAAATTACGGCTGTAGTTTCCCCTTGCTTTCAGCTGTTCGCAGTACCAGCACAGCAAGGCCGTTTTGGTTAGTGTTACAAGGCCAGATCAGTCAGTCATCCAGACTATTGCCCCTGCAACTACTGAAAAGGTTGCTGCCCCTCTTCAGGAACCACACTTTTGTCTGGCCTCTCAGCAGATACCCCTCCGTTATGATTGCACCTACTGTACGGCTATCTGTATCGTTGAGGTACGCAAGCCTCCCCACCAACGGCAAGGTCCGTGGTTCATGGGGCGATCTCTTCCTTACCAATCGCAAACGAAGTATTCGGGTCCTCACCTCTCTCGCGCCTTAACCTTAAGAAATTATCCAAAAACTCTACACGAGGCGACTTACGGCGTCAGTCCATCAACACCTTTCCTTCGGTTTCCAAATATCACGAAGGCTTTGCTTGTCTACCATTACGTAAAAAAAAAAAAAAAAATAAATAAAAAAAAAAAAAAAATAAAAAAAAAATTAAAAAAAAATTTATGAGTATGGTACATCTGCAGCATTAACGTCATAATCATCGTTTTCTTCTTCCTATGACGTTTCTTCTTTCCTCGGTCTTCTTGAAGATCTTCTGCCCTCTGGGTAATGATTCGTCATTAATATTGGCATTAACGTCATAATCATCGTTTTCTTCTTCCTATGACGTTTCTTCTTTCCTCGGTCTTCTTGAAGATCTTCTGCCCTCTGGGTAATGATTCGTCATTAATATTGGAACTCTGTCATCTTGGATTCTTATGACATGCTCCTTTCTGTTGATCCTGTATTGTTTAATCTGTTTGTTTAAGCTTTTCACTTCCAGTTCCTCTCTCGATGACTGACGGTCACGTTGGCTTCGCGTATGTTCATGACGGACATACTGAACAGCGCTCCTTGCTAGATGGCTGCAGTGTTTTCACTGCAGAGCTGGCGGTCATTTCTTGTGCTCTTGAGCGCATCCGCTCATGCCCTGGCAAGTCGTTTCTTCTCTGTACTAACTCCTGGAGCAGCCTACAAGCTATCGACCAGTGCTACCCCCTCCATTCTTCGGTAGCGACCATCCAAGAGTCCATCTATGCCTGGAATGGTGTAGTCGTTCCGTGGTGTTTGTGCTGACCCCAGCCCACGGCGGAATCCCAGAAAATGAACTTGCCGACAGGTTGGCCAAACAGTCTACATGGAAACCGCTTCTGGAGATCGGCATCCCCGTAACTTGACCTGCGACCATTATTAAGCCGCAAGGTTTTTCAGCTTTAGGAGACGGAATGGCATAATCTCAGTACGCACAACAAACTGCGTTCCTTTAAGGAGACTACAAATGTGTGGAAGACCTCAAAGTGGGCCTCTCGCAGGGGCTCTGTGGTTCTCTGCCGGCTCCGCATTGGCCATCCGTGGCTGCCACATGGCTCCTTCCTCCTTCGCCAGTACCCACCTCGGTGTCACTGTGGCTCACATATGACCGTCGTCCACATCCTGCTGGACTGCCAACTTTTAGCCCCTCTGCGTCTGACTTTAACCTTCCCAGCACCCTACCCTCGGTGTAGGGCGACAGTGTCTCAACAGCAGATTTACTTTTACGTTTTATTCGTGAGGTTTTCTTTTTCATACCATCTAAGGATGGGCATTTACCCTTGTCTCCGAGGCCCCTATCCCCTGCATTTTAGCTCTGTCGCACTTTCTTTGCATTTGTTTGTCTTGATGGTCGTCTTTTCCCTACATGTGTTCATCTCTCCTTGTCTTTTTGGGGTGGACATTTTAATGTGTTGCAGAGTGTCTGGCTCATCATCTTTTATTATTGGGATCAGCCAGCCCAGACCATCTGCTCTACGGTTTTAATACCTTCTCCTACTTTTCCTTGTGGTGTATGTTTTCCCGTTTTTTGTTCGTTCCATTCGTTTTCTTCTTAGGTGTGGTTCCCCATTCCTTTTCCCCTTTTACTTTCTCAAACGTACTTTCGGTGTTTTTGTACCTTGAGCCTTGCTTGTGTCAGGAAAAGGGGACTGGTGACCCTGTAGTTTGGTCCCTTTATACCCCAAATCAACCAACAAACCAGTTGCTCTTGGGTGTCAACATTCCTCCTCCTGTTCGATAACGTGCACCCAGCTACTCTTTTAGGAATCGAATCTCCGATGCTTGTATTCTTTATTGACATTTTTTTGTTGTTTTCGACGACTGACTTCCAAATTTCTTGGTTGGTACTGACTCCGTTTCTTACAACTTCAACACTGTTTCTTTTCTTACTTTAGTTTTTGGGGTTCTGTAGTGTGATCCGCTACTGTAAGTAATTTTTTTTTCTTTTGTATGTCCATTTGCCATGAATGAGATGATATTTCCTAAGCAGTTGAACGAGCTTACTCCTTCTGTTTCCTGATAATTTATTATTATTTTGCTGGAAATTGGCTCCTGGCTGCTAACAAATATAACTTTATTCTGAAGATATTAATAAATACTATACTACCGAAAAAAAAGACCAGTACCCTAAAGGACTGCGAACAGAGTCACCAGAGTATACAATTTGCTGAGGTAACAGAAGTTGCGGTATACCTCCTGCAGAAATATTCTGCCTCTATAGCCGTCCATAATTGCGAAAGTGTCGCCGGTGTGGAGTATTTTGTGCACCAACTGATCTCTCGATTATGTCCCATAAATGTTCGATCGGATTCACGTCGGGAGATCTGGGTGGATAAAAACCATTCCCCCGAACACTCCAGAATGTTCTTCAAACTAATCGCGAAAAATTGTGGCCCGGCGGCATGGCGCATTATCATTCATAAAAAATGCTATCGTTGTTTGGGAACATGGAAGTCCATGAATGGCTGCAAATGGTCTCCAAGTGGCCGAACGTCTAGAGGATCAAGTCCATTCCACTTAATCATAGCCCACACTATTCATAAGATTCATACGATCCACCACCAGCTTGCACAGGTCCTTGTTGACAACTTGACTCCATGCCTTCGTGGGGTTTGCGCCGCACTCTACTATACCATCACCTATTACCAACTGAAATCGGGACTCATCTGACCAGGCCACGGTTTTCCAGTCGTCTAGAGCCCAACTGATAAGGTCACGAGCCTAGAAGAAGAGCTGCAGGCGGTGTCGTGCTGTTAGAAAAGGTACTGGCGTAAGTCGTTTGCTGCCACATCCCATTAACGCCACATTTTGCCGCAGTGTGATAACGGATACGTTCTTAGTATGTCCCACATTGATTTCTGCTGTTATTTCACACAGTGTTCCTCGTCTGTTAGCACTGACAACTCTACGCAAATGCCATTACTCTCGTTCGTTAAGGCCGTCGGCCGCTGCGTTGCCCTGAAATATGGTATTCTCGGCACACTCTTGACACTGTGGATCGCGAAATATTGAATTTCCTAACGATTTCCGAAATGGAATGTCCCATGCTTGTAGCTGCAACTACCATTCCGCGTTCAGAGTCCGTTAATTTCTGTCGTGCGGGCATAGTCACACCGGAAACTTTTCCATATAAATCACCTCAGTACAAATGACAGCCCAGCCAGTGCAGCGCTATTTTATACCTTGTGTACGCGAAACGACCGCCTTCTGTATATGTGCATATCGCTGTCCAAAGACTTTTGTTACCTCAGTAGAGGTGCATAGCGAGGTACTGAAGCGTCAGCGATTCACCGTCATCGGCAATCAGAGGGCGCCCAGGAGGCCGGCCTCTGCATCCCCTTTTTTGACTGTGCCGGCAGTAACTGTGCTAAGTCTGGAGTGAACAGCGTTTGGAACATTCGTTCTAGGGTACAACCGTTCCCCACCGACGAGTACGTGCTCCTGTTGAACAGCTTCCGCCGTTTGGCTTGCAGGAAGCTGCACATGTGGGCACAATGTATCGGTGGTGTGGGGCTGCTTTCAGCAGTGGTCTGTGGAACAGCTCCTACCTTAAAAGAGCATGTTCTGAATGTTTGCGTAATAGGAATGCTCGTCAAGGTTGACGCCTTGTAGGAGCAACTGTGTTGCGCAGAACATCGTTCAGGGACGAAATCGAGGTACATGTTGCACCTGCTGTGTCATCAGGAACCATCTGGAACTGCCTGCTTGCAGCAGGACGCCGTCAAGCACGACTACTCCGGTGTAGTGAAAGAGTTGAGTGGAGAGTGGAATTGGACTATGTTGACTTCACTGTGAAAGCAGGTTCTGTCTGTAGGCGAGAGCTGGACGTACATGCCTATGGCATAGATCTGGTGAGCTGCCTGTTTCTCAGTGCAGAGTAATTACTTTCGCTTAAGTCATAAGTATAACCATTTCCTTATTAATTGCTTCAGCATGCCATCAACACGCACGCACGCACAAACACAGATGGCGATACCATCGTGTACACGAGGTATGCACCGATGGGCTAGTTATTTGTCCTCAGGTGATTCGTGTGAAACGTTTTTCGACGTGATCATGGCCGTATAACTGAAATTAACAGACTTTGAACGCGGAATGATAGTTGGAGCTAGGCGCATGAGACATTCCATTTCGGAAATTGTTGGGGAAATCAATATTCCGAGATTCACAGAGTCAAGAATGTGCCTATAATACCAAATTTCAGACATTACCTCTCACCACTGACAACCCAGTGGCCGGCGGCCTTCACTTAACGATTGATAGCAGTGGCGTTCGCCAGAGTTGTCAGTGTTAACAGACAAGCAAAACTGCCTGAAATAACCTCAGAAATCAATGTGAAAATTACGACGAATGTGTACGTTAGGACAGTGTGGCGAAAATTGGATATTAGTGGATTATGGCAGCAGACGACCGACCTGAGTGTCTTTGCTAACAGCACGACATCCCCTGCAACGCTCCTCCTGGCGTCGTGACCAAATCGGTTGGGCCTTAGACGGCTGGAAAATCGTGGCCTGGTCAGATGAGCCCTGATCTCAGTTGGTCATAGGTGATTGCAGGACTCGAATCTGACGCATACTTCACGAAGCCATCAACCCAAGTTATCAACAAGGCACTGTGCAAGCTGGTGATGCCTCAACAATGGTGTGGGCTTTATTTACGTGGAATGGACTGGATCCTCTGGGTCAAGTGAAGCGATCATTGACTTGAAATGGTTATGTTCGACTACTTGAACATTTTCAGCCACTCATGGACTTCATGTTCCCAAACAACGATGGAATTTTTATGGATGACAATGCACAATATCACCCGGACACAAATGTTTACGATTGGTTTGAGGAACATTATGGGCAGTTCGAGGGTATGATTTGGCCACCTACATCGCTCGACATGGATCCCACTACACATTTATGGAACATAACGAGAAATCAGTTCGTGCACAAATTATTACACCGGCAACACTTTCGCAATTATGGACGGCTGTAGAGATAGCATGGCTCCATACTTCCACTGAGGATTTTCAACGATTTGTTGAGTCCATGCTTCTCCGGGTTGCTGCACTACGCTCGGCAAAAGGAGGTCCTATAAGATATTAGGAGGTACCCACGGTCTTTTCTCACCTCAGCTTACAAATATTAAAAAGTATCGGAGACAAACGGTATCCTTGTTTTACTCCCAAATTTACCCTAGACTTCGATTTGTACATTTCCTGATCGTTTTCTGATTCTTGGTACATGATTTCTATTGTCTTTGTTATGTGTTTAGGTATTTTTCTTTCCTTCATTATCTCACATCGCTTTTCTTTATTTCTTTTATCAGAATCTTTCGCATAGTCTGTGAATAGTGTAAGATGTATGCGCTGCCAGGCAAGACTTAGGAGAGTCTCTGACCAGAGAGCAGTATGTAGCTAGTTGTTGCTTGTCGCTAGTCGGCAGTAGTCTGCGTGAGTCGGCAGTAGTCGGCGGTAGTCTGCGCGTGTCTGCGCGTGTTGGCAGTCTGCCCTGGTCGGGACTCTGGAGGATGAGTATTATTGTTTAAGGTAAAGAAGCAGCCTTGCGCATATCTAGTAATGTATGTGAATTGTCATTCCAATTTTTTTTAAATGCCACAATAACAATTTTTATAATATAAAGTAATTTTTTTTTAAGAAAAGCATTCATTTCAATTTAAAGATTTTATCCAATGAATAATTAATTCCTTTCACGAGTCACAAAGCATAGGCCAGCATTGCACGGAGCTGTGCCGAAAATTTTTTAGGTAAGAGCAGATATATTCGCAGCTTTTATTGAGGTAAGAATTTTTGCTTTTTTTATTCAGAATGCAGGGCCGAGGCGTAGCGCTGCTGTCGTCATAAAATTTACCAGATTACTGAATTTTTTTATTATTTTGGTGTTTAGGAATTTTTCTGTTTCGAACTTAACATTAAATGAGAAAAGAATTTTGTGGGAACATTAAATGTGAATGCATTTCTGCACAGAGATTATAAATGGGAGCCAATTTTGTTCAGAGGTTACAATATTTAAAATTCATTTAATTATTATTTCTGTGGGGAGGTTACATTTGGTTTATTTTTAATTAATATTTTTGTGGGGAGGTTACACTTGGCGACATCCGGCCAGGATCGTATTTCTTTGTGAATCTTCTGAGAAGTAGTCATATATCTGCTCTTATTTACTTAAACGTAGTTTGCATCTGGCGCAACGCATTTACTAATTTGTCACTCTTGCTTTCGCAGATCATCGGCAATTTGTTGCTCTCTCTGTTGTAATTGTGTTTGTTGCATTTTTGCATTGTCCTTGTTTCATTTGTGCTTAATTTTGTTTTGTGAAAAATGCCGCGAAAAACTGTTAACAGCACATCGCGATGTGCAATGAGTGAAATAGCCGACTCGAATAATTTGACCGATAATATTTGCGACACTCAGTGTAATGATGACAATCCTCCATTTACAGACAATCAGTGCGTACCGACCGCTAGTAATGATTTTGATGCTAATGATGAACAAATAAATTCAGTTATGTCCTCTGTTAATTTAACGACAATTGATGACGCGGGACGGTCTGTTACAATGAACGCTGCCCAGTTTAACACACCCGATTTGCAAAATTTGAATTGTGAACAGATAAATTTTTCTAACGAAAATGGACAATGTACTCAAAGTACGTCAGATTTATTTGATTCCGATTTAATGACCAACAGTGCACATCCGATTGGCAAACCTTTTCAAGAATTACAGAATGACCAAATGGTTACAGAAAACCTGACAAATGCAGATACACCAACACACAGCACAGAGAATAGAGTTGCTAATTTTGGCTCGGATCAAATTATGGCATTGTTGCTACAAATTAATGAACATAATAAAAAACAAGACAACTTCAAACAACTTAATGAAAATAATGAAAATCTCAAACAAAAAATTAATGAAATTAATGAAAAACAAGACAACCTTAATGAAAAACTAGACAACAATTCTAAACAGTTGAATGAGAAATTAGACAACAATTCCGGACAGCTTAGTGAACAGATTACAGCCGTTGCCGCGCAACGTCATGATACTAAAGAACAGTTATGTAACGAAATTGAGGCTGGTACTGCGAACAGTAGTGAAGAAATTAGATCTGTTGCACAAGAATTAGATAATACACATGCAAGCACAACAGAATCACTTAGAGATGAAACTAATGTAGTCAGTGAACAATGTTCAGAAAACGCAACACAGATATGCGACGAGTTTAATTTAAAGTCACCAGAACTTTCACACACTCTAGATACGGAAGTCGATAAGAAATGTGAACAACAGAACAGCCAAATTGACGAACGTTTTAAAGTGACAGAAATGAAAAATGTTTTAGCCTCTAACACAGCACAGCATACGCCACATTCCGAACATTTGACACACTCACACAGCCAGTGTAACTTAGGTAATTTACAGAGACCACGCGACTTAGAATCCGAAGTGCCACAGACAAAAAGATTCTCATGCAATCCTGAACCCCAGACATACAGAGACGATAATTTTGATTACAAGCATTTCCATCCGTGAGAAAATTTAAAGTATTTAAAAATGACAGAACACAGATTCACCCCTTGAACTGGATACGTCGATTTATTTTTGTACTTTCACCGCCATGGGCTGTAATGCAGAAACTAGAATTGGCATGGATACAGCAAATTGCTTTTGAATTTTCACCGGCATTGCCTGTAATGCAAAAGCTAAAATTTATTTGTAGCGCGTAATAAACCTCAGGGGATTCATTACGCTTTAATGAATATGTGCTGTAGCGTGCACAGGGCCCCGAGCTGTAGTTGTGCTGTTTTCTTTCAGAAAATTACTAAGTGGTTCCTTGTAAACGGACTCTCACTGAATTTTGATAAGACACAGTACATACAGTTCCGTACAGTGAATGGTATGACGCCATTAATAAATATAGACCTTAATCAGAAGCATATAGCTAAGGTAGAATATTCCAAATTTTTAGGTATGTCCATTGATGAGAGATTAAATTGGAAGAAACACATTGATGATCTGCTGAAACGTTTGAGTTCAGCTACTTATGCAATAAGGGTCATTGCAAATTTTGGTGATAAACATCTTAGTAAATTAGCTTACTACGCCTATTTTCACTCATTGCTTTCATATGGCATCATATTTTGGGGTAATTCATCACTGAGGAATAAAGTATTTATTGCACAAAAGCGTGTAATCAGAATAATAGCTGGAGTCCACCCAAGATCATCCTGCAGACATTTATTTAAGGATCTAGGGATATTCACAGTAGCTTCTCAGTATATATACTCTCTTATGAAATTTGTTATTAACAACCAAACCCAATTCAAAAGTAATAGCAGTGTGCATAACTACAATACTAGGAGAAAGGACGATCTTCACTATTCAAGATTAAATCTAACTTTGGCACAGAAAGGGGTGAATTATACTGGCACTAAAGTCTTTGGTCACTTACCAAATAGTATCAAAAGTCTGACAGATAACCAACAAGTATTTAAGAAGAAATTAAAAGAATTTCTGAATGACAACTCCTTCTACTCCATAGAGGAATTTTTAGATATAAATTAAGAAAAAAAATAAAAAAAAATAAAAAAAATAAAATAAAATATAAAGAAAAACTAAAAAACACAAAAAATAAAGTTGTTATATTAACTTAAGTATGTTGTTAAATTAACCTAATTATGTCATGTATTGGAAAATTCGACTCGTTCCACATCATTACGAAATATCGTATTCATGATCCATGGAACTAGTATTAATCTAATCTAATCTAATCTAATCATCTTTAGTTTTCTGCACTGCTGCCTTCTCTTCTACTATCCTTTATATCCATCAAAACAGCTCTTCAACTATCGATCTATCTATAATTATGAACGTGTAAAGTAAACCCGATAAGACAAGTTTTACCGAAAATGACAATTTTTTATTAGACACTCCAGAAATGACAACCACGAGAACTTTAATAACAGACAAAAATTTAATTATCAGTATGTGTAAAATTATAAGCAACAGCGAACGCATTTTGGGTAACAATAGAGGTTTTTCACCGCAATAGCAACAAAACCAACCGGTTAGCATACCTAACCAACAATGTAATGTACAAGGTCAACCAAGCTGTAATGTTTCGCCGCCTACACGTATAGCGTCAGCTCCAACAAATAGTAACGCACAGCAACAAGGAAATCAGTACGTACAGAAAACACACCATTTCAATTCCTATCGCAATGCACCGTATAGAAATGACTATCATGACAGACGTAAAAGTAATGAGCACAATTTTCAGCGTACGTTTAATAACAGTCGGTCTTACCAACAGCAAAATCATCCGCAACAACATATTATCATGAATGAACCAGACAGTAGATACCATCCCGAACGTAATACGTCAGGAAGAAATAACAGAACAGTTCAAATAGAGCATCCTCCCGAAAATAATAGCACGTCAGATAGAATTTGACTAGATATAGTACAGGTTGCATCTTCCAGCAACGCAAGCAATACTTTTGACACGCAAAATCTTGTTCACGAAAATGTTATCACTTTTGACGACATCCGAGACACTCTTTTGCAGGAAAGACCAGTTATTCAAAAAACCATTTCACACCCTGTCATTCAAGTAAAGATTGGATCATCCAAATTTTCAGCAGTAATCGATTCTGGATCTCCTATGTCAGTCATAAATGAAGAAACTTTCAACGAATGTAATAAAGAGAATACCTATCCTACGTTACCATTAGGAAAACCAAAGTAAAAGGAGCAGTATCTAGTAAAGGAGTAGATGTAAAATTACAGACACATTTATCATTTTGTATTGCAGGTCATACATTTTACTCAAATTTTTGAATTGTTCCCTTATTGACGACAGACGTTATTTTAGGTACGAATTTTCTGGTACAACACGACGCAATTATTGACTTTCAAAACTCCTATTTAATGTTAAAGGATGAAAATGAACAACTGGCTTTAGAATTTCAGCACTCTTTATCTGCAGAAGAACAAACAATTAATCGTACTGAGGCCATTTCCGCATCACGTAACATAGACTGTCATTCCACATTGTTCACAGATACGTACGTACACAACAATAATACTCCAGACGAAGCCGACTATGACGTTATACAGATGATTTCTGATAAAGTTAAACAGAGCAGTGCAAATACAGACGACGAACGCACACAACTACGCAAAATTCTTTTACAGCGAGCTCCAGTTTTTGACAACGTTCCTGGTACTATGTCCGGTTTTATGTATGAATTTCAAGTTAAACAGCACGACACATTTAAAGCCAAACATTATCCCATTCCGTATATTCACAGAGAACAAGTTAAGGAAGAATTGCAAGCTATGCTTGACCAAGGAATTATTGAACCAGCAGTTAGTCCGTACATAAACCCGCTCCATATTGTTAAGAAAAAGGATGGTTCACTTCGCCTCGTACTTGATTCGCGTCACATCAACGACATTATTATTAATGAAACGTATCTCCCACAGACACTAGAAGAACTTCTACAGAAATTTCATGGTACTGCTATTTATTCCACATTAGATTTGAAATCGGGATTTTGGCAAATTCAACTCCATCCGGACTGCAGAAAGTACACGGCTTTTCTTTGTTTTGGTGACTGTTATCAATTTTGTAAATTACCGTTCGGTTTAACTATTTCTTCAGCAGCATTTATTCGCGGTTTGAATACAATACTTCCGACAGAACTTAAAGACAAAATTACAACGTATGTAGACGACATTCTTATTGCAGAAGCTAACTGGTCTGAACACAATCTGATTCTTGAACAACTGTTACGAACTTTTTGTGCACAAGGACTCACAGTTAATCTCAGTAAATCGCACTTTAGTAAAACTTCTATAAAATTTCTTGGACATGTAATTTCAGCAGAGGGCATTGCGCCTGATCCGGATAAACTTCAAGCTTTACGTGACATTACTGTTCCTAAGACGAAGAAACAACTACGCAGTTTTTTTGGTTTAATTAACTTTTTTCGTAAATTTATTCATTACTCTGCTTTAGACACCCCTAGATTATGTCAATTGACAGGTAAAAACACTATTTGGTCCTGGGATAAGCAAGCACATTCTGAATTTATGAACCTGAAACATGCTTTGTTGAATGCACCACTTTTATCGCACCCAGATCTTACTAGAAATTTTTCCATTGCCACCGGCAGTTCTAACACCGCTTTAGGCGTACACATTTTTCAGGAAATTGAAGAAGATGGCACTACAGTAATTAAAAACATAGCCTTTGCGAGTCGCATTCTGTCACCTGCTGAACGCAATTACTCTGTTACAGAACTTGAAACATTATGTGTTGTATGGGCATTTACGAGATTTCGGCATTTTCTTTATGGAAGACATACGACCGTTTACACAGACCATAGAGCGATACAGTTTTTACTTTCCGCTAAATTTACACACGACAGATTAAGCAGATGGAAACTTTATTTACAAGAATTTAATTTTACAATTGTTCACATTCCCGGTACACAAAATATTGTAGCAGACGCACTATCCCGTTCTCACAGCAACAATCAGCAAGACATCGCAACCAACTTCTGCAAAGCAAATTTCAGCGTCATGTACATTCAACAAGTTGCATTTGAGAATTTCATTTCGTCGTCATTACAAGACATAGCTCAAGAGCAGAGTAAAGACAACGTATGGAAAGAAATTAAACACCTTTGGCAAGATAGGAATAATGTTACCATCAGAAACCATTACACTGTACGCAATGACATTCTGTTTCGGCGCTCTCACCCTGACAGCAACAATCGGTCATTATGCATTCCTGACGAGCTTGTTAACAAATTAATCTGGTACACTCATTTAAGTTACGCACATTACGGAGCCAGAAAATGTTTTCTTATTCTGAGACAGAACTGTTATTTTACCAACATGGAGAGACGTTTTCGACGAGTTTTAGCGTCATGTAAAATCTGCCAGAAAGCTAAGTCAGATACGACTTCACATATTCCTCCATTACATCCCATTGTACCTGTTAAATTGAGACACATGGCCGCTGTAGACATTTTTGGTCCGATTCCCAGAACTAATAGAGGTTTTTGCTACATCTTTGTCGCTGTTGAACTCACTTCAAAATTTGTTACCTTCACTCCATTACGCAAAGCTACTGCTAAAACTGTTTCGAAAGCATTTGCAAAACATTTTCTATTTCATGTAGGGCATGTGTTGAAAGTAATTTCCGACATTGGGGACAGTTTCGATCTGCTATATGGAGACGTATGTTACGAGCTAGAAACATTTCTCCGATCTATATACCCAGGTACCATGCTTCTTCGAACCCTTGTGAACGATTAATGAAAGAAATTGGTAAACTGTGCAGAATATACTGCCATAAAAACATATTGATTGGGACACACACACACTCTCATTCCAGGATGTAAGTAATTCCATACCAAATGAATCTACTATGCTATCTCCGTCTGTTATACTGAAAAATGTTGAACCACCTAACAAAATTAAAGAATTAGTAACCTTTCCTACATCTCGTCGACTACGAGACCACGAAATAATTGACATTGCGCTGAACAACATCAAACGTGCCGCAGAGCGCCGGAGAAGACAGGAAAAACAGGTTTGTACACGCCGTGACTTTCACATTGGACAGAAGATATTAGTACGCACACATTATTTATCTAATAGAGGAAAAAGTAGTTGTAGTAAATTTGAGCTTCTATACGCAGGTCCATATCGAATTCGCAGCATTCCTCAACCCAATGTAGTACACGTCGAAACTCTGAGAACCAGAAAAACCAAAGGGAACCACCATATCTCCAACATCAAACCCTTTATTGAATGAACATACTTTATGATTTATCACACTGCAATGACATTTCCTGATTTTTTTATGACCACTTATGCAATTATATTTATGTGACTACTTACTGATGATTATCGTATTTTTTCTTGGCGAGTGCCCGGCAAGGTAAGGTTCGCAGGTCGCTCTTCTTGTCGTTACGCATCAGACTGTGCACACTTTCCATTCTTCATGTATGTATGATTGTTTTCCTGTTTTGTTTGTATGCATTATGAAATATTTAAGATGTTACAAACACTAGTTGACTTTGACATTTTGCCTTATGATAGCTCAACATCGTGACTATTTTACATTTTTTTTTTTTTTTTTTTGCTGCTACATTGTGAAACTCTGTGTACATTTTTGCACCTGAACACTGTCTATGTTTTTTGACATATTATGTTTTCTGTCATGCTATGCTGTATGCTCAATTATATCACTAGAAACCAGCTTTTATTTAATGGGTATATGATTTAAATGCAAGACATTAATCATTGTTCATCATTTTCAGAAAGAAATAACGTGTAAAAGAAATAAATTAAACAGAAATGGGAATTTCACCTTCGGAATGAACGAAAGAAGATGCAATACCTCGTCACGAAGAGTAAATGGATCAAAATGAACAAGCATTAACAAGCATTAACAAGAATATACTATACACATCGTATGATAGCAGTCTTAACTAATTTTTTCTTTCAGAATATGAGGCGATTGATGCAGGCTGTCAGACAGAACGACACATCTTAGTTTTAGTGATGAAATATGCTAGAAATAAGGAACCCCCCCATGAACCATGGACCTTGCCGTTGGTGGGGAGGCTTGCGTGCCTCAGCGATACAGATAGCCGTACCGTAGGTGCAACCACAACGGAGGGGTATCTGTTGAGAGGCCAGACAAACGTGTGGTTCCTGAAGAGGGGCAGCAGCCTTTTCAGTAGTTGCAAGGGCAACAGTGTGGATGATTGACTGATCTGGCCTTGTAACAATAACCAAAACGGCCTTGCCGTGCCGGTACTGCGAACGGCTGAAAGCAAGGGGAAACTACAGCCGTAATTTTTCCCGAGGGCATGCAGCTTTACTGTATGATTACATGATGATGGCGTCCTCTTGGGTAAAATATTCCGGAGGTAAAATAGTCCCCCATTCGGATCTCCGGGCGGGGACTACTCAAGAGGATGTCGTTATCAGGAGAAAGAAAACTGGCGTTCTACGGATCGGAGCGTGGAATGTCAGATCCCTTAATCGGGCAGGTAGGTTAGAAAATTTAAAAAGGGAAATGGATAGGTTGAAGTTAGATATAGTGGGAATTAGTGAAGTTCGGTGGCAGGAGGAACAAGACTTCTGGTCAGGTGACTACAGGGTTATAAACACAAAATCAAATAGGGGTAATGCTGGAGTAGGTTTAATAATGAATAGGAAAATAGGAATGCGGGTAAGCTACTACAAACAGCATAGTGAACGCATTATTGTGGCCAAGATAGATACGAAGCCCACACCTACTACAGTAGTACAAGTTTATATGCCAACTAGCTCTGCAGATGACGAAGAAATTGAAGAAATGTATGACGAAATAAAAGAAATTATTCAGATTGTGAAGGGAGACGAAAATTTAATAGTCATGGGTGACTGGAATTCGAGTGTAGGAAAAGGAAGAGAAGGAAACATAGTAGGTGAATATGGATTGGGGGACAGAAATGAAAGAGGAAGCCGCCTGGTAGAATTTTGCACAGAGCACAACATAATCATAACTAACACTTGGTTTAAGAATCATGAAAGAAGGTTGTATACATGGAAGAACCCTGGAGATACTAAAAGGTATCAGATAGATTATATAATGGTAAGACAGAGATTTAGGAACCAGGTTTTAAATTGTAAGACATTTCCAGGGGCAGATGTGGACTCTGACCACAATCTATTGGTTATGACCTGTAGATTAAAACTGAAGAAACTGCAAAAAGGTGGGAATTTAAGGAGATGGGACCTGGATAAACTAAAAGAACCAGAGGTTGTACAGAGATTCAGGGAGAGCATAAGGGAGCAATTGACAGGAATGGGGGAAAGAAATACAGTAGAAGAAGAATGGGTAGCTTTGAGGGATGAAGTAGTGAAGGCAGCAGAGGATCAAGTAGGTAAAAAGACGAGGGCTAGTAGAAATCCTTGGGTAACAGAAGAAATATTGAATTTAATTGATGAAAGGAGAAAATATAAAAATGCAGTAAATGAAGCTGGCAAAAAGGAATACAAACGTCTCAAAAATGAGATCGACAGGAAGTGCAAAATGGCTAAGCAGGGATGGCTAGAGGACAAATGTAAGGATGTAGAGGCCTATCTCACTAGGGGTAAGATAGATACCGCCTACAGGAAAATTAAAGAGACCTTTGGAGATAAGAGAACGACTTGTATGAATATCAAGAGCTCAGATGGAAACCCAGTTCTAAGCAAAGAAGGGAAAGCAGAAAGGTGGAAGGAGTATATAGAGGGTCTATACAAGGGCGATGTACTTGAGGACAATATTATGGAAATGGAAGAGGATGTAGATGAAGATGAAATGGGAGATATGATACTGCGTGAAGAGTTTGACAGAGCACTGAAAGACCTGAGTCGAAACAAAGCCCCCGGAGTAGACAATATTCCATTGGAACTACTGACGGCCGTGGGAGAGCCAGTCCTGACAAAACTCTACCATCTGGTGAGGAAGATGTATGAGACAGGCGAAATACCCTCAGACTTCAAGAAGAATATAATAATTCCAATCCCAAAGAAAGCAGGTGTTGACAGATGTGAAAATTACCGAACTATCAGCTTAATAAGTCACAGCTGCAAAATACTAACACGAATTCTTTACAGACGAATGGAAAAACTAGTAGAAGCCAGCCTCGGGGAAGATCAGTTTGGATTCCGTAGAAACACTGGAACACGTGAGGCAATACTGACCTTACGACTTATCTTAGAAGAAAGATTAAGGAAAGGCAAACCTACGTTTCTAGCATTTGTAGACTTAGAGAAAGCTTTTGACAATGTTGACTGGAATACTCTCTTTCAAATTCTGAAGGTGGCAGGGGTAAAATACAGGGAGCGAAAGGCTATTTACAATTTGTACAGAAACCAGATGGCAGTTATAAGAGTCGAGGGACATGAAAGGGAAGCAGTGGTTGGGAAGGGAGTAAGACAGGGTTGTAGCCTCTCCCCGATGTTGTTCAATCTGTATATTGAGCAAGCAGTAAAGGAAACAAAAGAAAAATTCGGAGTAGGTATTAAAATTCATGGAGAAGAAATAAAAACTTTGAGGTTCGCCGATGACATTGTAATTCTGTCAGAGACAGCAAAGGACTTGGAAGAGCAGTTGAATGGAATGGACAGTGTCTTGAAAGGAGGATATAAGATGAACATCAACAAAAGCAAAACAAGGCTAATGGAATGTAGTCTAATTAAGTCGGGTGATGCTGAGGGAATTAGATTAGGAAATGAGGCACTTAAAGTAGTAAAGGAGTTTTGCTATTTGGGGAGCAAAATAACTGATGATGGTCGAAGTAGAGAGGATATAAAATGTAGGCTGGCAATGGCAAGGAAAGCGTTTCTGAAGAAGAGAAATTTGTTAACATCCAGTATTGATTTAAGTGTCAGGAAGTCATTTCTGAAAGTGTTCGTATGGAGTGTAGCCATGTATGGAAGTGAAACATGGACGATAAATAGTTTGGACAAGAAGAGAATAGAAGCTTTCGAAATGTGGTGCTACAGAAGAATGCTGAAGATTAGATGGGTAGATCACATAACTAATGAGGAAGTATTGAATAGGATTGGGGAGAAGAGAAGTTTGTGGCACAACTTGACCAGAAGAAGGGATCGGTTGGTAGGACATGTTGTGAGGCATCAAGGGATCACCAAATTAGTATTGGAGGGCAGCGTGGAGGGTAAAAATCGTAGAGGGAGACCAAGAGATGAATACACTAAGCAGATTCAGAAGGATGTAGGTTGCAGTAGGTACTGGGAGATGAAAAAGCTTGCACAGGATAGAGTAGCATGGAGAGCTGCATCAAACCAGTCTCAGGACTGAAGACCACAACAACAACAACAAGGAACTCTATACTATGAATAGTCGTATAATGAATAATGAAGTGACTTTTTTGCAGATGATAATGAATGATGATGAATAGTGATGAAGAATATGCTACTATGGATAATGAATTTTTTTTTTTACAGGAGATGATGATAATGGAATTATGGTGATATGGATAATGAAGTTTTTCTTTACAGGTGATGATAATAATGGAGCTATGATGATATGGATAATGAAGTTTTTCTTTGCAGATGAGGATAATGTTGAAGTTTATGTATTTATGCTACGTAGTTATTTAAGAATTTGTTGCAGTTCGTTTTGACAGTATGTCTTATGTCGCATGGTATGATGACTGAGGGTTTTGGAAAGGACAGCTAGAGAACATATGTATTTAATACACGTTTCATTACCTGTTAATTCGAAGTTCACTACTTTTCAGCATAATATGCGTTTCTTCTTTCAGCTTAATAATCCATTTTGTATTTTTTTTGCAGGAGAAATTATTCATGAAATTAATGTGCTATAAGCAGTTGGTCATTAAACCTGTGTCTTTCATGAATGTGATCACATATACTCTATTTGTTTCATAACCTTGCTACAGCTGACTCATGACGAATGACGTTACCCATCTTCATTTGCAGCAATAAGTCAAAAGCAAATATTGTTATGCCCCAGCAATTAATTATCGATCCCAACGCAATGCATTGCTAGCACAATAAAAATGTATTACCAGTCCCAAATAATGATACCAATTTAAAAGAGTTATGAGTAATACTGAATAATTTTTTTCAACCACAGACTTTGAGTAATAGCTACAGAGTGTTACATTTTAAATATGTTATATGTCACTTGAATGATGAAAAATGTTTTGTAGTATTCAACACTTGCTGACCAATGAGTGTCACTGTTTCTTATATTTTAAATTTGTATTATGTCACTTACATGCTATATATATGAATACCAGTAGCTTGATGCTACACTCTTTAACTCCTGTTTTGAATGATGACTTCTGATGTTTTGTAACTGGTGAATGAGTGCCAATGTTCTCTGTAAAAAAAAAAAAAGATTTATGAACATTATTCTGTAATACTTCATACATGGTACAGAAATGTTCAATAACTGGGCGATGAGTGCCACAAATTACTCAAATTAGTTGTTAGACTAGTGTAATTATCAATTGTGACCTAATTATCAGAAATTACTGTAATATCCGTTTGTCCTGTCTATCCTCATGCTCATGGAGCACTATATTTGGTTTTTGCACTAATTCTACGTTGGTGTACCTTACAAGAATGTGGTGTTGAAACGACATGCTGTCCACCACCTTGAGCGATGGAGATGTTATTATGGTCCCACTGTCTGGTGTACCTAATGTACTACCAAAATGATAACATGGAATATTACTACGACATTTCAGTGTCTTGGCTACACTGATTAATACTTCAGGGAAAAGAACTTCAGATTGTCTTACTTGGTGTTGTGCTTCTGTAGAAAGATATGGACTTTCAGTGCAGCTGCGTGCAAACTAATGTGCTACAACCATGATGCAATCCTTCCCTTTCCTATCCTAGTTCTTGTAAAGTAGTAAAAAAAAGAAAAAAAACTACAGTGCGTGTGCACTTTGTCATTTGTTACTATGATTTGTACTCATTGCGTATACTTTTTGTGATTTCCTGGTATTCTGCACTACAGTGCGTGTGCACTTTGTCATTTGTTAATATAATTTGTACTCATTGCGTATACGTTTTGTGATTTCCTGATATTCTGCACTACAGTGCGTGTGCACTTACATCATTTGTTAATATGATTTGTATTCATTGCTTATACATTTTGTGATTTGCTGATATATTCTGAACTACAGTGCGTGTGCACTTTGTCATTTGTTAATATGATTTGTAATCATTGCGTATACTTTTTGTGATTTCCTGATATTCTGCACTACAGTGCGTGTGCACTTATGTCATTTGTTAATATGATTTGTATTCATTGCGTATACATTTTGTGAATTGCTGATATATTCTGAACTACAGTGCGTGTGCACTTTATGTCATTTGTTAATATGATTTGTACTCATTGCCTATACATTTTGTGATTTCCTGATATGTTCTGTACTACAGTGCGTGTGCACTTTTGCCATTTGTTAATATGTTTTGTACTCATTGTGTATACATTTTGTCTTTGCTTGATATGTTCTGTACTCAGTGCATGTGCACTATATTTTATTTCATGTTCTGCACTTATATATATGTATATATTCTGTGATTGTAAACTTAGTTAAGTAAGAAAAATTTGTTGCTCATGGCAAGTCCAATTGACTCACCATCGCTGCCAAATTTTTGCCCCCCCCACCCCCCCACCCCCCACCCAGTGGAGGGTTATGTAAGATGTATGCGCTGCCTGCAACAGGCAAGACTTAGGAGAGTCTCTGACCAGAGAGCAGTATGCAGTTAGTTGTTGCTTGTCGCTAGTCGGCAGTAGTCTGAAGTAGTCTTCAGTAGTCGGCGGTAGTCTGCGCGTGTCTGCGCGTGTTGGCAGTCTGCCCTGGTCGGGACTCTGGAGGATGAGTATTATTGTTTAAGGTAAAGAAGCAGCCTTGCGCATATCTAGTAATGTATGTGAATTGTCATTCCAATTTTTTTTAAAATGCCACAATAACAATTTTTATAATATAAAGTAATTTTTTTTTAAGAAAAGCATTCATTTCAATTTAAAGATTTTATCCAATGAATAAGTAATTCCTTTCACGAGTCACAAAGCATAGGCCAGCACTGCACGGAGCTGTGCCGAAAATTTTTTAGGTAAGAGCAGATATATTCGCAGCTTTTATTGAGGTAAGAATTTTTGCTTTTTTATTCAGAATGCAGGGCCGAGGCGCAGCGCTGCTGTCGTCATAAAATTTACCAGATTACTGAATTTTTTTTATTATTTTGGTGTTTAGGAATTTTTCTGTTTCGAACTTAACATTAAATGAGAAAAGGATTTTGTGGTAACATTAAATGTGAATGCATTTCTGCACAGAGATTATAAATGGGAGCCAATTTTGTTCAGAGGTTACAATATTTAAAATTCATTTAATTATTATTTCTGTGGGGAGGTTACATTTGGTTTATTTTTAATTAACATTTTTTGTGGGGAGGTTACAATAGTAAATGTGTGTGTCTACTGAATTCTCTGAGTTTTTCGTTGACTTGTTTCCCGTATTACAGTCTATAATGACACGTACATACGATAATAATACTTCGCGACAGACGAAAAGTGTGTGGCGGACCTGGAATCGAACTGCAATGCTCGCTGGTAACCACTTTCATATCCAGGCGCTACTCTCTAAATAGTCTCTACGCTGGAAGCCTATTCAACAGATTCATAGACATCCTCCTCCATATCTTTCTGGACCAACATTCTTGGGAGAAGGAATGTTGCCAAAGTTTGTTATTCAAGTCTTGGTTTGGGTTACAGCTTACATTTTAGTGAAATTTCGTTGCTGCTCCAGAATGTGTAACAGTCTTTGATTCCTTCCTAAACTATTAATTTAAAATGTAAAAGGGAAGATAGAAAATCTTAAATGGTTGTTGAGTGTTGGGAGGCGGGTATCAAATGGGAAAAGATCATTTAATTAGCAACAGTGTGGATATCTGTTGCATGTCAGCTGCAAAGAACGTCCGAGGTGTCCTGCATCATCGTATTCTGTGGAAATTAACGTGGGTGTGGCGGGGCGCGGAACACTCGTTACCGAATAAGGGACGTTGCACAAACCTCCCTCTGAGGTTTTCTAACGGCAGCATTCAAAAGTGAAAGAGGGCAGCCTTTGTGCTCTGTCCATTCTGGACTGACTTGTTTATAGCTACTGCACCAGATCAGGACAATTGAATGTGTCGTTCACTATTATTCAAACTGTTAGTGCAGTTAGTTCTACGAGGTGCAAAGACTGCAATGTTGTTGCAAGAATATGTTTTCAGATCAGTTATTAATGGTTAACATGACTGTCTGGCCTCTTCTTTCGCAACTGACATCAGTAATCGTCTCCTTCCCTTTCCCTTTCCCTTTCCCTTTCCTCTACCTTCAATTCCCATTTAATAATAATGGTTTATTTTGCAAAGCGTCTAGGGCACTTCATTTATTTCCTAGTAACTTTACATAGTTTTCAGCCTTTGGATAGTATGCTGTGCTACAATTATTTAATGACTATGATTGACGTTTTATGTGTAATTGTGTTGTTAGTGAAGACAGCAGTGTCTGAATATTTTACTGCAGCGAGATGCTAAATCTCGGACCCCAGCTATGACTTTTATACGGGTAACGTAATTTTTCCAGGAGATTTTTATTTAGGCCCCGTATTGCGGTGGTTCCTCTGAGCAAAGTTATAAAACGAACACACGCACAGTCGGAACTGTAGCGTTCTTGGTTAAAGGCAATACTAAATAACATTTCAATAAGTGCACTAATCGTTTTAAGGGAAGATGTAACGGAAAATGTAAATATTTATTTAAAAATCTTTACAGCCATATTTATGATTGTACAAATCTAAAATTTTGCATGTGTATAGCAAAAGAGCTGTGTTTTAACAGAAAAATATAATAAAATATGCAGGATTAATAATAAAAAGCCACAAATCAAATTCTAATCATGCAATTAATTTGGAAATTTTATTGTAGTGTCCTGAGAAGGTTATAAGACCACTGAACTACAGTTATTAATTTACGGTACAAATTGTATCATTAACAGAGTTTTTAATTTTGCACATCCAAAATTAACTTCTCTTTCTACATATAATCATCTAAAAATCTGAATGTGATTGCAGGATCCCGAATTTTTTAGTTCCAGGGAGATAACAATATGTTGCGAACAATTCCTGGAAATTTCATAGCATTAGCGCATACAATTTTTGAGGAAAGGCTTCTAATAACGTAAAAAATGTAAAACAGAGAAAAAATATAAAACAGAAAAAAAATGGGATTCAAAGATTTTCTTCTCATACTTCTACAAGTGATAAGCTTGTCTCAATTTTAAAATCCTCCATACTGATACTCCTCATCCTACAGGTTTCTCTTCTCTCCTCTTTGAATTTCCTTGGCCTGTATCTGCAGGTAAGACACTGATCTGTTAACTTTCTTGACCCTGTTCTCGTCGATGGCGTAAAATGATTTTGTTGTAAACACACTAGGATCTATACTAGCTGTTTTTAGCACTTCACTTCTGCCATTATTTACGTTATTGTAACATAAAACTGCATCATAGACACCTATTTTGAGTACTTCAAGTCAATAGAATGTCCTTTTCGAGCATCTAATCCAAATTAAATTACTGAGGCTTTCATTTGCGTGTTGTGTCTTTCGGTCAAGATACTTCCTCAATCAATCAGGGTTTGCAAGAAACCTGAATGTGGGCTTAATTGCATTCATAAGAGGTTCTGGTAATGAGTGTTTATGTGAATACGTCTCATTTCTGTTGCTGAACTTACACCAAACGTCTTTAGGACACAGATTGTTCTTTTTGTTTGGTCGGTGGATAGTTTGTGGAAAAAATTTCCCACACAGCACGCTCCATTGCCTCTAAATTATGTGTGTATTTCCTGGTAGCTCTCCCATAAAATAACTAAAGAGAGTCAATTTCTTTCAGAGTAAGCCTGCGTTTTCCACCCTCAAGTACTTCACTTTTTTCCTCTTTCAGCAAGCAACGAAGCCTGCCAACCCATTCCAATTTTTCTATTGTATTGTACGGACTTTTATCTGTTATAGCTTTGAACGAAGAGGAGTCCCCATTACCAAGGTATTTAGTATATCTAACACCATACTGGTCTTCAGATCTGGAGAACATCCGTATAACTGCAGCAGCGTCCATGCCCCCACGTGAGCCACTATAATTTTTAGAGCATGCTACTGCATGATTTTCTTGCCACAGTTTATCACTGTCTTGATTGTTGGACATTTTCCTTGTTGCACACTGGTGGCTGTATTTAGACATAGTTTCTACATCTAAAACTTTAACTGAGTAACTCCATACAGAGATGTGTGACCCCTTTTCATCAAGGTCCCATCTACAGACACCGAGCGAGGTGGCGCAGTGGTTAGCACACTGGACTTGCATTCGGGAGGACGACAGTTCAATTCCGCGTCCGGCCATCCTGATTTAGGTTTTCCGTAATTTCCCTAAATCTCTCCAGGCAAATACCGGGATGATTCCTTTGAAATATCACGGCCGACATTCCTAATCCGATGAGACCGATGACCTCGCTGTTTGATCCCTTCCCCCAAACAACCCAACCCATCTACAGACACACACAGATCAGTAACACTTGTAGGAGATTCACTGTCATGAATATCTACCCCAGGATCTATTTCTTTTTGGCTTATTCCCAACAATTTCTCCACAGCTTTCTTTATAGAAACTTTGGCAGTATCGCATACAGTATCAGACATTTCGTTATTCTTCCAAACCTTGCACAACGTGGAGGCATGTTCAGAAAACCACACAATAAATTACCTCCTTTCCAGCCCTGTCCTAGGCATCTCAGAGCATATCATAACCTAAAATTGCCTTCCTAGGTACCGGTGTCAGTTTTTTTTTGGAGGAGGAAAATAAAAATCCGTAGCCACATGAATTACAAATTAATTTAAAATCACAAGCTATTCCCATTCTTCTTTCTTTAACAACAATCATGCGTTCCGTATTTTTACAGCTACACACGAACATGAAAACTTTGTAGCCTGGCAGAGAAGCTCTAAATCAGTAAGTGTGAATCCAGTGTAATCCATATCAACATCATTTACGCACCTGTACAATTCTCCTGCCCCACGTTCCAATGCTGAAACTGAGAGCTTATGTTCTTCATTTAGAGCTGCTGCTTCTTTTTTGTTGATCAACCGATTTCCATGAACCCTCCGTTTCCTAAACACCCATTATGCATAAATCTTGACTTCCACCTAAAGGTTTGCGAATTCAACCTTCCACCTACTAATAAATGTTAGTATTGTCAAAAGGTAAATAAACTACATGCAAGAAAGTTTTCAGGCAAAGGTATAGATGTCAGCTAGAGATATTGAAAGAAAATAGCCTTCACGCTGACAAAAATCCCGTTGAAGCAAGCAGCTTCCTAAACTTCGGGGAAGGTGGGAGTAGCCACCACTGCAGATTTAATTATTTTAACAATTTAAAGACATTTCTAAAGCTTCTATCAAGATAAAATTCACACACAAGGTACATACCGACCTACACAAAAATAAACGTTTATGGAGGGTTCCCAGGGACTTACGGATTATAGATTTTAATATACAGGTGTATAAACGAAGTCATCTATGAAATGGGATTCAATATCTGCATTTTTATTATTCCTAGCTTACCAAGGTAAAAGTACATATTACAGCGCACTTTATTGTTCACTGGCTCTTGTAGCGGCTCCTCCTAGAAAAGCGTTTCCACTGTACTGCGTATTGCTCATTTGAAACAATACGAAGGAATGAAAGGGAGCATGAAATTCAGCGACACGTCGTCGTAGAAGTCATCAGAGATGGAGCACTGATTTGAACTAGAGAGAAATTTGATATGTTTGATTTGGAGATACCACCAGTGAACCGCGATAGTAGTACTGATAACCTTTATTAGAATGACCGAACGGAGTTTTGGAAGTTATTTCTGTAGAACGCGAGTGCATCGAATGAGTGATTGTACCACTTCCCGTAGTCCAGCACAAGAAATTTCTCCCATGAATATTTTTTATATTAAGCAGAAGCTTCGTCACAACGTACAACTTTTGTAGAAATACATACCTTCACCTGATATTTTTAAAAGCGTTATTTACGCTACTAATTTCAACGCTTCAGACACCAATACATCGAACGTCCACATATGGAGAGCACACTGTTCGGAAAGACATCTACGGAACCCGTACTGTAGTGGTTGCTGTATTATGCACATATACGACTGCAATACTGCGTATTTCTGCACCAATTCGGTCGGCCACTGTTCCTCTGTCCATACTTTTGTGATGGGTTGGCGGTGCGGAACTGCGAAACATGCAGGAAGAGAGTGAATGAGGTTTGGTGGAGCCGTGCCGTTTTCAGTGCCGTGGCCGGCCTCGGTAGGTTTCTCGTTGAGGATCCGTGGCACGGACTGCCCGATCGAGGGGTCCCACTCGTTCTCGACTGGACTTAAATCAAGGGAGTTCGGTGACCGGGGAGGTACGGTAAACTCATCCTGGAGCTCTTCGAGCCACGCACGTATACTGCGAGTACTGTGACACGTTGCGTGTCCTGCTGTTAGGTGCCATAGTGACGAAGGAAAACAAACTGCATATAGGGATAGACATGGCCCCCAAAGACAGATGCATACTTGTGTTGATAAATTGTGCTTTTCAGAACGAGGAGGTCACCCACGGAATTCCACGAGAACATTCAGCAGGCCGTACCGGTCCCTCGTCCGGTTTGGACCCTTTCGACGCGTGTTGCAGGGTTTGCTTTCAGACATTTCACGCCGTACACACCAATGGTCATCTGTCTGGTGGAGCACAAAACGTGTTTCGTCTGGAAAGGCCGCCTGTTAGTCAATGGATATCCAGCTGCAGTAGTGGGGTACAGCAGTCAGCATGGGTGCACGAACCAGGCGCTTGATGCTGAGGCCAACACGCAGCAACATTTGCTGAACGATCGTTGAGGAGGCACCGTTGGTAGCCCCTTGGTTCATCTGGGCGATCAGTTGCTCAACAGCTGCAAGTCTGCTCTCCCGCATACATCTCCGCAGCTGTCGTTCCCCCCTGTCATTCATATAGCCCGTGAGGCACCACCGTTGCCTCAGCGCCGGTTTCTGATACCGCCATTTTGATGTGCACGGTGTACTTTAACCACGGCGGCACGCAAACAGATTACAAACTTAGTTGTTTAGGAAATGGTTCCACCCACGTGTCGGAAGCCACGATCACGCACTTTTGGATGTCAGGTAAATCGCTTCATTTCCGCAATTTTTGTTTTTTAATTGGCTTTCGGGCCGTGCGTTTCAACGATTCAGAACTTTCATTAGGGCCAGGCCGTACCCTGGCACGAAGTTCCTTATGTTTAGACTTATTATGTAACGCTATTTAGGTGATTTTCGTGTCAGTTATGAAAGTCTGAAGATAAGGACAACACAACACCCAGACTTCATTTTCGCATAACGACACGTATCATACACCCTCCACTGCTAGTGTTGCCACCTGCCGCCTGTGGGAGGTAATTGTACGTTGACGTCGAACATAGCCGGTGGTCATATTAATGTGACGGGATCCATGTAGAGTACTTCGGCATCTATGTCTCTTACTTAACATTCCTGCATGTCACACAGTACTTTAGACACGGATAGATTTCATTCTTTTTTAATGCGACGAATACTTTTCTCACTTTTTATTTGTAACAGGAGGTAGGATCAGTATTTGGTTTTTTAGCAAATAATGGCTACTAGATTATCTCGCAAAACATTCCACAACAGTTTCTACAGAAGCCCTCAGTGTGTTGCAAGATTGTGCAAAACTGTGAGGGCAAGGCGTCGAGACCTCACCCGCCTGAATTCGGGATCGTCAACAGGGGAGTCCAGCAGACAGATAACGGTCAACTCCAAGCAGAGCTTCAGCACGCGCGTGGAGCGTTGATAAGAGCGAACGCCTTGAAAGCGATCCGTGCTGCCTGTCCGCGCAGCCAGTGCACGGAAGGAGTCACCTCCGCCGCCACCGCTGTGACCCACCGTACAGCACTCAGCCAGCTCTGACCACAGTGGCCGGCAGCGGTGTGCGAGCACCAGATGGACGCCAAGATCTACAAGTCCAATCCCAACCCAAAGGCTACGGCGAACCCCATCTCCAGACTCTTCGTGTGGTGAGCACTCACCATGTTTTCTGTGCTCCTATGGCTAAAAATGTATTTTTCTCCTATTTTTTCTTCCTAACATACAAGTGGTCCTTCAGTAATGCTTTTCATATGTGACTCCAACAAATCCATGAATTAGATTTCAAAGACCACTTGCTGAGACACGGCGGCTTGGAAAAGCTAGTTATTATGTTACAATTAATGTTCCAACTTTTTAGCGTCTAAGTGCGGTTTACCAACAAAAAAACTGAATTTTGCAGACTCTTCTGCAAATACGCTGTTAATATTTACAGCCATTTATCCTAAATCACTAGAACAGTTGTGTTATTATTGTAGATAAGTGTATCCGACCTTACGTTTTATTTTAAAACAGACTGTAACTGTTCAGCATCTTGGGTGGTTTACAAGGAAATAGTTATTGTAATTGTATTAGACTTGGTTTCGCAACACCGTTGAATTTTTTGAACAAAATTTTCGCGATTGACTTTGTCTTAATCTCGCCTTTAAAACAGTATCAGGTGTGTTGGCTAGAGCTGCAACTAAACTGTTTAAAGAACTTTATAAACGTAACTGCTTACAGCAGTCAGATATTTGAAGTAAAAAATATTGAGCTTTCAGCTGTACATTTGCAACTTTGTTTCTCAGTCTGCTTCACTTATTAGAAGCATCATTTCTGGAGGAAGAGCTGTGCAGTGAAAAATCAAAACGACGTTGACATCAAGCAGGATACAATCATACGTTCTACATAACTATATGTCACGATGAAGTGCATACAGACAATAAAACTGACTTCAGTGCGATTCGTACAGGTAGGACTATGTATGAACCGCATCGAAGTCATGCATTTTTGTATGCATTTCATCGTTACATTTATTTACATGGAACATGTGATCGTATCCAATTTCATGTTAAAGTCGTTTCCATTTTTCACTGCACAGCTCTTCCTCCATTGACTTGCTTCTAATTGGTGGTGGTGGTTGTTGTTTGGTTAGTGGGGCGCTCAACTGCCCAGTCATCAGCGCCTGTACAAAGTCCCAATTTCTTCACATTCCACTTTTTAACACAGTCCAATCTAGCCACTGTCACGAATGATAATGATGAAATGATGAAGACAACACAAACACCCAGTCCCCGAGAAGAGAAAATCCCCAACCTGGCCGGAATCGAATCCGGGACGCCGTGATCCAGAGGCAGCAATGTTAGCCACTAGATCACGAGCTGTGGACTTCTAGTAAGTGAAGCCGGTTGAGAAATAGAGTTGGACGTGTACAGCTGAAAGATCAAGATGCTTTATTCCACGTTAAACCGTTTCAGATAAGCTTAAAGCCGAGACTGCAATTGTGAGATTTAAGATGCGTATGTCATATGCAGGCAATGACGGAACTGTCGTCGTTAAAAAAAAAAAGATATAGTAGTTCGTTGCTTATCTGGAAGTAGCTTTTGTGATGGTAATTACACGCAGAATTGTATTTATTGTTAATATTTTGTGCGCAGTCTGCTTCAGTGTTGTGTTCAGGTTCATCTGGATACCAGGTGATCATGTGGAGGCCGAGTAGTCATCATTATACGTCTCATCTCGGGGCATGAGTGTGGTTCAATGTAACAGCGAAATGGATTGCATATAAAATAAGACTACAAATACATGAATCCCTGCTCCATACAGATACAGTAACAACTGTCGATCCATGACCTATCGGAAGAGAGATAGGTGTATAATAGTCTAATGGGAAGCCCTTCGCGCGTACAATGCTGTTGTGTGCAGGACGGCTTAAGCTCCAGATGGCTAGTGAAACGAAGAATATCTCAGAGGATCAACACTTGGTGCAGAGACTGGCAATTCGCCGTGAACCTAGATGAATGCAACAGACTGTCGGATACATACTGCATGGAAGCTGTTACTACATCATTATGTAGTAGGGATGATACCTTTATCTGTGTTTATTATACACTGAACATAAGCAGACGAATACATCCATTACTGCTATAATAGATTACACTGTAGGTAGAAACCACTTTAAATAGTAACAATTGTAGAATATCCGGCAGGAAGTGTCTGGGCCAATCGAAAATAGTGTGAAACAAATATAGCTATGGCAAGCTATTTTAAATGCTATTTAATTTCTCTAATGCAGCCGTATTGGATACAGCAGAATTCTCACAATGTTATAGAACAAGCGGAACGCTGTGTAAACATGAATATTCGCAAGTCCTTATGTTTTGCTTTACACTTATTATGCAGTACTTTCTGCTTCTATAGAGGTGGGCTAAAACTGACATTTTCAACGAACTTCATTTCCTGCTGGGTCAGTACCTTCACATGCTTCCTGCTTTGACATCTGAATACTAACTACTTGCAAAACGCAGGTGTCTGGGAGCATATGATTACAAAAAAATGATTACAAAAAAATGGCTCTGAGCACTATGTGACTCAACTGCTGAGGTCATTAGTCCCCTAGAACTTAGAACTACTTAAACCTAACTAACCTAAGGACATCACACACATCCATGCCCGAGGCAGGATTCGAACCTGCGACCGTAGCGGTCTCGCGATTCCAGACTGCAGCGCCAGAACCGCGCGGCCACTTCGGCCGGCCATATGATTACAAAAGAGTAGAATGATATGTCTGTGTTCTTGGATGTACAGCCGAGAACTTCAAACGCAAAATGAGACTGACTTTTAGACATTCTCGAGTGATACGGCATACCAAGCAGAGTATAAGGTTGTAATATTTGGTTGTTTCTGTAGACGTAAGAACTTATTCCACCCGATGTTTCCATTAAACGGAAATCTTGTGTCTCAGGTGGATGCGGGATCTGGTATGGAAAGGAAACCTGACAGAAGACGATCTGTTCGACAGGCTCGACCAGGACGCAACGGATAAACTGGGAGACAGACTGCAGAAGTAGGTTTAGCTACTACGCACGTACCTGTGGTCACTTAATGATAAACACCATTCGTATTTTAATCGGCCTTTATTGATTATTAATCTTGTTTTAGAGCTTGGGGTGAAGAACGTGCCGCAGCGAAGCAGAAGGACATCAAACCCAGTTTAGCGAAAGCTATTTTCAGAACTTTCTGGTTGCGCTACTTTATCTACGGCGTGGCTGATCTTTTCGATCAACTAATCTTCAGGTAAGCCGACCAGTCGTGTTTGTTGATATGCCAATGACGTCGCCTCGTACGGGAAACTGCTTATGCACTGATGTTCAATACGATTTTTTTGCCCAAATGGACCAATTTCAGCAAGGAAAGTTGCATAACTTTAGAGAGAAATTTAAAAGAAAGTTACCTTTCATGCAGTTAGCCGCATAAGGGATGGTCTCTTTTTCAGTTTCTATTAATGGAAATGATGTGTTAATTCACTGCAAAGGCCTGTTAATAATTCTTACATGGTATCATCTCAGCAGATAGAATTCTGCTGTATGCCAATCAACAGTCAAAAACATAAAGTGATCATATAGTAGAGTCGGTCAGTTCGTGCACCAGACTCGCTTGTTGCTCATGAGCATAACAGCTGCTCTGGAATGAGGCAGCGGGTAACTCGTGGCTCAAGTACAAGCGCTCACGAGCGAGGCGACTCGGTCATACTCGCAGCTAAAGGGAAATAGGCCAAGTTTGGCAGTCGGAGACCTGCGATGAAAACAGCACGTTCGGTGTGTACACATTTGACGAATTCATCATTTCATCTTCGTAATACACATATAAAAAAAGTTTTGCATCACCTCGGCTCCGAGAGCTCCGGCACCTGTGCACAAAATTGGAATAGAGGTCAACATAAACATCATTTCCGCCCTTTTTATTGCTCATGAAAACCACACATTGCATGTTGTACCACCATACAGCGAGACCTTCAGAGGTGGTGGTCCAGATCGCTGTACACACCGGTACCTCTGATACCCAGCATAACGTCCTATTGCGTTGATGCATGCCTGTATTCATCGTGGCATACTATCCACAAATTCATCAGGGCACTGTTGGTCCAGATTGTCCCACTCGTCAACGGCAATTCGGCGTAGATCCCTCAGAGTGATAGGTGGGTCACGTCGTCCATAAACAGCCCTTTCCAATCTCTCCCAGGCATGTTCGATTGGGTTCATGTCAGGAGAACATGCTGGCCACTCTAGTCGATCGATGTCGTTATCCTGAAGGAAGTCATTTACAAGATGGGCACGATGCGGGCGCGAATTGTCATCCATGAAGATGAATGCCTCGCCAATAGGCTGCCGATAAGGTTGCACTATCGGTCGGAGGATGGCATTCACGTATCGTACAGCCGT
Organism: Schistocerca serialis cubense; assembly: GCF_023864345.2. Classification (NCBI taxonomy): domain Eukaryota; kingdom Metazoa; phylum Arthropoda; class Insecta; order Orthoptera; family Acrididae; genus Schistocerca; species Schistocerca serialis. Next base: position 717,331,341 of record NC_064639.1, on the reverse strand, counting down.
TACGGCGCTTTCCGTGAGCACCAGTGGTGTACATTGGCCATAATGCCACCCCAAAACATCAGGGAACTTCCACATTGCTGCACTCGCTGGACAATGTGTCTAAGGCGTTTAGCCTGATCGGGTTGCCTCCAAACACGTCTCCGACGATTGTCTAGTTGAAGGCATATGCGACACTCATCGGTGAAGAGAACGTGATGCCAATCCTGAGCGGTTCGTTTAGCATGTTGTTGGGCCCATCTGTACCGCGTTGCATGGTGTCGTGGTTGCAAAGATGGACCTCACCATGGACGTCAGGAGTGAAGTTGCGCATCATGTAACCTATTGCACACAGTTTGAGTCGTAACACGACGTCCTGTGGCTGCACCAAAAGCATTATTCAACATGGTGGCGTTGCTGTCAGGCTTCCTCCTAGCCATAAGCAGTAGGTAGCGGTCATCCACTGCATTAGTAGTTCTTAGGCGGCTCGATCGAGGCATGTCATCAACAGTTCCTGTCTCTCTGGATCTCCTCCAGGTCAGAACATCACCACTTTGGTTCACTCCGAGACGCCTAGACACTTCGCTTGTTGAGAGCTCTTTCTGGCACAACGTAACAATGCGGACGGGATCGAACAGCGGTATTGGTCATCTAGGCATGGTTGAACTACAGATAACACGAGCGGTGTACCTCCTTCCTGTTGGAGTGACCGTAACTGATCGGCTGTCGGACCCCCTCCGTCTAATAGGCGCTGCTCATGCATGGTTGTTTACTTCTTTGGGCGGGTTTAGTGACATCTCTAAACAGTCAAGGGACTGTGTCTGTGATACGGTATCCACAGTCAACGTATGTCTTCAGGAGTTCTGGGAACTGGGGTGATGCAAAACTATTTTTGATGTGTTTATGTTGAACTTAGAATTTTCATGTTGTCTTGTCCAGAAACATCTCAAAAGCAGGAAATAATGGTCACACGATTTGCTCTATGAGAATGTGCCAGAAAAGAAACTTTCCTTTACCATACTCAAACTATATTTTTTAAGCCATTTTATGTCTGTTTAATGGAAGAAATGACATTTTTATACTTAAACGAAAAATAAGATTAAAACTGCTGGAGTAATGAATGATCAATTGGAATCAGTTAATGAAATAGAGCTTGAAGATAACGTAGCACAGTAAATGACGTCTGTGTATCTGGAATTAAAGAATCTATTGTTAACACAAAACTTCTGAATACAAACCTTTATATTACATTTATATCATACAAGTGAAGGCCATTAACGCCAGATTTTTTGTGTTCCATCTTGTACGAAGTGATTGTCTTCATAAAATAATTTTCTTGTCGTTCTTATTGTTATGAGTTAACAAAATGTAATGGACACGTTCTGGGTCGATGCTGCAGCACTTCTCGAGTACAATTAAGCCTGTCCTGCTATAATTTCTTTCGTTTCCAGTTCTAATAGAGCGAAAGCAGAGGATTTCTTTCGTCGCTTTAAAGAGTTTGGGGAAGGCAAAGGCATTGTCCCTGCACCACGACAAACCGTTCTTGATGTTTTTTCCTGGGGCGCACATGTTCAAATATTTCGCATGTTCATCTTTGCGTTTAGAAGCTGATGAACGCCAGTTTCGGAACTTCTTTACGGGAGAAGGAATGGGATTTTCTTACTCTTCTTTTAAGATTATACTGTTTATCTTCTGACGAAAAATTTGATAAATATTTTCCTTCTTCGCTTCACTCGTGGCAACGGCCTTGCCGCAGTGGATACACCGGTTCCCATGAGATCACCGAAGTTAAGCGCTGTCGGGCGTGGTCGGCACTTGGATGGGTGACCATCCTGGCCGCCTTGCACTGTTGCCATTTTTCGGGGTGCACTCAGCCTCGTGATGCCAATTGAGGAGCTACTCGACCGATTAGTAGCGGCTTCGGTCAAGCGTACCACCATAACGACTGAGAGAGCGGTGTGCTGACCCCACGCCCCTCCTATCCGCATCCTCCCCTGAGGATGACACGGCTGTCGGATGGTCCCGGTAGGCCACTCGTAGCCCGAAGAGGGAGTGCTTGTTGTCTTCTCTTCACTCAGCCAACTTAACTACTACATTGCCATCTTCACTGTGGCATGTATCTATTAAACTAAATGCTCACGGCACCATAAAAGGCAGGGTCGGTTCTGTTCCACCCTCCAGGTTATTTGTGGCCTCTTTGGAAGGTTGAACGAATTTAATTACTCCCCCCCCCCCCCCCGCCCCCTATTACGTCAGGCTTGTATAAAGATACCAATTCTTGCTCGCTATTTTTTTAACAGGAAATTCTCAGTTCCATTTTTCTATGAATGAGGTGAATCCAACATCATGTGGACACTACTCCATCTCGTTTCAACATCTCGATGTAATGTTTTTTTCTAATTTTGCCACCAGACCACAGCGTTTTATACGTAAATCCTCCAGTTCTACGCTCTACGTGGATAGAATCATAAATATCAGATAATTCTTCACCGAGGAACTTGTTATCCAGTGTGTGCCTCAACGCTGTGTTTTTACAGTGCACTGCGGATAGCAGACGTTTGTGGTGTTGAAGAGCTTCCTTTATGTCCGCCCCTTGATCCATCACAGTTGTCACTTTGTTTAGTTCAGAGGAGATGTATCCACCTCAGACAGTTTTTCATGTAACTCTGTAAGAATATTTTCACTCCTTTTTGAAACGTCGGGAAACTTCGTTGCGTGGAGTACATTGTTTCTCAGCTCATAAATGACATCGAACTCTACCCGCCAGGGTAGCTGAGAGCGCTAGTACGCTGCTTCCTGGACTCGGGTAGGCGTGCTGGCCCCAGATCGACTCCACCCTGAGGATAAACGACATGGGCTGGTGTGCCGGCGGTTTTCCACATCCCACTAGGTGAATACTGGGGTGGTCCCCACATCTCGCCTCAGTTACACGACTCGCAGATATTTAAAACACGTTCACACTATTTCATGGTTTACACTAGACGCAAACAGCTGGGTTCTCTGATTCGATCCTGGGGGGTATGGGGTGGCGACAGGAAGGGCATCCAGCCACCCCTTTAAATTAACCATGCCAAATCCGTTGTAACCATGCTGACCCTGCGCAAACTGAGGGACAAAGGCACAAGCGGAAGAGGAACAAGAAGAAGAAGAAGAAGAAGAAGAAGAAGAAGAACCACCTTACATCGAAGTCTACAATATTAGTCGATGTGAAAGTCAGATAAAATATTTAGCGATAATTGTCAGTCCTAAAATCGCTCGTCGAACACACTTACTGGTAAACAGCTTTCTTTAACTATGGCAAGATCTCACTTCTCAGTCAGCAATATCTTGCATATGTCAAGGGACAGTTCTCAGGGAAGACAAAATCTCTTGTGCTCTCACCATCCTGAACTTGGCTCCAATATATATTACTCCTTTTGAAAGGCTAATAAACCCTCCCCCCCCCCCCCCCCCCCATCCCAACAATAATGAAAGGGCATAGATCCAACTCTCACAGCTGCACCCATTTGTCCCTAATTGTCTCTCTGTCGATGTTCGGTAGTGTTGTAGATGTAGAATGTGTGATACTTCGACCGATGTGTCTTTTCACGCTCATGGTGCTACCCTTGTGTGCAAGTAATGCTTTGCATCCCTCCCTTCATCACTGAACGTAATCCACAGGATCGCAAGTATCTCTTTCAGCCACCATCTGTAATCAAAAACAAACATCTATTTTGTCAAATACAGCTCGTATTATTTTCTCATATGTCTGTAACATAATGAAGCAATTCTTTCGTAAACTATAAGGCTACAAGAAGTAAAGCGGAAAATAATACGATTATTTTTCCTGTAATTTCCTAAATAGAAATTTGGTGGGCAGCCCTTCAGTACATTATAAATATAATTCAAATCTCGATGAAGTCGAAGCACATTTTCTAATTTCGTTCACGAAAAGGATTATCCATTTTATTTTACACGATTTTTTTCGTATTTTAAACAGCGACCTTCGTCCGTGACTGGGCTTTCCAACTTTATGTCGAACTCAGTTAATCTAAATTAGACTATGAGCGAAAGAAGTACATCAGTTTTTATAGTTTGTAATGTATACGTCCAAGTTTCTGGCCATCTAGCGTTACTCGTGTTTGCTAAAACTTTGAATGAAATGTAAATAAACTGGTTCTGAATTGCGTCGTGTTATCGTAATAAAAAGACAGCAGATAACGAAACGTTGTACTACATACCACAATTTTAGTAGTTCGTCAGAGCAGAAGGCATTCAAGCGAACTCGCGTCCGCAGCTCGTGGTCTCGCGGTCGCGTTCTCACTTCCCGAGCACGGGGTTCTGGGTTCGATTCCCGGCGGGGTCAGGGATTTTCACCTGCGTCGAGATGACTGGGTGTTTGTGTTGTCGTCATCATTTCATCATCATTCGTGAAAGTGACGAGATTGGACTGAGCAAAGGTTGAGAATTTGTACGGGCGCTGATAACGCGCGGTTTGAGCGCCCCACAAACCAATCATCATCATCAAGCGAACTCAAACTTTAATAGCCAGAGGCTCTTTTATAGACTTTCATTCAGTGGTGCTGATGACTCTTCAAAAAACATCTCATTCAGCAAAGTGCGTTATTAATTAATTCAACGTAAGTAATGAAGTGATAATTTAAATCATGCATTCAAAATATCTGTTAGATACTGATTTATTTCCACTATTATATACAGATCGTATCTTTCCTAGAAAGTCTTCAGCAGACGAAATGAACACTAGAAGTAACTACGAGGTCAAATGAAATTTAGTTTCACTAGCTTTTTCGGTCACAAACTGCGACAGTTAATAGCGTGGAATACAAAAGTTTTAATTCAGCATAGCGTCTTTGGTTCACTTGCTCACAAAGGATATCTGTTACGAGCTCGCGAAGTCCACATTCGCAATAACATTCGCAAATAAATTGGTTCAAATGGCTCTGAACACTATGGGACTTAACATCTATGGTCATCAGTCGCCTAGAACTTAGAACCACTTAAACCTAACTAACCTAAGGACATCACACAACACCCAGCCATCACGAGACAGAGAAAATCCCTGACCCCGCCGGGAATCGAACCCGGGAACCCGGGCGTGGGAAGCGAGAACGCTACCGCACGACCACGAGATGCGGGCAAATAAATTGAACGTTCTAATAATGTACTACAAGTGCTCGTAACTGTTCGTGAAGTGAAAGAGATATGAAAATAAATCTTAAGCACTCTTGTATGAAATGACTGTAAGAGCAAATTTCAGGAAAATTGGATAACATTATCGTGGCACTTCGTCCAGCGAACGACAAATGACAATAATTCCTAATTAATTAAACTAGGTGACCGGCTCTATTATTTAGATATAAGTTACAATATTTGAATATTTTTTATTTAGTTCTTAATGCTATTGTGTCGCATAAGGGGCAGTCAAATGAAAGCGAGACACAAGGAAAAAGTAAGTAAATTGTTAATACATTTATCCCACTGCGCGACAAGGTGGTCGGTGCGTTCACGCAAAAATGTTAGCGGTTGCCGAATAAACCATGATTGCACCCAGGTGTGCGCCTCTACGTCCGAAGCAAGTCGATGGTCACGAATGTCTTTATTCAGGCCTCCGAAAGTATGGAAACTGCATGGGGGGGGGGGGGGGGGATGGGACTGTATGGAGGATGTGTAAAGGTTTCTCAGGGAGACTTTTGCAGAGTCTTGTCAGTTTGTGGACTCTCCCACATTATTTCGACTACGCTGCAACCGCAAACTTACTTCCACGAAGGCATTGGCCCGCTTGCCTCAGTGGGATAAATGTATTAACAGTTATGGCCATTACTTTTGAAATAGTAAACAATTTACTTATTTTTTTCCACTTGTCTCATTTTCGTTTGACTGTCCCCTATAAATCATATATTCTATAGAGAAAATGGACGCTTGACTCTTGCATGAACTAAAATTTCACAAATAGTAAGTGTAGTTCAGCTTTTTTTGTCCTGTGACAGTGGGTATGCATAATCGAACAACATTGGTGGCAGATAAATGATTGCTTGATTAGTATGTTTCATATGTTTTGTTACATTGTTTGTGTAGCCGTTACCTCAGCAGTAATATTTCATTCTAGAGGAATCAGTTCTACATCAAAGCCGAAACAAACTGCAAGGTCACTCTTTTCCTCGAAGATGACAACCTACCACGTGTGCCACGTCTGCACTGGCAAGTTTAGTGCAAGAACACATTCACAAACTTTCATCGAGTTACGAATGCAGTAGCCGGTGTACCTTTCCAGGGACTGCCCGAGTATTGAAGTCATGCAGTCTTCCAGTAGGCTTCTACCAAGCACCAATGTGCTGACATAATGTTGTACTAGTCCTGCCACACTAGGACCTTGCTCGTAGCACTTAAAGAAACATGCCGTAGTGTCCCAGGCGGCATCCGATCAACATCTCTGGAGAAGCTGCACTATCTTGCTGGAACAGCACCCCTATACAAATGAGGTAGCACGGACGAGAGGCAGGTCCAAAGCCGTAACATTTTCAGCTCAAACCCTTTCCGGTCACAGCCAGCACAGCTGAGACTCAAATGAAGAAAGAGTTTTCTGTGAACAAATGAGATGCTCGTAGGACCAGTTAAGCAAGCATTAACCAGAGTGACTTGCCTGGAGCTAGCACTCTATAAACTGGCTGGCGGATGGAAGGAAGTCACGAGACCAAACGGAACACTGAGGCACAGAGCCGACTGAGAAGTGACGCCACAGCTGCGGCTACTCATTGGGGTGGACGGTGTGTGACTGCGATGTTGAACAGAGTAGCGGCCAATGGATAAGAGTGCTGTTCGCGCTTCGTGCCCAGCTGCGTCCACTGACGTCGACCTGGCCGACGCTACAGCTGCTCACTGCGGTCGAATACTCGTCAGGAACATATTAATTTTACGTTACTCCGTCTTAACGTATGAACAGCTATGGAAAGTGATGAAATAGTAACGAGGTAGCAGCGTTCCAAACCACTGCCCTGGAGCCAGGGAAGAAGTCCCACAACCATCTGCCCCAATGTATTAAACGCAGCACTGCTCATTGAATATCATCTGGACTTATCTCAGCACCGTCTTAAATTTTACCCCATTCCATGTCCTCAAGAGTCTTCAATATTTCATTTTAAAGCTCTAGTGTTTACTCCCGGATAAAAGTACAGAGGTGGGCGTGCAAGCTATTTTGTGTTAACTGAACGACCGATCCAACAATCCCCTAATGTTCTGTGAAGAAAATGTGAGGAATGGGAGGGATAACTGTCATGTTGGTACCGCACAAGCTGCATCATATACAACGGCCTGCCTTCAAATTACTGTGTGTGACAACGTATCTCTCAAGAAGTGTACATACTTGTGGCCTTTTATTGTCCCATTAATAACTAAGGGACAAATTTTGCGATTCTTGAAAAGCCCACGCGACACATTGACAAAACGACGTTGTGTATTCACTTCTCACTTTTCAACAGGCAAGTGGTGATATTGCGAAGATTGAACAGCTGTGCTTTGTAAATCATGCTCCCACTTTACAGTTTTCGTAGACGCGATTCGAAGAACTGCAACCGACCGAGTCATTGCTCGAAGGAGAGACAGAGTTAACGTTAGACGAAATCTAATAAAAAATTAAATTTGTGGTAAGGTCTTATGGGACCAAACTGCTGAGGTCATCGGTCCCTAAGCTTACGATCTACTAAATCTAACTTAAAATAACTTACGCTAAGGGCAACACACACACCCATTCCCGAGGGAAGACTCGAACCTTCGACGGAGGGAGCCGCGCGGACGAAATCTAATAAACGGCAGACAAATGACTGGGGGCTCTTAAATGAACTGCGATTGAACTCTCCTCTCTGCTATGGTGAATGGAGGAAACATCGACGTAAACTCTCCAAACTACGTATAACGATTCCTTACTTTAAACTACGTACGATGAGAATTTAACATTAATTATTTTCATTGCGTAGGTAAGACCATTATAAGCTGAACACTTTGTAGGAGGTCAAATAAATGTTTGATTTCATTTTAGATGAGCGCCAGGCTCCCTACAAGTTTACAATTTCAGGAAAGAAAGTCCAGGAGAGAATATACGTGTCTACCCCAAATGGTATCGCCGAAAATATGACCTTCCCTCAAATCTGAATGACTGAAAAACTCAAAATCAAATTAAATAAGTATTTGAAATGATTTAGTAGCCTCTGCTATGAATGAAAATTGCAAAATAACTTAATATTTAAATATGCCGCGTAATGGCGGCCAATTGTTGCTAGCCAGCGATAGCGTCTTATGGGCGTCGTAGTAGCTGAAAAATGCTAATTAATCTCTCTCTTCAAGTGAAACATTAAGATGAAGTGCTTGCATTATCGTGAAATAATAACATGGGCTATTTTTATCCATGTATTTTGAGCAATAATTCACATACACACCTTAACATCGTCTAGAAGAGAAAACAGTATCTGCAAGCGTTAAGCGCTACACACAATCTCCATATAACAAAGGAAGCTGAAGAAGATAGATTTGTTTTGTCCGTCTTATATATAGTTACACAAAGTTATAAATATTTCAATATATTTTTACTGCGATATTAATTATCAGCGATAAGGTCTTTTTCTCATCAGAGTATTTACGTTACATGGCTACGAAGTTACGGTTTTTCGTAAATATTAATTGTACAGTTCTTCACAAATGCCTTTTAAGTCTTGTTTGTTTTATTTTATTCACGTTTTTTATATGCATTGCACACGCACTGTCAGTAAAAATCGCCTAAGAGACACTACATACGCTTTGACTCATCTGCGTGTTTTGGAAGTGTTGTCACAGCGCGGAACTCAATCACGCACTCAATAGGCTGTCAGCGTATGAGAAAGCTAAACAGAACTGGAGACTAGCAAATGCAAAGCCGAGTGAAGAAACCTCTTGCCCACACTGTAATTGCAGCATCACAATTTAGAATCACGAAATAACGTCATTGTGAATATCAGCATTCACAAAACTGTAGTTTTCCGTCATAAAAAATTCACTGCCTATTCTACACGATACGGTTGCGTGAACACGTGGAAACAGTTTATGCTGTTAGAAAAAGCTTGTAATACCCATCGTAGTGTGCGCACTCAGCTGTCCTCAGCGCCACGCAGAAAATATTTGTGTGCAGAAATGCACATTGTCAGTACCGAGGTCAGTTTTCTGTGAGAAATAGCCACCTCACCCAGCACATCAAAGTGTTACCGTCTTTACTAATGCCCCTTCGTGTGACTCCGAAAGACCACGTGGTAGTGTCAACAGCAAAACTGCCAACTGATAACTTGACAATACCTGTTTATGTGCAGGCGATCTGCTAAGACCTTTAACATACTTCTATACTTGATGCCGCCCTAGATTAGCCGAGCGGTAGGCGCTGCAGTCATGGACTGTGCAGCTGGCCCCGGCGGAGGTTCGAGTCCTCCCTCGGGCATGGGCGTGTGTGTTTGTCCTTAGAATAATTTAGGTTAAGCAGTGTGTATGTGGTGTCTGGCGGTGACACCACAGTGTAAGCTTAGGGACTGATGACCTTAGCGGTTAAGTCCCATAAGATTTCATACACATTTGAACATTTTTTTTCTACACTTACTATGAGATTACAGAAATATTAATAAATTGAAGAGTTAATTAAACAAAAGCTCTACTTCATGATGTCATTCGATATCTCCACTGCAAGAATCCAACGAGAACTTCTCATACCGCGTCTTTTTTTGCTAGATGAAATATACGCCGGTATGAAACAACAGCTATGCAGTGATATACAGATAATAAAATTCGCGATTGAAACATAAGCAGACATGGAACTAAATTTCTTAGAAATCACCTTACATGGAATCAACAGCAAACATAATTCGGGATAGTATAGGAGACCTAAATCCACAAGTACAATCTTGCGTAACCAGTCCAGTCCACCACTGACAAACAAACACTCTAGTTTCACATACATACTTCACAGAGTTAACTCCGCTGGACAAAATGAACTTATCACTAGAACTAAACACAGTACACCAGAGAGCCAGAGAGAATTGTTGCAACACAGAAACAGTAATCAAACTAAGCAACAAAATAAAAAAAAGCGTATTAGGAAAGAACAAATCAAGGATACCGACAAGATTAAGAAATGCGCTTCAATTGTAAATGGTATTTCATCAGCATGACTAGTTTCCGAGGCCACTGTTCCATAATCGGTTACAATAAACCGTATGACGTATAACACTGGTTGATCCTCAGTTGTGGTTGTTAACCGAATCTGACTTTGGAAACCGAGGGTGAATTGCCGGCCACAACAGAGTTGCAGGAACACCAACATATGACTACCACAGAGAACACAGGAGAAAAAGGATCACTTTACAAGGAACACTGAATGCCACTTACTAATGCACAACAACAAAATGTTCACGAGGAGGGAAACAATCTGAAAAATAAGGCTTCAAGTATCATACCACACACACAGTACAGAAAATTTATAAATACTAACGACACTTTCACAGAGAAAATTACTGCTGGCGGCCGTTTTTGTGCTTATTTAAATCGTGAGTTGACGTTCAAGGTTAGCAAATTGAACACTAGGTGGTGGTGATTAAATATGCAAGAGTATTCTCGAAAATAATGAACGGTATAACTTTTTACTATTAAATGAGATACAAATTACAATTAATTTTATTTATTCTGACAAAATGATCGTTAAACAACGGCAACCTTCAGCAAGATGCATCTTCTTACAGCAAAATTATAGATAAACAGATGTCAACCTTTGGCCGTATTAATCACATAAAACCTTGGCATATCTAAGACAGGGGGTCACATTTTCGAAATTGTTGTTCCTGCTCTTCAAGCTGTACATAATTTCTTCACTCAGATACCCTAAGTATATCTGTCCTTTGCGTAAATATCTCTTCAAATCACTCGACCATTCTCTCTCATTTTTTCTAAACCGATCTTCCACTTTGTGGTGCTGCTCATTCATAACTTCATAGATTTTCGGCAAAACTTTCAAAATGCTGACTAAAGATACTTCGATAATCATCACGCTTTACTTCTTCTCTTGTTTCTGTAATCTTCACACCACTTTATACGTCCATCTTTCGTCAAAATCTATATGACAGCAGTCAAATCGTCTGCCACTGACTGAGTGGGATCAGATAACTTTGCTTGTCATCCTTTGGCAATTCCTTATGGAACATCTCTTCAACTTTTACCCTATATGGCACAGCTCTTTCTCCCCTCTCAATTTCTACTTCCACAATATCTTTCTCGTCCCTCGCCTCGTTTGGTTCCATTTCTGCACCCATGCGCGATGTACTATTTCGAATTTCGCTACAGCCTACGTAGTCCTCCCTCGCAAGTTCTACTTCTTCTGTTCGGGTCTTTGTCTCAGTCAGTTCCCAGTACGTTTGTTACTTTCCGTCCCTCCAAAATTTCTTCATCACTTTGCTCATCTCTTCTGCCTTTCCATGTTATTCTGCCCTCTTTGTGTTTACCGATTTTCTCCAGTCGCTATGACCTCTTCTTGTTAGTTTTTCCATTTGCTGTCGACCTCTTAGCATGACGGTACATATCTTTTATCGTTTGGTTCTCTGCTGCTCAAAGTGTTCCATCGTAATGCCTTTTTTATGTCCTCAGCCGCATGTTTTAATCCAACGACAAAGTGATGTCTAAAACGATTATTTCCGAAATTACTCCTGTAATTTCGTCTGGTTCCTGGTCATTGAAATCAATAAGATCGCCCAGACTCCTGAATTCCACTAACATTCGGCAATGTGTAATCCAGCTGCATCCTTCGTAAATTAAAAAGCTGAAAAAAAGCGCTAGAAATCGCATTTCGGCTCAAAATTCCAGGCATAGTCGCAATATGTCTAGCACATAATGGTTGCAGACCCTCAATAGGCCGCCGGCCGGGGTGGCCGAGTGGTTCTAGGCGCTACAATCTGCAACCGTGCGACCGCTATGGTCGCAGATTCGAATCATGCCTCGGGCATGGATGTGTGTGATGTCCTTAGGTTAGTTAGGTTTAAGTAGTTCTAAGTTCTAGGGGACTGATGACCTCAGAAGTTAAGTCCCATAGTGCTCAGAGCCATTTGAACCTCAATAGGCCACCTCCTAAAGAACATACGACCATCAGGGATATGCCGTCTGGGGGCTAGTAGATGTTATAATAATGGTTTCAACTTGGGACACATACAGAAACCTGTCCGCGAATGTGAGAATGTTCACTTGACCACTGATATAAGCATCGTAGCACAATTGACGCAGCACCTCTGACTGCTGTCTCAGTTCTCGCAAAGGACCATTCCGCCTATCGAAGTCCACAATTTGACCACTTTCAAACTCGCTCAGCTGGCTGCAGGAAGCAAGCTGCGCCTCTGTGGAATGGTTGCTTGCTTGCTTGCTTCACACCTTTGCACCGGACTGAGCACTCTGGCTGTGACTTTCCCTATTAAAGGTTGGACACAGATGGCGCTCTGGTTGTTACGCCTCTATTCCATCTGTTGGTGTACTAATTTTCTTTTCTGACAGTGTCTATCAACCATCCTTTATTATTCAAAATTCCTTGACACAGTTTGCGTGGCTCTCCCCGTCCGAGGTTCGTGTCCTTCCTCGGGCATGGGTGTATGTGTTGTCCTTAGCGTTAAGTTAGTTTAAGTAATGTGTAAGCTTAGGGACCGATGACCTCAGCAGTTTGGTCCCATAAGACCTTATCGAAAATTAATTTTTTTTTATTATTCAAAAACATCTGCTTCAGAATCCCCCCCCCCTCTCTCTCTCACACACACACACACACACACACACACACACACACACACACGTTCTTCCAAGGCACACAGACACACAACAAATGTTTCGCGAAGCAATCAAAATTAGTCCGCGCTGGACAGAAACAGAATGAGGAACAAGTGAGAGGTGACAAAACACACCGCTTCTTGACAAGTACGGCGGCATAAGTGTTTTCTCAAAGAACGTTTTTGTATAAAAGTCATCTGATAAGTTGTGGGAGTAAAGTATAAAAAGATGTTGGAAACAGTATATGTAATTACAACGGAAGAGAGTACAGTAAAGATGCACAACACAACGAGAAACTTAAGTGCAGCACATAGACAACTATTACTATAAAAAATTAGAAATTAATAGCCCGGCAAATAAATTCCTCCGACAACGTTGCAGGACACATGCTGTCAAACGATAAATAGGCATAAAAATAAGTCTACCTGCACCACTCTAATTCTACATTTAACGAATTTCCACACGAGCAATAAAAGTAATTTCATCCGACAGCCAGATAATAGAGTGCTGGCTCCAGGCAAGTCACTCCGCTTAACGCTTGCTTAACTGATCCTACGAGCATTCATTTGTTCACAGGAAACTCTTTCTTCATTTGAGTCTTAGCTGTGCTGGCTGGTGACCGAAAAGGGTTTGAGCTGAAAATGTCATGGCTTTGGACCTGCTGCCTCATTTGTATAGGGGTGCTGTTCCATCAAGACAGTGCAGCATCTCCAGAGGTGTTGATCGGATGCCGCCTGTGACACTACGGCATGTTTTTTAAGCGCTACGTACAAGGTCATAGTGCAGCAGGAATAGTGCATTACGTCAGCACATTTTGTGCCTGGTAGGAGTCTACTGGAAGATTGCATGATTCCTAATTATTTTTCAAATTCGTCTATATTTGTAACTATTGATCGTTCTGCTAAAACACGTTCAGAAATCGGAGACGTTCCATGTCTGACAATACTAGAATTGTAATTGAGAACAAAATATTTGTAACTATTGATCGTTCTGCTAAAACACGTTCAGAAATCCTACAAATCCTAAAGAAATCTCTTGTCAAGTATCTGACTGCGAGTTTTAAAATATTCTCTAACAACTTCTTGCAACTATTCAGCAATGCTCCTGTACGCAACGGACAACTTACCTCGTCTTGCCGCTGCAACTGCGTGATCAGCAGCAGGCTAAAAATATTTCAAAAGTCGGCCGGTGTGGCCGAGCGGCTCTAGGAGCTTCTGTCTGGAACCTCGCGACCGCTACGTCGCAGGTTCGAATCCTGCCTCGGGCATGGATGTGTGTGATGTCCTTAGGTTAGTTAGGTTTAAGTAGTTCTAAGTCTAGGGGACTCATAACCTCAGATGTTGAGTCCCATAGTGCTTAGAGCCATTTGAACCATTTTGAACTTAAAACAATAAAACAACTATGAACTTGCTTTTACAGAATAAAATCGAAGCCCATAGAATATTATAAATAAGTGTAGAAACATATTTGAGTACATCGAAAAATAATATATTGTTTTTCAGAAGGCGGAGTTTAAAACCCAAATATGAATTTATTAATTTTCTTTGACATTGAAGCGGTATGTTTTTACATCTTCTTTGCCGCAGAAGAAACTTGATTTATTCACTGTAGGAGTAAACGCTTCTTATGAGATATGTGGCGAAATTTGCTGAAATATTTAGTCATTGATTACCATAAATGTCGCTGGTTCTTTGATTGTGCGTATCTTTATCTAGCTCACGTGTCTACCATTGTCCTGTTCAGTATTATTATCTCAGTAATGTGCAGTGATTCAGTAAAGAGATGTTTATATTATTTTCAAGAACATCTGTAAGCGACTCGTATACATCGTAACAGGTCTTCGCAATATACAAATTCCATGCATAGACGTTAGACTGTTTTCCATGTTATGTATAATTTATATCGTTATATAAAGAAAAATAAATTGGTCAAATGTTTTTTGTTATGATTTGTCCAAAAGTAAAAAACAGATTAGACAAACAGCTGTAGCACATCATTTGTTGTACATGATTCCGAACATCATTCAGTGGCGCATCACATGTCGTTCTAATCTAATTTATTTCTGACGTTTAGACAAGCCATTACACAAAAAAATAACATTTGTCCTGTATTATTTTTTCAATTTTTTTATTTTCAAATTTTGTTCATAAAGCGTGATCTTATTTGTTTTCCTAGTGAGTTCTCGAGGTGTCCAAAATTTCGTACTTGATTAGAAGGAAACCATTTTGACATCACATCAATGTAACTTTTCATCCGCAAAATAGCTAGGCTTTTGGCATTTACATAGCTAGCATCAACTGTTAGTGAAATATATTAATTTTCCTGGAATTACAAATTGTAAGCATTTTTTGGCAAAACAATACATTTACTCTGGTCAGTGTATGTCCTGTATATCCATTTCCCACTCTTCATTGGCTATGAAAACTCTGACAAAAACCCATTGTGTAATTATAGGCAGCCTTGTTTTCGTTTCGCTGAAACGTTTTACGAAAAACAATGCTGTACATGCCAAAGCCACTACAAAATCTCAAACCAGTAAGGAGATGTTATCAGTTTTCTACTGTCCTTTGTGTTACAGAGTCGCACAACCCTACCTTCTTGGGCTGACCATTGAGTATTTCAACCCAGACAGTAAGATAACCGACCAGGAAGCATACGTATACGCGAGTCTGCTAGTGATCATCAACTTCTTGAAGCTATTCTGCTACCACCACTACAACATGCTTGCCACCTTCATCGGCATGAGGATAAGGGTAGCCTGTTGCTCTCTACTTTACAGAAAGGTTAGTTTTGCACTGTTTAATTAAAATTTACTGCAAAGCTGGGTCAGACTCAGTGTTTGTGGATGCTGCAACATTCCAAACAAATGTATTAGGGGGTAACGAACATAGAAGTATATATTGAATGTTACGTCATAAATTCGAAGGATGGAACCTTGAGACGTATTTCTATGGCGTATTTTGAAAGGGTGTTTCTGTCTGAGAGCGCACTTTGTAAGCAGTCGTCGATCAGATAATTTGATGAATCGGTTTAAGAGACATACAGGGAGACAATTATTGAACTAAGTGAAATAAAATCGCCATAACTTCTGAACGGTTTTGCTTTAGTACTTTCAAGCTGCACGGTCGGCCGCGGGGGCATGATGGGAATTAGTATGCATATTAGTTTCGCGACGCCTACTTTCATTTGGATGGGTTCGCCAATAAACAAAATTGGCGCATTTGAGGGACAGAATTCGTATTTCGCGATCGAGACGCCTCTTCACCCTCACCAGGTGACTGTGTTGTGTGCAATTTCCGGTCACGGAATAATTGGTGCGATATTCCTTGATTGCACGGTGACTACCGAACGGTATGTGAAGGTTTTGGAAGATGATTTCATCCACATTATCCAAAGTGCGCTGATTTCGACAAGATGTGGTTCATGGAAGTCGGAACTCGACCCCATCGAAGCGGGAGAGTGTTTGATGTTGTGGAGGAGAGCTTTGGGGACCGCATCGTGGCTCTGGGGTATCCAGAGACCACTGTCATGGGCCTCGATTGGACGTCACATTGGTCGGATCTGAACACATGCTACTCCTTTTTATGGAGCTATATTGAAGATAAGGTGTGCAGCAATAACCCGCTGAGCTGAAAACAGCCATTCAGGAGATCATCGAAAGCTTCTATGTTCTGACACATCAGCTGGTCAAAACAATTTCGCTATTCGTCTGCGCCACATCATCGCCAATGGTGGCAGGCATATCGAACATGTCATAACCTAATTCTGGATTTCTGCAGTGACGTTTACATTTTGAATATAGTGTGTGCACGCCGTAGTTTGTAACTAATTTACGTTTTATTTTAATATAGTTCAATAATTGTCACCCTGTAGTTTTAATCTTTCAGGTTGTGTCAATGTCTGACCATTTTTAAGTTTTTTGTGAACCATAAGTTTATTCCTTGTATGGATGACAGCTGAGTGCGTCACCAGATCTTGGTGGACCCAAGAGGTGCTCACTTGTGAAATAATAAAAAAAGGTTGTTAATGCATTTTTGTGCACTGGCGTTCGACTCATGGCAAGCCCGTTCGAATCCTGGTGATGGAAAAAATTTTCACTGCCAGTATTTGATCGTCAAAGGGAGGAGAGGTTGCGGTGTAAAGTTCCTGATCACCAGACTTTCTCGCCAATGTCTTTATTTGAATACCAAACCTCTCCGGAGTGTCTCATAAAGTGAGGACTTGTGACACAGTTGAAGGTGATCTATTCGTTGAATTGGGAGGTCAAGCTTGGCAGCCCATTTGGTGCTATTCGGGAGGAATCGGCTTTGTACCTGCAGCAGGTTTCATTCTCTCCCTTCTCTCATCGTCATCATCGTCATCCATCACAAACATTACACTACATTCCACATAGACATACGAAACACATTGTAATATTACAAAAAGTGGAATAGAGCATGTTGCAATGAGCAAACAAATAAATGAACAACTTAAAGTTCTTGGGGTTTCACACCCACAGTGGAGAAACGGTATGTAAGTATTATTACTTCTACTCCTTCTACAGAGAATTTCTTTCGCCCGGTCAGCGTGAAGAGACTTCTCGATCGCGAAATGGGGATTCTCAGTCCCCTAAATGCGCCAATTTTGCTCATTGACGAACCCATCCAAATGGAAGTGGGCGCCGCTAAACCAATACGCATACTAATTCCCATCATGTTTGGCGGCCGACCGTGCAGTTTGAGCGTCCTAACATAAACCGTTCAGAAGTTACGATGATTTTTTCATATAGATCAGTAATTGTCACCCTGTATGTGCCAGATCACGGTTCGAACTTGGAACCTTATGTTCCGCAGGGAATGCTCTCACTGACAATTTTTTCCATTCCCAGGACCTGTGGTTTTCACAGCCAAGTGTTCTACCGACCTGTTTTGTATTCCCTCCCTCTAGACCTCTTCCACTTCAGGCATTGCCCCCTAATAGCCATACTACCCCCAGAAACCAATTTAACCGACAAACAAAAACAATATCTTCTGCCACTGCCACTTTCAACCTTAAAGCCAACTAGGACAGTTGTTTGCCACCACTTCAGGCTCTGCACATGAACATATGTAGAATACGTCTCCGATCATTTCGAAAAAAAGGCAGAATGTCGGAGTAGTCTTCTTGTTCATCGATGGTTAAACACTGTATAACTACCGTTATATCTTTCATCAATCCATCCTATGCTCCATCTTCAGTCTCTTCTCTCATCCTGTAAACCCCAATGTTCTGGGGGGGGGGGGGGGGGGGAGGGAAGCAAACAATGACCCCAAGTAATTCACAAAGAGCAAACAACGAGGCACCTTGCGCCATAAAGCGGTGTGTTGCTCGTTAAACAGTTCAAAAATCTAACGACTCAGTAACGCCGTCGCCAAAAAAAGTGTGACAACGCCATGCCTTTAACCCCCGGTGTGGCGTTATGTCGAGTAGCAGGGTAGCAACTGACGTCAGGGTGGATCATTTCGGTGCGTTCTATGGACTGAGGCATCCGTCGCAGCAACAGTGCCAACATGCGATGTGTGAAGATCCAACAATCGACAGCCCTATCGCAAACGAAACGGTGCATGCAGGTGTCGACAGCGGCGCATCTGGAGCAAAGAGGATACCTGAAAAAAATTTATAGTGTATAAACCTCGTCAGCTGGGGAATTTTTCAGTCTTTATCATATACCCCAGAACCCTAACCGCAATGGGAGGGAAAGGCGAGTGTATGTTACTCCAACTGCCGGTTGTCGGCAGTCAATCACTTTAGCAAGCAGCGTCCGTTGAAATTTACGGTTGAAGCCCTTGGTTCTAGGCGCCCATGTAATCGGCAGGACATCCAACAGATAACTCATGCTAATGATGTAGGTTCTAAAGTGACGGAATGGTGGCGAGATATGTCCAATAGAAAGGCGGCTGGAGGGACTAAAGCACCATCTCCTCAATCAGCTTACCTGTGAGTTTTAGTTTCCAAAGCATGTAGGTGATGCATCGTCTGCCGAAGGAGAGCACGTGCCCTGTTTTGCATATCTATCATTCCAATACCTCTCGCATCTGTGAACAACATCAGTGTCTCATAACGAGTCTTGAACACCCTACCATCGCTGAAGAAATAACCGAAGGCCATCTGGAACTTCACAGCCACTGTATCGGGCAGTGCGAGAACGTGTGTGTAATGATTAAGTTTTGGGTGAGATAGATGTTCACAAAATGTACCCGTGTAATCAATCAAGCATTCAAGAGGTGTGAAAACCAACTGGTGGGTGGATCATCTTAAGCAGGCTGTGACACGTAGTTGCTGCTGTATGCCGCATGTTCCCAATGGAAGGTCACTCCGAAACATTTCATCACCAGGACGTTCGTAATGGGCACCGGTGTACTGATAGTCCTCTGCCCACTTCCGTACAGTGCGACTTCTCGAGGTTGATACGGTGCCAGCTACCTCGCCATAGCGCTGAAACTACGCGATCGCTGTACATGTGTCTTCTACCGACCTCACCAAGAAAACTACATCATCTGTGTAGCCACAACTTTTAAAATGCAAGCTGCAAAGGCGAATGTCTTCCAAACGCTGAAGTAAACTATGAAGCGCAGGCTCGTGGGCGACGGCGAGGAGAAAGGCTGGCAGAGGGCAGCCTTGTCGCACCAAGCGCTCTTTAGTGAATGGTGGCGAGCAGAAACCATTGACCATCACTGGAAGGGGCCCTGTGGCTGAGATGGAGAACCACACCAGCTGATACTGGGGACAAACCCATCTTCTCTAAGGCAGCCTGCAAGGAACTGAGTCAAATGGGACAAACACCTGCTCCAGGTCAACAGTCATGAGGTCGCCCTAAAAGACACGCCGGAATGAGCGCCACCAGGCCTCTGTAAGAGCTTAATGCCGTGTGTATGTTACTGCCACCCCCAGACATGTTTGGTCGGCGTGACTGGCATCCTTGATAGTAGCAAGGAGGCGAGCACGAAGCAAGCGTGCGAACAGCTTGTAATCCGAATTCACTAACGTCAACAACCAGAAGTCTTGCGGTCTGCACCTTTGTTTGGTTTTGGCACATGGATTACCACGTCCTCAGAAAATTCGCATTTGGGAGAGGGGGGGGGGGAGGGGGGACGCGAACATCCGGATCCAGGAGTTTACATATGCCGCCAAACTTCCTCCATCACCTAAGTAATTGTGCTTAAAATGCAAGCGGAAGACTATCAGATCCAGGGGATTTGCTTCTCGCGTCGCGCGACCTGGCCTTACGTAATTCTTCAAGCATGATGGCCTCCAAAAATGTGTTGTCTTCTTGTACCCTACCGAAAGGCAGCAAGTCGTCTAGGACGTTCTCAATATCGCTGTCAGTCCACTGACAGGCCAGATCGAGAGTGCGTTAATAATCTATGAGGAGACGGCAGATGGTGGTGTGTGTCCGTGCATCTTGCCCGTCCACAACAACAACTGCCTGTGATGGGTCGCTTCTTCCGATGACTCCCTTCTCTGTGATAGAGAGCAGCATATTCATCTGGGATGGAATTTTACAGACTTTTTCGAACCTATGTGCTTTCCAATCTGCCAGCTATCATCTGCTGGAGTCATGCCTGTGTCCAGTGGACAGCTATTTGACTGTCTTGCGATAGTGGTTGTGACACTAGTACCCTCAAGTCCGTGTAGCAAAATTCAGAGGTCGATCGTTGCCAAAGTGCTCTGTCTCGTCCATATACCATGAGCATGTGGCGAATAGCTGGGTTAGCGCAATGTGTCCACCCTCATACCGCGGAATCAAGGTATGACGTCGTTCAAATTTGTGCCTGATATCAGTGATGGCTAGATGGCAAGCTTAATCCCAGAGAAAGTCGATGTTAAGACGCCAATGTTTTCTTCTACGGCACATTTGTTGTCATGACAAGGTCACAGCGCAGATGAAGACCTGATGGTTAGTGAACGCAGTGGACTACAGCTTGGCACCAACAGTCTCTGCTCGAAGACTTAGGGAAACGTAAATCCTGCCTAACCTGCTGGCCGAGTGGCTGGCGAAGTATGAACATCCGAGTCCTTCACCGTGAATTATTGGCCACGTATCGTGCAAAGCTAGGTTCCTGACCATCACATGAAAGGTCGGACACTGGGCTGTGGGGGATCTGATCCTAAGGGCACAAGACGTTGTTTAAGTCCTCACTCACCTCTAAGTGCGCTGTAGCACGTTGAAACAATGGTACTACCTCAGTAGATTAATAGACTGTTCGCCCTAGACGATTCGCCTTACCAGATAGGGCGTACAGATGCACAAGGTGGACTGCACTGATGGTGAGCACAACGCCCTGCGCTGGTAGCAAATACTGTATATCTGTTGCTTATATGCCATCGCAAGTTAGTATGGCCATACCACAGCCACCTTTGGTAGTTGGATTGACGTAAGATGAGTATCCGTAGCCGGCCGCGGTGGTCTAGCGCTTCTGGCGCTGCAGTCCGGAACCGTGGGACTGCTACGGTCGCAGGTTCGAATCCTGCCTCGGGCATGGGTGTGTGTGATGTCTTTAGGTTAGTTAGGTTTAAGTAGTTCTAAGTTCTAGGGGACTTATGACCTAAGATGTTGAGTCCCATAGTGCTCAGAGCCATTTGAACCATTTTTGAGTATCCGTAAACATCCAGGCAAAGATCCGGCTCTACCACTTGAAGAAGCCCGATATCAATGTCCATTGCCTGAATCGTGTCCTTTAACAGCTGGGTTTTGATCGTG
The DNA here is from genome assembly GCF_023864345.2 of Schistocerca serialis cubense. Classification (NCBI taxonomy): domain Eukaryota; kingdom Metazoa; phylum Arthropoda; class Insecta; order Orthoptera; family Acrididae; genus Schistocerca; species Schistocerca serialis. Next base: position 717,309,845 of record NC_064639.1, on the reverse strand, counting down.
GAACTAATGCCGTTGACATTGCCTGTACCTATCCAATACACATGGGTCATTGGGAAGTACGATGGCATATCCTGCAGTTATTTAAGCTAGTCAGCACCACGTCACCTGTCTGATCACCCCTGTCACCGACAACACGTATATTAATGTTTGGCTGAGACAAGATGCCAATCCAATGATCTGCCGACCATGGGCATCGCTCAAGTATAACATCGTTCTTTCCATCTCCACCTCAGACGCCCAATCACCAAGTTGGAGGTGCGGTACGTTAAGTGATGGATGACTTTCATCTGGTGTCTTAACCAAAATTTCTCCAGAGAGCTCGTCAGTGGGTTGAGCATCGTCAAACTGTCTTTTTCATGGGCGGTCGGTGCCAACGGCGAAACAGAAAGCTCTGGAGCAGGGTCCTAGCCCAGGGCACAGAAGGATTTTCCTCATCTTCCTGCAACATGTCACTGTCCTGCGAAGCATTTCCTGCAGGTAGCCCCCTCTTCTTTCGTCGTATGGGAAACTTCTCCTCGTGGAACGCGTGTCTGCGTCCTATGAATCACAACGAACAATAGGCACCTTCCACATCTCTGTGTCCGAGCTTGAATCGACTTTCAGGTGCTCTCCTTCTTCACGTGGATGAAGTGAAGACGTGATCGCTGTTTTCTAGCACGTCAACGGTTCCGACGCAGGCCGTGGCATCGTGGGAGCAGAAACCAGAGCATAGGGGTTGGTAACTGGAATAGGACAGCATCCACGTTCATAGAGTTCCTCACTCTGTCAACGTATGTAACAGCCAGAGTGCTGGTTGCCGAGTGAAACCGTTGCTTTCGACCCACTCTGTCTCCAGATGAGCGCGTATTAATGGTTAAGATTAACCAGACGTACGCTAACATCGCAGTACCCACATCCTCTGAGAACTCACTTGAATGAAAACTAACCATTATGCAGATATGGCAGTAGACCTTTTGTGTTGGTGGGCATGCTGGTGTGGGCGTGGAGCGGCTCCACCTCTTAGTAAAAAAAAAGGCTGCCGAGTAGATGTCTTGTCAGCACGGGGTATCTGAACAAGACATCTCTGCAGGCATTGAGTCAAAATGCCCCTTCTGCCCACACCCGGAGTAAGTCTGTGGTTGATCATAATAAATGACGATAACTCGACTACCACCAATGGTCACGTACGATGGGATGTGTTTGCACAGTTCGATTCAGATTTGACGCACTCTGTTCAAGACAGGATACATGTCAAAGGTGTGCCACTTTTCCCCAGTGTGGCTTAGTACCTCCTTGTAAGACTGCAGCGCGTCCATAACAAAAAAAAAAAATTGTTCAAATGGCTCTGAGCACTATCGGACTTAACTTCAGAGGTCATCAGTCCCCTAGAACTTAGAACTACTTAAACCTAACTATCCTAAGGACATCACACACATCCATGCGGTCGCGCAGTTCCAGACTGAAGCGCCTAGAACCGCGCGTCCATAACAACCGTGGCTGGAACTTCAATAGGCAGCTCAGAGATTCGTATGGTCCGAATCCCGAGTTCTGCATGGTTGACAGTCACTACTCCAACATTTCCGTCAGAGTGACGGAAACGATATCTATCAGTGGAACGGCAAATAAGCCGTTTGCGAGCTGCTTCATCGACAAATTTGAGGTAAGCCATGTTGGAGATGATCGAGGGAAGTATACTGAGGAGTTCCTATAGAGTGGATGGGCGTACATATACTTCACGCAGGAAACACACTACTTCCTGTACCTTATGTCGTGTGTACTGGGCATGGAACTATAATTTTATCGTCGCCTTTCGGTGTGGAACAGTGATCTCTATACTAGCTGGATGTTGAACTTCAGCTATCTGATCGTGCCAGCCATAGATGCTCATATTTCATTTCTTGCCAAACTACAACATGGGTGCTAGGAAATGTCAGTAGAACACGAAAAGAAAATACTTTTCAATTCCGCTCCCTCATCAGCCTATTACATCATACGTTGACATAAAGTTCAAAACAAAAAAATTAGTCTGCAATTCTTTGTCACGTGCAGAACGATGGAAATTTGTTTTGCCAAACTACAATATGGGGACGATGCAAAGCACGTGTATTTGTAGACACGCTGCAGTTCTATACTCAGAGACCAGACTTCTACATTCAGGTTGTATAGAGATCACTGGTGCGAAAGCGCCATCATCGTTCGAGGTGATCTGTTGAAACTACTATTTCGCTACTCGCGCGAGTAAACAACGGCCCGCTATTGGCGCACTGCGCCGAGCCCCGCACACGAGCGCTTCACAACAGGGCTGAGAGCCGATTGACCTCGGCCACCGAGACCAGTAAGAACTATGGTTGAGAACTGCATTTCTACACCACAACCATCATCCTGTAAATTGGCTGTGATGGAAGCCATGGTCTGATCATCGAAGAATGATGATGTTATGTTCAGTATCACGCCATAAACATTCGACAAGAAAGTGTGCGTAACACCGCCATTACCGCTACCAAAGTCGAATTGTCACTTTATATCGGAGCAACCATCAAAGCTCACACAGAAGTGAAGTAGGAATTAATCAGTGTGCTTTATTTGTCGATGACAGCAGCATGCGTCTCTCTACTTGACATGTATCACCTGCTGTGTGCACGATCGTAATTGCGACATTTCTACAGCACCATGAAACTGCCCTAAACTTGATACAAACATACCACAGACGTAGTATCACGCGTGCTGCTGTTTAAACGTGATGTGGCGCGCCTCTGGCAGATGTCATTTACTTCAACTTACTGCCACTGGGCGACACACACACACTCTCAGAGAGAAGGGGAGAGAGAGAGATTGAGTGAGAGAGAGAGAGAGAGAGAGAGAGAGCGCTGCCGCCGGAGTCGAAGCCAGTAGCCTTGATGGTACGTCTCTGATATCTCACACAGATGGCAGTCGCACGCTGCCTTCTCCTTACATCGTGCCTCTGTGTAACTCAGGAAAAAGTATCCATCAACTGCATCTATTTTTTTAATATGTAAATTGCGTAAACAATAAATGATCAAAAGTATTGAGACACTAATGTTAGAACTATCCACTGGTCGAATCGGAATGTTATTTTATAAGCAAAAACACTAGCAGAGGTATTTTCCCTGTATGCGGTGTAAATCTTCGATATGATGTCTCTCTAAACCCCAGTACACTTCAGCTCCTTCGGTTACTGACATCACCTAGCTCCAACATAAAACACTCATAGCTATGCACAGTTCTCACCATAGACAGACGCTTGCAACGTACTGAGGACATTGAATAGGTACCATTCGTGAGCAAATAAAACACAACCTGGAAGTCTAAAAGACCTGTGAGTGTGGGGTAGCACCAGACAAAGAGGTTACAGTGGTCATTGAATTTGAAAAACGTGCTGCGGGATAGAAGTATCCAGTTGAGTCATGTATAGTGGCAGCACTTATGATAATCTCTCCAAGGAACACTGTATAATCCACACCTCTACTGCAGCATCTACCAGAGGAGCTTGCTGCTGATTGACTAAATGTTCGAAGTTCTGTACCTTCGTTGAACTAACCTGGTAACTATACGAACCTGCAACGAATTCTCAGTGAGTGAGAGAGTATCAAAGACGTTACCAGTAGACAAACTATTCACTATTTGAGAGAGTAGCGATGGGGCAAACATCGAGTAAGAGCATCTGACACACCATTAATATCCACATATCAGATTCACGGGGAAATACGTTACAATTCTCCTGAAAATCAGGAAATAAGTATTAAAACAACGCTACTAGTATGCGCATGAGGTTACAGATGCCTATTCCAGAGAAAGTCAGATCACCGCCTGCTCTGAATCTAACTCAATGTGAAGAAAGACAAGAGAGATTCTGCAAGTGAGATTTGCACACAAAAACTCATGAAAAGGATACGAGATAGTCACCAGTTTACTAAATTGAGTGCAAGACTTGTCACAACCTGCAATCTTAACGACAGATCCAGGGCTTTCTGACCAAAAATCTGTATATTTTTTAAAGTGTCTGCGAGCTTTCCCAATCTGTGATGCTTCTCTCAGAGGCAGGGCAGTGGGATACACCAATTTGTAAGCAGTATTTCCAGTTATAAACAGGCAACATATCTTTTTTAGTGTTTCTGTAAAGCAACGGAGCACTAGACATATGTCATGTCTAGATGGTGTTTAGTGCACTTCTGATCTAAGTGAATAAGATGAACAAGTTGTATCATTTTGTTTTTATTTCCACTCCCTGCTCAAAAGTAATTTCAGTATAATATTTGTGACTGTCCTCGAGACACAAAAAAGTTAAATGATTTACTTGAATTTTACGTCGTGATACGAAAGTTACGGTGCATTCATATCTCAAAACAATATGAAGGACAGAGTTGGTAAGAAATCTACATAATATATTTCCACCAGAGTTGGGTCAAACATACTAAAATTTTCAAGCGTATATATAGCACTAATAATCACCCAGCACCATAGTGCGTTATAATTGGATTACAGCTACAAGAATATATGACGCCATGATCAGGTGACTACTTGTGCCATCACCTTGGATCTCTAGTGTGTATAATAATGTACTCCATATCTGTGACTTCTACATTCATCTCCTGAATCAGCGCCGTTGTATGGTTCAATGTGTGATGTGCACCACATATGCGTTCATATATTCTTAGAGTATAATACGGAAATTCATTCCATAGTTATAAATCAGAGCTTAAAGAACCATGTAACTCTAAGAAAGGCATAATAAATTATCACACTGTTTAATATGTAACTCATTTTGCCTCTATCAAATCCACCTGCCTTGTGGCAGTATTTACCAAATAACTTTTTTATGCACCGCTAACTTCATCATGTATCTAATCCCGCCTGAATAACTTTTTTTATGCACCGCTAACTTCATCATGTATCTAATCCCGCCTGTGACGGCTGCTAAAAAACTATATCACACAAAAAACTGTCATTTGTTATCCAACTGTCTGTCCGTCTGTTAAGACACTTTTTACTTAAGAAGGAGTAGACGTATCAAGTTAAAATTTACGTCACGTATTAAGGTCTATGGCCCCTTGGTTGCGTAAAAAAGGTTATCTTCTAAGTCACTGTAATCAAAAGATATGGCGATTTATGTCACATATTTTGATAGTTGAAAACTCCTTATGAAAAGTATAAGGTACTTCCCATTGACCTGGAATCATGAGATTTGGCAAGACGCGGGGAAGGAAACTATAAAATCAATAGTTTGTAATTACATCACAGAAAAATATTTCTTTTGTCATTCGTTTTGCGACTTCAGACGTAAAATTAAATAATACTGCAAAGTCTTGGAATTCCCGGGATATCACTGTCGATAACAGGCGAAAATCGTTAGGATTCCCGGTGTAGCGGGGCTGGAAGTCAAGGGACGGAACGATTGATTGAGCTTAAGGGGACTTATACTCTTCATATAGATTTTTTTTTTGTTAAACGAAGATACTCCAAAAATTAGTAAAATTCAACACGCAGTAGTGTCTGAAATCATTCACTAACAAAAGTTACCCGTAATTTTAGAAAAACACAACAGTAAACACCTCTCTGTTAAACAACAGACTTGCAGCCACCAGACAGATTTGTATTTGAATACGCATGCCTATACTAGTTTCTTTGGCGCTTCAGTGTAATTGGGATCACTTAAACTTTCATAACCAGTTACTGAGAGCCCTTGAGAAATTGACAGCGGGTCTGCAATGTGCCGCAGGTGCTCCGCATCAACAAGCAGTCTATGGACGTGACGGCGACCGGACAAGTGATCAATCTCATGTCCAACGACGTGGCGCGCTTCGATGTGGCGTCCACGTACGCCAACTGGCTGTGGATCTCGTTCCTGCAGCTGGGCCTCGTCACCTACTGCTTGTACCGCTCCGTGTCCTGGGCGGCCTTCGCCGGCGTCGTCTACATCACTGTCATGACGGTGCCTCCACAGAGTATGCAACCAACACTGAGCTCTTCTAACGCATTCCTCTAGTGAACTTTCTCTCATACCTTCATTGAGGGAACAATACTGCAGAACTGAATTTTGCGATTTTCCGGCTTTCGGTCACTTGGTCTGCTTGGCTCAGGGAACTTGCTGCTACAACGGGATGACGCATTTTCAAATCTTTACAATGGAAAAGGAGCTCAAAGGATACCACGCCGGTCAAACAAACAAGGGGTAAATTCCGCATAACTGCAAAAGAATGAAATACCTCGTAACTGGAGCGTACGAAGCTCTGCGAAGCTGTTGGCTAACTGTGCCGTTTCCTGCAGAGAGACTGCATGTCCAGGAGGCAGCGGCGAAGTGTAGAGGGCGGGCCGCAGGGGAGAGGCGATTGCTGCTATAGCTACCAGCTGCCGATCAGTCTCAAAAAGGAAGTCTGACTTTCACATCCTGCTTCCAAGTGAGCAACAGTTTCTTTCTCATTGTAAACATTATCTAGTGAAAGGTTGTACGTTTCCGTCAACTGAAGTCTTGACTCTGGAACTACTTCCTGGTGCAAGAAGTATCAGTGTCCTGTGGCTACGAGCTTTTGAATTGATGCGCCAGCCGCCACAGGGTGATGGTATCGTTTCTTCAACTGTATACAAAGTGATCAAAAACTGGCACACATCGAACAGTTATGTCTAGGGTGTGCCAGATAAGTTGCGACAAACTTAGAGGGGCTGTAGAGGGTGTCTTGAGGAACAAATCGAGGATAGGAACTCTTTCTTGTCTGGAAACAATAAATGGTCAAATGGCTCTAAGCACTATGAGACTTAACATCTGAGGTCATTAGTCCCCTAGACGTACAACTACTTAAACCTATGAAACTTCCTGGCAGATTAAAACTGTGTGCCGAACCGAGACTCGAACTCGGGACCTTTGCCTTTCGCGGGCAAGGTAGGAGGCGAGGTACTGGCGGAGTTAAAGCTGTGAGGACGGGGCGTGAGTCGTGCTTGGATAGCTCAGTTGATTGAGCACTTGCCCGCGAAAGGCAAAGGTCCCGAGTTCGAGTCTCGGTCCGGCACACAGTTTTAATCTGCCAGGAAGTTTCATATCAGCGCACACTCCGCTGCAGAGTGAAAATCTCATTCTACTTAAACCTAACTAACCTAAGGACATGACACACATCCATGATTGAGGCAGGATTCGAACCTGCGACCGTAGCAGCAGCGCGGTTCCGGACTGGAGCGCCTAGAACTGCTCAGCCACAGCGGCCGGCACTGGAAACATCATCCAACGACGCTAAAGGCACCGGTGTCCGCCACTAGGCCAGCCTTTCGGCAGTAAACGTGACTTCTTACGCTCACGGGCCGTAGGCGGAACGTCTCGCAATCCTGTTCGTTGTCCAGTGATAGGAACTGATTGCCACGATCGCCAATGGAGAGGATGGACCTAGCTGCTGCGTACACAGACCTTGTCTTCTATGAATGCGATGCTCTGTTGCCTTCGTGAATGACTGTTTAGGACACAGGTTTCTCCTACGAACCCGAAAACAGTGGGGAATTTAGAGGATTCAAATGGTTCAGATGGTTCTGAGAACTATGAGACTTATCATCTGAGGTCATCAGTCCCCTATAACTTAGAACTACTTAAACCTAACTAACTTAAGGACATCACACACATCCATGCCCGAGGCAGGATTCTAACCTGCGACCGTAGCAGCAGCGCGGTTCCGGACTGGATCGCCTAGAACCGCTCGATCACAGTGGCCGGCGCTTAGATGATTCAAGAGAAAAATAAACTGCATATGGAAATTCGTGTCTGAAACTGTCATTCATCAAGGGAACAGAGCATCGAATTGATAGGAGACAAGCCTTTTCCACGTAGCAGCTAGCTCCAACTTCTCCAGTGGCGAACACTGCGAGTTGTTTCGGCTGCAGTGCGCCGGCGCACAGAGCCTCATTTGCTGCTGAAGGGATGGCCTACTGGCAGGCGCTGGCCCCTTTAACTTCGACGCTCTGTAGCGTCTCTACTGATTAAGTACTAATTTTAAGAATAATAATTACGAAGGAAATTTGCTGGCGCCACACAAGAGGTGCAAAAATAGTGAGTTTACTCGGGAGCGTGTATCTTAGCTATTATATGCACAGTGCACACACTCCAGAATGTCAGGCTTTAGACTACAGTTCTTTGAACCATGAAGTGGTTACCTAATCTTCTTCTTTCAACCAAGGTTACAGCTTCTAGCTTGCTCGGCTTTAATCTCTTGCTTCTCCAAAGTGTTACAGATACTGATAAAGCAGATAGATCACGTGAAATAAGGTACTAGTAAGTGTAGTTGATTTCGTTCCATAATAATTAATATATTTCACATTATTAGTGCACTAAACAGAAATCTACATCCTTTGTCTATCATGTACGGGAAAAGGCAGACAGTACAAGACTGATGAAATATCCGATACGAGTTTGTACAAACATACGAAAATTAACGCACTTCATCTTTTCTCACTAGCTCCACAGGCTTGATTGCTTTGGGCTTACCGCATTTTAATCTTTGCCGAAAACTACTTACATGAATTGATCGATAAAAATAAACAGAGAAAAATAAAATACATGCACATGAAGGTAAACCAGCGTAAGTTCCAATACATGTTGTTGGATGATGTTTCCAGATACGGGTTCCTATCTTTGATTTGTTTCTCAAGGCGCTCTCTTCAATCCCTAAATTATGTTGTAACATTTCTGGGACACACTGTATCTGCACATATTACAAAAATGTCTTTTCCACATCTCCTCCTAAACCACTTGAGCGATTTCAAACAAACTTGGTACACATAACCTTACTATCAGGCAACAACCATAGTTCAGGAGATATGACGCCGTAAATAATGATTTGCCTGAAAAACTTCTGCATCATGCATGATGTTTAAATTTGTTATTTCTGTGCTACTAACTCTGTTATCAATAAATTTCGCAGACGGTATTCACATAGGCCACTAAATGTACCTACAATATTATATCACGGTACTACATATAGTTTAGGAAATATGGCGTCATAAACAATGAGAAGCATCGAAAAACTGCCGCATCAAGCATGACTTTTGTTTATTAATTCTATGCTACCAACTCTGTTAGAATCATTTGTTGCAGATAGTATTCACATATATCGCTAAATGTACCTACAAAAATAAATCATTGTACGACATATAGTTCAAGTGATATGACCTCATAAACGCTGAGATGCTTGAAAAAGATGCCACATCATTTATGAAGTTTTAATTGATTTACTTTTTGCTGCGCGTCCGGGGGTAAGAATAAGCCTGAGGTATTCCTGCCTGTCGTAAGAGGCGACTAAAAGGAGTCTCTTACGTTTCAGCATGTATGTGATGGTCCCCTCGGGTTTGACCTCCATCTTTTTTCAAATTTCTGTTGCTAGTCCGTGCCATTTGGGGAAGGACGCCTTACGTGGTGTTTTTTGTTTGTCCATCATGCAACCAAGATCCTGCATGCTACTTATTATCATGTAGCGGGCTTTGCCCTCAACGCCTTATGGGTTGCCTCCTTCTTGTCTCCTGCGATGTACCATCCTTCGCGCCCACCACAATTCTGGACCATTTCAGCACCCGAAATCCAGAGCGGTTGCCAGTCCTTCGTGGTGGGGTTGTCATGTATCCTCATGGTGGTAGCCCCCTGACAACACAGGGATCGCACTGCTGATGCCAGAGCTGAGATGTTTCTGCATATGTCAAGGAGTAGGTACCCATCCTTCTGGGGCACAAGGGTTCCGGCAATAGCCATTCCGCCAGGTGGCCCTTGCTGAGGCTGGGTGGCGCCTGTAGGGAGAGCCTCTGGTCGGAGTGGGTGGCATCAGGGTGGATGACCCGCAATGAAATGGGTTTTAAATCAAATCAAGCTGGTGGTCGCTCGGCCCCAGCAGTCTCTAAGCGTGTCAGAAATGACTTCGATTATGCTACCTATGGTTCCCGATCGTTCCCCTCCCTGGCTACACCTTGGGAGGACTGTCGTGCGATCAGGTCTCGTCAGACCTTCCAGGGAACGAAGCCCCAGTTTTTTGTCGACCATCTTGAAGATAGGTTTGGGAAGTGGCAGCGTTGTCAAAAATGTGTAGCTGGTCGGTTTTGATACAGGTGGCCTCCCCAGCCCAGTTGTGGGCGCTGCTCGCCTGTGACAAGCTGGGTGAAGTCCCCGTCTTGATTAAGCCCCATAGAAGCCTTAACATGGACCAGGGTATTATTTTCCATCATGACCTCCTTTCGCAGTCGCATGAGGAGCTACGTGCCAGCCTGGAGCCATGGGGTGTTCATTTCGTCCGGCGCATGCATAGAGGACCCAAAGATAACAGGGTTGATACCATTGCCTTCATCTTGGATTTTGAGGATGACTCGTTACCTGAAAAGGTCAAGGTGTAGTTTACCGTTGCAACATGAAAACCTTACGTCCCTCTTCCTATACGGTGCTTCAGGTGCTGGAGGTTTGGCCACCTCGCTGTACCTCCAGCGCCACCTGCCGGGATTGCGGTCGTCCTCTGCACTTGGGCACTCCATGTATGATTTCTCCCACTTGTGTCAGCTGTGGGAAGCGCCACTACCCCTGCTCGCCTGACTGCCCTGTTCTCCATAAGGAGCGGCGAATAATGGAAATCAAAATCCTGGACAGGCCCACCTTTAAGCCTAAATAACCTAAGGACATCACACACATCCATCCCCAAGGCAGGATTCGAACCTGCTACCATAGCAGCCACGTGGTTCTGGACAGAAGCGCCTAGAACCGCTCGGCCACAGCGGCCGGCTGCCCGGCGGGGAGGGAGGGAGGGGGGTGGCGGGGTCCGATAGCCCTGTTAATTTAGGGGGTTGCTCTCCTGATGGAGGTACGATGGGAGCACCAGAAGGAGAGGAGCAGTCCCCCCCATCATGGACACGGGGAAAGAGTCAGGGCAGTCCTGAGGGCCCAATGGAGGTTTAACAAACGCAGGGACAGCCGTTGCCAATGGGGGCAACGTAGACGGAGTCGCAGTAATGATGCAGTCATTGGAACAGGATGAAGGCGTTCGTATTTCCCCTTTGCATTTTGATAGGTAGAAAATTGATTAGGCCTTTTTATTATTAGTTTACAGTTGTGTCCTTAATTATTTAATGAAAGAACATCACATTTCACCGTTTTTGAACGTCAGGCCTTTGCACCTTTTTACATTAAGAGCTTACATCTTATTGACGTCTCGGTATTCTTCAGAACAATACTAAAATTTGTTTCGAGAATTAATTTTTCATCCTGCAGCGGAGAAGGCGCTGATAGGAAACTTCCTGGGACTGTTTGCCAGACCGGAGCTCGAAAGCGGGACTTTCGTCTTTCGCGGCTGAGTGCTCTACCGACTGAGCTACCGGAGTACGATTCACGACTAGTGCTCATAGATTTATTTCTACTAGTACATTATCTCCTAACTTCTAGGCTTCACTGAAGTTCTCCTGCTCTACTTGCGAGACTAGCATACGTTTCACCAAAATTTGTGTTGTTATTACTTTTCTACAGAGAAAGCTACGGTCGCACGTTCGAATCCTGCCTCGGGCATGGATGTGTGTGTTGTCCTTAGGTTAGTTAGGTTTAAGTAGTTCTAAGTTCTAGGGGAGTGACGACCATAGATGTTGTCCCATAGTGCTCAGAGCCATTTTTCTACAGAGAAACACTTCACCTACCCTTGCACGCCTCGTACACAGTCGAGTGGAGGGTCTGACTCAGAGGCTCAGACATTTATGCAACAGTGTAGGCTGCAGTTTCCTCGACATGAGCCGTACGGTGGTGGGGTTTGTGGTTCCGCTGAATAGGTCAGGAGTCCAATACAAGCAGGAGGCGGCTTCACGGGCAGCAAGGACTTCGTGGCGTGGACTGGGCGGTTTTCTAGATTAGAGGGTCTCGGGGAAAAACATAAAGGGTTTCAATCTGAAAAGGTGCAGGTTGAATACTGGGAGAACTTATATCCAGGAACCATCGGTGTAGCAGTTATAAACTGTTGTAGTTTTGTTGGGAAAGTACCAGTGCTCCAAGCGCTAATAGAAAGCACTGATGCTGAGGTCGTTATAGGCACTGAAACTGGCTAAAGCCGAGGAAATTTAGTCGAAACTTTTGTGGAGGATAGGCTAAATACAGTTGGCGGTGGCGTGTTTGTTGTTATTAGAAGTAATGTTCCTTGTAGCGAAATTGAAGTAGATAGTTCCTGAGAGTTAGCGTGGGTAGAGGTCATTCTTGGCAACCGGATTAAAATAACAAATTAATCCTTTTCTTGACCTCCCAACTCAGACTATTGAGTTACTGAATGGTACAAAGAAAACTTGAGTCTAACTTCAAATACGTACCCAACTCACACAATTATAGTTGGTGACTTCAATGTTCCCTCGATATCTAGGCAAAAATAAACGTTTAAATCCAGAGATACACATAAAACATCATCAGAAATTGTGCTAAACGCATTCTCTGAAAATTATTTCGAGCAATTAGTTCATGAACCCGCTCGAATAGTAAACGGTTGTGAAAACACACTTGACCTCTTCGCAACAAATAATCCTGAGATAATAACGAGCATCAAAACAGATACAAAGATTAGTAAACACAGGATTCTCGTAGCGAGACGCGAGACTCAATACTGTAACCCCCGCTGACCGCGGTGGTCTAGCGGTACTAGGCGCTCAGTCCGGAACAGCGCGACTGCTACGGTCGCAGGTTCGAATCCTGCCTCGGGCATGGATGTGTGTGATGTCCTTAGGTTAGTTAGGTTTAAGTAGTTCTAAGTTCTAGGGGACTGATGACCACAGATGTTAAGTCCCATAGAGCTCAGAGCCATTTGAACCATTTAACCCCCAAATCCTCCAAAAATAAACGAAAAGTGTACCTATTCAAAAAAGCAGATAAAAATTCGATTCCTGAGAGACAGTCTCCACTCCTTCCAAATTAGCAGTGTATGTGTAGACCAGATGTGTCTTGAATTCAGAGAGACGGTATCGGCACCAGTTCAGAGCGCTATACCAAATACACACATCAAAAAAAGTTTTGCATCACCTCGGTTCCGAGAGTTCCGGAACCTGTACAGAAAATTGGAATAGAGGTCAACATAAACATCATTTCCGCCCTTTTTATTGCTCATGAAAAGCACACGTTGCATGTTGCACCACCATACAGAGAGACCTTCAGAGGTGGTGGTCCAGATTGCTGTACACACCGATACCTCTAATACCCAGTAGCACGTCCTCTTGCATTGATGCATACCTGTATTCGTCGTAACATAATATCCACAAGTTCATCAAGGCACTATTGGTCCAGATTGTCCCACTCCTCAATGGCGATTCAGCATAGGTCCATCAGAGTGGTTGGTGGGTTGACCACAAACAGCCCTTTTCAATCTAACTCAGGCATGTCCGATAGGGCATATCTGGAGAATATGCTGGCCACTCTAGTAGAGCGATGTCGTTATCCTGAAGGAAATCACTCACAAGATGTGTACGATGGGGGCGCGAATTGTCGTCAGTGAAGACGAATGCCTCGCCAATATGCCGCCGATGTGGTTGCACTATCGGTCCAGAGGATGGAATTAACGTATCGTAAAGCCGTTACGGCGCCTTCCATGACCACCAGCAGCGAACGTCGACCCCACATAATGCCACCCCAAAACAGTAGGGAACCTCCACCTTGCTGCACTCGCTGGACAGTGTGTGTAAGGCGTTCAGCCTGAACGGGTTGCCTCCAAACACGTCACCGACGATTGTCTGATTGAAGGCATATGTGACACTCATCGGAGGAGAGAACGTGATGCCGATCCTGAGCGGTCCATTCGGCATGTTGTTGGGTCCACCTGTACCGCGCTGCATGGTGTCGTGGTTGCAAAGATGGACCTCACCATGGACGTCGGGAGTGAAGGTGCGCATCATGCAACCTATTGCGCACAGTTTGAGTCGTAACACGACGTCCTATGGCTGCACGAAAAGCATTATTCAACATGGTGGCTGTTAGAGTTCCTCCGAGCCATAATCCGTAGGCAGCGTTCATCCACTGCAGTAGTAGCCCTTGTGCGCCCTGAGAGAGGCATGTCATCGACAGTTCCTGTCTCTCTGTATCTTCTCCATGTCCGAACAACATCGCTTTTGTTCCAACTTCCTGGCAGATTAAAACTGTGTGCCGGACCGGGACTCGAACTCGGGACCTTTGCCTTTCGCGAGCAAGTGCTCTACCATCCGAGCTACCCAAACGCGACTCACGCCCCGTCCTCACAGCTTTACTTCCGCCAGTACCTTCTCTCCTACTTTCCAAACTTCACAGAAGCTCTCCTGCGAACCTTGCAGAACTAGCACTCCTGGAAGAAAGGATATTGCGGAGACTTGACTTAGCCACGGCCTGGGGGATGTTACCGCTTTGGCTCACTCCGAGACGCCTGTACACTTCCCTTGTTGAGAACCCTTCCTCGCACAAAGTAACAATGCGGACGCGATCGAACCGCGGTATTGAGCGTGTAGGCATGGTTGAGCTACAGACAACACGAGCCGTGTACATCCCTCCTGGTGGAATGACTCGAACTGATCGTCTGTAGGACCCACCTCGTCTAATAGGCGCTGCTCTTGCATGGTTGTTTACATCTTTTAGCGGGTTTAGTGGCACCTCTGAACAGTCAAAGGGACTGTGTGCGTGATACAATATGTGCAGTCAACATCTATCTTCTGGAGTTCTGGGAACCAGAGTGTTGCAAATTTTTTTTTGATGTGTGTAATTTAAGACACGATGGAAGTGATCCCCCGTGGCACACAAAACAGAACACTGTTGCAGGAATAACGAAAAAAGCATGCCATATTTAATCGAATGCAAAATCTCCAAAATTGGCGATTTTTTGCAGAAGCTCGAAATTTATTGCACACTTCAATGCGAGATGGTTGTAATAGTTTCCACAACGAAACCTTGTCTCGAAACCTGGAAGAAAATCTAGAGAGGTTCTGGTCGTATGTAAAGTATGCTAGCGGCAAGACACAATCAGTGCCCTCTTTGCGTTATAGAAATGGAAATACAATCGATAAGTGTTACTAAAGCAAAGTTACCAAACATAGCCTTCGGAAATTCCTTCACCAAAGAAAACGAAATAAATATTCCAGAATTCGAGTCAAGAACAACTGCCAACATGAATAAGTTTTGATATAATCGGAGGAGTAGTTAAATCACTTAATAAAAGCAAGTCTTCTGGTCCAGACTGTATACCAGTTAGGTTCATTTCAGAGTATGCTGATGCATCAGCTCCACAGTTAAGTCATATACAGCCGATCGCTTGACGAAAGATCTGTACCCAGAGACTGGAAAGTTGCGCAGGTCACACCAATATTCAAGAAAAGTAGTAGGATTAATCCACTAAATTACAGGCCCATATCGTTAACGTCGATATGCAGCAGGATTATGCAACATATATTGTGTTCGGACATAGTGCCTGAACTCGAGGACAACGCTCTGTTGACGCACAGTCAACACGGATTTAGAAAACATTGTTCTTGCGAAACACAACTATTTCTTTAATCGCATGAAGTGTTGAATGCTATCGACAAGGGATTTCTAATTGATTCCGTATTTCTAAATTTCCAGAAAGCTTTCGACACCTTCCCTCACAAACGGCTTGTAATCAAATTGCGTGCTTATGGAATATCGTCTCAATTATGCGACTGGATTCATGATTTCCTGTCAGAGAGATCACAGTTCATAGTAACTGACGGAAAGACATCGACTAAAAGGGAAGTTATTTCTGGAATTCTGGTATTAAACGCCCTCTTCTGTTCCTTATCTATATAAATGATTTAGGAGACAATCTGAGCAGCAGATGAAGCTGTCGTTTACCGCCTAGTGATCGGAAGATTAAAACAAATTTCAAAAGATTTAGAAAAGATATCTGTATGCTACGGAAATTGGCAAATGACTGTAAATAATGGAAAGTGTCAGGTCAACCAGATGAGTGCTAAAACAAATCTGTCAAAATTCAGTTACACGAAGAAACAATGAAATATAAATGCGTAAATTCAACTATATACCTGCATTTTACAATTACGAACAACTTAAATGGTAAAGATGACACAGAAAGTGTTGCAGCGAAAGCGAACCAAAGACTGCGTTTTATTGGCAGAACACTTAGAAGATGAAACATATCTACACTTGTGACTTAACGAGCATTTATTTCCCATTTAAATATATGGCTGAGAGAGTCAACCTTCAGGAATTGGAAGATGAACACAGTCATCCAGGACCGTCTACCACAAAGAGCGCAGATTCGCCACGAGATGGGGCAATTCACAGGCGTGCTGTAATGTGTGAGTGAGACGGACAAAAACCTACGTCATAGGGAAACCCCGTAGAAGGCGTTTGTGGCCAGGAAGACGTAGCAGTTTTAAATATCGCGGACCTAGTATCGGCCATAAAGGGGAACATTTATGAAAATTATTTAATTCTGTAGTAATTCAGCGAATGAAGCCACAGTAATTTTAATCTACCATCCTTCCTGAATTTTCATGGTGATCCCAATAAAACATGAATATTGGTCATATCTACAATAGTTTAGGATTTACTGTTGAAGTGAAATTAACAATTAACAATGCTAAAATCTGAACGCTTTGGTCGATCTTAACGATCGATATTTTATATCGAAGTGCATCATTAAAATGACAAATGTTGTAAAGATCAACTCTGTAACTTTATTTGTTTAAAAGATATAGTAAATTTAAAGTATCAATGTTTTTAGTTAAGCATCGTATTATCATTTCCTTCACACAAAACACATTGAACGATGACATCACGACACCTTATTTAATCATTAGGTAATAGAATATTTCTTGTAAAGTTTAGTGCATAATAGTTACTTTTGGTCTTTATTTATTTATCAGAAAGCACATTGGTGCAAGGCTATTGGCTGTGACATTCAAAGTTAAGAAAGAAATTGTACTGGTTTTATTTAAATGAATTTACCGTTTATTATGTAATGTATGTTATTGTTACTTTACTTAGAACGTGAAAGTGGTCAAGCTTTGATTGTTTAAACATGTTAAAATGTAAAATAATGTAGCCAATCAGATGGACGGCTTCAGGAAAGGGAACTGTCCTAGTCAGTTGAGCGACGATGCTCGGCACGCCTGGAACGCGGCGGGGGACGGGCAGAAGGACAGTTCTGGTCTAGACACCAAAGGGTAGAGTGCTGGTCGAGAAGCGAAAGCGGACGGTCGGTCTTCAGGTAGCTAGGAAGTGAAACGACTTAGAAACTTCCTCGTTGTGTGGTATCGCGGAACTTAGTCTCTGAACGGTGAGCAGCCGCACGCCTGGCGTGATCTCTAACTTATCGCGAAGATAACGAGGTGGAGTATTGGACTTGTATTTCGCGATGAGATTGTGAATGATCGAACTGTATCAGATGGATATGCACTCGAGTACGACCACATTCGCTATTAGTTTGCTTTCTGAATAAACATTACTCTAACCAAATCGCAACTGTGTGGCCTACATCATTTATGGGTCATTAATTTAGTTCCCGATATTCTTATGTTATTATATATTAACTTTGTATTTCGCAAACTTGGCATCAGCCAGACAATTTAACCAAAGGGCGTGTAATGCGACACGTGCGATTCAACCCCTAGACTAGTCTGAGCAAGACATTTCGACGAAGAGGATCCGCACGTGGGACCGAACATCTTTGGGATGCTACCTCGCACAGTGGAGAGCCGAAGAAGCTGGTACACCTGCCCAGTACCCGCGAGCACGCAGAAGTGCTACAATACGACGTGACATGCACTCGACTAATGTCTGAAGTATTGCTGGAGGAGACTGATACCATGGATCCTGCAGGGCTGTCCATAAATCCATAAGAGTACGAGGAGTGGAGATCTCTTCTGAACAGCGCGGTGCAAGGCATCCCAGATATGCTCAATGATGTTCATATCTGGGTAGTTTGGTGACCAGCAGTAGTGTTTAAACTCAGAAGAATGTTCCTGGAGCAACTATATAGCAATTCTTGACGTATGGGGTGTTACATTTTCCTGTTGGAATGCCCAAGTCTGTCGGAATGCATAATGGTCAAGAAAGGATACAGATGATCAGACAGGGTCCATGGATTCATGAGGTTGTCTCCATACCTGTACACATCCATCCACTCGATACAATTTGAAACGAGACTCGTCCGACCCGGCAACAAGTTTCCAGTTGTCAACAGTCGAATGTCTGTGTTGACGTGTCCAGGCGAAGCGTAAGGCTTTGTGTCTTGCCGTCATCGCGGGTACACGAGTGGGCGTTCGGCTTCGTAAGCCAATATCGTTGATGTTTCCTTGAATGGTTCGCGCGCTGACACTTGTTGATGGCCCAGCATTGAAATCTGTAGCAATTTGCGGGAGGTTTGCACTTCATTCACATTGAACGATCCTCTTCGGTCATCGTTGGTTCCGGTCTTCCGGCCGCAGCGATGTCGGAGATTTGATGTTTTACCCGATTCCTGATATTCACGGTGGGATTTGATGTTTTACCGGATTCCCAATATTAACGGTACACTCGTGAAATGGTCGTATAGGAAAATCCCCACTTCATCGCTATCTCGGAGATGTTGTGTCCCATCGTTCGTGAGTTCAAACTTACTTAAATCTTGATAACCTGCAATTGTAGCAGCAGTAACCGATCTAACAACTGTGCCAGACACTTGCTGTCTTATACAGGTGTTGCCGACCGCAGCGCCGTATTCTGCCTGTTTACATATATCTGTATTTGAATACGCATGCCTATATCAGTTTGTTTGGCTCTTCAGTGTATTAAAGAGACTGCCCAGGCTATGCTTGCCAGTCCTCTTTTGGAGTACTGTTGTACGGTCTGGGGTCGTTACCAGATAAGGTTAACGGTGTACACGAAGAAAGTTCAAAGACGGGCAACACGTTTCGTACTGCTGAGAAATAGTGGTGAGAGTACCACAGACATGATACAGGGTTTGGGGTGGACATCATTAAAACAAAGACATTTCTCGTTGCCGAAGGATAATCTCAAGAAATTTCAGTCACCAACTGTCTTCTCCGAATGCGAAAACATTTTGTTGACGCCGACCTAGATAGGAAGCAATGATCATCATAATGAAAAGGGAAATCAGAGCTCGCAGGGAGAGACCAGGCGTTCGTTTTTTCCGCGCGCTGTTCGGGGAAGGAATAATAGAGAATTACTGTGAAGTTTGTTTGAGGAACCCTTTGCAAGGCACTTCAGTGTGGATTGCAGAGTAAAAGGGAAATCAGAGCTCGCAGGGAGAGACCAGGCGTTCGTTTTTCCCGCGCGCTGTTCGGGGGAGGAATAATAGAGAATTACTGTGAAGTTTGTTTGATGAACCATTTGCAAGGCACTTCAGTGTGGATTGCAGAGTATCCGTGTAGATGTACGAGAACTACGAAGTTTATTTCAGTCAGTGCTCACATAAATTGTGTAATGCCTATACTGGTGTCAATCGACGACCCATTATCAATAGCTCACAAACAATTCACAGCTATCGATAATTAATTGTCAGTTAAATAATTTGTATTTGCTCTCCTGAAACAAATTTTAAAATTAATAATAATGTACCGACTGAGGCTCTTCGTCAATAACCGTGCAAAATTGAACAAGTGATCTACGAAAATCTAAGATTGCAATGAATACAACTTAAGTATTGCCTTATCACACTTGGCAGAGGCATACCCAAATTTTCTTCTGATTCTCTGTTCGGGAAGACTTTCATGTTCTTTGTGCTAAACTGCAAATCTAGTCGCATGCCAGTCCCATAGGAACATCTTATCTTTCTTTTCTGTGCAGTACCGAAGGGTGAAAGGTTCCAAAAATAAAAAAAACCATGTAACTCACGTTATTAACGCTTAATTGCTTCGTAGAGTATCGTATTTGTGGAGCGCAAGCTGAGTTTTGCAAGCTGCTTCATTTCGGAATACATACTGATTTCCATGGGCTATGATATTCGAACTAGTAATGTGTTGTAGCATTATAACTGGGACCGATATTCACGGGTAACTCCATTGATTAATTACGTACATGTGCAGCTTAACACCATAGCAGCATCAAATTCACGAACTAGGTTAACGATCGTCGATTCAGTACGCCGCCAGAACATGAGAGTGGTTTTTATGTAGTTTCCCACAGGCGTCTATTCAAGTTTCTGTTAGTTCTCCGTTCCTGAGATACATAAATATTTCAAATACATACAAAGAAGTTCCATTCTCAGATATATATCGTGCACAACTATCCTCCCTTTGGGTGACTGACCGGCACATTAATGGGATGCTGCAGCGAAAAAAGTAACTGACGAGTGTGGATTAGTGTCGGGCCATCTTTAACTGACCCTGCCACAGGGGAGAATAACGCCGAAGAAATAAAAAGAAGAAGAGCCAAGTAGATCAAATATCCAGTCTCTTGTAAACGCGTGTAGCTTATGGCTGCTTCCTGTCATAGGAATCGCTTTTCTGGTCAGAGATTCTCCGGTAAATTCGGTAAATTATGATATGAAATGATAATAATTTACCTGTAGCACCTAGACAGTAACTGACAGGGACTCTGTTGGGATACGGTACTACTAATATTAATATATTGCAGAGCATTACAATCGGAGCACCATGAAGACGGCATTCAGGAAGATAATGTCAAATTGGTATGAAGTGTACTATATTCTCAGATATGTAAACTGTTAGATTTTAACGCAATCGCACCAAATGAATGGGAGTAACGCCACGTACATTCTGTACGTAGTGAAAGATTACTCAGCACGATTCTCACTCCGAAATCACAATCTGAATGCCGGTTATTCATGAGAAGATCGTTTATGCCTCGTGTTCGAAGGAAAAAGATCTGCCAGCATCTGTCGGGATTCGAAGTGGCCTGATCGTGGTTTATCGAGACTGCGTTTTATCGTTCCTCAATATTGCTGCTCACGTTGTTTCCGTTTCCACGATTGACGTGCGAATCAGCACTCGATAGCTTCAAGATGACCATACTCAGTGCCATGTAGGATCTCAACGGCGCTACGTAAATAGTGCTCGAGAGGATTGACACAATGTCTCTTGGCCGTGCAGGATTATACAGCGACGGCACGCCCGTCCGTGGTGCGGTAACAGATGGGGTGATCCCGTAAATCAGTTAAATTATGTTGTCAAGATAAACTGTTGTTTGTTCACTGGTGTGATTTCTTAGAAGAGTTGCAGCGGGACGGAAGAGGAAGTGACTTGGAATACCTTTATTATAAGATATAGTTGAAAAAATTTCCACCGTAGCTGAATGTGCGCGTATTACCGTTCCTTTTTCGTTGTGTTGAGGAGACACGCAGAATTCGCGGTTGAATAGCAATAACTTGGGTGATGTGCGACCGAGTGAAATTGCAAGACAATGTGAGGAAATATACTGAAGAGCCAAAGAAACTGGTACACATGCCTAATATCGTCTTTAGGGCCGTCGCGAGCACGCAAAAGTGCCACAACACGACGTGGAGTGGACTCGATTAATGTCTAAAGTACTGCAGGAGGGACACCATGAATCCTTCAGGGCTGACCATAAATCGCTAAGAGTAAGAGGGGGTTGAGATCTCTTCTAAACAGCACGTTGCAAGGCATCCCAGATATACTCAATAATATTCATGTCTGGAGACTTTGGTGGTCAGTGGAAGTGTTTAAATTTAGAAGAGTGTTCCTAGAGCCACTCTGCAGAAATTCTGGGCGTGTGGGATGTCGCATTGTCCTGCTGGAATTGCCCAAGTTTGTCGGAATTCACAATGGACACGAATGGATGCAGGTCATCAGACATGGTGCTTACACGTGTGCCACCTGGCACAATCGTATCTAGACGTATCAGGGGCCCCATGTCACTCCAATTGTATACGCCCCACACCATTACAGAGCTCCCACCGACTTGAGCAGTCCCCTGCTGACATGCAGGGTTCATGGAATTCGTGAGGTTGTCTCAATACCCGTACACGTCCATCCGCTCGATACAATTTGAAACGAGACTCGACCGACCTGGCAACATGTTTACAGCCATCAACAGACGAATGTACTAATCCAGAATGAGATTTTCACTCTGCAACGGTGTGTGCGCTGATATGAAACTTCCTGGCAGATTAAAGCTGTGTGCCGGACCGAGACTCGAGTTCGAGTCTCGGTCTGGTACACAGTTTTAATCTGCCAGGAAGTTTCATATCAGCGCACACTCCGCTACAGAGTGAAAATCTCATTCTGGAAACATCCCCAAGGCTGTGGCTAAGCCATGTCTCCGCAATATCCTTTCTTTCAGGAGTGCTAGTTCTACAAGGTTCGCAGGAGAGCTTCTGTAAAGTTTGGAAGGTAGGAGGCGAGGTACTGGCAGAAGTAAAGCTGCGAGGACGGGGTGTGAGTCGTGCTTGGGTAGCTTAGATGGTAGAGCATTTGCCAGCGAAAGGCAAAGGTTCCGAGTTCGAGTCTCGGTCCGGCACACAGTTTTAATCTGCCAGGAAGTTTCGAATGTACTAACGTCGATGTTGAGAGGCCCAGGCGAGGCGTAAAGCTTTGTGTCGTGCAGTCATCACGGGTTTACGAGTGGGCCTTCGGCTTCGAAATCCCATATCGATGATGTTTCACTGAATGGTTCGCGCGCTGACACTTGTTGATGGCTCAATACTGAAATCTGCAGCAATTTACAGAAGGGTTGCAATTATGTCACGTTGAACGATTCTCTTCAGTCGTCGTTGGTCCCGTTCATGCAGGATCTTCTTCCGGCCGCGGTGATGTCGGAGATCAGATGTTTTACCAGATTCCTGATATTCACGGTACATTCGTGAAATGGTCGTACAGGAAAATCCACACTTAATCGCTACCTCGGAGATGCCGTGTCCCTTCGCTCTTCCTCCGACTATAACACCACGTTCAGATTCCCTGAAACCTAGATAACCTGGCGTTGAGGCAGCAGTAACCGATCTAACGACTGCGCCAGACACTTCCTGTCTTATATAGTCGTTGCAGAGCCGTATTTTGCCTGTTTACATATCTCAGTATTTGAATACGCATGCATATACCAGTTTCTTTGGCGCTTCGGTGTCTATTACACCGCACGGCACGAAAAAATCTGGCTTTGAATACAAATGAAATCAGACTACAGGCTCTAAGTTATGCTGACGGAAGAAAATCGCAACGCCAAAAAGTTAGTAATGTAGAGTAATGAAATTTCGAGAATACAATTGTCTATGTAACATATTTAAGGAGTGAACATTGTAAGGTCACAGTTTAATGTAAGGAAGAGATAAGCAATTGGAAATGTGAAATTCTGGTACATTAATAACCGATGTAAGCGCCAGAATGTTGAAACCATTAAACGAAACGTGCATGCATTGTGTTGTACAGGTGCCGGATGTCATTTCGTGGGATGAAATTCCATTCTTGTTGCAGTTGGCCGGTCGATACAGAGACGGTTAACGCTGTTTTTGGGTGACGTTGGAATTGCTGTCAGATGATGTACCATATGTGCTGGATTGAAGTCAGATATGTCGAGACTCTATAGAGCATGTTGGATTACAACAGCGGTATGTGGGCGCGTGTTATCCTGTTTCAAAACACCCTCTGGACTATTGTTGATCAGTGTGAGCACGACAGGTTTTAGCACCAGACTGACGTACAGATTTTGAGTCAGGATGCACGAGAGTGCTCCTGCTGACAGACGAAATCACACACCAGACCATAACTTTAGGTGCGGGTCGAGTGTATCTAGCCCGCAGACAGGTTGGTTGCAGGCTCTCAACTGACGGCCGTCTAACCACTCTGGCCATCACTAGTACCGGGGCAGAATTATTTTTCATCAGGAAACACAACAGAGCTCCACCCTGCACTCCGCCGGCCTGAGTGGCCGAACGGTTCTAGGCGCTACAGTCTGGAACCGCGCGACCGGTATGGTCGCAGGTTCGAATCCTGTCTCGGGCATGGATGTGTGTGATGTCCTTAGGTTAGTTAGGTTTAAGTAGTTCTAAGTTCTAGGCGACTGATGACCTGAGAAGTTAAGTCCCATAGTGCTCAGAGCCATCTGAACCACCCTGCACTCCAATGAGTTCTCACTTGACACTACTGAAGTCGCGACAGGTGGGGGTTTCTGTTGAGTGGAATGCACGCTACAGGGCTGTCCTTGAAGTAACCGATTTTTAACGGTGCACTGTGGTGCCAATTGCTGCTCAAATTGCTGCCCTACGAGGAACACGATGGTCTTGCCTCCCAGTGGTGACACATGACCGTCCGGAGCCCGATCTCCTTCCGACCATACATTCCCGTGACCATCGTTGCCAGCAGTCATGTGCAGTGGTTACATTTCTGAATAGGATTTTTGCAATATCGCAGAAGGAATATCCAAGTTCTCATAGCCCTGTGACACGATCTTGTTCAAACTGAGTGAGGTGTTGATAATAGTGTTTTTGTCGCCTTAAAGGCATTCTTGACTAACATCAACTCATCACATCCTATCTCGAAGATAAGTAACGCTCACAACCGTTACCGCGTGTATTTAAAGCAAACTTGATTCGCATCCTCATAATGGCGCTACTAGCGCCTTTCTTATGCGACTGGTATGAAATTCGAATAGACATTATCTCTGAGATGTAGAAACACGCCTATCAACCTTCTTGGCGTTGCGATTTTTTTCCGTCAGTGTACGTGAAGTAATTTGTCATGTGATCGTATGCGGGTGGCGCGTAGTCATCACATCGCCGAATCTATGCTTTACAGTGAGAAAGTATGGCTGAAACATGATCTGCTATCAGACAGATAAGCATGGATACAGAACAGGAATAGGAGATGAAAATACGCTCGTAGTCTGCCGAAAATTACGATAATAATTAGCAGTTAACATCGGAGTATCAAGACGGACATCATACTTTTAAGACAGCAGAAGAGAGACAAGCGAGTCTGAAGGACTCGAACATCTGTCGCCTGTTTTAAAAGAAGACCAATGAAATTGCGGGAGTGATGCTGCCACAGTCGACTCGAGAAAATACTCGTGTGCTGTAAGAGGCGCGCCGACGACCACACTGAACGCAGGAGCGGCCCCACCCGTCTGGCTGGCCGCTGCCTCATCTTTCCCTGTATACGGAATATTCATTGCCTTGTACCTGCCTAGTGTCAGCGGCTGCGTATCCAGGAGCGTAGTACACTTCATAACAATTTGTGGTCTCGGAATGGATAAATACTGTACCGTTTTCAAGGGTATTTTGTACCACTCTTCCTGCAAAACAGTGGAAGCTCAGGTAACGATTGTAGAATAGCGATCACGCATCCTCCTCCTCAAAGTAGACCGTCAGATTCAATGAAATTGAGATGGGCGATTGTGGAGGACAGGGAGATGCGACAATTCATCCCCCTGATCGCAAAACGAGACATGGCCGACGCGAACTGTGTGAACAGGGAACCTGTCGTCTTGGACTCAGCATCACCATTGGCAAGCAAACATTGTACCATGGGATGGACCTGATAAGACAAAATGGTCATATAATCCTAGGAAGTAGTCCGACAGACCCACGGAATAACGCGATATGGTTGCCGAACCCCTGTCATGGTTTCTCTGCGGATGTAAACTCGGCCAGAAGTTGGAAACATAGTGAGACAAGACACATTAGACGAAATGATATTAACTCAATGCTCCATTGTACAGGTATTATGGCTTCGAAGTCATATTCTTGCTATTTTGGACATTTGCGTCACTTATGAGTGATTTTGTAGTTCCAGCTCACCATAAATTCCCACTTTATGGAGCTCCTCGATTTGTGTTGTTCTGGTGCTGACAAGGTAAGCAAGTGCGACATACAGTTCTGCAGTGTCTTTTGCAGCTGCCGTCCTCTTACTTTTTGCCACAATCCTCTTCAACGAACATCCATCACGATCATTTAATACACACTTCCGTCCACGTAGTGACTCAGCGTATGATGTTTTTCCGCTTTTGCTATAGATCTTCGATACGGTGTCTCTAGACACACGAAAACACCGTGGCTCCCTTAGTTATGGAAATACCCACCATATGAGCACCAACAACTTTCAGTCGTTCGAATGCTCTGAGCTGCAACATAGTGCACTCAAAACTGCCAGAACACTGTTCTGACCACGACTGAGACATGCATGGTACTGAGGACGATGCACAGGCGCCGTTCGTAGTGAGGTGCTGCAGCGCAACCTGCACACTTAGCGGCATCTACATTTATGAAATGATAATTAAATGGACGCCCCAGCTGCAAATAGGCGCTGATATACTGCATTGGGGACATGTTGAAAATGTGTGCCGCGACCGGGACTCGAATCTGGGATCTCCTTCGAGTCCCGGTCGGGGCACACATTTTCAACATGTCCCCAATGAAGTATATCAACGCCTCTTTGCAGCTAGGGTGTCCATTTAATTATCATTTCATTCTAGCAAAGCTGCATGGTCATCAACGGTAACTGTTCTTTCGGGGTAGATACTACCGTCACACATAGTTAAAATATGGCTTCCTGGCCGTTGACCTTCTTGT
Source organism: Schistocerca serialis cubense (assembly GCF_023864345.2). Lineage (NCBI taxonomy): Eukaryota > Metazoa > Arthropoda > Insecta > Orthoptera > Acrididae > Schistocerca > Schistocerca serialis. The sequence goes on along the minus strand of NC_064639.1, from coordinate 717,283,404 downwards.
GCGAACGCACACGCTATGCCCGAACTCGTACGGGACTCGATAGATTAATCTGCCACGAGTAATGAGTATGATGGTCAAACATCGATTAGGTGCACTACGAATGTAGTGGTGTGGACATGTTGGGAATGTGGGTCTCACGGGAAGCGTGTAACGGATAAGTCCCTGCAGGCGCACTATCCTCTGTGCCCTCGGTGGCTCAAATGGATAGAGCGTCTGCCATGTAAGCAGGAGATCCCAGGTTCGAGTCCCGGTCGCAGCACACATTTTCAACATGTCCCAAATCAAGTATATCAACACCTCTTTGCAGCTAGGGTGTCCCCTCAATTATCATTTCATTCTAGCAAAGCTGCGTGGTCATCAACGGTAACTGTTCTTTCGGGAATAGATACTACCGTCATATATAATCTACATTTATGTTCAAGCATGCGTTTGAGTTCTTTCTATGTTTTTCCCCACCCCTTCTATGCAAATACTGGTAATCATCAGCTAAAGAGGGATGTTTAATAATCGCTTACTGCCAGCGCAGAAAAATTTTCGTACTTAAAACCAGACTATAACAGACTTTCATATACGCTATACTGGTTACACTACTTTATTGATATCCCTTGGTTTACGCCGAAATGTTGTGCTTTGGAAACTTCCCAATAAGGCACAAAATAACTCGTAAACCAGATAACTAAAACATTTTATCAATTTCAACACTAAGCTAACGCCTTATCATTTGATTTAAACTCTGCTTTCTGTCTGAGACAACTTTTACTTGTACTGTCAAAGTCCCCCATAATTTATTAATATCTTGGTAATGTGTAGTCCCTATTTTTTGCTTTCCTTCCACCTACGTCTCGTTTCGCTTACTTTTTTTCACTTAAGTGGTATTAAGTGGTTTTCTGTTGACGTTTACAATGTGGACTTCGGTGTACCTTCAGATATTGCCATTATTTGCCATGAATAATGTGGCGTCTATGTGAAATTGTCATGTGCCGAGACCGAAAACTACATGTTTATGATTCGCTGCTGTTATTACGAAGACCGATTATAAATATTCGTTAGTACCGAAAGAACTATCTCAGAATAAACTTTAATGCTGATATAGTCAGCTCACGGCGTGTTAAAATATTACCATTCTCTGTTCACAGTGTACATGGGGAGACTGTCAGCGCGATTCCGTAAGCGAGTGGCCGTCCGCACTGACGAGAGGATGAGGATGATGAACGAGCTGGTGCAGGGCATACAGGTGGTCAAGATGTACGCCTGGGAGAAGCCCTTCGCCAAGCTCGTGGCCATGGCCAGGAAGTAAGTCACACTCAAGATAAGGAATTCTGGTAGATAATAGTCAAAACGTAGATCGAGCAGTGTAAAAACAGGTATTCCAGAATGGTGTCTGTCTCTGAGTCACTATAAATTAATTGCTGTTAATTCCAGGTCCGAAATCCACAAGCTGCTGCACACAGCTTACCTTAAGAGCTTCCTGCACGCGTCGGCCGTCTTTATAGAGCGCTCCTCCCTGCTGGTGACCCTGCTGGCTTACTTTCTGGCTGGAGAAATCGCCGGCCCCGACCAGGTGACTATACTCTGCATTCTTCACATATTTTCTGCACGTTTGCACTTCTCCGTCTTCAATGGCCGTCTTATTACATTTCAGATATTCTCAATGGCTCAATACTTCAGCGTGCTCAGCTTGTCACTGGCCATCATGTTCCCATTCGCTATAGCCCATGTTAAGGAAGCGGGAGTGTCCGTCCAGCGCATCGAAGTAAGTACAAATTTCTCATCCGACTTATCACAGCACAACAATCTGTGCTGCAGAGTTTCCGATAACGTTAGTTGTCGAATGGTAATACACAAGTAGAATGATTAAAAGAATACTCGGTACATCACGCCACTCTACTGAATGTACAGTATGTGTAACAAACAGCTGATGGCAGTACGTGTTGTACGAGAATGGTCTGAAAAGTTCCGTGCCTAGCTCACAGATCGCAGACTAGCTGCGCAGATTTTTCCTCAGAGTTCGATACAACTTTCAGCAGGCACCATGCAAAATTGCAACTGATTCAATCCGGTAGTGACAGGCAACAGTCCGAAAACTGTAATCGCGTCCGAAATCATCGAAAAATTACGCGATACAAGCTAAGAAAAACGTCATAGCAAGGTGTGCGGAACTGTCAAGGGATTTCAAAAGAACATGTCGGCTACATTTTGCATGAAGAACTGCACACGAGCTTTTTGCAAAACGGGTGCCGTGCTTCCTCACAGCGGATCAGAAACGAATTTACACGAGAATATCCGAACACTGTTTGACGGGTTTTCCTAAGACCAAAAGTGATTTTCAACATCTTTGTGTGGTAATGGGGGTAATATGGATTCATCACCACACACCGTAATCAAAACAGAAATCCAAACAGATGACTTCAGGTCAAAAGAACACGAAGATGATGTCATCATAGGGAACGGCCATGATATCCGTGTTTTGGGGTGCGAGAGAAATTCTTCTAATTGACTGTTTTCAAAAAGGTGAAAAAATAACAGGGTAGTATAATTAGAATTTTCTAACGGATCTAGCGCGTGGGATTAGCCGAGCGGTCTAAGGCGCTGCAGTCATGGACTGTGCGGCTGGTCCCGACGGATGTTCGAGTCCTCCCTCGGGCACGGATGTGTGTGTTTGTCTTTAGGATAATTTAGGTTAAGTGGTGGGTAAGCTTAGGAACTGATGACCTTAGCAGTTAAGTCCCATAAGATTTCACACACATTTTTTCTAACGGATCTGGATGCCAAAAATTCGAAAAAAGAAATCTGCTTTGCAGAATCATTCAACCTGTTTGCGAAAGTGTCTTGAAAATGCGAATATTGAGGGATCTGCGCTATGGGGTGTGGGAACATAATCGTACATCCGTTATGTATATTCTCGTACAGGCGAAACATTTTACTTGAAAGTCACTTGCCCGGTGTTGTATTTATCCGCTGACACCGGGCAAGTGACTTTCAAGTAAAATGTCTCGCCTGTACGGCTATATCATACGAGGGCTGTTCAGAAAGTAGGGGACATGTCGGCATTAAAAAAAAAAACCAAGTACAATAAATATATTTTATTAGATACATCTGAAAGAGCCACTGACACCACTTTTCGACATAGTTACCAAACACAATGGGACACTTATCATAGTGGTGTACAAGGTTTGAAATAAGTTCGTCGTAAAAAAATCTTCAGCCAATAAGCCACGCCCGCCTGGAGTTCCTCGTCGTCATCAAAGCGCTGCGTTGCAAGCCAGTTCTTCATCTTGGGAAACAAGAGGAAGTCGCTTGGTGCAAGATCGAGGCTGTAGGGTGGATGGGTAAAAATTTCCCATTTGAATGAATTCAGGATTTCTTTTGTGCGGTTTGCCGTGTAAGTTCAGGCACTGTCGTGCAGAAACAATATTTTGGACGTCAGCTTTCCTCGGCGTTTGTTTTGCTCTTCTAAGGCTGTGCAAAGTTTGACAGTACAGGGCAGAATTTATGGTTGCTCCACGTTCGAGAAAGTCAATAAGAAGCACGACTTGCCTATCCCAAAACACTGTCGCCATCAACTTCCTTGCTGACAAGGTTTACAAACATTTTATTGGTTTTGGGGGGACGTTGTGTACCCCCACTCCATGGACTGTAATTCTGTCTCGCAATTGGCGACTTTCAGCCAAGTCTCGTCACCGGTTACCCCTCCAGTAATGAATCACCATGTTCGTGGTAGGCCCCCAGAAACGTCAACGTTGCCCCCTTTCGCTGTTCTTCATGGTGCTGTGTAATCATTTTGGGCACCCAGCGTGCACAAAATTTGTGGTAGCCTAGCTTTTGAGTGGCAGTTTCAAACAACAAAGTACAAGAAAATTGTGGAAAATAAAGCGAAAGCTCCGTTATTGTGAAGCGAAGGTTCAAATGGTTCAAATGGCTCTGAGCACTATGGGACTTAACATCTCAGGTCATCAGTCCCCTAGAACTTAGAACTACTTAAACCTAACCTAAGGACATCACACACATCCATGCCCGAGGCAGGATTCGAATCTGCGACCGTAGCGGTCGCGCGGTTCCAGACTGAAGCGCCCAGAACCGCTCGGCCACCAGCGGCCGGCTAAGCGAAGGTTTTCACGAATCATTTCATGGACTTTAGCGACAAGCCGGCCGGTGTGGCCGAGCGGTTCTAGGCGCTTCAGTCTGGAACCGCGCGACCGCTACGGTCGCAGGTTTGAATCCTGCCTCGGGCATGGGTGTGTGTGATGTCCTTAGGTTAGTTAGGTTTAAGTAGTTCTAAGTTCTAGGGGACTGATGACCTCAGATGTTAAGTCCCATAGTGCTCAGAGCCATTTGAACCATTTGAACTTTAGCGACAAGATCGTGTCACAATGCTCGAGCGTCCGCTATTCTCTTCATCATGAACGTTGTCTCGGCCATTTTTAAACCGATTGCACCATTTACAGATGAAACATTCACTCATTACGTTGCTTCCGTACACTTCGCACAGTTAACGATAAATTTCTATAGGTTTTAGGTTTTTTCCCAACAAAAAAACGAATCGCAGACCGCACCTCACAATTGGCAGGATTTTCGATTGCAGCGCACATTTCCAATTCGAATATCGAAAAAACCTGACGCATAGAGATGTTCCTGCTGTCACGGATGGATGCCGACGGAGCTGCCGAAAACGCACATACCAAAATACGCGATCGGCGCGTGCCTAGCGGCGTCATACGGAATCGTTCCCTACTTTCTGAATAGCCCTCGTACATACATACATAAGGGATGTACGTATACAGATTGTAGACTCATGGTTGACGACATATGGGTCTGGCCATGAGTCGTGAGTAGATAGCCAAATGGTAAAGCGCCCACTTGCCATAAGCGGGAAATCCGGCTTCGAGTCCCGACTGGCACAAATTTTCACTGTCGGCGTTCCGTCCTACAGCTGATGGTTGTATGTATTTTCGCAATTGCGCATACATTTAATGTAATACCAAATGGTACTGGTCACTTGCTGAACAGAGGTTTACTCTTGAGGGGTAGAGGTCTACAGTAGACCTCTGCTCAGCACGTAACTGGTACCATTTGGTATTATTTCGGAGTTGAGTCGTCGCTTTCTTATATATTGTGTGATAATGGTCTTGTGTCCAAACGCTCTTACAACATTAACACTAACCACCACTGAGATTGCTTTCTGTAGCTACAGAAGATTGTACTGAAAATAAAAAGTTTCTGAAAACGTAAATTCTTATTTTCACTAATTTTCTGAATGTGAACTTCTCAGACTACCCTCCTAAAACACCCCATAATCTTCAATACATTCCCCGACAAAGGAAGCACCGGATCTTGTTGCACTCTGCATAACAGACGTTATGAGACTCTGGAGCCCCACCTGTAGGAATGACAGGGTTAAAATAAGGTCTACAGTCGCATTTGTTATATTTTGCCTACTGCCTACAGGTTTCGTTACTCAGTACAATTCTCAGGCTATTCTATTATCAAAAAATTCCAGCACATAGTTGGAACAGCAATGAAAGAGGAAATTTGGAAAAAGTTAATGAAATCATTTTGTAATAGGAGGTAACAGCCCTAAGTTTGATAGACTTCGTGTTATAGGAAATAATTAAAATATGATTACTATGGCAGCAAGATACATTTTGTACGAATAACAAAATAGATTATTTTCCCTCATAACGAAGTGGAATAAATGACGTTAAGTCGTTTAACCCAAATATTTCTAATGTAGCATTGTTAAGGATTTGAATGAACAAGTTCAGTTGAATTACTTCACATGTACTGCCACACGCTGAAGCTTGCACAAATAATGTAACTTCTTCAATTAATACTGCAGTTTTGTTTGAATTAATGTCCAATGGAAGAGAGAACGTTCAATTACACGAATGCGCGGTGTCTGTTCTTTTGGACACGTGGCGCTCAGTGGGAACGTGGGTCGGCCGTGAGGCGTGCCGACATAGTCCGCCCTGTTGCCATAAACACTTTCCTCCGGACGGTGCAGTGACTGAAGCACCGGGATTCCGCGGTCGAATCGAAGTCTGGTACACAATTCACTCATCGCCGCCGATTCCAAGTAATGCCCTGATGCAGCTTCCATCGGTATCCCTTTCCTTTCCTTTCTCCCTCCACCTTTAATTTTCATGTAAGCGAACGTTCACTGGTACAGACAGTAAAACTGCATGAGCCACGGGAGACATGAGGTCGTTTGATAAACTCGACCACTTGTTTTCAAATAACTGTAAGTGCAGTTACGTCGCCACATAGCCCAGCCGTACAAGTCAGAAATAGTCTTTCGCTAACTCAGAATGTCATTTGCGATTTCGCCTAAGACCCGCGAAGCAGCGTGCCTTCTCGAAAGCCGAGTCCGAGATAACATCAAGTCTAACACCGAACAATTGCGAATTTTCTAAATCCAGCGATAGGTCACTGTGAGCACACCGTTCAGAAACAGAGTCCCAAGGCATATGAGCGTCGACGCTAAACACACATCCAATCAGCATGTCTTCAAAATACACTCCTGGAAATGGAAAAAAGAACACATTGATACCGGTGTGTCAGACCCACCATACTTGCTCCGGACACTGCGAGAGGGCTGTACGAGCAATGATCACACGCCCGGCACAGCGGACACACCAGGAACCGCGGTGTTGGCCGTCGAATGGCGCTAGCTGCGCAGCATTTGTGCACCGCCGCCGTCAGTGTCAGCCAGTTTGCCGTGGCATACGGAGCTCCATCACAGTCTTTAACACTGGTAGCATGCCGCGACAGCGTGGACGTGAACCGTATGTGCAGTTGACGGACTTTGAGTGAGGGCGTATAGTGGGCATGCGGGAGGCCGGGTGGACATACCGCCGAATTGCTCAACACGTGGGGCGTGATGTCTCCACAGTACATCGATGTTGTCGCCAGTGGTCGGCGGAAGGTGCACGTGCCCGTCGACCTGGGACCGGACCGCAGCGACGCACGGATGCACGCCAAGACCGTAGGATCCTACGCAGTGCCGTAGGGGACCGCACCGCCACTTCCCAGCAGATTAGGGACACTGTTGATCCTGGGGTATCGGCAAGGACCATTCGCAACCGTCTCCATGAAGCTGGGCTACGGTCCCGCACACCGTTAGGCCGTCTTCCGCTCACGCCCCAACATCGTGCAGCCCGCCTCCAGTGGTGTCGCGACAGGCGTGAATGGAGGGACGAATGGAGACGTGTCGTCTTCAGCGATGAGAGTCGCTTCTGCCTTGGTGCCAATGATGGTCGTATGCGTGTTTGGCGCCGTGCAGGTGAGCGCCACAATCAGGACTGCATACGACCGAGGCACACAGGGCCAACACCCGGCATCATGGTGTGGGGAGCGATCTCCTACACTGGCCGTACACCACTGGTGATCGTCGAGGGGACACTGAATAGTGCACGGTACATCCAAACCGTCATCGAACCCATCGTTCTACCATTCCTAGACCGGCAAGGGAAATTGCTGTTCCAACAGGACAATGCACGTCCGCATGTATCCCGTGCCACCCAACGTGCTCTAGAAGGTGTAAGTCAACTACCCTGGCCAGCAAGATCTCCGGATCTGTCCCCCATTGAGCATGTTTGGGACTGGATGAAGCGTCATCTCACGCGGTCTGCACGTCCAGCACGAACGCTGGTCCAACTGAGGCGCCAGGTGGAAATGGCATGGCAAGCCGTTCCACAGGACTACATCCAGCATCTCTACGATCGTCTCCATGGGAGAATAGCAGCCTGCATTGCTGCGAAAGGTGGATATACACTGTACTAGTGCCGACATTGTGCATGCTCTGTTGCCTGTGTCTATGTGCCTGTGGGTCTGTCAGTGTGATCATGTGATGTATCTGACCCCAGGAATGTGTCAATAAAGTTTCCCCTTCCTGGGACAATGAATTCACGGTGTTCTTATTTCAATTTCCAGGAGTGTAATATCATGAACGTTCCCAGTATTCACACAACTCACTGTCATCGAATCACCTTAGCTAAGGTTAAAAATGGCCCATTAAACATAACTGACACATAGTTAACGAAGTGGTTTTTTCCACTGTATACAAACTTTAGGGATTGATCGATGAGAGGATTCGGAACGAAATAGGTCTAATGCACCTATGTCCGGAAATCCATGGTTTCCATGCAAGAGACCATTTATTCAATCATACATTGTTACGGAGACTGCGGTCTAATACGCACTGTGCTATGCAGCCACAGTGCATGTGCTGAAAATGGTTTCCATGTGCCTCAACACATGCGTGTACGTGACGTTCTGTCTCAGGCGTTCACATCAGCCAGGCTGCATCCAAACAGTGTCATAGGCACCAGGAATACGCTGCTCCATTGTCTCCACATCTGGCATTGTCTCTGCATACACGATACTTCTGAGGTGACCCATAACCAGAAATCGCACGGGTTGAGACTCGGTGAACGAGCAGGCCATGCAAATGGACCCCTCGTTGGAACCATCGATCAGGGAAGACACGACTGAGACGCGTCCGGACGTTAACGGCGAAGTGGCTGGAGCACCATCATGTAGAAGCCACGTCACCCTTCGAATCATCCATGACACTTCTTCCAGTGGAAGGGAGACTGGTCCCAGAATAAGGTCACCAGTTATCCCGGCCCACACATTCCGGCTGTACCGATGCTGATGATTCGCTGTCACCATACCATGGGGGCTCTGCATACTATCCCACAAATGACTGTTATGAAGATTGAAGACTCCGTGTAAAGGTGGCCTAATCTGTGAAGAAACCAGTGACGTAACTGCTCCCAACGCGGAAAATCTGTCTTTAGTAATCCCTGCACACGCTGTAAGTGATAAGGGTACTAACAATTGTCATGGAGAATGTTCCAAACGGTCATCTGGCTTACCTGTACTGGCGGACCAACTGCCTGGTACTGACACAGAGGTCGCCTTCCATAGTGCTAATCACGTTTTCCTGCAAGCCTGGTGTCCGAACATTTCGGGTACACCCTTCATAATTTCATGTTTCCTGAAACGACCCCGTCGCAGACAAAACACTGTTGCAGACATACTGCTGTGATTGTTGTCGGCAGGAACAGGTCTCCCGATACAACATTGCTGTCTGCTGCCCGTTGACCTTTACCTTTCAGTAAGTAAGCACCATGTCGGGAAGCTCTAGATTTGAATACGGAACCATTGTGTACAACGCTGTGTCACATGCACCAAAAGGTGAACCAGCAAGGGAAGTGAATTGGACACACCATTACCAATTACTATGGCAGGAGAGGGTGCTAGGGCATGAAGTATGAGGAACAGTATCAGCCTCTAGGAGGAAACCATGCATATTGTAACTGTGGCTGCATGGTACAGCGCGTATTAGACCGGAGACTGTGTAATAAAGTATGATTGAATAAATGGTTTCCAGCACGGAAATCACGCATTTCCGGACATAAGTCCATTATATCTTTTTATTCCATATCCTCTCATCAATCGATCCATAGAGTTTGTACACGGTGGAAAAAATCACCTGTATATGCCAAAAGGTGAGCATCTCAACGCGTTATTACGACGCTTCACGCGGTTCTTGAAGCGCTGATTAACAACAAAGAACCTGAATGACAATTGCTCCTGACATATTTTACACAAAGGAAATATACAAAGATACGCACATCAGTATACCCACCTGCGTAGCCGACGTCGCTAACGCATGCCCGTGCGGTGGCGCTCCATTCGGAGGTAAGCTGGTTCAAATCCTGGTTGTGGGTGAAATTCTCACTAGTAGTATTTGGCTGACAAAGGAAGCAGAGATGGTGGCGTAAAGTTCATGATCACCATTCTTGACGCCAATACCCTGGATTACATTCCAAACCTTTCCACAGCGCCTCCTGAAGTGAGGGCAAACGGTGCAGTTGATGGTGACCGTCTGTCGGGTGGGGACTTCAAGCTCGGCAGCCCCGTTGATCCTCCTCGAGAGAAGTAGGCTTTGTGGCGACAGCCTCTCTTTCATCCATAACAAAACAAACCAAACACTACACTATACAAGCACTCATCACAGCCATCCATACGACGCAGATACACCCTCCACACCCTGGAGGAAGACAGCGGCAAACCACCTCCACTACTACCTTGCCTAGAACGGCGATCGTGATTGTTGCATCTACGCTTATTCCCTGTGTTTGAGACTGACTTTTGACAGCATTTTCATTCGTCCTTTATGATGGTGCACCAATACTGAATAGCGCTTAATTTTCATTATTACCGTTTTAGTCAACTTGGATTTATTGAATAAATGCAGGGCGGGGCAAATAAAAGTGGCCCGGAGAACAGAGTTCGAAGTTACAAAGAAATACAGCAGAGGAAAGAAAATACGATACTAACCTGACCGTAGTAGATGTTAAAAGTGACCACCACTCGTCTCTTAGCACTTTTGGGCCCTGTCAGCGAGTTGCTGAAGGCGGGTCGAAACTGGACAGCTGGAATTACTGCGGTCTTATCCGAAATGATCTGCTGCAATTCTTGAAGACTGTGGGGGCTGTTGTCCCTCCCCACACGAGGTAATCGGACACTGAAAGATCGGGTGACCTGGATGGCCAGCTAGGGCCGCCACAAGGCTGACCTCTGTTAACAATTCTGTCAGGTGTGGTGATTGTGTAAATGTGTTCCAATGTGTGTAATGGAACACATGGGAGGGCATGCACGAGGTGTGGTTACACACACAAATTCATATCAAATTGTATCCATTCGTCTGGGCCTCTTTTATTTGCCCCACCCTGTATATGTTAGCACTAATTACTATAGAAGTTGGTAGTAGGCAAAATTGTGAGCTTAGGGCATGCTGCTGTCATAGCTACGTTAAATGTAGTACAGGTGTGTTCCGCGTACGACGCAAGAGCTGTGTGCATCGTTCTAGACCTCAGGCTGGCTGTTGCCGGCGCATCAAGGTCCGGCCCGACGCTCCATGCGTGATAGTTGGAATATCTGTTTAGCCAACGGGGAAACCAGATGGGTTAGGAGGAGCCTTGGTGAGAAGTCCGAGAAAATCGTAGCTCCAATCAGCAATTGAGAATGACGCGTCAGTAGCATTTGACCACAGGGCTGCGCACAGTGTAGTGCCCAGATTGACCATTACACGTACTGTTGCTCGACGTCAGTAGCGCTACCGAGACTGTAGTTTGAGAGTTTTGCGGAGGTTAAGGCTGAAATGCTCTTTCTGTTTGACGGACCATGCCTCACTTTGTCGTAGTACACAAACACAGAGAAGAATCGCGTTGAATTTCCGAAAATCTTCATTATTTACGTGAAGGGTCTCTGCGTGATGTGAGAGCAAGAATATAGTGTGCAGTCACTACTACGCGAATTACGGAACTGATCTTTTCCCAGCAGGTCATAGCTTCTATTAGCTTTATGAACAATACTGTGCAACCGTTTTGCAGACAAGTAACGGCTATTAAAAGACCTACGGATTTCATGCAGTACAACGCAAAATCACACACTGCCAGAGAAACTATGAGAATGATACCCAGGTGTTTTCAATGATAGCACGAATTCTATTATCAAAAACATCTCCATACCTATCACCAGTTTGTTCTGGCATCATGCAGAGGCTCTAATTGAAGAGGATTCTCAGGAGTCTAATGTCTGTTACACCTATAAGAGTGTTTCAGGATCAGCCTGCCCAACGCACATTGACTAGTTCTCTCACTGCCGGCTGAACAATATGCGAAGATAAAGTAGCGGTACAGCCTGCTTACGGGAGTATTACTTCCTACACAGCCCCGGATTAATTGCCTCAGTCGTACGTAAGCGTCCTGTATAATAAGAATTACGGTCACAGTTGCATATTTTCTTCTTCTGCCTCTTATTTTGCCTCCGTCCTGCTTCGGTGCAGGGTCGGCACCGATATTTACGGATTTGTAACTACTAGTTCAATATGTGTACCCCAACTTGTCTGCGTGTCGTGTTAGTCATGTGAAAGCGAACTAAAATTTTCTCAAGGTTTGCCAAACGTGTAACTGAGCGACTAACTGGGTACCACCCAAGTATTCACCTACTGGAACGTGCGAAACCGCACAGAACCTATATCCAGGCAGGCCGGCACATCAACATTCGTCGTTAATCTACTGAGTGGATTCGGTCTGGGACCAGCGCATCTCCCTTTTCCAGAAGCGGCACTTCAACATGCTCAGCTATCAGGCCACATTGCGTATTTACTAATTACCGCTATAGCTTGAGAGGGACAAACACTGCTGACATGGAATTTCAGTTACTCATTGTTGTAAACATTATCTTTCATCTGAGATATCCTATGTCTTTGTAACTATCTGACCTTGTCACTAAATCTGTTTTCAGTAGCCTCTGAAAAATTATGAGTCTTAATTTGCTCTATATCTCCGTTAATAATTGCCGGACAGAGTATTTCAAAAGGTCTCTGGATTTGCCACTTTGTGTCGAATGAAATGCCATACTGTCATTCGCTTGATCTCTATTGAGTAGCATGAAAATTAAGGTTAGGCAGAATAAAATCTGGTTACATTCACCCCTTATCATGTGTCCCACTATAAGACTTGAACTTCACCCGCTTTCAGTGTGATAGACAAAGTTTGCTACCTCGCCTTGTTCCGTTCGCTGGGACCAGCTTTCCAAGGTCTTTCTCGTAGCCTAGCAAACAGTAAGTATCATGTTGGTCTCTTCTTAGAAGACCGCTACGGTCGCAGGTTGAATCCTGCCTCGGGCATGGATGTGTGTGATGTCCTTGGGTTAGTTAGGTTTAATTAGTTCTAAGTTCTAGGGGACTGATGACCTCAGAAGTTAAGTCCCACAGTGCTCAGGTCCGTTTGAACCATCTTCTTAGAATCTTGACATTAATCTCATGTCCCAGAGGCTTACACCTACATTCTGTAAGCTTCGACACTCGACTGCCGTTTGTAGTTTCACAGAGTGAGTATTACGGTGATGTTGAAGTAGTTTGGGATATAGTGTGGAACAAACTAAAACACTTTCCTGTTCATATACCTCTGATTGACGGCCGTTGGCCTATCAGTGGGAGACACATGGGCATTGTAGGTCTGGGGGCCCCTACACTGGGCCGGCCACTAAGCTAAAAGACAGTCAACTACGCAAGTCGGCTGCCTGGGAAGGTAAGAATATGGTCACAGAGCAGGGAAAAGGGAGTTGTCTTCACTAGTGGTGTAACAAGGACGTGGCCCCGAAGTACCGTTATCCAAGATGGCGGAAGGCCGGCGTCGCCCCTAACAAGGGAACCTCCCCATCGCACCCCCCTCAGATTTAGTTATAAGTTGGCACAGTGGATAGGCCTTGAAAAACTGAACACAGATCAATCGAGAAAACAGGAAGAAGTTTTGTCGAACTGTGAAAAAAATAAGCAAAATATACAAATTGAGTAGTCGATGTGTAACATAAGCTACATCAAGGACAATGTGATCTGAGGAGCGCCGTGGTCTCTTGGTTAGCGTAAGCAACTGCGGTACGAGAGGACCTCGGCTCAAGTATTCCATCGAGTAAAAGTTTTAACTTTTTTATTTTCTAGCAATTGACGTGTGTCAATTATCAAAGTTCAGGCACTCACACAATCAACTTCGCTCTCCAAAATTCCAGGACATTTTCAGATTTGCTTGGACATATGCGGGATTTGACGGTCTACACACGGAAAAAATTGGAAAACGTTAAAAACATATGTTTTGGCAGAGCACAGGGAAAACTGTGTGACTGTGAAACTGTTGCATTCATTTGTTGCAGTTTATGTGACAAACTCTTATGTTTTCATCACTTTTTTGGGAGTTATTATCACATCCACAAGAAAACCTAAATCGGGCAAGGTAGAAGAATCTTTTTACTCATTCGCCAAGTGTACAAGTTAGGTGGGTAGACAACATATTCCTGTCATGTGACGCACATGCCGTCACCAGTGTCGTATAGAATATATCAGACGTGTTTTCCTGTGGAGGAATCGGTTGACCTATGACCTTGTGATCAAATGTTTTCGGTTCCCATTGGAGAGGAACGCACTTTCGTCTACTAATCGCACGGTTTTGCGGTGCGCTCGCAAAATACAGACACTAAACTTATTACAGCGAACAGAGACGTCATTGAACGAACTGAAAGATCATAGCTTTGCGAAAATAAATAAAGTAAAATTTTCACCCGTGGGAAGACTTGAACCAAGGACCTCTCGTTCCGCAGTTGTTCACGCTAACCACGGGACCACGGCGCTCCTGAATTGACAGTATGCTTTATGTTGCTTATCTGTCACATGGACTACTCAGTTTGTATATTTTACTTATTTTTTCCATAGTTCCACATAACTTCTTCCTGTTTTCTCGATTGATCTGTGTTCAGTTTTTCAAGGCCTGTCCACTGTGCCAACTTATAACTAAATCTGAGGGAGGTGCGATGGGGAGGTTACCTTGTAAGTACCGTTATCCAATATGGCGACCGTGACGCAAGTACGTGATGTCATGTGGCGTCAGCTGATGACGTGAGTACCGTTATCCAAAAATGGCGTAAGGTATGGTAGTTGGACTGCCACCACTAACCTAAGTCACCTCGTCCTAGGAACTGGCGCCACCACCTTGTCCTATGAACTCGCGGGAAGTTTGAATTTTGGCTGTAAGCTAGGTCAATTGGGCTACCTCTACTAACGTAAGAAAATGGTGCCAAAGAAAGGGCAGTTGTGCTACCTCCACTAACCTAACTCACCTCTTCCTACGAACTGTACGTAAGTCTTTATTAAACAACTAGAATCAGTACCACCGTCAAGTGTGTTCGTCTTCCTCTTCGAAAATGTTCCTCAATTTTGCTCTAAGAGCTTACATTCAATTCAATTTCTATAAATTTGTTTAAATTTCTTTAAATTTGTTTAAATTTATTTATTATTATTATAAACCTAAACATTAGTTCCCTGTTACCACCACAGTAGGCTGAGATATCGATAGCTGTATTACATGCACTGGACATAAGTCCTTATTTAAACAATGAGGGGCACTACAACCATCAACTCTGTTCACAAAATTTGCTCTAGTACCTGATGGGAGTTAGTATGGTGTTTCCATTCAATTCGAATATAATTTTTATAAATTTGTTTAAATTCTTATAAATTTCTTTAAATTTGTGTAAATTTCTTTAAATTTGTTTAAATTTATTATCTACCTACAGCATTAGTGTTGTGTTACCACCACAAGAGGCTTAGATATCCCTTTCTCAGTGTTTTGATAGCTGTATTACACGCACTCGTTCAGCTCTGGACATAAGTCTTTATTTAAACAATTAGAGCCACTACCACCATCAAATGTGTTTGCTATCCTCTTGGAAAATGTGCATGAATTTTGCTGAGGGGGATTAGTATGGTGTTGCCTCCACTAGAGGTTGCTCATTCATAGAGGCAAGAAAAGGTGTTTGCTACGCTTCCAAATTTCTTAGTTTCAACTACTTTTCAAGGTCATCTAACCATATTTTCTGTATACATCTAACTACAGATCTCACCTAGTTTATTACGCTGAAACAAAACACTCACTATGCCAGAGGTATGGAGAGAAGGAGAATTGGTGTGAAAAAAGGAATCAGCCTGTTCTGGGCTGCTGAAGAGAGGAGGGAGTGTACTTTATTATTTTTTTTTTTTGAACAGTTTATTTAACTGCGGATTGCCTCTAATTTATTTATTACGCCGATGCAAAATGCTCACCCTAACATGCTTAGAGTCACAATATATGGTTTACAGACCTCAAAACTACTCCTAAATAATAATACCTTAGACTGATGTGCCGAGATGCAAACAGCTCATAAATTACAAAGTCGCGCAATGGCTAGCACACTGGACTCGCATTCGGGAGGACGACGGTTCAACCCCTCGTTCGACCCCATCCTGATTTAGGTTTTCCGTGATTTCCCTAAATCGCTCCAGGCATATACCGGGATGGTTCCTTTGAAAGGGCACGACCGACTTCCTTCCCCATCCTTCCCTAATTCGATGAGACCGACGACCTCGCTGTCTGGCCTCCTCCCTCAACACAACCCAACTCTTAAATTCCCAAAGTAATTCAGTGCATACCATGCAGACATGTAAACTACTCATAGATCACCGAAATAATACAGGCAAACACGCTCACAACGCTTCATCATCCGAAAATAATTCAATGTACAAACACTCACTGCAAGTTAGCCCAACTTATCAACCACTCGAACCCTGATTCTACTGGATGGAAATCCTAAGTGCACCCTCCCCCCTCCCCCCCCCCCTCCCCCATGCATGGAAACTCTCCAGATGCAGAAGACAAAGGTTAGTGTACTTTATTTATTTTGCTGAGGAAACTGACCCAAAAATGCTTCCTAATTACATAATTAATAACAAAGATCGATCCTAATTACACAACTGTATGTATAGCGCCGCATAAGGACGGCTTAAAATAGCAAAAACTAACTATGCAACTCAACTTATGCTGCTTTAATTACACAACTATATGCATAGCACTGCACAAGAACGGCGATACTCCACCAAAACTGACAACTCGTGTTATCCTGTTTTGGAAAAAAATTATGCCACTCGAAACCAGCGACAGAAACATTCAAACTGTACCCTATACCTACAAGATAGGGGAAAAATGTTCAGCACACTAGATCCTGCTGTTCGACAGAGATGAGTTTGAAAATGTCTATTAGCTCCAAAGACAAATCTATATAGTTCTTAACATTCGACTTATAGCCTCTGTGAACACATTAACGTCTAAACCGATATTTCCACTCATGAATATACATTTCCGTCATTTAGCAGATTCCAAATCACGCCCTATAATTTACACAGTCAAACAACGTCTTTCGCATATCTAGACAACCGGCAAACGTGTCTTCCACCTGCTAGATGCACACACCACAATCGCCTTCCTCTCATCAAAATAAGAAGTCAAATGTGAAGAAGCACTCGACCAAACAATTTACATGATAACAGAATAATGACATAACACACATCCATATTCAATCTTGTCAAATGTCCACTTGATCACGAAAGCTACACATACTAAATATTAATTCGCTATTCGGTTGTCTAGACGATTGCACGGTTAAATCAAAAACATTCCCGAATTGCAACAGCCCTCTCCATTCAGATGGCCCCCGCCATTATTGGGAAACTTGAATCATTCCCACCACAGGCCACGCATAGACATAATTATCCTACCAAATCGAACACATATATATTTGATCGCTATCTCACAATTCAATGACTTTCGACAATGAGGGAAGTATCCGAAATACACCCTGCTTACGGCTCTGGAAATATCACTTGACATACTCTTCTCTTTCTATGACATGTCAGAGGTTCGGTGATATGACTGGGATATAGACGATGCTTGATTGAGAAGGATCACAAACAGTGGATGATGTGCTGAGTGAGGCTGTAAGAATTGTGCAATAGCTTTCCAGATCTCTAGTGCCATGCTATCCGCTAGAAATGCAGTATCGGATTTTGAATCAAGTCCTCGCATTCAAGCACATACCTGCGTATGATCCTATGGAGAAGTCCTTTATTACAGCCACTAATGAATCATATTTCTAGCACTCTAATATCTCGAAATGAGTCACCTTTCTCGAGCCGATCTGCTACAGTAAAATTTCAGCCTCGGTTTAATTACCCCCCATGCAACTGCTGCCATTTCTCCAGCTTTAGGCACATGATCGTAGAGGATTTTGACTGTGGTAACAGTGCTCGACTACATATGATAGAATCGGAAGCGTTTATTACCGACTACTAGTTAGATCTGCCCTGCTTATAGTCTTCTGATCTGGCGCAGTAAGGTGCATTCTGTCAACAGTGGTACGAAACATTTATTACAACACCTGAAATATTGGTTCCTATGACATTGTGTCAGTTACGGGGATCGGAAAAATTTCCTGTGGAAATCTGTGCCACTGTTGCTTATGCCGTGTGGGACGCGCTGAACTTGTTATGTCATTAAGGAGCGTCGCTGTCTGTGTTCTGATAGGCGCTGAACTTATGGAACTTGTTTCTGCCGCATCTTCGAGGATCGTTTCAGAGGTTCTGCACATTGTGAGATAGAATTGAAGAAAATAATCGATTTTATCAAATAGCGTTACAGGCCTTCAATATAATAGCCATTCTTGCTTATGACAACTTCCCAACTTTTGGTAACTTTTTATTTCGGATAGGGCACCTTCATTGTTGAGCTGTCTGGTTACTCAGGTCAGGTCGCTGGAAGCTCTATCAACCGTATCAAAACATTTCAAAACATTTTCCACACAGTGTATTGTCATGTCCATTATAATTATCCGGGCTGTTATGCCGTGGTCGGTTGATGAATTTTGTCTCAATTCCCAACGTTTCGTCTCCGACTGCGGGAGACATCTTCAAGGGGGTCCGTAGGTCGATGGAAGGTCCAACACATCCACCGGCTCGCTACTGACTGCCGCTAAATTCTGTGTCCGCGCGCTCACGCGCCGGGGTGTGACGTCACGTGCTTTGGAAACGTCAGTGCAATTGGCCGCTGTCCGCTGCCGTCGATCGCCGTCACCATCACCCAGTAGTGGACGGGTGGTACACATCTTCTGTAACACCGGCATCCATATACCGTTTAATTTCACGCCCTCCTCCTTTCGGTTGAAATTATTTGAGTGTTTAGCGATTTCGATTGCCTCCCTGTAGAGCCTTTCGTAGTATCCGCTTGTGGCCGCTAGTACTTGCGTCTCCTCGAAACGAATATTGTGGTTCCCTGGCTGGAAAGCATGCTCCGCAACAGCTGATCGTTCCGTTTCTCCTCTTCTACAATTTCCCTTGTGCTCTTCCAAACGTTTAGAAACAGTTCTTTTAGTTGTACCCACATAAACATCACCACAGCTGCATGGGATTCTATACACCCCAGCTTTTTCCAAAGGTTTGCGAGCGTCCTTGGCAGGCTTAAGGTATTCCTGTATCTTCCTGGTGGGCTTGTAAATTACGGTAATATTCCGCTTCGTCAAGATCCTCCCTATTCTTTCCGTTACATTTTTAACAAACGGTAGGAAAACCTTAGATTTTGCAGTAGCCTGTACGTCAGTATGATTTCTGTGTGGCTGCCTCAACGCACGTTTTATTTCGGCGGACGAATATCCGTTCTTCATTAGTGCATTGTGGAGATGTTCCATCTCAGCGTCGAGCAACTCAGGTTCACAAATATTTCTAGCTCTGTCCGCTAACGTCTTGATAACACCCCGCTTCTGTTGTGGGTGGTGGTTCGAATCCCGGTGCAAATAACGGTCCGTGTGCATGGGTTTGCGGTATATATAATGGACATGATATTTCCGGCCGTGAAAGTCTATTTTCCATTGTTTGTAGGCACCGGAATTTTTACGGGTGCGGGGAGTGGGAGCTTTTCCAATGTGACATTTGAGACTTCAGTTCTGGCTCAAAATCTCGTATCGAGGTTTAATCAAGTGGAACAGTCCTTTTCAGAAACTGCTCTACTTCTGTTCGATAACGTTGAAGCCATTCTTTTGAGATTTTTTTGCGGTCTACTCTCTGTTCTTCACTCAGATCACACAGACCCATCTGGCAGCAACTTTTCTCATTTTTAACTTTTCAGTTACGATTCTGTAAATTGAAGTGAAGGACATTCCGACCTTAAATGCAATTCCCCCACACGTTTTTCGTCTATCCTCTCTCACAATGTCATTAACAATAACTTTGAAGGTTTAATCTGTCGCGTCTGATAACCTTCCACTTCCTGGCTTGAAACGTGAATACCACCGTGATACTGTGCTACAATCCACTACATCATTTTCACACACCTCTCTCAAAGAGCTGTAAATTTCCGTTGGGTTCTTTCCACGTAGGAAGTCGGATGTAATTTAGAAACGCTGTTCGCTATGTGTGATCCGACTTGACTCGGTTTCATCTTGCGTTTTAAAAGTGAATATCTTATGACACAGGTACCATAACAGTCGCACATACGCAGATGCAGGACTTTTGAAATGACACTCGTACTTCGCTTAATTTCTTGTAGCCTGATTAAGATGTATTAACATATGATAGCCAGCAAATTTCGTAACAGCAAAAGCGTTTACTTATTGCTGTAGGTTACGGCAGTCACACCACACCGTTACTTGCAGAGTAAATTTAGCTGCGAAACATCATCATTCATTCAAATCAGCACACCTTTACTGTTTGAGAAGTGCTTCACCTGACAGTCTTTGTGTGCTTGAAACGAATTTCTGCGAGTTGCGTTGCATTTGGACGATAATACCAGTCCAGACATAAATGCCCGACAGCTCTGCTGTGCTACACGGTGTGTTACGCTGGTGTGCAGGAGTTCCTTCTGAAGCCAGAGGCGACAGTGGCGGACAGGGCGCAGGGAGCCGCCGCTGGGGAGGTGAGCCTGCAGCACGTGTCGGCCACGTGGGACGGCGACCACCCTGCGCTCTCCGGCATAGACCTCAGCCTCCGCCCGGGCCTGCTGTGCGCCGTCGTGGGGCCTGTCGGCTGCGGGAAGGTAAAGCACGGGACTCTGCGCTTTGGACGCGACGAGCTACACAATCCAGTCACGCTCAGTCAGCACGGTATTCTGCCACAACTAACACGTCAACCTTCTCACTAGCAGAAGTAGGAAACATGTATAATATGCAAACATTTTTAGCGAAGTTTTAATGACTGCACTGGTATACACTAACGACTTTTTTAAATTGGTCATCAGTCTTCTGACTGGTTTGATGCGGCCCTCCACGAATTCCTCTCCTGTGCTAACCTCTTCATCTCAGAGTAGCACTTGAAACTTACGTCCTCAATTATTTGCTGGATGTATTCCAATCTCTGCCTTCCTCTACAGTTTTTGCTCTCTGCAGCTCCTTTAGTACCGTGAAAGTCATTCACTGATGTCTTAACAGATGTCCTATCATCATGTCTCTTTTCCTTATCGGTGTTTTCCACATGTTCCTTTCCTCTCCGACTCTGCGCAGAACCTCCTCATTCCATACCTTATCAGTCCTCCTAATTTTCAACATTCGTCTGTAACACCACATCTCAAATGCACCTCTTTTCTTCCGATTTTCCCACAGTCCATGATTCACTACCATACAGTGCTGTACTCCAGACGTACATTCTCAGAAATTTCTTCCTCAAATTAAGGCCGATATTTGATATTAGTAGACTTCTCTTGGCCAGGAATGCACTTTTTGTCATTGCTAGTCTGCTTTTGAAGACCTCCTTGCTCCGTCCGTCATTGGTTATTTTTCTGCGTAGGTAGCAGAATTCTTTAACTCCATTTACTTTGTGACCATCGATCCTGATGATAAGTTTCTTGCTGTTCTCATTTCTACTGCTTCTCATTACCTTCGTCTTTCTTCGATTTACTCTCAATCCATATTCTGTAGTCATTAGACTGTTAATTCCGTTCAACAGATCAGGTAATTCTTCTTGACTTTCACTCAAGATAGCAGTCATCAGCGAATCGTATCATTGATATCCTCCACCTTGAATTTTAATTCCACTCCTGAACCTTTCTTTTACTTCCATCACTGCTTTCTCGATGTACAGATTGAACAGTAGGGGCGAAAGGCTACATACTTGTCTTACACCCTTTTTAATACGAGCACTTTGATCTTGGTGGTCCACTCTTATTATTCCCTCTTGGCTGTTGTACATATTGTATATGACCCGTCTCTCCCTATAGCTTACCCCTACTTTTTTCAGAATTTCGAACATCTTGCACCATTTTACATTGTCGAATGCTTTTTTCACCTCGACAGGTCCTGCGAACATGTCTTGATTTTTCTCTGTAGTCTTGCTTGCATTATTAACCGCAACGTCAGAATTGCCTCTCTTGTGCCTTTACCTTTCCTAAAGCCAAACTGATCGTCATCTAGCGCATCCTCAATTTTCTTTTCCATTCTTCTGTATATTATTCTTGTAAGCAACTTGGATGCATGAGCTGTTAAGCTGATGGTGCGATAATTCTCTCACTTGTCAGCTCTTGCAGTCTTCGGAACTGTTTGGATGATGCTTTTCCTAAATTCTGGTCGTATGTCGCCAGACTCATTCATTCTACACACCAACGTGAGTAGCCGTTTTGTTGCCAGTTCCCCCAATGATTTTACAAATTCTGATGCAATGTTATCTATCCCTTCTGCCTTATTTGATCCTAAGTCCTCCAAAGTTCTTCTAAACTGTGATTCTAAAACTGGATCCCCTATCTCTTCTAAATCGACTCCTGTTTCTTCTTCTATCACATCAGACAAATCTTCCTCCTCATAGCGGTTTTCAATGTATTCTTTCCACCTATCCACTCTCTCGCCTGCATTTAACAATAAAATTTCCGTTGCACTCTTAATGTTATCACCCTCGCTTCTAATGTCACCGAAGGTTGTTTTGACTTTCCTATATGCTGAGTCTGTCGTTCCGACAATCACTTCTTTTTCGATCTCTTCACATTTTTCCTGCTGTCATTTCGTCTTAGCTTCCCTGCACTTCCTATTTATTTAATTCCTCAGCGACTTGTATTTCTGTATTCCTGAGTTTCCCGGAATATTTTTGTACTTCCTCTTTTCATCGATCAGTTGAAGTATTTCTTCTGTTACCTATGGTTTCTTCGCAGTTACCTTCTTCGAACCTATTTTTTCTTCCCAACTTCTGTGATGGCCCCTTTTAGAGATGTCCATTCCTCTTAGCTGTACTGCCTACAGAGCTATTCCTTCTTGCTGTATCTATAGCCTTACAGAACTTCAACTTCATCTCGTCATTCCTTAGTGCTTCCGTATCCCACTTCTTTGCGTATTGATTCTTCCTGACTAATGTCTTAAACTTCAGCCGACTCTTCTTCACTGCTATATTGTGATCTGATTCTATATCTGCTCCTGGGTACACCTTACTATCCAGTATCTGATTTTGGAATCTCTGTCTGACCATGATGTAATCTAACTGAAATCTTCCCGTATCTTCTGGCCTTTTCCAAGTATAACTCCTCCTCTTGTGCTTCTTGAACAGAGTATTCGCTATTACTAGTTGAAACTTGGTACAGAACTCAAGTAGTCTTCCTTCTCTCTCATTCTTTGTCTAAAGCCCATATTATTCTATTCTTCTACTCCTTCCCCTACAACTGTGCTCCAGTCCCCCACGATTATTAGATTTTTATTCCCCTTTACATACTGTCTTATCCTTTCAATATCCTCAAACACTTTCTCTATCTCTTCATTTTCAGCTTGCGACGTCGGCATGTATACCTGAACTATGGTTGTCGGTGTTGGTTAGCTGTCGATTCTGATTAGAACAACCCGTCACTGAACTGTTCACAGTAACACACTCCCTGTCCTAAATTCCTATTCATAACGAATCTTGCTCCCATTATACCATTTTCTGCTGCTGTTGATATTACCCTATACCCATCTGACCAGAAATCCTTGTCTTCTTTCCACTTCACTGACTCCTACTACTTCTAGATTGAGCCTTTGCATTTCCCTTTTCATGTTTCCTAGCTTCCCTACCATGTTGAAGCTTCTCATATTCCACTCCCCTACTCGTAGAACTTTACCCTTTCGTTGATTATTCAATCTTTTTCTCATGGTAACTTCCCCTTGGCAGTCCCCTCCCGGAGATCCGAATGGGAGACTATTCCGGAATCTTTTGCCAATGGAGAGTTCATCATGACACTTCTTGAGCTACAGGCCACATGTCCTGTGGATACACGTTACGTGTCTTTAATGCAGTGGTTTCCATTGCCTTGTGCATCCTCATTCCGTTGATCATCACTGATTCTTCCTCCTTCAGGGGCAGTTTCCCACCCCTAGGACAAGAGAGTGCCCTGAACCCCTGTCCGCTCCTCCTCCCTCTTTGACAAAGCCATTGGCAGAATGAAGGTGACTTCTTATGCCGGAAGTCTTCAGCCGCCAATGCTGATTATTAATCAAAATTTAAGCAGCTGCGGGATTTGAACCCGGGACCGAAGACGCTTTGATTATGAATCAAAGAGGCTACCACTAGACCATGGGTAGACTAACAGTCTAACACATACATAGTACCAAAGTTGTACCTTAATTTGATGTAAATCATTACCGTTGTTCTTCTTTGAATACCGCTACGGTCGCAGGTTCGAATCCTGCCTCGGGCATGGATGTATGTGATGTCCTTAGGTTAGTTAGGTTTAATTAGTTCTAAGTTCTAGGCGACTGATGACCTCAGAAGTTAGGTCGCTTAGTGCTCAGAGCCATTTGAACCATCTTATTTGAATATTGGTGGTGAAAAACTTCCAGTGCCAGTATTTGGCCCACAAGGGGAGGAGTGGTGGTGGCAAAAAGTTCCCCATCGCTAGTCTTTGCACTAATGTCTTGAGTTAAACTCCAAACCTCCCCACAGTGACTCGTGAAATGAGGGCATGTGATACTGTTGACAGTGATTCATCCATTCGATAGCATCGTTAGTTCGGCTGCCCCCTTGGTGCTACATGAGAGGTGTAGACCAAGTGCCAGCACCACTTTCACCCTCTCTTCCCTTCCCTTCACCCTTCACAGTCTCAACATTGCCCGGTTCAAGCACTCATCAGAGTCATCCGCACGACACAGATGCACAGGTTGTGCGAAGGAAATGGCAAACCAGGACCTTGCCTAGAATGGAAATGCTGGATTCCTGCACCTACTAGTTGGGGGTCGCTGTGGGTTCTGGGCTAAGAGTTCATGATGTCAGCATCAGCATTCCCAGAACTGACATCAGCATCAGCTCTTTCCAATGACATCATTCCAGGAATTTACTCCTCCTTCCATACCCCTCTGGGAGGGGCCTTTCTGTGGGAGTTGGGTTGCATTCGAAGGTGTTTCTTGAATAATTAGAAAGCTACAGCCTCTAGCGAAAACGTATCCCAGTACAAAATTTACCTAGTTGTATTTCCTAAAAAACGTCCTGTTCATTTTCTTGTGTGGGACTAACAGTCTGCATGAAGCGAGTGCGAGCGCAAGAAAAACTCACATGTGGCTTATGAAGGCCAGATATAACATTGTGGTCTGCGTAAAACCACATAGGCATGTGAATCACCCTCTAAGAAAAAAAAATTTCAATCCTGTCAATCAATAACAGCACATGCGCACTTTTCATAACTCTGGCATGTACACTTGCTTAACATTGGCATAATATCTTAATCGGTCGCTACATTTTATACTGGCATATAGAAGAGAATTACGCCCTCGCTGTAAGTATTGACTAAGTACCTCCAAAATACCGTCAAGCAATGTTACATTAAGAAAAATTTTGAATCACCCCAGTTCCCAGAACTACTGAAGATAGACGTTGACTGTGGATATTGTATCACAGTCACAGTCCTACTGACTGTCCAGACATGTCACTAAACCCGCCCAAAGGTGTAAACAACTATGCATGAGCAGCACCTATTAGACGGAGGAGGTCCGACAGCTCCAGTCATTTCACCAGGAAGGATGGACACGGCTCGTGTTGTCTATGGTTTCAAACATGCCTTCACGCTCAATACCGCAGTTCGATCACGTCCACATTGTAACTTTGTGCCAGGAAGGGCTCTCAACAAGGCAAGTGTTCAGGCGTGTCGGAATGAACCAAAGCGATGTTATTCGGACAGGTAGGAGATACAGAGAGACAGGAACTGTCGATGACATGCCTCGCTCAGGTCGCCCAAGGGTTACTACTATAGTGGATAATCGCTACCTATGGATTATGGGTCGGAGGAACCCTAACAGCCACCATGTTAAATAATGCTTTTCGTGCAGCCACAGGATGTCGTGTTACGACTAAAAATGTGCACAATAGGCTGCATGATGCGCAACTTCACTCCCGACGTCAATGGCGAGCTCCATCTTTGCAACCACGACACCATGCAGCGCGGTACAGGTGGGCCCAACAACATGCCGAATGGACCACTCAGGATTGGCATCACGTTTTCTTCACCGACGAGTTTCGCATATGCCTTTAACGAGACAATCGTCGGAGACGTGTCTGGAGGCAACCCAGTCAGGCTGAACGCCTTGATCACACTGTCCAGCGAGTGCAACAGGGTGGAGGTTCCCTGCGGTTTTAGGGTGGTATTATGTGGGGCCGACGTGTGCCGCTGGTGGTCATGGAAGGCGCTGAAACGGCTGTACGATACGTGAATGGCGTCCTCTGACCGATAGTGCAACAATATCGGCGGCATATTAGGGAGGCATTCGTCTTCATGGACGACAATTAGCACCCCCATCGTGCACATCTTGTGAATGACTTCCTTCAGGATAACGACATCACTCGACTAGAGTGGCCAGCATGTTCTCCAGGCATGAACCCTATCGAACATGCCTGGGATAGATTGAAAAGGGCTGTTCACGGACGACTTGCGGATAGTATGCCGAGATGAATACAGGCATGCATCAGTGCAAGAGGACGTGCTACTGACTATTAGAGGTACCAGTGTGTACAGCAGTCTCGACTACCACCTCTGGAAGTCTCGCTGTATGGTGGTGCAACATGCAACGTGTGGTTTTCATGAGCAATAAAAGGGGCGGAAATGATTTTTATATTGATCTCTATTCCAATTTTCTGTACAGGGTGATGCAAAACTTTTTTTGAAGTGCGTATTTTGTAGATCTCAAGAAAGATATAAACAGTGTATGAAACGCAACTATCATTTGCCTGTCTACAACCATGTGCTGCTGCCAATAAATGTAGTGCTCCACTGTTGTTAGACAACTTGTCCATTCTAGACCTGTAGTGAGAGGGTTAGGTTGTGGGTATCGAGAGATCGAAAGTATTGCTACAAGGGAATACATCTTGCATTGCCTTCTGTGCGCGTATACATTTAATATTCGACTGAATTCGCATTTCTACAAGTCTCAGCTTGTCCGTACACAAATGCGTTTCTATACAGTCTATGACTGCTAAAAGGATTGACTTAGTACTTTCACGATTACGCGTGGCCATGGAACTGACTAGCTGTACTTGCCCACTGGTGTCCATACTAAAGACATTGTGTAGAGCATATCCTCCATTACGCTGTTGTTAAAAATACTCCACATAATGTAGTCTAATACCTCTTCTATTCCACATTTTTGCGGAATTTCTATGTATAACTTTAAGTTAATAATCTTTTTGCAAAACAAATTATCATTAAAAGCTATTACCCCAACAGTTTTAAATTCTGCAAGAATCCGTTGCTATGTTGCTACGTGTGCAACAACTTTATTCCTGCAGTTTCTACCGCTACTCCAATAAATGGACACCTATCTTTGCTATTTTACAAAATGGCTCTGAGCACTATGGGACTTAACATCTATGGTCATCAGTCCCCTACAACTTAGAACTACTTAAACCTAACTAACCTAAGGACAGCACACAACACCCAGCCATCACGAGGCAGAGATAATCCCTGACCCCGCCGGGAATCGAACCCGGGAACCCGGGCGTGGGAAGCGAGAACGCTACCGCACGACCACGATGCTATTTTACACTAAATGTTAATATGTCCCTACGTTTAAAGTAATATTTAAAAATTGCTTGTGCATTATGTAATTGCGTCTTCTTTTTCCAATAACAGTTTATATGTCCTTTTTTTGGCAGTTGTCTACGCCATATACTTCAGTTTTTCGTTTCCTAGCTACGATGTCTTGCATTTCCAGTTCTTTTTCGCATACGTAAGACATTAACCATGCTTATGGGATTATTACACCAGTAGACAAACTGCAGAATACAACTGGAACACCACAGAACGTCTGTTCCATAAGTTATTCCTTACCTGATACTACATAGAAGTGACTGGCACAGAGTACAGTGACAAATACTGTTTTTCGGTCTTTGCACATGGTCAAACATACGATCCACTCAGTTTCCAAGCTACAACATTCTCTACACACTTGGATTCATAGAGTTTTCTTTCCGGTATCCCTTAATGCAGTAAATGATATCGATTTCGACATTTTTCGACCAGTACTCTAACGTATAGTTATATGCGGTTATCTTGGCCAGCAAAGGCACCACATATTCAGTGGTTTCCTTTAGTAATGTTAAGACTAAGGACAAAATCTAGTAAGAGGAATGCAAAGAATAGCTATACATTACCTAGAGGCCGCACTGTCTTTGTTTAAAGGATTTACATATCCAAAGGAGTCAATATGTCAAACAGACTTAACGCATTAAGTGTTAAGAGCTTAAAAACTGATCATATGATTGTGACATCGCTTTTCGTTTTTTTATGGCTGCTGTCTACGCCATTTATTCCAGTTTTCGTTTCTCGACTTCGATGGCCTACGTTTCAAGTTTTCTTTTTTTCATACATAACACAATAACCATGCATTTAGGAACTTGTTACCGCAGTAGACTAACTGCAGAACACTGTTAAACATTACAGACTGGCGTTTTACTACACACAGAGAGGCTCCGCAGCGGAATATGACGGCAGACTGCTGAGGAGCGATTCCGCTTACAACATCGTATAGCCATGTAGAACTATGTTAACTTTTTTTCAAACTAATTACTGTTAACAACTGTTGTTCCATTGGTTTTAGACTCTACAAAAGGTTGTTATGAGATGTAAAATATCTAAACAAGTCCAGATGTGAGTGGAGCTTTATAAACAGATCTTTCATCCTTTAATGTAGTAAACAGTCTCAGTTTCAACATTTTCTACCAGGACTACCATGAATGGCTACTCACCATTGCTGTTATAGTAAAATGCTGGTGTCTCTCTGTGTTTAAAGTAGTACGTAAACTTTGTCAGGACATTTGCAAGCTATATTAAAACGCCTTCCTGTGTTTTGACCTACAAATATACAAATATTATGACAGATTGGTATGTGAATTAAACGCATATGAGATGAGGGTTGTGTAGAATTACATAAATTTCAGGTAATTAGGATCAATAATTGGTTGTAAAATTGTGTTCTGTATGGCTATAGTTTTATTTCCTTTAATGTAACAATCGATTATGCAAACTAGCAAAGCATCGATGTAGACAGTTGTATTCTAAACAATCTCTTGGCTGAATTCTCTGTTGTTCTATTAAATGACTATTCATTATAAACAAATTGCGAGTACATTCTCTTAACAAAATTCTATTTTGTTCTACTGTATGACTTGCAAATGTTGTGCTAGACTGTTCGTTCTTTAATGGAGCATTTGTTAACTGCTGAAATGGGTTGATGATTGGCTCTTCGTTGTGGAATTTCCGTGTAGAAGTTCATCTATGTGGAAATCGATTCAACGGCTACGTAACTGAGGCTGCGTACTTGCTATTGACTCAAGACTGGGTAGGGTGATGAGAAGGGAAAACACTTTATTATTTGCATTTGCTGTGGCTGTCAAAAGCACCACCATCCCAACTGTTTTCTTTGCTAATACTAAGGATAATAGCAATATCTATTAAGAGAAACCTCTAGAGATCCAAACGAATCAATGTGTCTATCAGACTTAACACATTACCTGTTAACAGCTTATAAGCTTATTCCATAACAATGACGTCGCTTTTTACGTTAGTGCCATAATGGCACAACAAATAACATCATATGTATAAATGTGCTACAGCTCCATCATGCTACGCTAATTTCATAGAAATATCTGCTTTAATCTGTTGTGTTCTACCCACTCTATAATTCTTTATAGCATCCATAACAAGGTTTTGGTTTTGTGGCGCGTATACGCAAGAAACATGGAATTTGTTGATCAGTCACGAACACTTACCAGATTGCATTAATAGGTGAAGGGTGTAATAGTCATGAGAAAATACGATGGAAGTCCATGTTTACTGTAGGGGTGGTAAACCAGCTATATATAACTTTCTGCTCCACCATAGAGAACTGGAGGGATTCTGTCATTTTATCGTTATTTGGCCAAGTGTTTGGTAAGCAGAGAAACAGATACGGTAATCTATCTGTAACATACATTTCATGCTGTTATAAAAAAAACTTTTAACATTCAATTGATGTATGTATGGATTCTAAGAGGAAAATCACTGCTTCTAATAGCATGATCTCTGAAATAACAAATGCCTTCAACAGTAAATGTTTCTAATATAGAAAAAGTGTGAGCATCATATGCCAGTATCGAAAACAATAATGAAAACACAACACAGAGTATTAGTGGTGTCTCAAGCCTGCCAAGACTTTATAGAAGTTCTGATGTTTACTCATGTTGTTACGTGGTCTTGGAGTGATATTTTATAAGCATCAGTAGGCATAAAGCTGTATTTTAAGATATATATATATATATATATATATATATATATATATATATATATATATATATATGTGTGTGTGTGTGTGTGTGTGTGTGTGTGTGTGTGTGTGTGTGTGTGTGTGTGTGTATGTGTTCTGTGTGTCTGTCTGTCTGTGTTGTCTGTGTGTTGTCTTTGTGTTGTCTTTGGAGATTAATGTGTGGGTGCTAACAGAAAAAATATATCAAAATGTGTTTATTTTATAATAATTCAGTTTGCTGTTCCACATGAAAATGGAGTCAATGGAAATATGTCTTTCTACACTGATGGAAAAGAAATTGCAGCACTAAGCAGCAGTTGTAGGACGTAAACGAAAGTTGATAGGCATGTTTCCACACCTGAAAGATGTGTATTCTCAGCTGCATAATAGTAGCGATAATAATGCCACTATGTCAGTGCAAATCAGGTTTGCTTTAAACACACGCCGAAACACAAGAGAGCGTTAATTGACTTTAAGATTGACCGTGGTGAGTTGATGTTAATCAAAAATGCCTTTAATGCGACAAAGACTCTATTATCAACATATCACTGAGTTTGAATGAGGTTATTTAATAGGGCTATGAGAAGTTTGATATCTATGATATTGCAGAAGGACTTGGCAGAAATGTAGCCACTGTACATGACTGCTAGCAACAGTGGTCACGAAAATGTATGGTCGCAAGATGATTAGGCTCTTGACGGCCACATGGAAGTTTCATCGTATGGCTCTGGCGCATCATAGTGCATATGCAGCGGCAATTTGAGCGACAGTTCACACCACAGTGACCCAACGAACTGTTACAAATCGCTTATTTCAATGACATCTCCGAACCAGACGCCCTCCAGTGTGTATTCCATTGACCCTAAACCACCACCGTTTGTGACTTCGTTGGTGTCATACGAGAGCTCCATGGATGTCAGGGTGGAGGTCGTGTTTTCTTATTAGAGCTTGCTCTGCCTCGGTTTCAGTGATGGCGGTTTGTTGATTAACAAGAGGCCAGTTGATCTCCTCCCAGCCTGTCTTGCATGCTGGATGTACACCTGGAGTTATGGTACGGGGTGCGATTTCGCATTACAGCAGGAACACTCTCATGGTTATCCCACGCATCCTGACTGCAAATCTGTACGTGAATCTGGTGATTCGACCTGTTGTCCTGCCATTTATGAACAGCATCCTAGAGGCATTTTCCAACAGGTTAACGCTCGCCCACGTACGGCTGTTGAAACCGAACGTGCTCAAAAGAGTGTCGACATGTTGGCACGGCCTGCTCAATCACCAGATCTGTCTCCAATGAAGAACATATGGGGCACCTTCGAATGAAAACTCTAGCATCATCCACAAACAGCTGTGACCATACCCGTATTGAACGATCAAGTGCAACAGGCATGGAACTCCATCCCACAAATTGACATCCAGCACCAGTACAACATATTGCATGCACATTTGCATGCTTGTAATCAACGCTCTGGAGGTTACATTGGTTATTAATGTACCAGCATTTCTCACTCGCAACGGCGTATCTCTCACTTACATTAACATGTAACCTTACACTGTTAATCACTTTGGTATCCTGCCCTAGACAAATGTCTTCCCGAAATTTCATTTCTCTACATAAATTATTTTTTGGTGTTGCGATTTGTTTTAGATCAGTGTATAAACCTCCTTACTTGGCGGTGCAGAAGTAGCTTGATGCTGAGTGGCATGAAATACCTCTGTGAATCGACTTCCAACAATCGGACGCCTGTAGAACTCGTGCTTCCCATGCAAAGGGCGACTCAATTGTGTGTATGGTGTGTTTAGATACTGAGGGTGCTCCACAGCACCTGGTGAAATGTGCTCACTATAATGCTAGCTGTCTGTATGACATCCTGGTGCCATACACTCTCTCTCTCTATTTTGATTTACAGGTATACATTTTGAAGTAGCGCCGATACATACATGGATGTAGGACGCGCGTTATCCCAGTATTTTGGGGAAAAATGTCGTGTCTATTCTTAGCGATCTGCAGGACGGTCTACAGTGGATAGCTCATGATGCAGTTTTGGCTGGCGAGTCCTATGTGTTTGGTGTGGGTGTCACGTGACAGGGTGTATCATGTTGTAGACATCGGAACTTCTTTTCGCTTTACTGTGCGAAGATGTAAAAGATGGGCAGTAGTCATGCTTCTTAGTGCTTACAGACATGGTCAGTACTAAAAGTTTCTCTTTCTGTGTAGTGGAGGCAATGCCTCTAATCCTGTTATCTTAACGTCAGGCATCTAATTCTATCAGTCACTTTACACTTGCATTTTAGCCTATTCCACCACATTTTACAGCTGGTTTATAGTTGACAAGGATGACATGCTAACTTCCTTTTTCTTTATTCACTGCACCTGAATTGCAGTAGTACAATGTCTTCTTTGTATGTGCAGTATTAGCAGAGTAAATAATGTAGACATAAATCGAAGACTGACACACAAAATAGATCATCCATACGACACAAGATGTGGTACAAAATTATTGGAATGGTACGTAAGTTCGTACCGTTTTTCCATTAGTTTAATAAACACAACAGATAAGCATAACAGATTTCAGTCATCAATAATATATTCTCCTACACTTTTAGATTCTAAGACTGTAGAAATCATGTGGTTTTGAGGCGAGTAACTTGTCGTGGTATGTTCAGAGCCCATTTTCAGCCGGAATGAAAGTTCCTTGAAGATTGTGAGACAGAGAGCGGAAAAGCTGGAAACCTGAGCATGCAAGATCAGGTGATTAAGGTGAGTGCAAAACGAATTTCCAACCCAACTCCTGTACAGTGTTTTCCGTCAGTCTAGCAGAATGTGGGCTGGCGTTACCTTGTTGTAGCATCACGTCATGTAGTTTTCCAGGTCGTTGTTCTTGGATTGCATCAGCGAGGAATGCCACTTGTTGGCAATAATTGTCAGCAGTGATGGTTACACCTCGGGGAAGCAATTCATAATACACTTCCTCGTCTCTGTTCCACTAGATGCATAAAACTGTCTTTTGTGGATGCTCGCAGGTCTTTGTTTGGGAGTCACTGCTTTGTTTGGGCTCAGCTATTTCTTATGTTCGCATAAACACACCATTTCTTGTCACCAGTAACGATACAGGATAGGAATGGTCGGTGTTGCTCACGAGCCAATTGATGACGAGCAAGCAGAGATGCACATATGACCACCCACTGATTTTTGTGACTGGCATAGAGCATACAGTACTCATACACCCTAGTTTTGAACCTTCGCCACTGCATGGAAATGTCGCACGGTGGTGGAATGATCACTGATCATAACACATTGCGGTTATCGACTACAAAGACGTGGATCATTGTGGATTATTGCGCTTCAGCGCTCTTCGTCAAACCTCAAAGGTCTTCCTGAACGTGGGTCCTCATTAAACCGAGAAAAATATTTCTTTGCCACGCTCTGTCCAATGGCTTCATCTCCAGACATGGCGCAAATGTTTTTTGGCTACCTCCGCTGCTGTTAGTACTCTGTTGCACTCAGACAGAGGAATATGTCATAAATGTTCCGATTTCTCACTTGGCACTCCATTTTCTAGTGTCAACAGTTGCACTCAGTATCTATAAATGATAAAATGAGAATATGTAAATACCAATAGCAACAGTGAACTACAAACAAGAAAAGACGATAGATAAATAAACCCGTAGCACTTGGAATACCAAGATACAAAACAAAAACACTACAAACTTATGCACCAATCTAATAAAGCTGTAGACATCTAGATGATAGTTTGTGTTTGACGTAATGTTTTTTCTTACGACCTACGATCCGATTATACCCTAGGCAGAACGTCCTGGCAAACAGTGGCTTGCAAAAGTACTTCGTAAACACCTCTACCAGCCACAGACTCGGTAGAAATGCGTATGTGTAGGGCCAGGCTGAAACTGCAGAAATATGAGTTTAGACGAATATTTAATGTAGTAGCGCACAGAAGGCGGTACAACATGTGTACCCTCGTACACAGTCTCTCAATACTCATGTCCTCATCTTCTCACTTTTGAGGTAGAATGGAGATCAAATTACCTAAGAGCAGTGGAGCCCTACAGCTATTGGTTGAGTGCAACAGCAACAACAGGCAGATGATAGTTTACGTTTGATACATTGGTTCTTTTTTTCTGAAGAACGATGAAATAACTTCTTTTGATGGTATTGTGTTGGTACATACTCAATAATTTCGGCAATGACATAATTGTGGCATATATGCAAGTGTAAATTGTCACACCAGCATTAACATACTGCCCTAAGATGTTACGCCAGTGTTATGCCAATGTGTAAATCACAGTTACGCCAATGGTGTGTGTGTTATTCACTGATAGGTACGAAATAATAAAAAAAATTATAGGACATATTTTATTTACACGTAATGTATATATAGCGACAGTTTACAACATATACACCTTGTAAACTCCTTACAGCTATTACTTCTTTCCTCTTTAATAAGTCACAACTGCAAAATATTAACACGAATTCTTTACAGACGAATGGAAAAACTGGTAGAAGCCGACCTCGGGGAAGATCAGTTTGGATTCCGTAGAAATGTTGGAACACTTGAGACAATACTGACCCTACGACTTATCTTAAAAGATAGATTAAGGAAAGGCAAATCTACGTTTCTAGCATTTGCAGACTTAGAGAAAGCTTTTGACAATGTTGAATGGAATACTCTCTTTCAAATTCTGAAGGTGGCAGGGGTAAAATACAGGGAGCGAAAGGATATTTACAATTTGTACAGAAACCAGATAGCAGTTGTAAGAGTCAAAGGGCATGAAATGGAAGCAGTGGTTGGGAAGGGGGTGAGACAGGGTTGCAGCTCATCCCAGATGTTATTCAATCTGTATATTGCACAAGCAGTAAAGAAAAACAAAAGAAAAATTCGGAGTAAGAATTAAAATCCATGGAGGAGAAATAAAAACTTTGAGGTTCGCCGATGGCATTGTAATTCTGTCAGAGACAGCAAAGGACCTGGAAGAGTAGCTGAAAGGAATGGATAGTGTCTTGAAAGCAGGATACAAGATGAACATCAACAAAAGTAAAACGAGGATAATGGAATGTAGTCTAATTAAGTCGGGTGATGCTGAGGGGATTAAATTAGGAAATGAGACACTTAAAGTAGTAAAGGAGTTTTGCTATTTGGGGAGCAAAATAACTGATGATGGTCGACGTAGAAGATTTAAAACGACAAGGAAAGCGTTTCTGACGAAGCGAAATTTGTTAACATCGAATATAGATTTAAGTGTCAGGAGGTCGTTTCTGAAAGTATTTGTATGGAGTGTAGCCATGTATGGAAGTGCAAAATAGACGATAAATAGTTTAGACAATAAGAGAATAGAAGCTCTCGAAATGTGGTGCTACAGAAGAATGCTGAAGATTAGATGGGTAGATAACATAACTAATGAGGAGGTATTGAATAGAATTGGAGAGAAGAGAAATTTGTGGCACAACTTGACTAGAAGAAGGGATCGGTTGGTAGGGCACATTCTGAAGCATCAAGGGATCACCAATTTAGTATTGGAGGGCAGCGTGGAGGGTAAAAATCGTAGAGGGAGACCAAGAGATGAATACACTAAACGGTTTCAGAAGGATGTAGGTTGCAGTAGGTACTGGGAGATGAAGAACCTTGCACAGGATAGAGTAGCATGGAGATTTGCATCAAACCAGTCTCTGGGCTGAAGACCACAACAACAACAAGAAAATTGTGATGTTTCGTGTGAGCGATCGTTTTGGACTGGGTTCTGGTTGACAAGGAGCGTATCATTCAGTTCGAGATCCTTCATTGGGTTTGAGTTCGGAACATAAAATACTAGTATAGATGAACGTCAGTGACAATGGATGAAATTATTGTGGAACATTTTTGCTACTCTTGAATGAGATTTTCTCTCTGCAGTGAAATGTGCGCTGATATGAAACTTCCTGGCAGATTAAAACTGTGTGCCGTACCGAGACTCGAACTACGGTAGAGCACTTGCCCGCGAAAGGCAAAGGTCCCGAGTTCGAGTCTCGGTCCGGCACACAGTTTTAATCTGCCAGGAAGTATTGTTACTCTTGTTGTAGAACGTTGTGACCTGCGATTTCGTCCCACTAATGGGCACAGTTTTTTGTTCAAGACAGCTGCGGTACATTACGATTAAATGGGAGCTAACTCACCTCCAACATCCGTATAGAATACGAAAGGCATTCCATCAGGCGCTAGAGTCTTGTTTAATTCTAGCGATCACAGTTGTTTCTAAACACCACAGAAACTAAAATCTACAAGGTGCTTCAACAAGCCTATTACAGGATTCTAGAGTTTGTAGATAAAATTTTGATATTTTACCACTGACCGGAAATGTACTACTTGGATGTAAAAAAAGTCTGAAGAGCGGATCACTTTGAAATATCGGCTTCACGTTACGCACACAGCAGAGTGTGATATACAGGAGCTGCACCAGGTGGTGACTCTGCTGTTCGTTGCACAAGGTGTGTCTGTGTCTCACATTTCCATGCACACCTGGTGTGCGTCTATGGGGCACCATACTCTACCCTTCTAGTTGCTAACGCACCAGTTTAAGTTGTGAGTTAACGAGCATTTCACTCTCATTTAAATATACGGCCAAAAGAGTCAGCCTTCAGGAATTGTGACATGAACCCAGTCGTTCAGGACCGTGTGCCACAAAGAGCACAGATGCACCACCCGATGGGGAAATTCACAAGCATCTATTGTGTTGAATGAGACCTAAGCACTGTAGTGTGCGAGTGAGACAGACGAGAACCTACATCATAGGGAAATTCCGTAGGAGCTGTTTGTGGCCAGGGAGACGTAACTGTGTTAAATATGGCGGACCTAAGATCTGCTGTAAAGGGAAACATTTATGAAAAGTATTAAATTGTGTAGTAATTCAGGGAATGAAGCCACAGTAATTTTGGTGTACCATCCTTCATAAATTCTCATGATTATCACAATAAAATTTGACTATTGATTATATATATAACAGTTTACGATTTACTGTTAAAGTAAAATTCACAGGTTTTGTGGCAAAGGCCTGAATGCTGAAATCTGAACGCTTTGGTCGATATTAACGATCGACATTTTATATAGAAGCGCTTCATTATAATGACAAATATTGTAAATATCATCTCTATAACTTTGCTTAAAAGATACAGTAAATTTAAATTATCAGTATTTTCAGTTAAGCATCAGATTATCATTTCCTCCACTCAAAGCACATTCGACGATGTCAGCATGATACCTCATTGAATCATTAGGTAATAGAATATATGTTGTAAAGTTTAGTGCATAACAGTTACGTATGTTCTTTATTTATTTATCAGAAAGCACATTGGTGCAAGGCTACTGGCCGTGACATTCAAAGTTAAGTAGGAAATTGTATTGGTTTTTTGTAAAAGAATTTCACGTTTATTGTGTTGTTGTTGTTGTGGTCTTCAGTCCTGAGACTGGTTTGATGCAGCTCTCCATGCTACTCTATTCTGTGCAAGCTTCTTCATCTCCCAGTACCTACTGCAACCTACATCCTTCTGAATCTGCTTAGTGTATTCGTCTCTTGGTCTCCCTCTACGATTTTTACCCTCCACACTGCCCCCCAATACTAAACTGGTGATCCCTTGATGCCTCAGAACATGTCCTACCACCCGATCCCTTCTTCTAGTCAAGTTGTGCCACAAATTTCTCTTCTCTCCAATTCTATTCAATACCTCCTCATTAGTTATGTTATCTACCCATCTAATCTTCAGCATTCTTCTGTAGCACCACATTTCAAAAGCTTCTATTCTCTTCTTGTCCAAACTATTTATCGTCCATGTTTATTGTGTAATGGATATTATCGTTACTTTATTTAGAACGTGAAAGTGGTCAAGCTTTGATTATGTAAATATGTTAAAATGTAAAATAATGTAGCTGTAGCAAGTCCGATGGACGGCTTCAGGGAAGGAAACTGCATTAGTCAGTCAGTTGAGCGACGATGTTTGGCGCGCGACAAACGCGGCCGGGGACGGACACGGGAATAGTGCTGGTGCAGACGCGAAAGCGGACAGTGCTTGTCTAGACACCAAAGGGTAGAGTGCTTGTGGAGGCGCGAATTCGGGCGGTCGGTCTTTAGGTAGCTAGGAAATGAATCTACTTAGAAAATTCCTCGTTGTGTGGTATCGCGGGACATAGTCTCTGAGCGGTGAGCAGCCGCGCGCCTCGTGTGAACTCTTTTTTTTCGCATAGGTAACGAGGTGGAGTATTGGACTTGTATTTCGCTATGAGATTGTGAATGATCGAACTGTGCCAAATGGAAATGCGCTCGAGTGTAACAGTAACTCTAGATACGACCACTTTCGATATAAGAGTGCTTTCTGAATAAACATTATTCTAACCAAATCGCAACTGTGTACCCTACATCATTTTCGGGTCGTTAATTTAGTTCACGATGTTATTATTATTACTGTTATTATATGTTATATTAACGTTGTCTTTCGCAATCTTGCCATCAGGCAGACAATTTAACCAAAGGGTCACAAGTGTGTAATTTAGGGCCTGTAATGCGATACGTGCAGTTCAACCCCTGGACGAGTTTGAGCCAAGACATTTCGACGAAGAGGAACCGCATGTGAGCCCGAACATCTATGGGATGTTAGCTCGCACAGTTAGTCGTTTTTGTAGTTGAACGGAAAACGTTTTCGATAAGTGACATACTTGCAGTTGTACCATTAGGTACCGTACCATGAAATGGGTGATCTGAAACTGATTCCGTATTAAAATTTACTTTATGTCCAACCCGTACATTTTCGGGACGTTGGTTCCTCACCAAAATTTTATCTGCTAAGTCCTCTCTTCAAACATTAGAAGCCGGTAGTAGGAATGTTGAAACAGCCTGTATATGATCCACTTTCTCGGCAGTACGAGAACTAAACTGGAACAGTACTTTTGTATCAACCTCACTAAAAAAAGACATCAGAAAACGGAATTCAACGTTTCTGCTTTTGGTTTGTTACGCTCAGTTACAGTTATTACGTCATCCGTGAGTGTCTGGATGTCGCTGTAATCTTCCGATATTACCACTTTTTCCTTGTATTTAATGAGATTTTTCGCTAATATTCTGCTACGGTAATCGTTTAAGTCTTCACGCAATGCCATTTAGACAGCTCAAAACTGGTTCAAATGGCTCTGAGCACTATGGGACTTAACATCTAAGGTCATCAGTCCCATAGAACGTAGAACTACTTAAACGTAACTAACCTAAGGACATCACACACATCCATGCCCGAGACAGGATTCGAACCTGAGACCGTAGCAGTCTCGCGGTTCCGGACTGTGGCGCCTAGAACCGATCGGCCACCGCGGCCAGCATTTATACAGCCCAGTGTTTATCATTTAGCGTCACTCTATCTGCAGCCTTATGCTTTGTCTTGCATCTACAATACAGTAGTCGCTGTCTCTTTAAAACATTTCTTATAGTGATTCTATACCGCGAAAGGTCGTTGCCATTACGAACTGTTCTAGTAGGTACATATCTGTCTAATGCTTGATCAGCCATTGTTTTAACTTTGAGCCACAGTTCCTCTGCATGCACGAAAACAGGTAAATAAGCTGAGGGGAAAAAATCGCTACACCAGAAAATAATTAATGTAGAGTAATTACATTTCTGGAATACACATTTAACTGATTAACATTGCAAGATCACAGGCTACTGAAAGTGTGAAATAAACCAATGAAAATGTGAGATGCTGGTACACTAATAACCGACAGAACGTTGCATGAAAGCATGCGAACACGCATGCATTTTGTTGTTCAGGTACGAGATGTCAGCTTGTGCAATGGGGTTTCATGCCTGTTGCGCTTGGTCGGTCAATTCCGAGACGGTTAATGCTGTTTGTGGATGACGATGGAGTTATCGTCTGATGATGTCCTTTATGTGCTCTACTGGAGACAGATCTGGTGATAAAGCAGGCCAAGGAAACATGTCGATAATCGGTATGGTGGGCTACCAACAGTATGTGCGCGAGAGTTATCCTGTTGGAAAACACCCCCTAGAATGCTGTTCGTGAAAGACAGCACAACTGGGCAAATCAACAGACTGACGTACAGATCTGCAATCGAGGTGTTTGGGCAGGCACGAGAGTGCTCCTGCTGTCAGGCGAAATCTCATGTCAGACCGTAACTCCTTGTGTAGGTCCAGTGCCTCTAGCGTGCAGAAAGGATAGTTACAGGCCCTCAACTGGTCTCCTTCTAACCAATACCCGGTCATGCAGGTATCGAGGTGGAACCAGCTTTCATCAGAAAACACAACAGACGGCCGCCTTGCCCTCCATCGAGCTATCGCTTGTCACCAGTGAAGTAGCAAATGGCGGTGGTTTGGGGTCAGTGGAATGCACACTACATGGTGTCTGTTTCGGAGGTGTCCTTGAAGTGACGTATTTGTTACAGTTCGTTGTGTCACTGTGGTAGCAACTGCTGCTCAAATTGCTGCTGCAGATGCAGCCCGATGTGCCAGTGCCAACAGCCGAATACTATGGTCTTCCCTCTCGGCAGTGCCACGTGGCCGTCCGGACCTTGGTGTTCTTGCGACCGTACATCTTTATGACCACCGCTGCCAACAGTCATGTAAAGTGGCTACATTCCTGCCCGATCTTTAGACAGTGTCGCAGAAGGAACGTCCAGCTTCTCGTAGCCCTATTACGCGACCTCGTTCAAACTCAGTGAGATGTTGATAATGGTGTCTTTGTCGCCATAAAGTCGACTAACATCAACCCACAAACCCCAATTTCAAAGATGACTAACACTCACGGCCGTTACAGTGTCTACGTAAAGCAGTGTGACTTCCACCTTAATGGTGGCGCTACTAGCGCCACCTTTATGCGAATGACGCGATATTCGAATAGACATCGTCTTTCAGATCTAAAAGCACGCTTACCAACTTTTGTTTACGTTGCAAAACTCCTTGTTGTTGCTATTTTTTCCTCTTTGAGGTATGACATGACTCCTTTTTTATCTAGCTTAATGAACGTGTAAATCTTTCAAGTAGCTTTATTTGACCTTTTTACTCTGGTAATCGTTGCTACACCTGCCTTACCATCGCTGATACAAATTTCAGTATGGGCATACTCAAAGAGGTCAGACATGCTGCTATTTTATCTAGGCCGGCCGGTGTGGCCGTGAGGTTCTAGGCGCTTCAGACTGGAACCACGTGACCGCTACGGTCGGAGGTTCGAATCCTGCCTCGGGCATGGATGTGTGTGATGTCTTTAGGTTAGTTAGGTTTAAGTAGTTCTAAGTTCTAGGGGACTGATGACCACAGATGTTAAGTCCCATAGTGCTCCGAGCCATTTGAACCATTTTATCTAGTATATTATCTTCATGAGAGAGATCCCGAGTATTTTCCAGAGAAAGTCATTATTATTACTTCACAAGTTTGTTTTGACATCTACAATTTACAGAAATTGTAACTGTTCCTATTGAGTTTTCGACGTTTAAAGTCTCCTCCAGCCACGACAGTGTGATTGGGGATCATATGCATCAGGCAGCTCAGATTTTCTCTAAAGTTACTCTTTAAATTTGAGGGTGAGTCTGGTCCTCGGTGGATTTTGAAACGTTGCGGATCTCTCTGCAGTTGTACATACGTGTGTGAGTCGACTGGGGTTCAGCATTCGTTAGTGTAAGCAGCTTCCCACACTCGTGAACTCAACACACAAAAGATCAGACAACCGATTCTACACCCACACAGAATCCAACAGCGTCATTCAACTGTTCAAGTTGATAATTATTCGCGCTGCTATGTGTTAACGCATGAACCATGGACCTTGCCGTTGGTGGGGAGGCTTGCGTGCCTCAGCGATACAGATAGCCGTACCGTAGGTGCAACCACAACGGAGGGGTATCTGTTGAGAGGCCAGACAAACGTGTGGTTCCTGAAGAGGGGCAGCAGCCTTTTGAGTAGTTGCAAGGGCAACAGTCTGGATGATTGACTGATCTGGCCTTGTAACAATAACCAAAACGGCCTTGCTGTGCTGGTACTGCGAACGGCTGAAAGCAAGGGGAAACTACAGCCGTAATTTTTCCCGAGGGCATGCAGCTTTACTGTATGATTACATGATGATGACGTCCTCTTGGGTAAAATATTCCGGAGGTAAAATAGTCCCCCATTCGGATCTCCGGGCGGGGACTACTCAAGAGGATGTCGTTATCAGGAGAAAGAAAACTGGCGTTCTACGGATCGGAGCGTGGAATGTCAGATCCCTTAATCGGGCAGGTAGGTTAGAAAATTTAAAAAGGGAAATGGATAGGTTGAAGTTAGATATAGTGGGAATTAGTGAAGTTCGGTGGCAGGAGGAACAAGACTTCTGGTCAGGTGACTACAGGGTTATAAACACAAAATCAAATAGGGGTAATGCAGGAGTAGGTTTAATAATGAATAGGAAAATAGGAATGCGGGTAAGCTACTACAAACAGCATAGTGAACGCATTATTGTGGCCAAGATAGATACGAAGCCCACACCTACTACAGTAGTACAAGTTTATATGCCAACTAGCTCTGCAGATGACGAAGAAATTGAAGAAATGTATGATGAAATAAAAGAAATTATACAGATTGTGAAGGGAGACGAAAATTTAATAGTCATGGGTGACTGGAATTCGAGTGTAGGAAAAGGGAGAGAAGGAAACATAGTAGGTGAATATGGATTGGGGGACAGAAATGAAAGAGGAAGCCGCCTTGTAGAATTTTGCACAGAGCACAACATAATCATAACTAACACTTGGTTTAAGAATCATGAAAGAAGGTTGTATACCTGGAAGAACCCTGGAAATACTAAAAGGTATCAGATAGATTATATAATGGTAAGACAGAGATTTAGGAACCAGGTTTTAAATTGTAAGACATTTCCAGGGGCAGATGTGGACTCTGACCACAATCTATTGGTTATGACCTGTAGATTAAAACTGAAGAAACTGCAAAAAGGTGGGAATTTAAGGAGATGGGACCTGGATAAACTAAAAGAACCAGAGGTTGTACAGAGATTCAGGGAGAGCATAAGGGAGCAATTGACAGGAATGGGGGAAATAAATACAGTGGAAGAAGAATGGGTAGCTTTGAGGGATGAAGTAGTGAAGGCAGCAGAGGATCAAGTAGGTAAAAAGACGAGGGCTAGTAGAAATCCTTGGGTAACAGAAGAAATACTGAATTTAATTGATGAAAGGAGAAAATATAAAAATGCAGTAAGTGAAACAGGCAAAAAGGAATACAAACGTCTCAAAAATGAGATCGACAGGAAGTGCAAAATGGCTAAGCAGGGATGGCTAGAGGACAAATGTAAGGATGTAGAGGCCTATCTCACTAGGGGTAAGATAGATACCGCCTACAGGAAAATTAAAGAGACCTTTGGAGATAAGAGAATGACTTGTATGAATATCAAGAGCTCAGATGGAAACCCAGTTCTAAGCAAAGAAGGGAAAGCAGAAAGGTGGAAGGAGTATATAGAGGGTCTATACAAGGGCGATGTACTTGAGGACAATATTATGGAAATGGAAGAGGATGTAGATGAAGATGAAATGGGAGATATGATACTGCGTGAAGAGTTTGACAGAGCACTGAAAGACCTGAGTCGAAACAAGGCCCCCGGAGTAGACAATATTCCATTGGAACTACTGACGCCCGTGGGAGAGCCAGTCCTGACAAAACTCTACCATCTGGTGAGCAAGATGTATGAAACAGGGGAAATACCCTCAGACTTCAAGAAGAATATAATGATTCCAATCCCAAAGAAAG
Organism: Schistocerca serialis cubense; assembly: GCF_023864345.2. Lineage (NCBI taxonomy): Eukaryota > Metazoa > Arthropoda > Insecta > Orthoptera > Acrididae > Schistocerca > Schistocerca serialis. The sequence goes on along the minus strand of NC_064639.1, from coordinate 717,239,508 downwards.
CAGGTGTTGACAGATGTGAAAATTACCGAACTATCAGCTTAATAAGTCACAGCTGCAAAATACTAACACGAATTCTTTACAGGCGAATGGAAAAACTAGTAGAAGCCAACCTCGGGGAAGATCAGTTTGGATTCCGTAGAAACACTGGAACACGTGAGGCAATACTAACCTTACGACTTATCTTAGAAGAAAGATTAAGGAAAGGCAAACCTACGTTTCTAGCATTTGTAGACTTAGAGAAAGCTTTTGACAATGTTGACTGGAATACTCTCTTTCAAATTGTAAAGGTGGCAGGGGTAAAATACAGGGAGCGAAAGGCTATTTACAATTTGTACAGAAACCAGATGGCAGTTATAAGAGTCGAGGGACATGAAAGGGAAGCAGTTGTTGGGAAGGGAGTAAGACAGGGTTGTAGCCTCTCCCCGATGTTGTTCAATCTGTATATTGAGCAAGCAGTAAAGGAAACAAAAGAAAAATTCGGAGTAGGTATTAAAATTCATGGAGAAGAAATAAAAACTTTGAGGTTCGCCGATGACATTGTAATTCTGTCGGATACAGCAAAGGACTTGGAAGAGCAGTTGAATGGAATGGACAGTGTCTTGAAAGGAGGATATAAGATGAACATCAACAAAAGCAAAACAAGGATAATGGAATGTAGTCTAATTAAGTCGGGTGATGCTGAGGGAATTAGATTAGGAAATGAAGCACTTAAAGTAGTAAAGGGGTTTTGCTATTTGGGGAGCAAAATAACTGATGATGGTCAAAGTAGAGAGGATATAAAATGTAGGCTGGCAATGGCAAGAAAGCGTTTCTGAAGAAGAGAAATTTGTTAACATCCAGTATTGATTTAAGTGTCAGGAAGTCATTTCTGAAAGTATTCGTATGGAGTGTAGCCATGTATGGAAGTGAAACATGGACAATAAATAGTTTGGACAAGAAGAGAATAGAAGCTTTCGAAATGTGGTGCTACAGAAGAATGCTGAAGATTAGATGGGTAGATCACATAACTAATGAGGAAGTATTGAATAGGATTGGGGAGAAGAGAAGTTTATGGCACAACTTGACCAGAAGAAGGGATCGGTTGGTAGGACATGTTCTGAGGCATCAAGGGATCACCAATTTAGTATTGGAGGGCAGCGTGGAGGGTAAAAATCGTAGAGGGAGACCAAGAGATGAATACACTAAGCAGATTCAGAAGGATGTAGGTTGCAGTAGGTACTGGGAGATGAAAAAGCTTGCACAGGATAGAGTAGCATGGAGAGCTGCATCAAACCAGTCTCAGGACTGAAGACCACAACAACAACAACAACAACATGTGTTAACGCAGCTGAAAATTTAATTACATTCATATAATTAAAAATGGTCCGCGGCTCGTGGTCTCGCGGTAGCGTTCTCGCTTCCCGAGCACGGGGTCCCGGGTTCGATTCCCGGCGGGGTCAGGGATTTTTCCTGCCTCGAGATGACTGGGTGTTGTTGTGTCGTCCTCATCATCATCATTCATCCCCATTACGGTCGGAGGAAGGCAATGGCAAACCACCTCCTCTAGGACCTTGCCTAGTAAGGCGGCGCTGGTCTCCCGCGTCGCTCCCCTACACTCTGTAAAGAAGTATGGGACTGAAACTTCCTGGCAGATTAAAACTGTGTGACGGACCGAGACTCGAACTCGGGACCTTTGCCTTTCGCGGGCAAGTGCTCTACCAACTGAGCTACCCAAGCACGACTACCGCCCCGTCCTCATAGCTTTACTCTGCCAGTACCTCGTCTCCTACCCGAGTTCGAGTCTCGGTCCGGCACACAGTTTTAATCTACCAGGAAGTTTCATATCAGCGCACACTCCGCTGCAGAGTGAAAATCTCATTCTGGAAGTATGGGACTCATCATCATCATTAATTAAAAATGACCCACCTAAATTTCAAGATTAAAAGAACGCTATATGTTTCTTGTTGCGTGACCTGTGTAACACTGAAAACAGCGTCACAGTTAGGCTGCAATTCAGTAAAATAAAATGGAAATGTCGTGTGGCTAGGGCCTCCCGTCGGGTAGACCGTTCGCCTGGTGCAGGTCTTTCGATATGACGCCACTTCGGCGATCTGCGTGTCGATGGGGATGAAATGATGATGATTAGGACAACACAACACCCAGTCCCTTAGCGGAGAAAATTTCCGACCCAGCCGGGAATCGAACCCGGGCCCTTAGGATTGACAGTCTGTCACGCTGACCACTCAGCTACCGGGGCGGACGCTGCAATTCAGTGACGATATAAGGGCAGTCACATCAGAATGTTGTGCCGGCCAGGGTGGCCGAGCTGTTCTAGGCGCTACAGTCTGGAATCGCGCGAGCGCTACGGCCGCAGGTTCGAATCCTGCCTCGGGCATAGGTGTGTGTGATGTCCTTAGGTTAGTTAGGTTTAAGTAGTTCTAAGTTCTAGGGGACTGATGACCTCAGAAGTTAAGTCCCTTGTGGTCAGAGCCATTTGAACCATCAGAATGTTGTGGGTGGAAATGGAATGGTCTTGGTCACTATGATTTAAATTGTGGTTATATTGATTCACAATTACTTTCATCAAAAACATATATAGCAACATGCTAACCATATCTAGATTTCTCTGAATCTCCAGCGTGACAATCATTGAAAATTATATCTTTGCAAAAGACTGAAGATTGATTTGGAAATCACTTTCCAAAGTCTTGGCGACTCACAAAACGCGCAAATACTGGATAGCATCAACTCCAGATCCCAGTATGATAAAGAAATAACGGTAAACTGCAGTCACAAGTTGCGAAACAGACTCGCAAATTGTGACCTATGCAGTTCAAAGACAAACGCATATGTTAAACGCCACACTTAATCGAAAACCGATAAAGGTGCACCAAGCTGTAGTCGCGCACCGAACGCAACCCTCCAACGAACGAGACACGTGCAGCCACTGTGTGCCCGCCGAGAAACAGACATCTCCACACTCCTGGCGGATGCTGACTAGACTGCATCTCTCACACCAATTGCAACTTTTGCCACAGTGACAACTGAAAATCTCCGTCCCTCCTCCTGCATACAGGGAAAACCTGCATAATTTTCTCATCCAGTATTCGTTGTATTCTCTGTTGACAAGCTGAACTTGGCAGAATATCAGCTCGCGCCTTATGATTGCTGGAAATACACCTCGACACACAAACGCAGGTCGCTTCTCATGCTGTTAACAGCAAAATAGCGGTGGCCCTGATTCCCTGCTTCCGTCTTCAGGACCTCACGTGGCTGACACAGTTTAGTAGTTCTCTGGCATAAGAGACACTCAAAGCGGCTTACTCGCTCCACTGGTGCCCACGGGAACTTCTCTTGAATAAATTTCTCTCTCTTTCACTATTGTAAACCCACCGCCGAAGACTTGCTGGTGACACGCCTCGCTGCACTCCACATCTGAGGGAAACGCGAGCTAACATACTAGAATTCACAGGTCCTGCTTTTCCATTCAAAAAGTTTGCGTGAATACAACATAAAATGATTATTTATATTGCCACTTAGCAACGTGTGACAAACTAGTTTCGTTACAATGGATCCATTAATAAGTTTATACCCAGTCTTCGTACTGAGTTTTGGCCAATGTCACAGCAGCTTCAATATCTGTAACAGTGGATTTAATTTTGTTTTCTGTTACATAAAACCACCACCTCCGTTCCCCATTATGCTACCTTTTCAATTGTCAGTATTAACTTCACGGACTGTTGGCTTTCGTCAACAGATGATATGCCACAGGAGGAAATTTTATTGACTTACAGGAGCATTAAATACCGTTACTTTTCCCTGCAATATCCTGATGAAAGAGAATGGCCAGTAGTGAAGTAAGGGGGATACAAGGACAGGTTTAATTTATTAAAGATAGAGGACCCTCACCCACTTCCCCTGGTGTAAATGTGGCAACAACACACTGATGATGTCACCAGATAATGTCATTGGATTTTCCCCCTCCTTCAATTTCCATACCTCCCAATCCCTCCCACCACACCTCTTTCCCACCCCTTCCAGAAAAAAAAGTTGGCGGAAAAAATCGCTCCATCTGTGCTGATCCGTTGGTGAGGAAGGATGTCTATTTTTTTTCTTTATTTTAGGTGCTATCCTGTTGGAAATCGGTGGGAAAAGCTCAGTCTGTATTGAGCTGTTGGTGTGGAATGATATAAGGAGGATTTTTCTTTCTTTCACGGTGTTATTTTGTTGGGAAACGATTCTAAAACTTTTTCTTGTTCGTGTGCTCACCTTGATGTGCGGACACCGACTGACCTATTTCACTTTACTGCCACCAGAGGACACTCGAAATTGTGACATCACGAGTGAAAAAAAAATGGCTACACCAATGGTAATGCAGCATCCAGTCAGGTGATCATGATGTCAGGGATGTAAGACACGTACAGTAGCTCACTGGAATCAGTCATTGGAAGGCCATGAGCAGCAGCAGCCGAGATTGTGCAACATCTCTCAGCAGAACAGGAAGAAATGGAAATGTAAGAATTCATTACATGTCTTTGGTACTGCTATTGCTTCTTCTTTGCCCCACACATAGGAGTTCTTCTTCTTCTTTGTTCAACACCTGCGGTGACCTGTAGCATGTCTGCACCTGCAGCAGCAGCAATGGCCTTTAGCTTGTCAGGACCAGAAGCGACCTCTAGCATGCCAGCATTTCAAAAGAGGATGCACAAATGAAGTCAGTCAAAGAATAGTCTGTGAAAAGACCAATGCGCGTGTTGTACAACAGCTATCACCGTCATACTTTAGCTAAAGATCTGGTGGAGAACACAAAAAAATGTAGTCTTATGTAACATCACTAAGCGGCTTTAGGCTTCCATCCAATCACTCGTTGACCAATTTGGTTTGGCGGGAGAAGATAGCAAAAGCAAGGCCAAAGTTTTAAATTTCACGTTTAATAAATCATTCATGAAGGAGAATCGCACGAACATACTGTCGTTTGACCACCACACAAATACGTCGCCAGGTCCAGATGGAATCCCAATTCGGTTTTGCAGAGAGTACTCTAGGTCACTGGCCCCTTACTCAGTTTGCATTCATCGCCAATGTCTCGACGAGCGCACTGCAAGTGACTGCAGAAAAGTGCAGTCGACCCCCTTATATAAGATGGGTAAAAGAAGGGACATGCAAATTACAGACCAGCATCCTTAACATCGATTTGCTGCCGAGTTCTAGAACACATTCTGAGTTCGAATACAATAAATCTTCTAGAGACCGAAAAGCTCATGTCCATGAATCAGCACGGTTTTAGAGAGCATCGCTTGTGCAAAACCCTGCCTGCTTTTTCCTCACTTGATACACTGCAAACTATGGATGAAGGGCAACAGCCAGATCCCATATTTCTAGATTCGACACAGTACCCCACTGCAGACTGTTAATGAAGGTACATGCATACGGAATAGGTTCCCAGATATGTTACTGGCTTGAAGAGTCATTTAAATAATAAAACCCACTATGTTGTCCTTGATGGCGAGTGTTCATCGGAGACAATGGTAACATCAGGAGTGCCCCATGGAAGCGTGATTGGAGCTTTGCTATTATCTATATACGTAAATGACCTGGCAGAAAGGGTGGGCAGCAATCTGCAGTTGTTTGCTGATGATACTGTGGTGTACAGATAAGTGACTGTAGATTAATACAAGATGACCTAGACAAAAATTTGAGTTGGTGTGAGGAATAGCAGCTGGCTCTTAATGGATAAAAATGTAAGTTGATGTGGATGAGTAGGAAAAACAAATGCGTACTGTTCAGATACAAAATTATTAGTGGAAAGTTGCGAAGTGATATGAAATGGAATGAGCATGCGGGGATTGTGACAGAGAAGGTGAATTGTTGACTTCGGTTGACTGGAAGAATTTTAGGAAAGTGTAGTTCATTTGTGAAGGAGACCGAATAATGGATGCTAGTGTGTCTTATTCTTGAGTACTGCTCGAGTGTTTGGGACCGCACCAGGTTCGATTGAAAACAGACATCGAAACCATTCAGTGGCAAGGTGCTAGGTATGTTACTGGTAGGTAGGTTCCATCAGCTTGCAAGTGTTGCGAATGTGCTTCAGGGGCTCATGTGGGAATCCCTGGAGGGAAGAAGACCTTCATTTCGAAGAACACTGCTGAGAAAGTTTAGAGAACCAGCATTTGAAGCTGACTGTAGAACGATCGTAGTTCTACCAACATAAGTTTCGCGTAGGACCATGAAGATAATATACGGAAAATTAGTGCTTATATGGAGGCATAAAGAGAGTCGTTTTTCCCTCGCTCTGTCTGCGAGTGGAACACGAATGAAAAAGACTAGTTGTGGTATAGAGAATCCTCCCCCATGCACCGTACAATGACTTGCGGAGTATGTAGATGTAAATGTAGAATCTGCAATGGCAACCAGCACATTGCACCTGGACAGAATGTTGAAGCAGGACAAGGAACTGCTATTGTCTGTGCCACTCATCAGTCAAGGCACCCAGCCTATTCCTGAGTCGCAGGAGTGCACTGGGGGTACTACACAGCACGGTTCTGTTGAGTACAGGACTCCGATTGCACTACTACTCTTCACTTCAGTTTAACTTCATTTTAACTGTTAGTGAATCAAAGCGTCTAAATATTGGTATATAAGCAGCAGCAGACAGTGACTGGTGTGTGGTGATGAAGATCGAAAATGCAACATAGAAAGTGCGGTTTTTTGAGTCTGGGTAGGATAAAGTAAGTCATGCTATACCTTACATGAATGTGCAGATGACTCAGGAGCATTATACACTTCATTCTGCCCTGGACTTTTGCTGTACCAGGCTGATGCTATCCGTCAAAACACTTTATGATGATGCAGCCCTCTAGGTGAAATCTCGAGGCCGATCCATTTATTTACAGCACCCCACTGTAGTGAACTTATCTGTATTAAGGATGATTCTCTTGTGTTAGAGAGACTGGAGCAATGGCTAATGTGTATTCAAGCTGTGTACTGTGACTTTCTGAACTATCCCCACATGTGTAGTGTGCATGTAGATGATTTATAACAGTGCATTAGTTCATGTATCGATGCAGTGTCAAAGTGGATTCTAATAGTTAGGGGGTCTATCCATGCCAAATATACAGATGGAATACCCGAGTTTTGTGTTACTCCCATTGGTATGAGGGAAATATACATGGAATTTAGTGCATAAAAGAAACAATTATTTGAGAAACACGGTGGAAACAAACCAGTGGACTTTTTTGTTAATGTAATGCATCCTTTGTACAATTGCTGAAGCGTAAATTATATTGGAAACAGTGTGATATTTCTTGCTTCATAACCCTCTCATTATAATGTAGCTCAGTTGGTAAGGTGATTATGCTGTTGTGGCTACATATATTATTACTTGCTTAGTGCCCACTGCTTTGCCCATGTAGACTGTATGTTTCTATTTAATCGAATTTTCATGTTGTTCACAAATTGCAACACCTTCCAAGCTTTTCACACTAATTAACACGATATAAGCATGGTCTTTTCTGAATGTACTTCTGATGGAAAAGCGATTCTGGTAGCTGGAGCCAGAGTTTGTCTTAATCATGCCTTTTGCGTTCTTATGGAGATATTTCCTTAGCAAATTTCATACCCTAACGAAAGTTTCTTTACATCCAACTGAGAAATGAAATACCAGTTTTTATGAGTTTAGCTTTAAATTTTTTTTAATGTAACGAAATAATCTGTTAAAATTTTTAGCCCCGTAGGGATTTAAATTCCAGAAATAGATATATTTGTTTTATTTCTAACCGAGAAGTCAAATGCCAGGTACCATAGCTGTAGCCTTAAAAATTCTCTAGTAGTTCTTTAGTAATTATTTATTTCCAAAAAATCTTTCCTCCCCTATTTTACCGCCTTAGTAGTTGAATTTCCAAAAATGCTGAAACAGGCAATTTTTTATTTTCTAACTGAAAAAGCAAATACCAGCTTTCGTACATTTAGCTTCAAAATTTCCTTAATAGTGACATACTTTCATAAAACCTTTCATCCCCTCTTTTACCCCCTTAGGCGTGGAATTTCGGACAATCTCTTCTTAAATGATGCATATGGTGTGAGACCCAACGCTCTCCAAACTTCAACTTTCTATCCTTAGCAACCTGAGCTGGGCGATGATGAGTCAGTGAAATTTTCATAGACTTAGCTTCAAAAATGAGTGAAATATTTCCAGAAAAATGGTCATTCCCCATTTCACCCCCGAAAGGGGTTGAATTTCTAGAAATAGTGAGAAGACCAATTTAAATTTCCATAGATTCAGTTTTAAAGATGCTTTCATAATAAAACATTTTCATAAAAAGTGTCATCCTTGACTTCGCATCTTCGGGATTCAATTTCCAAAAACACTGAAACACGTATTTCTTTATTTATGACCGAGAATTCAGATACAGGAGAAAGAAAACTGGCATTCTACGGATCGGAGCGTGGAATGTCAGATCCCTTAATCGGGCAGGTAGGTTAGAAAATTTAAAAAGGGAAATGGATAGGTTAAAGTTAGATATAGTGGGAATTAGTGAAGTTCGGTGGCAGGAGGAACAAGACTTTTGGTCAGGTGATTACAGGGTTATAAATACAAAATCAAATAGCGGTAATGCAGGAGTAGGTATAATAATGAATAGGAAAGTAGGAATGCAGGTAAGCTACTACAAACAGCATAGTGAACGCATTATTGTGGCCAAGATAGATACGAAGCCCATACCTACTACGGTAGTACAAGTTTATATGCCAACTAGCTCTGCAGATGATGAAGAAATAGATGAAATGTATGACGAGATAATAGAAATTATTCAGGTAGTGAAGGGAGACGAAAATTTAATAGTCATGGGTGACTGGAATTCGTCAGTAGGAAAATGGAGAGAAGGAAACATAGTAGGTGAATATGGATTGGGGGGAAGAAATGAAAGAGGAAGCCGCCTTGTAGAATTTCGCACAGAGCATAACTTAATCATAGCTAACACTTGGTTCAAGAATCATAAAAGAAGGTTGTATACCTGGAAGAATCCTGGAGATACTAGAAGGTATCAGATAGATTATATAATGGTAAGACAGAGATTTAGGAATCAGGTTTTAAATTGTAAGACTTTCCAGGGCCAGATGTGGATTCTCACCACAATCTATTGGTTATGAACTGCAGATTGAAACTGAAGAAACTGCAAAAAGGTGGGAATTTAAGGAGATGGGACCTGGATAAAGTGAAAGAACCAGAAGTTGTAGAGTGTTTCAGGGAGAGCATAAGGGAACAATTGACAGGAATGGGGGAAAGAAATACAGTAGAAGAAGAATGGGTAGCTCTGAGGGATGAAGTAGTGAAGGCAGCAGAGGATCAAGTAGGTAAAAAGACGAGGGCTAATAGAAATCCTTGGGTAACAGAAGAAGTATTGAATTTAATTGATGAAAGGAGAAAATATAAAAATGCAGTAAATGAAGCAGGCAAAAAGGAATACAAACGTCTCCAAAATGAGATCGACAGGAAGTGCAAAATGGCTAAGCAGGGATGGCTAGAGGACAAATGTAAGGATGTAGAGGCTTGTCTCACTAGGGGTAAGATAGATACTGACTACAGGAAAATTAAAGAGACCTTTGGAGAAAAGAGAACCACTTGTATGAATATCAAGAGCTCAGATGGCAACCCAGTTCTAAGCACAGAAGGGAAGACAGAAAGGTGGAAGGAGTATATAGAGGGTTTATACAAGGGCGATGTACTACAGGACAATATTATGGAAATGGAAGAGGATGTAGATGGAGATGAAATGGGAGATAAGATACTGCGTGAAGAGTTTGACAGAGCACTGAAAGACCTGAGTCGAAACAAGGCCCTGGGAGTAGACAACATTCCATTAGAGCTACTGATGGCCTTGGGAGAGCCAGTCATGACAAAACTCTACCATCTGGTGAGCAAGATGTATGAGACAGGCGAAATACCCACAGACTTCAAGAAGAATATAATAATTCCAATCCCAAAGAAAGCAGGTGTTGAAAGATGTGAAAATTACCGAACTATCAGTTTAATAAGTCACAGCTGCAAAATACTAACGCGAATTCTTTACAGACGAATGGAAAAACTGGTAGAAGCGGACCTCGGGGAAGATCAGTTTCGATTCCGTAGAAATGTTGGAACACGTGAGGCAATACTAACCTTACGACTTATCTTAGAAGAAAGATTAAGAAAAGGCAAACCTACGTTTCTAGCATTTGTAGACTTAGAGAATGCTTTTGACAACGTTAACTGGAATACTCTCTTTCAAACTCTGAAAGTGGCAGGGGTAAAATACAGGGAGCGAAAGGCTATTTACAATTTGTACAGAAACCAGATGGCAGTTATAAGAGTCGAGGGGCATGAAAGGGAAGCAGTGGTTGGGAAAGGAGTGAGACAGGGTTGTAGTCTCTCCCCGATGTTATTCAATCTGTATATTGAGCAAGCAGTAAAGGAAACAAAAGAAAAATTCGGAGTAGGTATTAAAATTCATGGAGAAGAAATAAAAACTTTGAGGTTCGCCGATGACATTGTAATTCTGTCAGAGACAGCAAAGGACTTGGAAGAGCAGTTGAACGGAATGGACAGTGTCTTGAAAGGAGGATATAAGATGAACATCAACAAAAGCAAAACTAGGATAATGGAATGTAGTCAAAGTAAATCGGGTGATGCTGAGGGGATTAGATTAGGAAATGAGACACTTAAAGTAGTAAAGGAGTTTTGCTATTTAGGGAGTAAAATAACTGATGATGGTCGAAGTAGAGAGGATATAAAATGTAGGCTGGCAATGGCAAGGAAATCGTTTCTGAAGAAGAGAAATTTGTTAACATCGAGTATAGATTTAAGTGTCAGGAAGTCGTTTCTGAAAGTATTTGTATGGAGTGTAGCTATGTATGGAAGTGAAACATGGACGATAACCAGTTTGGACAAGAAGAGAATAGAAGCTTTCGAAATGTGGAGCTACAGAAGAATGCTGAAGATAAGGTGGGTAGATCACGTAACTAATGAGGAGGTATTGAATAGGGTTGGGGAGAAGAGAAGTTTGTGGCACAACTTGACTAGAAGAAGGGATCGGTTGGTAGGACATGTTTTGAGGCATCAAGGGATCACAAATTTAGCATTGGAGGGCAGCGTGGAGGGTAAAAATCGTAGAGGGAGACCAAGAGATGAATACACTAAGCAGATTCAGAAGGATGTAGGTTGCAGTAGGTACTGGGAGATGAAGAAGCTTGCACAGGATAGAGTAGAATGGAGAGCTGCATCAAACCAGTCTCAGGACTGAAGACCACAACAACAACAATTCAGATACCAGTATTCATAGATGCAGCTTTAGAAATACTTTAATAGTTGCGTGATAAAGACATTAAAAAAAAAAGAAAGCTTTCACCCACTGTTTCACCCCCTTAGGGTTAAATTTCCGAAAAACATGTTTATCTTTATTTCTGACTGAGAAACCAAATACCAAATTTCTTAGATCTAGTTTCAAGTTTGCCTTCATAGAGACTTTTTTTTTTTTTTAAAAAGCCGTCATCCAATATTTCACCCCTGTAGGTTGGAATTTCGAAAAATCCCTTCTTAAAAGATGCCTACAGTAAAAGATGCACACCTCCAGATTAAAACTTCCGTCCTTAGCGGTTTGGGCCGGATGATGATGAGTCAGTCGGTGGGACAGTCAGTCAGGATACTGCCTTTTTATATACACAAATGACAAGAGGTGACTGCATCAGTATACATCACACCATGGATGAATTCACACACATATGGTGCACTCAAAGTGAGAGGATGGGTATACATAGACAGAACATTCGCTTACACATGATTTGAAAAATTGAGGCTCTCGACTGTAAAGTTGCCAATGTATGCAAGGAACTACTTACTTATTGTCACACCCTTATGATATCGATCAATATATTAAATGCTAGGTTAATCTAATTGAAAAGAAAGTAAACAACTTAACGGTAAAGGTCGACGCAGTTTTGCGGGATATGTATAAAGTGTATACTGCACAGAACTCTGCTTAGTATGTAACAAGATGTCAACTAACCATAAAGCCATTGAGGCAAGGAATGTCGTTAGTGAGAAATTACTGTTGCTAAGGTTAGCACATTTGGGGTGGTATCAGACACTAAGAAGAGAAACCTTCAAACCTCTTACTGGTTACTGGGCAGCTCTCAGTCAAATAACGTGATGGCGGCGATGCCATTGCGGATTCATTAACCATCACAACGACGCTAGCATAGACAGAATATGTAGTATGAGCATGATAAAACCATACATGCTGGATACACAGTCTTTAAGTTTAACTGGTAACATAAAATAGATCAGTGATAGGGATTTCCAGAGAACACCAGGCCTACTGAATCTTATTTTCCCAAGACCTTGAAAAACCATAAGTTAAGCAGGGAAAATCTTGAAGTGAATGGTGAAATACTGTGTTTGACAGATGTACGTAAAAAAGCAAAAGAAGTACCAAAAACCCAGAGCAGTATGAAATTTAAAACCATTACAAAATCTGTATTAGATCTGAACATAGCAGCAGTGATAGTATTAAAATTCAACATAAAAGAGTGAACAGTTGATACCCACAGCAAATATATTGTAACGACTACAATGAGCTAATAGATTGGCTATGAATGCTCATGGCAACAGCTGCTGCCAGTAATACAGCTCATTCGAATGAAGTTGTTTCCACAATGTCTGAGCTTAGATACAGGGGTTTCGAATAAGTATGGAGACAGTAGTTCGAGAACTATTCAAACAAGCAAGTAAAATATACCCGTGTAGACAAGTTATGATTAAAGGTTTGGATGACTAATGGCAAGCGAATCTCATAGATATGACGCAATATTCACGTGTGAGTAACGGTTTAAACTATATTATAATGGCCACTGACACATACTCTAAACTTGCTGGACACTACCTATGAAAACAAAAATGGAGGGAGAAGCTGCACAACTGATTGGCGATTGCTGCAGATGAGGATGAATCGGTTTCCAGACAATGTTCAAACAGCTTATGATGGAGAGTTTTACAATAGATATTTCAAGAATGTGATGGGGCACTGTGGAATACAACACTGCTCAACATTCACCCGTCTGAAGCCGAGTATTGTGAAACATCTGAACATAAAACTGAAAGATCAAATGTGGATGCACTTTAATCTTCGTTGTTCATGCAAATGGACAAATATCCTCCCACAAATAATTGCACTGTATAACAGAATCAAACATAGCACAACAAAAAAGATAGGAATCAATGTTTGTGATAATGGACTCCTAGGTGTGTTTGGAAAACAACATTGCGTATGCAGAAAATAAAGATCTACCAGAACGTCATGCTGTACTTCGAATATTAGCTAATGAAGCCAAGGCAAAATGTGTAAGAAGGATACTGGTACAGGACAGTGCACTGCACCATTTGCAGTTGATAGAACCATGTGTGCTTAAATTAGTGGCATCTCAAACTGTGAATATCATTGCAGACATTCACAGTTTCTGTGATAATGTATGCAGACGGTTCATATTTAAAGATATCGCATTTGTAGAATTCACATAATATGCTGGTGTGATAGAGACATTGTTAGCGAGCATTGCATCGCAGAGGCCTTTCGAGGATGTGAAATAGCATACCCTATAAAGATATGGTATTGTTTCGGTTGTCTGACTACACAGATACCATTATCTACGTCATATGAAAGGAGAAGATCAAGTGAATGTATCACATCTTAAAGTATGCAGATATTAACGACTTGGAGTACTATGGATACCGTGCCCTCCATAAGCTCAAAAAGATGACAAAATAATGTTGTGTCTCCTTACTAAAATGTAAAATTAGTTTTCAGTTGGATTAGAAGTAAATAAATATGTTCTGTGTACTCATTTTACTGATTTCACCCTACTCAAACTTTGATAGTTATATAGCATACAGCTTTGATCACATACTGCATCTGTGGTTCTCCCTAAGCACAGGCGATACAGTTTTAGACATGTCTGCTGAATGTATCTGAAACTGGAGATGGTCATATGCCATCTGCTCCCATAACCCAGTATGTGCAGCACAGTAGGCAAAGTCCTAAGTAACTAAAACATATATTTGTGTTATTCTCCACCTTAAACTCCACCTCATTAATGGCGCTCATTTTCAGAACTAATGTCATATGGATGCCTTGCACATCCTTTATATATACAATGCAGTAGAAATTTATTCATTTCTCACAGATATACAGATAAAATCTGATTCTGTTTTTCGGGACACTGATACAATTTGGCTTTTCAGATACAATCTGATTATTTTTCACATAATATTTTTCAGTTCAGAGACACCTTTTCCGCTTACACACTATTACTACTGATAATAATTATGACACAAAAAAACCACAGTCCACTCAACAGTAGCACTGGTTGTGCATTTACAATTTTCGGAGCACAGAAGCCCTCTGGCTGTAGATGTTCACAAGTTTTTCGATGGATAACAATGACTGAAAATATTCACAATACTTTTTTATCCGCAGATGTACACAATGCTCGACTCTACAATGCATGAGCCCAGTTCACAGCACAGTGCTGCAGTTAATGATGGGGTACTGTGGATCATTAATGATTTTGTGGAGCTCTGTTTCCAGAACAGGACGGCACACTTTCAGAAAACCGATGTGGTCTCTGTGCCCCTCCACTGGAGATAACGAGAAGTTCTCCACAAACAGATCATCAATCACCTTGTAGTTTAGCTGTAGCATTACGTTACTAACTTCATGACCATCTATAATGTGGCCCGAGAGGGAACTGCTGCTAGTGCCAGGATCACTATTATGGGGACTATGACTATCAGCCAAGGACTGCAAGCATCCTGTGGGTGAAGCTGGCTGTGGGATCGAGCAATGTATGTAGAACGTGGGGCACGTACCTAAGAGGCCACCCAAGGTTGGGGTACAGCTGCATCTGGCCAGCGTGAGCATCCACACTGTGGAGACGGCTAGTGTGTGAGGGGATGAGGTGTGTAAGCAACTCCTGGCTCTGGCCCAGTTGGCAGTGGTGTCCTAATCACTGGGCAAAGTTTAGCCAGAGAGGTAGACATCTGCTAGCCATTTTTTGGAGCGAAGGCGCTGGTGACATAGTGGCGGTGGGGTCGATACCCCGCCCTTTGTTTATAGTAGTGGTGTCCTAATTGCCTGGTGGAGCATAACTGGAGGGGTGGAAGCCCATGGCCGCCAGAGCAGTGCTACGCAGCGGTGGTGGCGGGACCGACAGTGGTGGGGACACTGGCAGCTGAGGTGGCTGTGGCTTGTGAAGCCACAAGCCTCGTTCTGGTGGGCGAGATGTGCTGCGCAGGACAGCGTTCTGGTGATGCCGTCTTTAACTGCGCTGACAACCATGCCGCAGCATACTACCAGGATGGAAGAGTGGATTGCACACTGAATGCTGTCAGCTCACAGACAGTTGAGAAAGAATAACGAAAAGTAAGTACACATGTTATAAACTCCCCTACTGCTGCCTCAAATAAAGAAAGAACACTGATTACATGTGCTACAAAAAATAAAGACAGGTCCATAAATTACCTGAAGCAGTCATGATGTCAGCTTGCCTCTATGATGCCATCACATCCCCGATGGCATCGGGGAGCTCATCCACACATTAGGGCATTGATGACTGGACTTAATGCAGCTCTCGCTCTTGTTGTGGTGTTTCCTTGTCTGGGCCAGCATAGAGCCATCAGTCCAGCTCTCCAATATCGCCTACAAAAGTAACAACATATAGATTTAAAAAACAAATTATGGCACTATGAAAGAAATACAAAAAAAATATACACTTACTCAACGTCTGTGATAGGTTTATCAGGGTTTGGTCTAACACTACCCTCAGCCTCCTCCAAATCACCTACAACGATAAGAACATATCGATTTAAAAGATTATACATGTACACAAATTAGAAAACTACGAAAATTTTTTATTTCATGAGGCTGCTCCAGAGCCTGTACAGGCTTGTCAGTTTGCATTTTCTCAGCCTTCAGCTGCCACTCGAGGTCAGCCAATATTTCCTGAATGTATGCTGTAACAAGAAGGAAACGATTTTCTAGAAAAAGAATACTACTGAATTGATAAACTCATGCTATAAACAACGAAAACATACTTTGAAACCTAAACACAGTGATTTTATGAACTCTTGCCTATAAAATTGTTTTATGGATCTGAAGACTCAGAGGAATGCAATAACGTAAATGTTCATCGAAATCTCAAGACTCAGAGTAGCAAACACACAAACACTTGCTATGAAAATACATACTGACATAGCAATTCTTGCAAGTACTGCCTCAGATATTTCCCCCTGCCAATCATGCTGCCGATGCAGTTTGAAGATGCTGAAGATTCCATGTCGGTGTTATAAAATGGTTCAAATGGCTCTAAACACTATGAGACTTTACATCTGAGGTCATCGGTCCCCTAGACATAGAACTACTTAAACCTAACTGACCTAAGGACATCACACACATCCACGTCTGAGGCGGGATTCGAACCTGCGACCGTAGCAACAGGCAGTGTTACATGATGACATCTTGACAAAGAGGCGAACGGATAGGTTGGAAAATTGGAAGGGGGAGGGTGGGGGGAATCCATGATGTCATCTAGTGACACATCTACACCAGGTGCAGGGTGGGGGAGGGGGGCGGGATGGTCCACCATCTTGAATAAATTAAAATTGTTCTCGTATCCCCCTTACCTGACTTCTGGCCACGAAAGCCCAGTAATTTAGACTGCTATACAATAGATAATATATCATATGAAAAGATGTATATTGATGCTGTAGAAACAATATCTGAACATAATCCATAGTTTGTGTAACGACATCATGCATGATTTAAAATAATTAGTGATTAAAGGTGGAATTCATTTGTACTTAGATTTCAGTTATTTCGGAAATAATGGATAAAATTTTAAACATGCCGACTCAAGAATCCATAACACTTTCAGGGTATAGCAATTCTTTCAGCGGCCCTGAAATCCGAAATAATATAGTCACTGCATATTTTGTTTCATATCACTTCCGCAGAGCTCCCTGTTATACCTACTGATAAACGAGTTGTCTCCGTCGTCTGGAAGCCTGAGGATTGGCGGGAATGTGTCGTACGCGAGCCAGGAGCCGTGGATATTCGTGGGCAGCGTGCGGCAGAACATCCTGTTCGGACAGCCGTACGACCGGAAGAAGTACCAGCGCGTGGTGGAGGCGTGCGCCCTGTCCAAGGACTTTGAGCTGCTGCCGTACGGCGACCAGACGCTGGTGGGCGAGAAGGGCATCACCCTCAGCGGCGGACAGAGGGCCAGGGTCAGCCTCGCCAGGTACCTCAACTGATTGCGTACACTTCGCACAACCATATATTATACTTTAGCCGATTATATTAGAATACATTAATATAATGTGTGTCTCGATTAGGAACATTTGTTTTCAGTGAGGAAAGTATTCTAGATGAAACTATACATGAAAGTCAGCAACTTAAAAAATTTGCGCCTTAGTCTCTACCTCCTATCATTGTAAGCTCTGCAATAGTCCATTTTATCTTATTTATCTATCACGACGGGATACACGCCCTAATCTCTCCATCTGTCCATTCTTACTCTTTTAGCACAGTGGGAATATCGCTACAGTTTCTACTCCTGTCACAGTGATATACACCTCATTGTTTTACTCAGTTATTTACCATGTCAGACTGCTACTTTGACCTTATCGCTAGGTTATTGTTTTCGAACTTATACTGTTCATCTTCTACACTAACTTACTCTGAAAATGTCTTGTTAAACCTTAAATGATTTGTAAAAGATGAACCCTGCACTGAATGTAGTGTGAACCGATAAAGTCTAAGTTTGAAGAAAGGAAAAAAAAGAATAGAAATTCAGAGTTTGATGTTGCATTTAGCATTTAATCTAGTAACGATCTCTTTAGTCTAAAGAATGTAGCCCGTTACACTGACTGCACAACGTCGAAATGGGCTCTTTATTCATCATAGCATTTGTACACAAAGCCAGTCGCCGATTAACAGCCTAGTCGTCGTAAAATAATTTCAGTCATAACACTGTAACAGAATTTTACCGACAAAATGTTAACATTCCGCTATTCTTTCGGTCATACCTCTAAATGCTGGCATCAGATTAAACTGGCCATGCCCCACTCCTGCACTTTGGATTAGCCATTATTTGCTATTCTTCCCCGCGGAATGCTTGTATGAAGTAAGTATTTTCGGACTTCTACTTAAGATATTTGTTCGTTCCGTAATTTCTCGATGCGAAAGTATAATATGGGTTGGCTTCTGAGATTAGTTCACTCTGCATTTGGTGAAACTCTTCTAGCATTCGCTTAACTGTGTATATTCAACGATGTTTGTTAATGGTTATCTACTCAGTGGTTAGTCTCCATAAACCTTTCTGGTTACTCATTTTATTATTCCCATTGCACCACCATTCTGAAAGCTATTCTTTGTGATTCTTTTTTACTTTTCCCTATGAAACCTCTAGTATTCCTTTGCCTTTAATTTTACCTGTACAACTCAAGTCCTTCTTTCGATTAGCTCTCGTTAGCCACATGGATTCTATCGTAATTTCCCACTTCTCTTCTACATTTAATTCACCTTTTTGCTTCTTTTAATTCTTCACACTTTCACTATTTCTAACTTCTGTCCTCTTTCTCCCTAGTTTTCCTCTATAGCTTTATTCTTCATCTTATTACTACACCTTTTACTACTTAAGCACCTCTCACATTCTACTTCACCTTTATTATACTTTAAGGGGCTCTTTCACTGATAAGGTTCTTTTTTATTTTTTCATTATAAATTGCCGATTTTTTGCTTATCCACTTCTAGTATTTTCAATCACACCTTACTCTCTTTCTGACTTTCTCTCTTTTAGCCAAACCATTACCTTGGTGCTTGTCGTCTCCTTTTTAATCCCTGTCTATTTTTATTAATACAATTATTCCCCTTCTGGTTACCCTCATGTCAGTTTTGGAAACAGTTTCTACAGTAAAAGACTACTAACATACTTAGAGAACGATAATAGAATTAAAAGATAGCAGCCTGAAAAAGGAAAAATGATACAAAACTACAAACCGCTTTGGAAGATGTGGCACCACACACGTCTTCACTTAGGTTGTGAACTCCCTGACCTTTTATTCCTTATGCTTACAAGGTGAATCATCACCTGCCGACGACACTATCAACCGTTTATCCGATGGCTTCTTTCTTCTTTCCTCTACAACATGTAATTAAGCACATTTCCAGTGATGATAACAGTCTCTAAGACTCTTCCGTCCCCTCTCGCTGTTGAAACCTTTGGTATGTTCTGTTACATCCTTCCTTTCGTAAAACACGCTTATCTTATCTTCCTAATTTGAACCAACGGCCGTGGTCCCTTCTTATCTGTGCCCTCACCATTACTAGACTCCTTTCCCATCGTCATCGTTAGAATTCTTATCTCATTCTAACTCATCTGACTCATCCCCAGTGTCGTAATCGCTGTCTGCATCATTTTCCTTTTGGTCTCTTTGCCTTTCCCTCGTATTCACTCTCATTTGTACTAACACTTCCTTGGACATTCGTTTTCTGACTTTACCATATCTTCTTTGTTTGTTCGTATTTGCAGTACTGAAGAATCGATTCCTGCATCGAAAGCCTCCGTCTTAGGGTTAATTTTCTTCTATCTTTCACTATTTCTAACTTTTTTTCTTTTTCTCCCTGGTTTTTCCCTACAACTTTCTTCTTCACCTTATTACTACACCTTTTATTACTTAAGTTCGTCTCACTTTCCACTCCACCTTTATTATGCTTTAAGGGGGTCTGACATCATTATTGAACCTGAATCCAAAATCCATTTCACTTACGTACTCCCTCAAAAAATCATTTTCATCATTTCTGATCTCAGGGACTTGTTCTCGCTTTTACTCTCAGAGATTCCGAGTTGACTTCAATTTCTGATTCCAAACATTCTCAGTTTTTTGTCAATGAATCTGTTTCTGTTCTCAGATATTTGGTAATTTTTCTAAGATTCTAAAAGCTGTCGGTTTGCTTTCATTGCTTCTAATAACTGCTTCAATAACATGACTGTCATGTGTATCTTTCTTGGTGAGCTGGTATATTCCAATTCCTTCAAATGTAGTTCGTCCCTGTCTTTCTCTCCCGGTCTTCGTTGTTTAGTTCCTTCTTTTTCCATGCCAGGTTCTCCTCTTACCTCACCATGACTTTCATCCATATAATCTTGTTCCGCTTTTGTTCCCAGTGGATCATCTCTCTTCCGTTCATCACTCACACTCCTCTTATCAATAAGTTCCTGCTCTTTCATATTGATCCCACTCATCTGGGAAATCCCCAACACCCCCCCCCCCTCTCTCATCGATACAAGCACAATTTTTATATCAAATTAATTAACTAACTAATTAAATCGATCAATTAATTACGCCCAGCCCTCCTCCTTCATCCCCAAATTCCCCCATCCTCTCCTCCATCTGGAAATTGGCGACAAAAACTTGGCGGGAAGAGCTCAGTCCCTCTCCTCCCTTTCTCTCCCCTCCCCATTTGGAAAATGATGAGAAATACAGTCTGTGCTGAGCTGTAGGACTATGCAAGGATTATGTTGCGCAAGAACTACATGTCCTAATTATGTAATTACACTGCTGCAGCTTGGATGTGTTGTCTTGTTCGAAAATTTTTGTGTGTGTGATTACCTTGACGTGCGCCTCGACTCAGATAGTGCACAATGCCACCACCAGAGGACGTCCATCTTCCTCACCTCTCGTACCACCCCTCCTCACCCCACTCAGTAAAAACTGGCTGGAAAAATCGCTCAGTCTGTGCTGAGCTGGTGGTCTGCAGGATCCCACGACAAGAACTTCAGCTACATTGCAGAAGGCTTAGTAATATATTGTTTATTTATAAAATTCGGTTTGAATACCAGTTTTCAGGTGTTGGATCTCTTTATTGGCAAGAAAAACACATCATTCTCTGCCGTTTATTTAATTTTGCAAGATGCAGGTCTTGTAAAATACCTCAAAAAGAAGTAATTAAATACTTGAATAGTCTGATTTCTCCAAGTCATGCTAGGAATACCGTCATGAAATCGCAATCAACATAAAACACTCACTACACGTAATCACACATTTACAAACTGCAGTAAACCTATCTGGTGAATAACGTTCTTTTCACGTCTTCACGTGCGCCGCACTGCACCACACGCAGCAGATCACTGGCAGCCCTTTGAGTCCAGAGCGCTGGACTGCGGCACCAGCCCTCTTTCGAAGGACGAAAGCCTGATAACGGATGTCGGCTTCATTTGATATTTGACACCAGACTCGATTCCTGTTTTGCTTCCAAGCACACACCTTATGCACCAGGTCATTGGAAGCAGCTGCTCTATGTGCTCATCCTTCTTTGCAGATACTGACTGAGTTAGTTCACAATCCTCACCCCCTCGCCGCTCTGGCTGCTTCCTGTCAGACAGAGCATCAGATGGTGGCAAGGCAACTCTTTGATATTGATATCTGGGAAATTCCTGTCGCAACATATGCTCTCTCTCTCTCTCTCTCTCTCTCTCTCTCTCAAGTGGCTACATCCTGCCCAGCGAGCACCTGTCGCATGCCACTGGAAACCAAACTGGCCCCTCTTTTGTTTTGAAGGAAGTAGTGGGTACCTGGTAAATCCACAGCTCTCCATTTGCTCATTCATTCTTAGGACTGACAAATTTGGCGGAAAAATCCGTGGCTATCTGGGCTTCCACCCCACAACTGCCTGGTTTCCCAACCCTACTCGTCCGCAGCTCGTGGTCTAGTGGCTAGCGTTGCTGTCTTTGGATCACAGGGTCCCGAGTTCCCGTCTGGGTTGGGGATTTTCTCTGCCCAGGGGCTGGGTGTTAGTGTTGTCCTCATCATTTCATCATCATGATCATTCGTGACACTCGCTAGATTTGACTGTGTAAGAAAAATGGAGTGTGTAAAAAATTGATACTTTGTACAGGCGCTGATGACAGCGCAGTTTTGCGCCTCACAAACCAAAATCATTACCCAACCCTACTCTTCCCTCTTCTTTATTTTCGTTTCATCTTCTTAGTGGATGCTGTCACAGTTACGTAGTATGGTGGTAAATCCGTTACATTGGAGGTAGCTGAAAATGATAGTGAGAATTTCAAGTTTCAGTTAAACTGCGCTATGTCCTCAAACAATTTGCAAGTGACAGCACAGGGGTTTGACTGGAGTGTGCTCACAATACCACTGTCGGAAACAATTAATTGATCAATCGGGAATTTGACGTCATGACTGGAAGCAATGCTGTATAAAATGATAGCTGTAGTTTCAAATATCGGCAGGAATCCATACCGCTGTGTAATTCCCGACCACACACAAGTGTGCTAATTTCGTTTTAAAGCACTATAGAGTTCCCAAGCTATATCAGGAAGAATAAGAAGAGAAAATGGTGTACTGCGTGTAACAACAACAAATTACCTTTATTTAAACAAATACTACTTCACCATTCCGCTGCAAGACAGAGTCCACTGGGATGTACTGAGAAGGACTGGACGTCACACACAGCAGCCATCACTGCATGGACAGGGCACTATGTGAATACATGCACTTAAATCATGACACATTCCATAGTAGCTGTAACATTAATGTTGGAGATTGAGGAAACTTCAGTAGCCCACCATCTCATGTTGGCCATATTGGCAGCTGCGCGCTCATCTCCTAGCATCGACACACTGACCATTCCAGATGCTCAGAAGTAGGAGAGAGTGCCGCCTTCTCTGCCTAGCCGTCAATAGATAAATTTACGTGGGGGAGGGGAGGGATGCGACTGATTGTCCAGTGCAGACACTCGCCATATTGAATATCCTCATATTTTTACGTGAAAAT
Source organism: Schistocerca serialis cubense (assembly GCF_023864345.2). Lineage (NCBI taxonomy): Eukaryota > Metazoa > Arthropoda > Insecta > Orthoptera > Acrididae > Schistocerca > Schistocerca serialis. The sequence continues at coordinate 717,216,656 of NC_064639.1, read as the reverse complement.
CGGAGAATACTTGCCTTGCAACACACGCGATTGCGGAGTCTGTCCAACATAAACTATTCACCCAACCAGAGGGTGACACATTTAGGCCAACTGCACACTCCTACCCCACCTGACCAGTGTGCCTCAGCGGTGGCTGGGCGTTAAGCCAGAAATGTCCGTATGTTCTGGCTACCAGCTACCCCCGCCATGTGCCCAGACGCCAAGCAGTCCACATTTTTATAAGTTTAATTACAATTAAAAATTACGACTGCTGCACCAGTCTGGTGACTTCGACAGTGAGCTAAGTACTGGAAATATCTCCCCCCCCCCCCCCCCCCTTACGACTGTTACGACTGTGGCTCTGGAAATATCAATTTCACATATAAATCTAGATCCTCCTCAAGATTGGACATTATTTTCCTTGTAAAATCTCTTATACCCCTTACAGCTATCGATGCTTTGATATCGCAGTTTTTCACGTCTGATTTATATTCCGCTTAGAACCGAACGTAATCCCATCCGCTCTATTTTCTTTTCACACGTCGGAACACCGACCACAGTAACGTTACACTCCAACACATACACACTTCAGACAAGCAGTGCGATTATTGTTTATGTGGATATAGAGGGGAAAAATTATGGTATCACAATCACACTGGCTAGGTATCGTCATTGCCCTCAATTCTAGGAAATTATTTAACATTTTGGTCTTCCAGTCCATCAGATTCGGGACGAGACTGCTGGTATTTTCAGTCAGCACTTCCGGAAGGTGGTGCATCCCGCTAAGATTCACAAACAAGTGTTCTAAAGTACACGTGTCCGGTACTATGTGATAATCAACAGCACTCCCGCAGACGAAAGGGTTGGAAAGACGTCACCGATATTGTCTGTGGGTTGTAATAAACAGCGCAGTCGATAGTGAGGATCCGCTTAGGGGGGCCTATGAGAGGATGTTCTGTATGTACATGGTGTTACAGCCATATCACCTGCCCTGTTTGTACGCTATAGCAGATCCAGGTGAACCCTTGCATTGGTATATTGTGCAGATGTTTTCAAAATGAATCTATCACCCCTTTCAGTCGGGTTATACTAGCCACTGCATTAAAACCACAAACCTGAAAGGTGAATGTGTGTCAGGTGTTGGAAATATGTTTCCTGCATTGGACTATTAACAGCATTTTATTCCACTTGACTAATAAATCGGAAACCACCCTGCTTTAACATTATGTGATGTTTAAGCGCAGAACCATGTAGCCTTGGTAGTGTGTATTTGTGTTCTACAATCATTTCTCTCTTTCCAGTGTCTTATTGGTATGGAATATATGCATTGCAACAATAATACAGAATTGATAGCACAAGTGACTTACGTAAAATGTTGCAAACTCCTTCCATATGGAACTCAATCATACATAGATCATATGTTTCCTCTTCTTCTCCTTAATCGCCTGTTATATCACCATAACATCCTCAAATGTATGAGGCTCGTATCTGGTATACACCAACGAGTAGTGATAACTTCCTCAGCATGCACGTATTTACAGAGATTGTGTGTAATTGGATGGAAGATGTGAGTAAGATTGGTACATAACGGTCTTTGCAGAACAGCAGTTACAGTATTGGAATGAGAATAATACCGGTCTATATCATTAGCGTCTGTCTGTTGTGCGAGTTTGGGCCACATCCTTCCGAAAACAAAATATGAAAGTGCATTGATTACGTGGAACTCAGCTCGTTCTGTTCCTTCAAGAGACGTCAAATGCGGCGGGTATAGAACTCTCCTACTTCTCGTCAGTTCCAAATTAAATCAGAGATACTGGTGCAGGGAGTTTTGGTTGAAGAGAGAGGAAGAGTTATGAGGTGCATAGAGACAGGCCATCTAGAGTTTTGTTCAGGATCATCAGCTGATACGGGCAGCTCGTTTCGAAACAAAGGACGGAGCGCTGCTGTGGGAATGATTCGTCTGTTGTGGTGTTAATCATCAAAGGTGTTGGTGAGATCTTTCAGTATCAGATTTTATCCTGTGAATGCGAGAATACTTTGTGATTCCCATCAACACAGGGGGAGATTGCCAATCAACATTTTATCGAATTTATAAAGTGTTTAGGCTAAGGAACGTAGTTCCTGCACATGCTCTCTGGTGCTGGCTATTTCCCACATTACAAATCAGAATTTGTATCACCTGATGTGAGCAGTTTGACAGCGTTTACATGTCCACGTGCATACAGCACGCGCAAAGTAATGGAGGTGGTGGTTCAGCAATGATAAAGGAAGTGAAACCCATGCTGCAGTGTTATTGGCTGATAGCGTCACGATATCGACGCGATGAGACGGTTGACGTAAGAAGTTTTTGAGAGCAATGGTTTAGAACTCGAGTACTGGGTAAAACGAGTTGAGATTACGTAAAAACATGGTAAAATTGCAAAATTGGTGGGAAATACATAAAACTGAGGAAAAATACGATAAAAATGATTGTTATACAGTTCGTATCTCTGCAATTTTCTCATCTGTCATTGACAACAGTATCGTAGACCGAATTATTAGCTTTACCGGACTCCAATATACGCACCCACTGAACTGTAGATCATTCCAATGATACGATGGACAGAGTGTGAATAGAAATATGTATATCAGTAACCACTGCCTCTCACGTCAATGTATGATGACGTTGCACTCATGGTGAAACGAATCTATTTATTTATGAGATCCCAAGAGAAATCTACAGTCTGTTCTCGATTCTGATTCGCTGGAAGATCTGTATGTTAAATCATTTCGAAGCAGTGACGAAACCGAGACATCTCGTGGGCATGAGACGCCCGGTGTGCTGAGATGATGTTTTCGCAGAAATTAGCTGATACCTTCCACGTTACACTTCCTACATTAATTGTGCCAGTTCTTCCCACTCTGGCATACACCGACTATCGTGCAAGAATGTACGTAACATAAAAGATGCGAGGGCTTTTTAATTGTAAGTACGCCCTTTATTCCTCGACAAATACAGTAGTGTCCAAAATTAACGTAACAAACCGTTATTTCCCCGTCCTATGTCGAATTCACGATATAATCATTCAAACTGTCAACCAAATGTCCGTTAGATCGTGTTCTGCGCGGAAGATGGCATCCCGGTCAACGGACAACCATGCCAACGATGAGGTCTGAGCACCGATGAAACGAAGTAGTGTGGAAGACCTAAATGTTGAATAATTTCTTATAACTAAGGACAATCGACCCACCTGCCAGTGTGAGGGTGGACATAACATAATTTTTGCGGATACTACACACATATATACGATAATTGGGCTACTTGTGTGAAATGTGTGCGTGTTGGAGTGTGAAGTAACTGTGGTGAGTGTTCCAGCATGTGCAAAGAAAACGATGGGGGACTATGCCCAATCAGAAGGGGTGGGGAAGGTATAGATTTGATGTGGAAAATTGCGATTTCAGTGCATCGGTAGCTGTAAGAGGTTGGAAGGTTTTATGTGGAAAATTATGTCCATTCATAAGGAGGATATAGATTTACATGCGAAATTGATATTTCCCACCAATTCTTTCTGGAAGGGATGGGGGAGGGAGGGCATAAGGGATGGGGGTGTGGGACATCCACTGGTGATGGGGTTATGCCCTATTGCAGTCGACCACTGCACATCAAGGTGAGCACAGACGAGAATTTTCCAGCAAGACAGCATATCCAATCTGTAGCAGTGTAATTACATAATGAGAACATGTACGTAGTTACTGGACAAGGTAGTACTTGGACCTTCCAGTCCAACAGCTCAGCACAGACGGAGCGTTTCTTGTCTTCTTTTAAGGTGGGGGGTGGGGAGGGTAGAGGATGGGATGCGAGGGGAGGGACTGAGCTTCTCCCGCCATTTTCCAACAGGGTAGCACCCAAAATAAAGGAAATAAACTACTTCCCCTCCAGCAGCTCAGCACAGACTGAACCTTTTGCTGTCAATGTCCAGATAGGGAGGAGGGTTGGAAAATTTCCCAAAAGGGGATGGGGATATTTAATTGATCAATTTAATTAATTAGTCACTTAATTTGATATAAAAAAATGTGAGTGTGTGTGGGGAGGGGGGTATGTCGGGATTTACGAGAGGTGTGGGGAAGGAGGGGGACGAGTGGGGGGAGATTTGTCAGAAGGAGTGATTATTCAGCTAACAGAACAGTAGGTCTGTCCCTGATTATACGATTGCCCCTGAATGTATGCACCAGTACAAACAAATGGCGCAGGACCTGTTTACCCTACGACAATTACTATGCGCTATGTTGTTTTTACGCGATGTACATTGTGTATGTTCATAACACAATAAAAAATGCATTTCCGACTATCCTGCCTCAACAAAATCGGTTGTGGACCCACTATCACATATTTCAATTTGTCCCAAAATGATCGAGATAGCATGTATCCTCCTTAATCTTGGTTTATTGATGCAGATAAGTAGTCTAATTCTTAGATCATGTAATCATGGTGGCCGCTTGTGCCTACAAGCTCTCTAATCGGATACTGATGATTCGAAGTTTATTGTTGGTTAAGCCCAGATTATATCACTATATCTACTGAAACCTTCTCTGTCGCTAACCATGTCAAGGTGTTGGTGCTGTGTCAGAGGAAAGAAATCCCTCAGTTTCTTTAATCGATATGGTTCTTCAGTTTAAATATTTTTTCAGTTTGGAGATAAGCCAATTAGCAGCTTCAGATTCTGCTACCACGCCAGCAGTTACTCCAAGTTGGCCCCAGCTGCAGAAGGGCCTCTGGGCTGTCGGTATATGCCCCCACCCCACCCCGCCTTCGCCGCGCCCTCTCCACTCCATCCACGCGCTGTGCACCGCTTTGGTGGCAGCAAACTTCGTTCGTTTACTATACTGACTTCTTGAAACGAAATGTAGAAATTGCAGTGCAACCACGTACTCAAATTCACCCAGACAGACAAGAATGACCACAACGCCGGAAAGGCGGTGGCCAAACTGCAGAAACTCTGGTTCATTGTGCATTTACAAGCCAAAGATTAGTACAGTTCAGCAAAAGACAATTCTGTGCTATTCAGATTAAAAAGTATGTTAATGGTTCTGTCATTCTAGCGTTTTGGTAGCAGTTAACCTGGTCCACAATTTGCATCGCACAAATATTACGATGTTGATTGCAAAACGTTGTCTAAAATGATTACTGAATTGAAATATCTAACTCGTGTTAAGGTAGCAAAAATGTACCATTACTAAAATCATGCCTCTTTATGTGAATTCAAAACACAAACTTCTAATTCACGGGAACTTGTTCTAGCTCCTCTTACGGTGCTGTGACTGTACTGCTTTCCTTAGCGATCGTTGGATCCACTCTGCTGTTCCATGACTTCAGCAGCGTCCTGAATTCCACAGTTTCCTTACACTTTCCTTTCTGGACTTGTCATTCTTCAGGGTATGCGGATGAAATAAAAGGAATTACTAACTGATGGACAAGTCTGCTGTCTTCTTTCATGAAAAGCGATTCGTAGAAAAATCCCAGATTCTTTCAGATTTCAGGAATAATACCGATCCAATAACGAGGTCTTTAAAATGTCATTAACTGGTGATAGTCTGGGACGCTGCAGCCCATCCGACTCCAGTATTTCATCACTCAAAAGTAGAAACCAGGTTCCGTCTGAATGTCATTAATATTAAACACGTCATCATAGTTCTTGTTGCGTCCTTTGCGGTGCCAGAGGTCACTTTGAACGGTCAACAGGTTTTTAGCGTGGTAGGCAGTCGCCGTAACCCGGATTTTAGAGACACGACCTCGTTACTACTAAGACTGCCTCAGTACTCGCACCACAGACGTCTCCAATAACGTTTCCCTGTCTTCCAGCGCCGAGGTGACTCATTCCGTTCTGGCCAATGTAACACGCACAGAACGGAATTTACCGTTTTGTAGAGTCGTCACTAAGAAAGGCTTCAACATCCAAAACTTCGCTGCCCCACTGGCCTTTAAATCAGCATCCGTTATACATCAGTCACGCACAACGGACCTCTGCTCACTGGCTTGTCGGTGACGCCCGATAACAAGCGGCTTTTCCACGAGAAAGGCACAGCGCCGTTGGCTTTGCCATTCGTCGTCTCTCACTGGCTCTCGTGGACTTCATTCAATGAACATTATTCTGAAAATCCATAGCATTCATAAATACAGACAGTTATTTATATTACCTTGTTCTTACGGACTTTACAGTTACTCATTCCTTTGATTTATCAGCTTACATTCAACACTATTTCAAAATTCGAAAAGACCTGAACACTGTTTTCACCAGTCAACAGGTGCGCTGAAATGTGGCCGTATACGGGTGCCGGAAAAACACCACAACGTCACTCCACTCAAGGTTTGTGAGGTTACACTATATTTTCACACAAAATAATGGATATGTAAAATATAGCATAAGCGTTACAGGACGAAATAGAATTTCAGTTAAATTTACGAGTAAATCACATTCACTATTCGTAAGTGTGAAAGTGCTTCCAAAGAAGATTCGATTACGTCATGTTTTTGTGTTTCAAATGGGACTCAGGCTGCTGTGAATGACACAGTGAGGACTTCCACGACTAGCTTTCTGTATATGACGAATTGTCATTTGACGTTAATTGGATTGTTGCAGCAAATGGCATCGAAGTACCACATCAGTAAACCATAAAATTTCATTCAGTTTGTTAAAAAGTGTTTACCTCAGCTAGACGTCAATAGTGTTTGTATGTATGGCACTGAGACGTATGATGAACATCGTTGTTGATCTTCGACATGTTCCGTGCTGCATCAGATTGCCTAGTTAGAAAAAAATTGATTTTTAAGGTCTATTTAATACGAAGGTGTAGGTATTGCCTAATCCAAGTTATCTTTCGTTTTTATCAATGATATGCAATTGAATTTTGATAGTGAAAGAAGCGACAAATGAGAGGAAAAATTGGAGGACATTATGATTTGTAGTCTATAGTTACACAATTAGCTGTCGATTTGTATGCCAGGTAAGGGCTCTAAACAACTGAACGTTGCTTTTGAGCATGTAGCACTAATGTTTCGAATCGAGTATTCTAGTCACCTTCTCTACTGATAATTTCATACATTATTCAAAATTCATATCGCTTAATATTATACCGATATTTAAACCTAGAAGATTACCACTCGATGGACGCTAGTAAGAGACGACGTTTACGGATATCTTTCAGTAGTAATTATGTGTATCTATCCTTTGGCTCTTTTCGCATAAGTAACCTGCCGCATTTCCAAGCGACGGAGGACAGATACCTACACGACAAGTGCCCAACAAATATGAGAAACGAAAGCGGCTAACGGTGCAGGTTGCTGTAATGAAAGCTAACTGAACGTCCACCAGGCAGTGCCCCTTGTTCACTGTGATTAGTGTCAGCAGTTTTTGGTCCCTCATACAAAACCCCTCCATAATGAGTATGCATCTCGGTGTAGTAATTTGAAATAACGAAGTTTCAAATTGTTAGATTGTAGTTTATATTTTTCGAACGTTTGCATCAGACGGCAAAATAGGGTTACGGCATAAACCTAGTGTAAAATAAAATAAAATGATGGTCAGTAACAAAGAGAACTTAAGTGTATAAATTCGTATGAATCAGTAGCCAGAATAAAATCCTCGGGATGACAGAGCAAAATTATGATACTTCGTTAATATAATCACCAGACAGACATGTCAGCAAAAGTATCTCATGACTGGAGAATCTTTTAGTTAAGAGTCAGGGTGAAAGATAGATTCCGACAAAATATCTTGGCAGGCACACATCTATCACAACGGTGAACATGATATTTGTAAAAGATGAATCGTCTGGACACAGGAAGCATCAAGTTACCGCTTGAAGTTCAGCCAAGGCACCGTGCACGTGGTGACGACTTGCCAAAACGGCGACTAGGTGAGGGGTCGAGGCCGAGCTCACCATACAGTCCAGCTACGAAGTTGGCTATTAGACGGAAGTTAGTCACATGGGGACGGAACATTCCTGCAGCCCACAGCCCACAAAGCTACTGAAGCGAGTTGTGTGCGACCAGACCCAAGTGGATTAAGCCCTTTAATAAGAGTGTAAAAGTACAGCCTCAGCCAGTATCAAATGCGTGTAGGAGAGTAGCAGAGTATGACAGTAAGTGATACAGACAATCAACGAAGGAGCCAGCAGTTTAGACAGCAGCAGCTACTGATGGAATAGTAGTATCTTATCCACGAGAAGACAATACTAATCTGGATGATAGATAAGTATCAGACCTATGTGCCTGATATCTGTTTAACTGAATAGTGTTCAAAAGAGAGAGTCTGTCTCTGTCTCAAATAGCTGAATTCATTTGGTACTAGGCACAGGTAGCTGTATTGTGCTTGTCTCTTGTGTATTAGGCGAAAGGGTTGCTGGTGTAAAAATTAAGCCAAGCCGCCTAACTAATTGGGCCAAGTGGCCATTGATGCAGTAGACGGCATAAGAGATGGCCACAATTGCACTTGTCCCTGAGTTATGAACCCCAGATAGTGCATCTAATAGGGATTAGAGAAAGAGGCTAGGTGGTTCTAGTCTCTTGATAATGGGAAGCTGATTGAAATAGGATAGAATCTCAGTAAAAGGAGTTTCGTTAGTAAAAAGTTAGTAAAAAGATGTAATTCATGTACATCTGCGTAAATGGATTTGTTGGTCAGACACCTCGCAAATAAGCATGTCTAATGTTACATAAACATACTGAAAGAGTACATACCATATAGGTACCTTGTCAAATCACTATCCCCGTTGCGCTGTGGCTGGCTCATGTCATGCGTTGGATTAAACCTTAATTGCTGTTCTGTATTTAGTCTCCCGCGGTTATCGCGGTTATCGCGATTATGCTGTTATCCTCTCTCTCCGCGAGTGGCAGCAGCGGTGTGTATCGATATTCACACCTTGTACTATCTTTGGCCTGGCGCTTATAGTTTCCGGCTGTGCTGCGTGCGAGGAGTTGGTCGGTTGACGTGGAGCAGCTAGGAAATCTCCTCGGCGCGTAGTTTGGCCAAGGCCGTTGGCGGCGTCCGAGCGCGGTCGGAGTGTAAGGGGCTGTACCCATTGCTACGAGGTCCGTGGCTCACCGATCCTGTACACGAAAGTTGAGTTTTGACGTAATCTACCAGCAAGTGACGACTGTTCACATTGTATCGTTTGGATTTCGTTATCGGCTGTTGGGACATTCCCGCTAGCAATAAGGTGTGTTTTCATGTTGGCAAATTTTAGCCACCCACCGGTGGAGTTCAAGTGTACTTGGTTATTTTGAATTGAAGTGCACCGGCGGAACCTTCTGCCTTGTGGCCGTTAAAGTTCCGGTTACCTGCCCTGGCCATTGACGTACATTCAGGCAGTGTATTTTCCTCATCGTGTTGTCGCTGTCCAGCACGGTGTGTAGTTTGACAGCTCAATGTATAACTGGTTGTGGGCGCCAATGCCTTCTACGTTGTTCCATTGAACTCCCTTTTGTGTGCTGGTCGGGTGGAGCGGAAGTTATCTTGTCGGTGGGTTCGTTGACTGTCTGTCGGTTGGGTTGTCGTCGGATCGAGAATGCTGGGGCCGACTGCCTGTCTCACCTAAGCGAGCGTTAGTGTTTGAATTCCAGGCTATCCCTCGGAAACTTTGAGCGCCGTTGGGTGTACTGTCTTTTCTTATTTGTTCTTGTTGTTTGTATTTGTATGGCTTCTAGACGATTTTTAAATTAAGTTTGTTTTGCTCGTAAGGCGTAAGATTGTTTGGCCCTCAGCCTAATCTACAGAACTGTTTTAAGGTAAAGCCTTGACCTTTTAAAAATGTATTTTGGTTTGAGTCTTAAGTGATGGGCCTTGAGCTGATTTTTTTACTAAAGCTGTTTTGCTCTTAAGGTGTCAGACTGTTTGGGCCTTCAGCCTAATTAAAGAACTGTTTTAAGATAAGGCCTTTTGGCCTTTTAAAAATTTATTTTGGTTGGATTCTTAAGTGATGGGCCTTCAGCCGATTTTTAAATTAAATTTGTTTTGCTCTTAAGATGTCAAATTGTTTGGGCCTTCATCCTAATTAAAGAACTGTTTTAAAATAAGGCCTTTGCATTTTAAAAATTTAATTGTGGTTTGAGTCTTAAGAGATGGACCTTCCGCCGATTTTTTTAAAAATTAAAGTTGTTTTGCTCTTAAGGTGTAAGATTGTTTCGGCCTTCACCGTAATTGAAAGAAATGATTTAAGATAAGGCCTTCTGCCTTTTAAATTTCTGATTTTGGTTTGAGTCTTAAGTTACTGGCTTTCAGCCGATTTCAAAGTAAAGTGGTCTTGCCCTTAAGGCATGAGATTGTATGGTGCATATAGCCGGTAAATTAATGCTGCGTTTTTTTTTAATTTCTTAGCTCTTGTAATGTTTGGTCAAATAAATAAAGCTTTATGTTCGAGTGTAACTGACAGCCGCATGTTTTTGCCCCTTTCCACAGTTTAAACTACCTGTCCTGTCCTGCGGGTTTAGCAAGGCGTTTCACCTGTCAAAGTTCCTTCTCTGTTCCCCAGAACCAACCCTAAGCAGCCAAGGAGGCTTTGCTCCCTCTCGACTCTGCTATGGTGGTTATTTAGGTAACAATACAACGAAGCAATATCGTCGTAAAGTTCTATTTGCGCCATACAGGCAACACTAGTTTTGCATTGGAAGTTTGGAACTTTTCTGGGATGCAACATAAAATTTTTGGTGGCAGCTATGTGAGGTGCGTGTTAAAACGGGCATGGGGACATAAGAGAAAATCTGTCAGTTGTGTGGCCGGGTAGTACTGCAAGAACACCACCACAATACGAGTAGCGCTCCCAAGAAACGGAAGACCATAAGAGCCCAACATATTGAATGAGCTGCACCGCGTCAAGACATTGGAACAGGCCAGACAATTTGTCGAACTAAATATAATTTCCCTTGTAACTGTGTAAAATGAAGCCCTCCAATAGTGACAAAAGTGTTATTAGTTTGAGAATATATGACAGTAAAAAAGCGGAATTGCAGGAGTTTACTGAGAACGTGAATACCGCATTTGAGTTAGTTAATGTTACGGATAGAGAATTGTTATTTCGATATGTAAAGTCAAAAATTACGGGAGATGCGAGGTCCAAATTGATAATCAGAGATAATAAGAGTAATTGGCCGAATGTACGAAGTATATCAGAAGGAAACTATTCTGATAAAAGGGCGACCGTCTTTTGCATGTTTAGAATGTTTCAAGCCAGACATTATGCAGGAGAATCAATAGCCTCTTGGCGAAATATGGTGATGAGCTATCCTAAGGATTCAGGGTTAAAATGGGCAATTCACAGCCGCTATAGAATTGGTTTAAATGTCAGGAAACGCATGGTTCATTTAGGGGCCGGCAAATGATAAAATACAGACCACTACGTGAAGTAAAGGCGAGAAATCAGTTTAAGTGATGCTGTTGCGGCAGCGCTACGAGAGGAAAGTGCTATAATGTCTATGAGGGAAGAAACACTGGAAATGTGTTAAAAGAGCACAAATTCCAGATCTGGAGAAAGAGAACAGACGTCCCTCATTATGGTTTAATAGGAAGCGGTTTAGTCAGAAAACAGAGATCGGTAATTGACTGTAGGAATAGATGGTCAGAAGTGACTAAACAAGAGGTACTAAAGGAAGTATACATACTTCAAGCTCTAGCACAAAATGCATGAGGGTAGTGTGTTTCAGTATGTTGAATACTGTTAACAAGAGAGTGAAATAAGTTCTATACATTCAATTACTTAAGCTCTATGTAGGGAAGCAATAATAAGGAGTGTAAGAGAAACACCAGAACTCGTACGAGAATATAAGATTTGCATCGAGTAGGACAGAGACGCTTTTCAAAGATGGCGCCTTAACGTGGAAGAAAAACATGAATTAGAAAAATTGTGCTGTCCAAATCTCGATGCAGTCCATGATACTGCCAGAACATAAAGGAAAAGTTATAAATGTCAGACCCCATAGGATCCCGGAAATGCAGAAGAAGATATTGCTGGAACATACAGAACAAATGCTGGGCAATGATATAATACTCATCTTCGGCCGGATATGGTTGCTTGACCTGTTCCAGAGGTTGCCCCTCAATCTGCAAGAACCGGGCGGTCTCAGAGGGTGGGCTTGCTGGTAGTTGGGAGCTCCAATGTCAGGCGCATAATGGGACCGCTTAGGGATATGGCTGCAAGGGAGGGGAAGAAAACCAATGTGCACTCCGTGTGCATACCTAGGGGAGTCATTCCAGATGTGGAAAGGGTTCTTCTGGATGCCATGAAGGGTACAGGGTGCACTCATATGCAGGTGGTCGTTCATGTTGGCATCAATGATGTGTGTCGCTATGGACCGGAGGAAATCCTCTCTGGCTTCCAGCGGCTATCTGATTTGGTGAAGACTGCCAGTCTCACTAGCGGGATGAAAGCAGAGCTCGCCATCTGCAGCATCGTCGACAGGACTGACTGCGGACCTTTGGTACAGAGCCGACTGGAGGGTCTGAAGCAGAGGCTGAGACGGATCTGCGACCGTGTGGGCTGCAGATTCCTCGACTTGCGCCATAGGGCGGTGGAGTTTCGGGTTCCGCTGGATAGGCCAGGAGTCCACGACACGACACGACTGGTCGGTTTTTTAGGTTAGGTGGCCTCGGGCAAGTACAGAAAGGGCAACAGCCTCAAAGGGTGCGGGGCAAAGTCAGGACATGCGGGGACCAAGCAGCAATCGGTATTGTAATTGTAAACTGTCGAAGCTGCGTTGGTAAAGTACCGGAACTTCAACCGCTGATAGAAAGCACCGAAGCTGAAATCGTTATAGGTACAGAAAGCTGGCTGAAGCCAGAGATAAATTCTCAAGAAATTTTTACAAAGGCACAGACAGTGCTTAGAAACGATAGGTTGCATGTAACCGGTGGTGGCGTGTTCGTCGCTGTTAATAGTAGTTTATCCTGTAGTGAAATAGAAGTGGATAGTTCCTGTGAATTATTATGGGTGGAGGTTATACTCAACAACCGAGCTAGGTTAATAATTGGCTCCTTTTACCGACCTCCCGACTCAGCAGCATTAGTAGCAGAACAACTGAGAGAAAATCTGGAATACATTTCACATAAATATCCTCAGCATGTTATAGTCTTAGGTGGAGATTTCAATTTACCAGATATAGACTGGGACACTCAGATGTTTAGGATGGGTGCTAGGGACAGAACATTGAGTGGAATTATACTGAGTGCACTATCCGAAAATTACCTCGAGCAATTAAACGGAGAACCGACTCGTGGAGATAACATCTTGGACCTACTGATAACAAACAGACCCGAGGTTTTCGACTTTGTAAGCGCAGAACAGGGAATCAGTGATCATAAGGCCGTTGCAGCATTCCAGAATATGGAAGTAAATAGGAATATAAAAAAGGGAGGAAGGTATATCTGTTTAGCAATAGTAATAGGAGATAGATTTCAGGCTACCTAACAGATCAAAATGAAAATTTCTGTTCCGGCACTGACAATGTTGAGTGTTTATGGAAAAAGTTCAAGGCAATCGTAAAATGAGTTTCAGACAGGTATGTGCCTAGTAAAACTGTGAGGGACGGGAAAAATCCATCGTGGTTCAACAATAAAGTTAGGAAAGTACTGCGAAAGCAAAGAGAGCTTCACTGCAAATTTAAACGCAGCCAAAACCGCTCAGACAAACAGAAGCTTAACGATGTCAAAGTCGGCGTAAGGAGGGCTATGCGTGAAGCGTTCAGTGAATCCGAAAGTAAAATTCTATGTACCGACTTGGCAGAAAATCCTAGGAAGTTCTGGTCTTACGTTAAATCAGTAAGCGGATCGAAACAGCATATCCATACACTCTGGGATGATAATGGCATTGAAACAGAGGATGAGACGCGTAAAGGTGAAATACTAAACACCTTTTTCCAAAGCAGTTTCACAGAGGAAGACCGCACTGCAGTTCCTTCTCTAAATTCTCGCACGAACGAAAAAGTGGCTGACATCGAAATAAGTGTCCAAGGAATAGAAATGCAACTGAAATCACTCAACAGAGGAAAGTCCACTGGATATGACGGGATACCAATTCGATTCTACACAGAATACGCGGAAGAACTTGCCCCCCTTCTAACAGCCGTGTACCACAAGTCTCTAGAGGAACGGAAGGTTCCAAATGATTGGAAAAGAGCACAGGTAGTTCGAGTTTTCAAGAAGGGTCGTCGAGCATATTCACAAAACTATAGGCCTGTATCTCTGACATCGATCTGCTGTAGAATTTTAGAACATGTTTTTCGCTCGCGTATCATGTCATTTCTGGAAATCCAGAATCTACTCAGTAGGAATCAACATGGATTCCGGAAACAGCGATCGTGTGAGACCCAACTCGCTTTATTTGTTCACGAGACCCAGAAAATATTAAATACAGTCTCCCAGCGTAGATGCCATTTTCCTTGACTTCCGGAAAGCGTTCGATACAGTTCCGCACTGTCGCCTGATGTACAAAATAATAGCCTACGGAATATCAGACCAGCTGTGTGGCTGGATTAAAGAGTTTTTAGCAAACAGAAAAGAGCATGTTGTTCTCAATGGAGAGACGTCTACGGACGTTAAAGTAACCTATGGAGTGCCACAGGGGAGTGTTATGGGACCATTGCTTTTCACAATATATATAAATGACCTAGTAGATAGTGACGGAAGTTCCGTGCGGCTTTTCGCGGATGACGCTGTAGTATATAGAGAAGTTGCAGCATTAGAAAACTGCAGCGAAATGCAGGAAGATCTGCAGCGGATAGGCACTTGGTGCAGGGAGTGGTAACTGTCCCTTAACATAAACAAATGTAATGTATTGCGAATACATAGAAAGAAGGATCCTTTATTGTATGATTATATGATATCGGAACAAACACTGGTAGCAGTTACTTCTGTAAAATATCTGGGAGTATGCGTACGGAACGATTCGAAGTGGAATGATCATATAAAATTAATTGTTGGTAAGGTGGGTACCAAGTTGAGATTCATTGGGAGAGTGCTTAGAAAATGTAGTCCATCAACAAAGGAGGTGGCTTACAAAACACTCGTTCGACCTATACTTGAGTATTGCTCATCAGTGTGGGATCCGTACCAGGTCGGGTTGACAGAGGAGATAGAGAAGATCCAAAGAAGAGCGGCGCGTTTCGTCACAGGGTTATTTGGTAAGCATGATAGCGTTACGGAGCTGTTTAGCAAACTCAAGTGGCAGACTCTGCAAGAGAGGCGCTCTGTATCACGGTGTAGCTTGCTGTCCAGGTTTCGAGAGGGTGCGTTTCTGGATGAGGTATCGAATATATTGCTTCCCCCTTCTTATACCTCCAGAGGAGATCACTAATGTAAAATTAGAGAGATCCGAGTGCGCACGGAGGCTTTCCGGCAGTTGTTCTTCCCGCGAATGATACGCGACTGGAACAGGAAAGGGAATTCAGTAGCAGAAGCGTTTCCAGTATCAAACATAGCAGAAATACTGGACCTGATAGAAAAGGCCAAATTTTTTTCTATGTTTGGCGTAACAAACAGGTATCATCAGATATTGACGGGCGTCCAGGACAGGGAAAAACAGCTTTTACAGCCATTACCAGTGCCATGAATAGGGTAAGTGCCTTAAGTAAAATTAAGATTGCATAAGTTGCTAAAGTCAACCCAAAACATGATTGGGAAAGGCAGCAGCAGAGTACGTGAGAAGAATTAAAGGAAAAATTAGTAAATCCTCCCTATTACAGTATCGTGATTCTGAGAAACTTTCATCATTACTACAGAAGTAAGTGGTGAATCGACTGAGGCAGTTTTATCTCAAGGTAGGATTGGTAGTGACCTACTAACATCGTATGCTTCAAGATCACTAAATAAAGTAGAGAAGAAGTACTGAGCAAACGAGCTGGAGTGTTTGACAATAGTTTGGGGAACGAATCAATGTAGGCCATTTGTGTGTGGCAGGCCGTCAGTCATTAACGTAGATATTCAGTCTAAAACATCCCGCATCATGTTTATTAAAATTGAGATTGAAACTGGAAGAATATGCATAGGAGATGGTGTATAAACCAGGACAATCAAGCACTAATGCAGTTGCACTAAGTAAATTGTGGCAAGAAATGTGGAGGCAACCAAAACGGAGATAGGTGCGCAAAGAAGAATACTGACTGAGCATGATGTACTGGACGAAGACTCGTTAAAAATGAACGACAGACAGAAAACCGAAAGTACGGAAGAAATACACGACAATCCATTGGGTCATCACAGAGGAATAGGTAGAGCGCTGGATTGACTAAAGAAATACTGCAGTTGGAAAGAAATGAAAAGGGATGTGATAACTGCCAACGTAATAAATTTACACAGAGTAAGACAAAGATGACATTTGTTATTACAAAATTGACAGAAACAGCTTTTGGAAAATGTAATATTGATATAGTAGATCCGTGAGAGATAACATCAAAAGAAAATAGAGACACGTTGGAATTTAAGGATGGGTTAAGCAAATTTATAGCAACCCCTCCACTGGAACATCAAGACATTGCCACATTAGTGGAAAAGTTTATAGAAGAAATTTTACAAAGGTATGATGTTCTATTAATGGTGGAAAGAGTCAAGGCTATAATTTTCTTAGCAAAGTATTTAAGAGTGAGCCGTGCGTGGCTCATGTTCCCGCCATCATTTATTTTACACCCTGTTTTTAACGTACTTCCATCTCACTACGTTAATTCAAATTACTACTGTCACTGAGTTGCTGCTTTGCGTGACCGTGAGCGGCGTTAGCAGCGCGTACCGATATATCCCCTCTCGTAGAATCTTTGCTCGACTGCTATTACTTCTCGCTCGTTGTCTGTTGTAAGTGAGTTGGTCGCAATTGAGTTCGGATAAGGAGTTGGTCGCAGTTCGGATTGGCAGTTCGGATAAGCAGTTCGGCTCGCGAGTTCGGGTCTGCCAGTCATTTGGAACGTGTCTGGAGCGCAGTCCGGACCTGCCAATCGGGAGTTGCAATGCGGCACTAGTGCAGTCGGATTGGGGCAGCAGTAAGGTCTGCATCGACATGGCTCACCCGACCGTTGGCTCCACGCGTCACTTGAGCCGGGCCACGGTCTTGCTGGGTCGTCGGTCGGTCGTCCTACCGGACGACGCGTTTGCACTCGACGATCCTTCATGAGTCGGCTGTGTGTGCGTGTGCATCGACTCCCGATTTGTCTTCATGTGTGCTTAGTTAGTGTTGCGTATCGTTCACGTCTTCGTGCAAGTGTTCGTCAGCTTGATTGTGTAGTTCGCTTTATTTCCTTTGACTGGGTATTGTAAATGTTGTAGGCGTACTACCTCTGAGAGGTCGGTCGTTTCATCGGGCGACGTGTAACTGGTTCTCCGAGCGTTTCTGGGCCCCTTCAATTACCATCTTGTGGAACTTGGGTCGGTCCTTTCCTGGTGCAGGGATGTCGTTTTGCCAGTGTGCATGTTACCTCTGCATGATTGGGTCCGAGCCAGTATTTCCGCCGTCGTGTGTCTGGAAGTGAGTCGGAGACGCACCAGCAGTGCAGTCGCGACGGAGCAGCAGTCGCGGACGGATCAGCAGGCCGTCGGTCGGTTGGTGCGGACCAGGGAGGACATCTCCGTGCGGTGCAGTCGTCTGGGTCCGCTGCCGGACCCTGTGCAGTGTCGCAACGTGTGTGGAGCTGACCGATCGCTACGAGCTTCGTGGTTCACCGGCCCAGGACGTCGAAGTTGAGTGTAGTTTTGACAGCTAATACTCCATTGTGGATTATCGCGTTGTAGCATTGCCGCTTTGAGTTCTCATCTACTGACTGAAAGGAAGCAAGTCGTTGTGTCGGTCGGTCCGTGGTTGTCCCCTAGTTGGGTTCCGGCGTATCAAGTACAGTTGGGCTCACCACCTATCTCACCTAAGTGAACGAGGGCAGACCGACCTCCATGGAGGCCTTCTGAGTGCCACCGGTGTTTAATTATCTGTTGTCAGCTATTTTAAATTGTGGGCATGTGGTTATTGTTTGTTTCTTAAAATTTTGCAAAATTAATTTTTAAATTTATCTTTCAAGTTTAAACACTGCGGCCTTCTGCCTTTAAAGACTATGGTAATATATTTTGAAATTTCAAAATTTTATTGTGGCCCTCAGCCATTTGTATTGCCCTTTGCGTATGTTGTTTTTTGAATTATTTTATTGCTACCTTATTTGGATTTTTACCTTGTTAAGGTTTCTTGTTGGAGGCCTTCAGCCGTGAAAGAGTTGCTAAATTACAGTAAATGACACTTAGAAGCAGAAACTGACTTCAACCCTTGGCCCTTTCCACAATCCTAGCCGGCCGAAGTGGCCGTGCGGTTAAAGGCGCTGCAGTCTGGAACCGCAAGACCGCTACGGTCGCAGGTTCGAATCCTGCCTCGGGCATGGATGTTTGTAATGTCCTTAGGTTAGTTAGGTTTAACTAGTTTTAAGTTCTAGGGGACTAATGACCTCAGCAGTTGAGTCCCATAGTGCTCAGAGCCATTTCAACCATTTCACCACAATCCTATTACCTGTTCTGCCCAGCGAATTTAGCGGGCGTCTCAAAGAGAGTATGAAAATTATTAAGGATAGAGAAGATGCAGGTAACAGCTTTCCATCCCCAAACAAACAGAGCATTCGAAAGAGCTCATAGACCGTTAATGAAGTATTTGAGACGTTCCAGAAGTGAAGATCTTAGC
Organism: Schistocerca serialis cubense; assembly: GCF_023864345.2. NCBI lineage: Eukaryota > Metazoa > Arthropoda > Insecta > Orthoptera > Acrididae > Schistocerca > Schistocerca serialis. Next base: position 717,198,017 of record NC_064639.1, on the reverse strand, counting down.
AATTGGGATTTATGTATTATCTACGTACGTTTATTTTCAGTAACAGACAACGGAGTAATGTGGGATATATGACCTCTGAGTTGATGTTCAGGAGTATGAAAAAACCTACTAGGAAGAGTATTATAGAACGAGACAGCTACAGTGGAAGACAATTCTGATGATTATGTGTGGTAACTTAAAACCAGGACGCAGGAAGCACACCGAGTGGCGGAGGAAAAATAAGAGCTCAAAGAGGTCAACAAAGACCATTAAGGCAAGACAGAGCACTATAGAATATTTCATATCGGTAATAGATTAAGGCTGCATATTGAGAAAGTAAGGCAAGAAATATCAAAGAAACTTTGAAAGCAATATGAAGTTCTATGATTAGTAATGCACAATGTGATCGCAAGAACAAATAATAGGCAAGAGTTGAAGCTACATGCTAACAGATTATAACCATATTATTCTCAGAGTAAAGAAGAAAGGGTTTACGTATACTACTTGGAAATTTGTAACAAACTGTAATGTTCTGGCCTTTTCGGGACCAGTAGGCATCAGGATTCGCGAGAAATGTTGAGGGAAAGGCCAGATTCAGGCAAGTGATAATGGTTCAAATGGCTCTGAGCACTATGGGACTTAACATCTATGGTCCTCAGTCCCCTAGAACTTAGAACTACTTAAACCTAATTAACCTAAGGACATCACACAACACCCACTCATCACGAGGCAGAGAAAATCCCTGACCCCGCCGGGAATCGAACCCGGGAACTCGGGCGCCGGAAGCGAGAACGCTACCGCACGACCACGAGCTGCGGACAAAACAGTGATACCATTGAAAGATTGATAGAGGCTTGTATCCAGAGATATGTAAAGCATAATGGCATTTCAGTGCAGTTCAGTGTGTGTTCAAACAAAGCCAGTTGCAGAATGGACTGACGCCTTGCAGAATGCACTGCCGCACTCAGATGTCTATATGTCCATTGTCCTTGATCATGGCCTGCAGCTTCCACAGTGCTGAGCGGATCGCCAGTTGGTGAAGAACAACCGTGGCCCACCCAGGCCCTCCAGAGCTTTACCGGCTGTGCACACCTACGCGTACTCGTGATCTCCATGTCATGTGCTTGGGTACGATAGCCGACGCTATATGTTTTATGATAAAGAGAAATTCCCCAGTCACTCACCAGGGAGCGATCACGATGTTGGCCGATGTCTAGGTCACAGGGGCGCTCCTCCCCTAGCTAGAATGTAGACAGTCTGCAGTCCATTGGCCGTAGTCCCTCAGAGTGTGGAAGCTGGCTTCACACCAGCCCCTTCTGACGTTTTTCAAGTCCTGCAGCTGCCACGCCGCACGTACGGCGTGCCTCATGCCGGAACTTGACGAGTTAATCAGTTGGAGGGCAGCCAACAGATTTTCATCACCAAAGATTAGTCATGGTTTCTTTGAAACTCAAAAACCTGTCATTCTCTCCAGTTCAATATACAGACAAAAATGCCATCACTACTGAATACCTTGATCCTCTAATTTTGTATACCCCTATTGCTACGCTTCTAACGTAGTCGTACTTCTGGGTGGGGGTCTGGTGGTGTGTGCGTGTGTGTTATGGGGGAAGGGGGGTTGAGTGGGTTTACTTCATATTACTCGTAGTGTCAGGTTTTGGTAGATCACTGCGCACCAAGCATGGGTTCCTAGGCCGAGCAAAATTTGCAACATGTGAGTTTCTCGGTTGCCAGCAAGTGCTTCGAGTTACAAAATCTTACTTCGCTCTTAGTCATACTGCGCTGCGACATTGGCCGTGACTGGTGTCTTAAAACCCGTCCACTAGGTGTGTTTTGTTGCTATGTCAACAGTACTGCCCAGTGGCTTACTTCATCAGCACATCGCCAAGCTGACCTCCATTGCCTGGCCACAGCTAGAATAAAACTTTAAAAACTGACAGTTCGCACGCCGATCTTTCTCGGGACGCAGCACGTCTTCTCTCTTTCGGAAGAATTGTCCCAAAACTTTTAAGACTAGTCTTCCATTAAAATTACTCTTAAAAAAACTCTGTACCGTGCTGGTGGCAACACTCAGGTTTAACCAAGACCTGTCCCGCGAGGATATTTCCTTATGGACTATCTAACATGAGCTTGCTCTTAAAGTGTAGCCTCCAGAACCTTATTACAGTACAGTCCGTAATCTAATGTTTGAACTACTCAAATGCAGGGGTTTTATTTCCATCAACTATTCCTTCAGCCTGTGTTGGCTAACCGCTCAACTGGCAACTGATGCGCCGGTGGACTTTTGTGCTGGGCACATCTGCGTTTGTTACAGAAATAAAATATGCAGATATCTAATAGAAATACGCCGCAGCTGATGTATGAAAGGCTTGTGCTGACGATTTTCTTGAAAATTTTGAGCATATTGTAACATCTACTCCATTCAAATTTTCCCCTGTTGCGACTCGACAAATTTGTCTAGTGCATACGTAAGGTCGGGACTGAAGCATTAAGGTAAGTTAAATGTTGGGAGAGTAATGCCCTCAGTGATACTTCTCATCAATACAACATATTCCATGTCAATGTCAGCTGGCCGTTGTGGCCGAGCGGTTCTAGGCGCTTCAGTCTGGAACCGCGCGACCACTACGGTCGCAGGTTCAAATCCTGCCTCGGGCATGGATGTGTGTGATGTCCTTAGGTTAGTTAGGTTTAAGTAGTTCTAAGTTCTATGGGACTGATGACCTCAGATGTTAAGTCCCATAGTGCTAAGAGCGATTTGAACCATATCAATGTCACGGCAGTCTTACCAGTGAGTGTAGCTGGAAGGTAGAAATCCTTCCCGACTATCTCATATGCCGCACTGTTAACCGTAACACGGATAACACCTGCAACTCTAAATTCTCAGCTCCTCAGCTTTCCCTCTTTCATAACAATTTATCAACACAGTTTCTGGCGAGAAGATCGAGTACAACCAATGCATCCCTACCTTTTGTAAGACCGCATGGGCAAGATTTCCTTTTCACAATTTGTATCATTCGTTTTTTCCAAAAGCATATTCGCCTCACATCTCCGGTTATCAGTGGACACTGGTCTGCCTGGACAGACTGTAATACTCTCTTGAGCGCACTCGTCCAGATCCGCTAAGGACATGACTAGAACAGCTTCTCTGTTATCTGAAATCAATAACGTTCATTTATCCTTGTATGTATCCATTTCTCTATGACTCAAGAGTTTCGCTACGAACTCACCACCTCGGAAAGGAACCGTCCAACTTTCCTCTCCTTCTTCCGAATTTAACGACAAATAGAAAACAATACCAGGAAACTGGCAATAACCCTAGAATAATAAAAGAAAAATACACGTGGTAATGATATAACAAATAACACTACCACAGAGTAAAACAATCCATAAACACAAATATCAAGAATAAATCTAACGGCACCAAAACATTGTAAAGAATCTAACAACAAAGTAATTACGTGACCTTAAAGTATTATGAATGTCATATGCCTTGTGTTACCTAACTGCTAGAGGTTCGTTCTTTTTTGGTACTTGTAGTTAACTATGGTACCTCATCCATTATACCTCTAAATGGTTTTACCCAATTGACGTGAACAATAGACTTTTGGTAGCAAATTGTACCTTTATATTAACTGGTGAGGTCATCTCCATGGCCTGATACTGTCCATGATATTTGGTCAAGAACTTAATCTTCCCCTTCGGTGTATAGCGATTAGTAATACCCACTGAACTACATCATGTTGTAGTAGCTTGCCCCTGCGCCTATTTTGCTGTTCCTGTCGTTCTAGAGCCTTCAAATTTGTTTTTTACATACATCCTATATTCTTTTCGTTAATTTCTTTACCGATTCGGAATCCAGTCAGAACTTAGGAATTAAAATACCAAAGTGGGACGGCATCTATCTCCCGTACAACACCTCAAATGGTGACATGACCGGTCCCATATAAGTATTTGGGTTGCATGCCCAAAGCACTCGTGAAAGATAGGTATCCCAGTCACCATGTCCAGCAATCACCTAGAACCTTACAATTTTCGAAATGATCTTATGGAAGGGACTTGTTCGTAACTTCTTAATGCGTGACACATGGCATAGCTGTTTCAGAAGTTTTGAAACGAAGTTCACACTGTGGTTTATGATGGAGGTATAAGGCACTCCAAACTTCATTAACTGACTGTTAACTAATGACTGTGCCACATTATTAATCTGTTGGTCTGGAATTGCTATCATTACTAGAAACCGTAAAAAATAGTCTGTGATCGTAAGCACATGCCTATTCCCTGCAAGTATTTGCTGAATGGTCCGCAAATGTCGAGCCCAAGCAACTGAAATGTCTTTGACGTCTATGGTAATCTCTACAAAGTGATTTTTTGATGTGTAACATCCGCTCTTTATGTGTGTGTGTGTGTGTGTGTGTGTGTGTGTGTGTGTGGTACACAGTCTCTGACATGTTGCTCCATGTCGCACTCCCTGTTTCTCCACCAGGACCATTCTGCAATACATCTTTCTCTTTCTCGCCGGCCACCATGGACTGACAACATGAGGTCATGAGCCTGTTGTAACACTTCCTTTTGAAAAGCTGCTGAGACCACCATACGCTATCCGCATTTCATGACTCTGCACAACAAATCATCAAGTAGAGTAAAGTGCAGCTGTGACTTAAAAGCATGACAATCTTCATCCTCTGCCTGTGCTTGTTGCCATTCTAACACACTGTTGCCCAATATACTCGAAATTATTACTTTGTAACCCAGTGCGTCGGCATTCACGTATTTTCTACCGCTAGTATGGATGACCACGTAACAAAGCTTGAGAGAACAACGTGTTACACGACTAGATGGGTCTTTCAGATCAAGCAACTGTCTCAGTGATGTATATCAGTCATAGCATTAAATTTTCTACCTTATAAGTAACACCAGAAATAAGTAATACCATATGTGACTGCCCACGTTTCCTTTTCAGTTTTCGAGTAGTAATGTTGAACTTTATTTAATTCGCTCGAAACATAAGTTACTGGATGCTCCTGTCCTTTAACCATCGGATCTAAAACATAGCCGACCACTGTGTTAGAAGTGTTGCAATGGAGGCCCTTTCTCAAAATCGGGAGAAACCAGTACCAGAGCCGAAATCAGTGCCTCCTTCATTTTCTCGAATCCTGTCTGACACTCCTGTATCACTGAAACTTTAAATCCTTTTCGAGTTACCTGTTCAAAGGTTTGGCTGTTTTTGCGAATTCCTTTACGAATTTACGATAGCTGTTACACAAACCAACGAGCGATTGTACCTATTGGCTGTTTGTAGTGTTGGAAAATTTGGAATTGTTTCCGTAAGACGACAATCGGTCCGTATACAACGTTCACTAATTACTTGTCCCAGACGGTTAACTCGAGTTTTAGCAAATCGGCACCTGTCCAAGCTCAGCGTCAAATTGGCCTAACTTATTAAGAACATCCTTCAATCGTCCTGTATTATGGATTGGATGAGCGTCTCCAACAGTATACATTCAGGAAAATATAATCGCAGCGAAACCTATAATGTTTTCTTTAGTAAGATAACTAAAATTCACAGTATTCGCAATCAAGGGGTTGTTTCTCCGTTCTACGATCCCTTCTCGAAGTTGCTGTTCAATAAACTCCTCTATTCGCAGTTGCAAATGTCTCGCTCTCATAAATCGGTGTAATATCTGCTGTAGGTATATGTTGCTGAGTTACCGGGTGTGCTGGTAACATCCCGTCTGTACAAAACAAGATGCTAAACATGAAGAATACTTCTTCCACAGCTGTGAGACCACTGCCCATCAAGTGACCCATCTTCTCACGTAACGTTGTTGGGTCGACAGTTCGGTCTTGACTCAACTTAACGAAGTCTTTTTCCTGTAATACTTTCATAGCGTCTGTGCCTTTTGACAGACTAACATCACCTTTAACAAAGTTATCTATGCTAACTGGAATCACATATTCTCCATTAACATTACTTGTGCACACTATTCTCCTGCGCACAAAACAGTGTTAACCAGCCTACTCTTCTTGCCTGAGAGTGCCTCAACCAAGTACGAAGTCCCACAAGGCAAACCGATATCCAGTGAAACCCACGCTACTTTTCCTGTACTTACCCATATTTTGTACTGTTCATTTATCTTTAATGAACTCGGCTCGAGTTTAGCTGGTCTCACCTTCGTGACAGATGATCCTTGCGACAAGGTCTCGTTAGCAACTCTATTACACAACTTACACAAAGTCTCACTGAGCTAAACCATGCATTGCTAAAGATCAGTCCTAACACTATTTTTGTCGAGATGCGGTAGCCTGAGAATCACTGAATATCCTACACCCACGCATGGCAAGACTTTCGTATGCTGCTAGCCTTAGTTTTCCTAGTAGGAGGATCTAGTACCATAGTGCCCAATGAGTCCACACTGTTGTCGACAACTCCACGTAACTTATACAGGGTGGTCCATTGATAGTGATTGGGCCAAATATCTCACGAAATAAGCATCAAACGAAAAAACTACAAAGAACGAAACTCGTCTAGCTTGAAGGGGAAAACCAGATGGCGCTATGGTTGGCGCGCTAGATGGCGCTGCCATAGGTCAAACGGATATCAAATGCGTTTTTTTTAAATAGGAACCCCCATTTTTATTACATATTCGTGTAGTACATAAAGAAATGTGTGTGTTTTAGTTGGACCACTTTTTTCGCTTTGTGATAGATGGCGCTGTAATAGTCACAAACGTATAAGTACGTGGTATCACCTAACATTCCGCCAGTGTGGACGGTATTTGCTTGGTGATACATTACCCGTGTTAAAATGGACCGTTTACCAATTGCGTAAAAGGTCGATATCGTGTTGATGTATGGCTATTGTGATCAAAATGCCCAACGGGCGTGTGCTATGTATGCTGCTTGGTATCCTGGACGACATCATCCAAGTGTCCGGACCTTCGCCGGATAGTTACGTTATTTAAGGAAACAGGAAGTGTTGAGCCACATGTGAAACGTCAACCACGACCTGCAACAAATGATGATCCCCAAGTAGGTGTTTTAGCTGTTGTCGCGGCTAATCCGCACATCAGTAGCAGACAAATTGCGCGACAATCGGGAATCTCATAAACGTCGTTGTTGAGAATGCTACATCAACATCGATTGCACCCGTACCATATTTCTATGCATCAGGAATTGCATGGCGACGACTTTGAACGGCGTGTACAGTTCTGCCACTGGGCACAAGAGAAATTACGGGACGATGACAGATTTTTTGCACGCGTTCTATTTAGCGACGAAGCGTCATTCACCAACAGCGGTAACGTAAACCGGCATATATGCATTATTGGGGAACGGAAAATGCACGGTGGCTGCGACAAATGGAACATCAGCGACCTTGGCGGATTAATGTATGGTACGGCATTATGGGAGGATGGATAATTGGCCCCCATTTTATCGATGGCAATCTAAATGGTGCAATGTGTGCTGATTTTCTATGTAATGGTCTGTCGATGTTACTACAAGATGTTTCAATGCATGACACAATGGCGATGTACTTCCAACATGGTGGATGTCCGGCACATAGTTTGCGTGCGAATGAAGCGGTATTGAATTTCATGACAGGTGGATTGGCAACATACCATGGCAAGCACGTTCACAGGATCTGACGTCCCGGGATTTATTTATGTGGGGAAAGTATAAGGATATTTGCTGTCGCGATCCACCGACAACGCCTGACAACATGTGTCAGCGCATTGTCAATGCATGTGCGAACATTACGGAAGGCGAATTACTTGATTTTGAAAGGAATGTCGTTACACGTATTGCCAAATGAGTTGAGGTTGACAGACATAATTTTGAGCATTTATTGTATTAATGTGGTATTTACAGGTAATCTACATCTACATCTACATTTATATTCCGCAAGCCATCCAACGGTGTGTGGCGGAGGGCACTTTAAGTGCCACTGTCATTACCTCCCTTTCCTGTTCCAGTCGCGTATGGTTCGCGGTAAGAACGACTGCCGGAAAGCCTCCGTACGCGCTCGAATGTCTCTAATTTTACATTCGTGATCTCCTCGGGATGTATAAGTAGGAGTAAGCAATATATTCGATACATCATCCAGAAACGCACCCTCTCGAAACCTGGACAGCAAGCTACACCGCGATGCAGAGCGCCTCTCTTGCAGAGTCTGCCACTTGAGTTTGCTAAACATCTCCGTAACGGTATCACGCTTACCAAATAACCCTGTGACGAAACGCGCCGCTCGTCTTTGGATCTTCTCTATCTCCTCTGTCAACCCAACCTAGTACGGATCCCACACTGATGAGCAATACTCAAGTATAGGTCGACGAGTGTTTTGTAAGCCACCTCCTTTGTTGATGGACTACATGTTCTAAGGACTGTCCCAATGAATCTCAACCTGGCACCCGCCTTACCAACAATGAATTTTATGTGATCATTCCACTTCAAATCGTTCCGCAAGCGTACTCCCAGATATTTTACAGAAGTAACTGCTACCAGTGTTTGTTCCGCTATCATATAATCATACAATAAAGCATCCTTCTTTCTATGTATTCGCAATACATTACATTCGTCTATGTTAAGGGTCAGTTGCCACTCCCTGCACCAAGTGCCTATCCGCTGCCGATCTTCCTGCATTTCGCTGCAATTTTCTAATGCTGCAACTTCTCTGTATACTACAGTGTTATCCGCGAAAAGCCGCATGGAACTTCCGACACTATCTACTAGGTCATTTATATATATTGTGAAAAGCAATGGTCCCATAACACTCCCCTGTGGCACGCCAGAGGTTACTTTAACGTCTGTAGTCGTCTCTCCATTGAGAACAACATGCTGTATTCTGTTTGCTGAAAACTCTCCAATACAGCCACATAGCTCGTCTGATATTCCGTAGGCTCTTACTTTTTTTATCAGGCGACAATGCGGAACTGTATCGAACGCCTTGCGGAAGTCAAGGAAAATGGCATCTACCTGGGGTTTGTATCTAATATTTTCTGGCTCTCATGAACAAGTAAAGCGAGTTGGGTCTCACACGATCGCTGTTTCCGGGATCCATTTTGATTCCTACAGTGTAGATTCTGGGTTTCCAGAAATGACATGATACGCGAGCAAAAAACGTGTTCTAAAATTCTACAACAGATCGATGTCAGAGATATAGGTCTATAGATTCGCGCATCTGCTCGACGATCCTTCTTTAAGACTGGGACTACCTGTGCTCTTTTGCAATCAGTTGGAACCTTCCGTTCCTCTAGAGACTTGCGGAACATGGCTGTTAGAGCGGGCAAGTTCTTTCGCGTACTCTGTGCGTACATCATGCTTTCTCAGAAATGATAAGGTACATGTATCACATTTTAACAACCGAAATAAAATGTTCAAACGTACCTACGTTCTGTATTTTAATTTAAAAACCTACATGTTACCAACTGTTCGTCTAAAATTGTGAACCATATGTTTGTAACTATTACAAAGCCATCTATCACAAAGCGAAAAAAGTGGTGCAACCTAAACGTTCATATTTCTTTACGTACTGCACGAATAGGTAATAAAAATGGGGGTTCCTATAAAAAAAAAACGCAGTTGATATCCGTTTGACCTATGGCAGCGCCATCTGGCGGACCAACTATAGCGCCATCTGGTTTCCCCCTTCAAGCTAGACAAGTTTCGTTCTTTGTAGTTTTTTCGTTTGACGCTTATTTCGTGAGATATTTGGCCCGGTCACGATCAATGGACCACCCTGTATACTTGCTTGGATGGCACAAGCTTCTCCTGATCACCAGGTCCAGACTGATAACGGAAATATGGGCCCCATTGTCCACAAGAAACCTCTATTCCAGACCACTCACTGAGCCCACTAAGCAGCATTCCGTCTGTGCACTAACTTGTAGGGTGTACGGTGTGCCCGATGCTTACCAACAGTCGAAGCATTCCCGTCTGAGTTAAGCGGCTGCATCTGCCAACGGTGTTTCCCATTTTTCCTATTCCAACAATTCGACGCTCGGTGGCTCACTTCCCTGCACGAATAGCTCTGGTTGCCTCCACTATTTACGCGTATGACAATTACGCCCATTCCTCTAACATTTGATCTCCGAAGCGAATACACTGTGATCTGTCCATTACTTGATGGCAGAATATACCTCCCCCAGTTACGTTACAATTCTAAGAGCTGCTACTAAATCATTCCGATTGTCAATACAGAGGTATGCGCCCACCCAGAAAGCCGAAGCCGATAAGGTGTAACTCCAGGAAGCAGAAAACAGAGTAAACGTTTGCTCGCATGAAATACCCGCGTAAATGTCACATTGATATGTCATGACTGGAGAATATATTAGTTAAATGTTAGAGTGAAGCAGAGTCCGACCAAACTTCTAGCCAGGCACGCCTGTGTCACAACAGCGAACAGCATATTTGTAAAAGATAACGTGTTTGAAAACAGCTAGCAGCATGTTATCACTTGAACGTCAGCCGAGGTGTCGTGCGGGTTCTTATGACATGCCAAAACGCCAAGCATGCAAGTATCGAAGTCAAGCTCATGACAGGAGGAATACGGTTACGAATCTTGGCTGGTAGACAGCTGTTAAGACAGTCACACGAGGACGGAATATTCCATTAGTCCACAAAACTAATGAACAGTGTTCGTGTATCCAGATAAAGCCCCTTAGTCTGTATAAATAAAAATCAGATGCTGCACTTATGAAAGATTTGATTGATTTTTCTTGTTATGTTTGTTATTGTCACAAGGTCTGAACGAAAGAAAATTTTTGGAAATTCAACTGAAAAGTCCGAAATTAACATCAACTGCCCACTTGTGAAATATCATCAATTAAGAACGGCTCTACAGATTTGGTCGATTTTCATCTTTGTTGTGTTCATAATTGTAGAGACAAGTTTGTATGAACGGAAAGTTCTGGAAAATCTGCCGGAAAAGTCGTAAATTTAAATCAGTTTTGAAAGATATCACTTGACAGCGGCTCGACCGGCTTAGCTGATTTCTTTTGTTGTTGTTGTTGTTGTTGTTGTTGTTGTATTCGTGATTGTGGATAGTAATGGTATTTTTGGTATTAAAAAGAACATAAACAAATCGTGTTCAGTTTGACAGCTCTGCTGTCATTCGTTTCCATAACAAAAAAGTCCTATGTTGAATATATGAGATACGGCCTGAATACATATGTAAAGTATAGAGGGGAAACGTTGCAACCTAAAATCTCGTAAACTTCTTTACCGATGTACTACAATTTTTTACACGACACTGCATGAACGTACGGACAGACATAGGCTGCGTATTTTTGTTCAACACATGCACATATATGTAATATATAGAGGGGAAGCTTGGACAAATTTTTACACGATACTCTTAACTAATATTCGGAAGGTCGTAGGCAGATAGGGTATATAATTTTCTAATATATGTAATATATACATACGTATGTATTGCATCAAACCTCGAAAAGTTCTTGAACGATTTAATTCCGGTCGATACTCTAATCAAACATTTGGATAGACGTAGGTTACATATGTTAGTGATAGATTACATATATATAAATATATGTGTGTAATGTATAAAGGGAAAACGTTGTTACCAAAAATCTGGAAAAGATATTAACGGATTTACTTCAGATTTTTAGACGATAATCTTCTGAACATTCACGTCAAACTAAAATGGACATAAGGACGAGGGAGAAGAAGATGGCGAAAGAGAGGTGGGAGGGTGTTGTGCAGAGAGAGGTGGGGGCAGGAGGAGATGTACGGAGACAGGGGGGGGGGGGTGGATGAGAAGGTGGACAGAGAGAGAGAGGAGGGGAGGGGGGGTGAGAAATTTTGGATGCTTGAGCATTTCCCATACATATTAAGCAATTGCGGAGCATTGCTGGATTTCCTAGTAACCGCATAAAAGTACAGCCTCAGCCAGTATCATATCAGTATACGAGAGTAGCAGAGCATCACAGTAACAGAGTGAGAGACTGTCAACAAAGAACCATCAATTCTGACGCCAGCAGCTACTGATGGAGCAGCAGTATTTCATCCACGAAGAGGCAGTACTAATGCAGGTGGCCCAACTACAACTGGTAGATAAGTAGCAGACGGCTAAGTGTCTCATATATCTTTAATGGAATTGTGTTGAACAGTGACAGTCTGTCTCTGTCTCAAACAGCAGAACAGCGTACTCCATTTGCTACTAGGAATAAATAGCTGAACAGTACTTGACTCCTATGAATTAGTCCAAGAGGCTAGCGATACAATAACTAAGCCATGTAGCCACTGATTTAGAAGTGAGGCCAAGTGGCCATTGATTCAGTAGGTGGCAGAATTGGTGGCAGCAATTGCACTTGTCTCAGAGTTAGGCACCGTTGGTTCAACATGTCGCATACAAACATGCCAACCGTTGAATACTGTTGTTGAAGGACTTCATATCATCTTGCTACTTTGGCAGATTACCATCCCAGTCAAGATACCTTGCCTGTTCCCTAACAGCAAGCCTAAAAGCTAAGGAGCTTCTACTCCTTCTCAACTCCGTTATAAAGGTTAATTATGGGACAAAAAAAAAATTGATGTCAACGACTTGTTTTCACTACTGAAGCTACACCAACCCTTTAGTTTGGACATGCACGGGAATGCGACAAGTCAGATACAAGCGACACACTGAATACCAGTTGCATAACAAAGATGAAACAAAACACCAAAGAAACTAGTAACTCTAACGTCACTGTGTACAATCGATACTGTTTGGATGTGATGTAGACATAGAACCTCCCCTCCAGTGCAGAGCATCGGTGTGCAGGCTTGGCAGGGCCGTGGCTCTCTCCGAACTGCTGCTGCGTCAAGATGTAGGCTGATGTAGGCCGCCAAGCGAAGCATTTCTGGCCCGCTTCTGCGTGGTCGCCTCTGTGGCGGGAGTGGCGGCGGCTGCTGCTGTCTGAGAGCACGGCGTGGCTCCTGGGACCTGAGGCGCGGTGGAACTGCACCGGGCTGCGTCGGTCTTGTGGTTGTGGTGTCTGACGCCTCTCTTTGCAGGAGGGGCAGTGAAGAACAGAGAACAGGCAACACTGGGGCATGGGAGCATCAGTGTCACCGACCTGCACTGACTTGGAAGATTTCTCTCGAATTCCTTGCGTAGAATGGCGTGAGAAACCGCAAGGCTTCTCCGCCCCCATGGCGGCCACTGAAGGCTCAAGCTGACTGATACATTGCTGACCGTGACGAGTAGCATTAGTCTGTGCTTGTTTCACACTCTCTTTGTCCACCGTGTCGACTGCACATAACCTCAATAAAGTTCTAGTCAACATCTCATTCATGTAAATATATTGTCCTCCCTGGACGGACCACTAAAGTTGATCAGCAAATACTAGAAATTTTCCACACCTTGCGAAATTGCCTTGATGTGGTGAATCGGTGTCAGTCATTTCTGAGTATCCTCCTACTGTTTTCTCTTGTCGGTAAATGTTACTTGTAAACCTTGATTTTCTTCTTATTAAGTTACACTTTCCGCCTTCACGTCTACGGTACTTCTTGTTCATAGTTTCCAGATTTGAATACAAGGAACAATAAGCATTCATTACCCAGCTAACGTTGCAGTGCTGGAAACATTCGCGTTCGGATGTAAATAAACGGGTGGTTTTCGTGTAATGCCTGGCACTCCACCTCCGTACACCAAGTCAGGAGAAAAGTGAAAACGTTGCAAAAAGTCTGCACCCAGCAGTGGCTCATTGTCATTGGCAATGTCGGCTTTCCACTAGAAAGGTGTATGTAGACCCACATCCGCTGTGCTAACGGTTGTACCGTAAAGTCTGAGAGTGTGTCGTTTTTGCAACTTGCAGCTGATAGGAGAGACTCCAAAACTTCTAAATGAGTTATTATTGTTGGAAGGATGCTCACCTCCCAGCCTGTGTCGGTGGGCAAATACTGAATCAAATTTTTGTCCAGGACATATAATCTGGAGAAGTCAGAATTAAACAAGATTGGCTCAGTCGCTTAGAATGTAGTTGGCAGTTTTTGTTATAGCAAGGTACTAACCATTTGCAATGTAACTCCCGAAACGTGAGTTACACCAGTACCAATGTGCCCGTTGTCAGTCGTAGCTTTGATCTGGGCCGGCCGAAGTGGCCGTGCGGTTAAAGGCGCTGCAGTCTGGAACCGCGAGACCGCTACGGTCGCAGGTTCGAATACTGCCTCGGGCATGGATGTTTGTGATGTCCTTAGGTTAATTAGGTTTAACTAGTTCTAAGTTCTAGGGGACTAATGACCTCAGCAGTTGAGTCCCATAGTGCTCAGAGCCATTTGAACCATTTTGAGCTTTGATCTGGCCTGCTGGGAACAGCTGTCCGTTGGATATCTCGTGAGCAGGCTGTTGCTTAAGAGCGGCATCCCTGCCGTGTCCGTCCATACATGCTAGGCTTTCTTCAACAACTCATTGCCGTGTCGGATAGGTTAAGGGCCGTAGCCATTGTAAGCTGTTGCTACGTCTATCGTAGTAACGACGCTGTTGCAGGAGTACAAAAATGCTATCAGCAACGTGCTACCTGGCTTCTTGCGTATCGCCTTCACGAGAAATCGAGTTAGTCTGAATTTGTGGAGGCAAATAAGTCCAACCATCTAGTCCAAAGTGTGTCGTCCAGCACGAGTGCTGCATATATTCACTCGCGTAAACGACTCCCGAGTTGGGAAGGTGTTCTTCCATTCAGATTCTATGACTAAACAACCACCTTTATCTGCTAGTTAGGCGTTTTGGATATTTTTGCAGAAAGGTAGCCTTTGTGTGTCGGTGTCTGGGGGTAACAGAATCGCATCATAAACACCGCTTAATAACTATATATGACGGTAGTATCCGTTCCCGAAAGAACAGTTACCGTCAATGACCATGCAGCTTTGCTAGAAATGAAATGATAATTAAATGGACACCCTAGCTGCAAGCAGGCGTTGATACATTTCATTGGGGACATGTTTAAAATGTGTGCCCAGACCGGGACTCGAACCCGGGATCTCCTGCTTACATGGCAGACGCTCTATCCATCTGAGCCACCGCGGGCACAGAGGATAGTGCGTCTGCGGGGACTTATCCCTTGCACGCTCCCTGTGAGATCCACATTCCCAACATGTCCACAACACTACATTCGCAGTGCGCCTAATAGATGTTTGCTCATCATACTCATTACTCGTGGCAGATTAATCTACCAGCCGGCCGAAGTGGCCTTTCGGTTAAAGGCGCTGCAGTCTGGAACCGCAAGACCGCTACGGTCGCAGGTTCGAATCCTGCCTCGGGCATGGATGTTAGTGATGTCCTTAGGTTAGTTAGGTTTAACTAGTTCTAAGTTCTAGGGGACTAATGACCTCAGCAGTTGAGTCCCATAGTGCTCAGAGCCATTTGAACCATTTTTTTTATCTACCAAGTCCCGTACGAGTTCGGGCATAGCGTGTGCGGTCGCACAAGAATGTCAAAGGCCGGGAACCCATATTTTTAACTATATATGACGGTAGTATCTGTTCCCGAAAGAACAGGGAAGGGATAAGTCCCGGGTTCGAGTCCCGGTCGGGGCACACATTTTCAACATGTCCCCAATGAAGTGTATCAACGCCTGCTTGCAGCTAGGGTGTCCATTTAATTATCATTTCACCGCTTAATAAGGCTGAAAACGTCGTTTGTAACATCGTTGCTAGGCAGAATAGTCTCCACAATAGCAAATCGTGTCCTTGGATGGCCGATTTGAAATGGAGGCGGTTTAGGTGGAGGACGCCACTTTGCAGAAATGTCATAGGAAACGTGTCCGTACGGCACTAAGTCGTGTAATTCCGCAGGCTTTGGCGTACGGATCCCCATTCATCGCGCGCTGCCCGAGAGAGAAACAGGAATTATTCTCGTGGAACCTAGCCGGCTGGCTCCACGTGGCGGGGGGAAACGGAACCAGTTGCATTGTTTCCGGGGCGGTAGCACAAAGAAATGGATGTGGGGCACTGTCGTGATGCTGTGAAATCGTACAAAGACCAGAATCAGTCAACGTGAACACTGTTCTATGAAAGATAGTCGTTTTCAAACTTTACTGTACACGTTGTCTTTTCAGTATCGTTCACAACTCGCCGAGATCCACTAAGACCACTAAGAATGTCACTGTGTTGGTAAAGTGGTCCAAGTAACATTTGTTCATTGAAATGATCCATTGCTTTAGTGGAGCTCTCCCTATCGTGTTCTCGAATGTAGCTGAAAACATCAGCGTATTTGTCAGTTATCACCGCTGTAGGAAATCCGTGTGAATGGGTATTCAGAATAACACGCACGAGATGTCAGATTGAAATTGTGATACTTTATGATATAATCAGTGGACCCAAGTGCAGACACGTCTGCATAATTCAGACACAAGAAACAGACTGACTCTGTCGCACAGCAAAGTTGAAAAAATGTGCCAAAGTACCTAGTAATTCTAATGCCGCTGCACACAATGGTGCAAACTGAATACCGTGTCCGATAGATGCGCCGATTGCAAGGCACACGTGAGGAGAGCGGTAGCGGTGGGCGCAGCTAGCAGACGATGTAGGGGAAGTGCCGAGCGCTGTAGGGGAAGTGCGGTTCTAAACTGAAGCCTACACTCACATTTTTTGAAAATATTAAGCGGAGCTCCTTCACGCCCACACTTGCATGGTGACCATTTGAAAAGATTTGTCACCTCTGCTTTGGTTAGTGTCTAAACAGAATTCCGCCACAAATGCAGCGATTTATTTTCGTTTCGCTTGTTAACAATTTGTAACTTCCAGAGAAGTGTGACGAGTGGCGAATTTCTCTTTTTGTCATGTTAAAATTTGCTTATTTTGCCGAAATTCAGCGAAGTTTACACAGTCTTACTTCATTAACGTGTTGTGCAGACGCAATAGCAAGAGAATTCTGAAACAGTGGTTTACTGAGTCCATTAAGTGAGGAACTAAGAAAAGTATGGTCAGTAACTTCTGAAAAAACACATCCCAGGTACAAATTAAATGTGTAATGACTTCACTTATGCTGTTCCAAAACCTATAACATTTCTTGTTTCACCAGCTATCGATGGCCCTTAAAAATTACATTCTTTCATCGAAAAAGTCTGCAATTAGTGCAATAACATGGTAAATAATGAAGTTTTCCGTACTAAACATACAACAGAATACTCTGTTCTTTGTGCGCTATCATTTTCGATGCTGCTACGGTCGCAGGTTCGAATCCTGCCTCGGGCATGGATGTGTGTGATGTCCTTAGGTTCGTTAGGTTTAAGTAGTTCTAAGTTCTAGGGGATTGATGACCATAGCAGTTGAGTCCCATAGTGCTCAGAGCCATTTGAACCATTTTCATTTTCGAAAACCTCTTTTCGATATTTCGATCCTTTTATGAAATATGGGAAATGTTGTGGATGTTTCACTCTGGCTTTGTCGCTGGCGCGGTGCGATCGCAAATGAGTGTGCCATGTCATTTCAGTTTTATCGAGATTGGTGACAGATAGAGACCTCCACCCAAAATTAAAGAAAACTTTAATATGTAGATCAATTTCATATGCAACAACATATTATGTAATGTACACCAAACGCAAAATCGTAGCAACCACTATTTTTCATTGTAAACTTTTTCAAACTTCGCGCAGCGTCTTACTTCCACGTAAATATTACACTGACTATGGCCATTAACGAAATGATGAGCACATCATAATGAAACTGAAATATAAAGCTACAAGTAAAGCAAAATTGATTTTTTTTTACAGAATAGTTACTGTAAAATCGTTTGAGAAAGACTGCAGGGCATGCACCTCGATCCTGTCGTCGCCGACTGTGCGAAAGTTGGCAAACGTTTGTCGGCCTCCCGAACGTACGAATGAACTCGCAAAGCGCTTTGGACGAAAAGTGGCCACTGCCCATGGGCAACCGTATCCTGCGTGGACTCTGCTATTAACGTTGTCTCTACTATGCACTTCTTGTTTATAATGTTATGCAAAAACTTCGGACGCACGAGTTTGGCTAAATAAAAATAAAATGGCTGTATTTTCTGAAAGTAAGAGGATTTTAAAATAGCCACTAGTTGTTTCTTGTCACAATAGATTCTTCTCCCGAAGGTAATCGATGTCACTGTTTCACTCCTCTATGTAAAATAGCTTTTACATTCTCCTGACACACTTTTCATTACATTCATTACTTGTCTTTTCTCTCTTCGTATTTTCCAATGACATTTACAGAGCCGTGTATCGTGATGCAGATATTTATCTGCTGGATGACCCCTTGTCCGCTGTTGACACACACGTCGGGAAACATCTGTTTGATGAATGCATCAACTCATATCTGAGTGGCAAGACAAGAATTTTGGTCACTCATCAACTCCAATATCTCCATGGCGCCGATAATATAGTGGTACTGAACAAGGTGTGTTGATTGCATCTGCAACGTATAAAGTAATTCGATTCCTGAGTTGATATTCGTCGCTAATGAGCATTTTGTTTCAGGGAAAAATAGAACATAAAGGAACTTTCCAGGAGATTCTCCAAAGCGGCGTTAGCTTTTCCAAACTGATATCTAGTGAAGAAGAGAGAGCAGAGTTGGAGGAATTTGGCATTTCACGAACGAAAAGCGGAAGAAATTCGCTTCAGGTATTGTTAGGCTTCAGTCAAAAAACTGTTGACTTTAGTTGCAGCCCCAATTACTTTTGCCACAAATATTTTTGTTTGTAACAGGATGAGCACAACAAGCTAAGACGATCGAAGCGTGTTGGATCACAAAAGAGTAACGTGCACGTCCTCGAGAGGCAAATTTCCCAGTTGGCTGAAGTGGTGAGTACTCATTTTGTCCACAAGCCATTAAATTCCTCCCACCGCTTTTCGTGGGCGTGTATAACAATGATTGAAACAGAAAACGAGATCGCCAGTATCATATCCCACCTCTTTTAAAAAGTAACAAAAAATATGTAAAAGGTTTAAAGTTCAAGAGTCTATCCCACAAAGAGCTTTTCCGTCTATGAACACCGAGACTGACCCGTTGATTAAAAGTGCAGTATGACTGTCGTGTACGGCTTAGATAAATGTTGCACAATTTGCCTAATCGTGGTATAACGGACAGAAGAAACTTTCCCAAAGGCTGTCACTTGCTCACAGTGATTTTTCATGATAGATTATAAAATGTTTCGTTCCACAGGCTCTTGGCGAGGAAATATTGATGTACTGAAAACTCGACATGAAAATCATTTACAGAATGAACTATTAACTTGAGAACTGATAATATTACATTCGATGTTCATTTCAAGTATGCGAAACATTCACATTTGTATACCAAATCGGACAATTTGAATACGTTTCCTTTACAATTTAATAATTTCAGAAACATTGTGATGGTTGGTTCTATGAGGAGGAGATTAGTGTTTAACATCTCGTCGACAACGAGGTCAGTAGAGACGGAGTACAAGCTCGGATTAGGGGAGGATGGGGAAGGAAAGCAGCAGTACACTCTCAAAGGAACCATTCCGACATTTGCCTGAGGCGATTTAGGGAAAAATTGGTAGGTTCTAAATATCTGATGTTTGATAACCATGTGACGTATATTTACTGACTTTCAGGTCTCTAATTGGCTAACTAAATAGATACAGCATGTTAGGTGGCAATTAAGAATTGAACAAACCGCAAAAATCGATTTTAAGGCACCTGAAATCGTTTGAAAAAGAAAGGATAAGCGTCCCTTTATGGGGTACAGTGTCCTCGGGGATATTCCAATGGGCCTCCACTGTATTTAAATCGGCTGTGGTGGCCACTACAACATCTAAATGTAAACATAGGAAAGTGAAACGAAACAATGCCCAGACATTAACAGCCAAGATTAATGAAAAGAAAAGTTTACAAAATCCACCTATGTCTGCTTCAGCGCTGCGGCTCACAATTGTGTACCTGGTAGGGGGTTCGTCAAACCACCTTCAAGGTATTTTTCTACCATTCCACTCTCAAACAGCTTTCGGTAAAAACAACCACTTCAATCTTTCTTTACGAGCTCTGGTTTTCTTATTTTATTATGATGATCACTTCTCCCTGTACAGGTAGGCGCCAGCAAAATATTTTCGTATTTGGAACAAAAAGTAGATGATTTAAATTTCTGGAAAAGATCCTGCCACAAGGAAAAAAAGTCATTGTGTTATAGATTGCCACCCCAACTCGCATATCATCTGTGGCAATCTCTTCCCTATTTCGAGATAATACAAAGCGAACTGCCCTTCGAACTTTTTCGGTGTCCTCTGTCAGTCCTACCTGATGTGGTCCTACCCTGTCGTAGTGGCCCCTTATCTGTTAGGGGGCCCGCACAGCAGACAACCGAGGTGGGCTGCCGACCTATTTTCAAGCGCTACGATCAAAACATCGCCAGTGGACGTAAACATGAACAAACCTTCCGCATAAACACGGCACTACTTCGTGAGAAGCCATGTGACAGACTCCCAACAATTGGAACTAATGTGACTACGTGTAGCACTCCGCCGAATCGGTGTTATAAGAATGCCAACAGATTGAGACCGGCAGTGAGTAACTACAGCTAGGACAACTCCAGCCAATAACTGCTCCAGCTTTAGCCTAGTAGACCCGTCGTAGCCTTCAATAGAAAGTTGTATCTTGCTGGACGCAACGCCACTCATAATTGTGTAGCGTAGTATTTTGGTAATTATTTATTTTCATTGCATTGTACTCTTCTCTGCCTTTTGCCATCACAAGAGTTGTCGTGTTTCTTGTAGTTCTTGCGTTTGGAAATTAGTGCACACCGAGAAGGCGTTTCAGTTAAATATAGCGTGTTCAGACTTGTTTGTTAGTTCTTTCCTGCCGACTGCAGGACACTACACACCCCGCACAGTAATACTCCAAAAGAGGACGGACAAGTGTAAACAAAGCAGTATATTTAGTAGACCTGTTCCGTGTTCTAAGTGTTTCCAAGACATCGCAGTACTGCACTTAGACGAGCAGGCGTAGTTTGTTACGTAAAGCTCATTTCCTATGAAGATACTCGCAAGATAAATTTGCTAGGAAGCTCGTTGATGTAGTAAAACACGGCCACCAATTATTTCTTCAATGTTCCCTAAAACTTAACATTATTAGCAGGTATACTTTTTATGGTTGGTGGCAAATGTAAAATTGTATATACCAAAACAATTGGCAGCTTTATAGTCCAAGAAGGCGCCTTTTTGAGTATGATTCTTATTCCTGTCACTGATCTTCTGAAATAAGGAAAGTTACGTAATACTTATTAAAAACTTCATTTATAAGTAAATATGCTGAGAAGTATTTGCTTAGCATACCGAATTCTTTGAATAGAATTCTGCATGATTTTTTAAAATTGATAGCGCAGTTAATTCGTACAACACGCCTTTAGAGTCAAGTTCGGCTTGGGGATTCACTCAAAACCATGACAAGATATAATGTGTGAAATGAAAAATTATCAGTATGCCAATTTGTTGTGTCTGGAAATATTCACTGTGAAAATCTAGTATTGTATAGGCGAGCAGTACATTCCTGCTAAGCTTCAAATCTCGTTAGATACATTACTAGCTCCTGACTGGTCTTTAATTGGTATGTAATATATCTGCTGTTTTGTGGACACTTTACACATTCAATGCACTGTATGCTTCCAGCTTTCTCATACATCATATGTATTGACATAATCTCTGTATTTTGATTTTCAATCTTTTACGTAATTCCATCTTACGGCAGTGCCAAATATGTAATCGACAAAATTTGTGATGTAATTTTACTAATCACATTTATTTTTGTAAAATTTTCAGAACTAGAGATGCAAGATAATTCAATGTAATCATCATTGTGCAAACTACAGAACTGGGCTTGTGTTCATAAAACTGTATACCTTTTGTAGCATACGCAGGCAACATTGTTTTCAGAACGTAATTATGGACGAGACTGGAAAGCCACATAGAGATCCGGCGGAGCAGGACAACAGCGAGAAGGTGCTGGACACGGAGGTCACGTGGTCGACCGTCTGGCTGTACTACAGGGCGGCCGGGGGCGTGGGGCTGGTGCTCTCTATGGCCGCCCTGCTACTCATATCGCAGGTCATCAACAGCGCCTCCGATTACGTCGTAACCTACTGGTAAGGGAGCACTCAACGCTACTTTTCAGCAAGTAATTGTCAACATACCGTACAAAAATTCATGCACTATTTTGATATTGGACTCACTTTGAAAAGGTTTGAGGTCGAAAACCCATGTCGTTTTTCCAGATTTAGATTTACCAACGTTTACGTAAAATAATGCGTTATATCCTGTGAAAAATTCGGCGCCAATTTCCTTCCTCGTCGTTGACTAATCGGAGCTTATGTTCCATTTCTAATGAACTGGTGTCGACTGGACGTTAAGGCTGAATATTACTTCTTCCATTTTTTTCAGGAAATTCAGAATAAATATGACCTATTAAACAGCTTGTGGTCACCAGTGTAGCACAGCACTTCAATTAAAAGAGATCGAAAAAACAGTTGCTAGCTTACAAGATGATCTGGTGGTATGTTGATGTGGAAATTACCTGTGATTAAATTCTGCAGGAATGACTCCTGACACAGAACCACCTTTAAGACACAATACTAATATCTGTGTGCAATGAACTGTGACAGAAGCCAGAACAACAGGGGTCTGACGTACAAGGACATGTATTGAAAGTATGAAATAGTGTATTGATAATGGCTAGGCACTAGCCGCAATCTAGATTTGGTTTAATAAAAACTGAAAGGAGAAGAAGACTGATTGCTGTTCTCCATCATTTTGAAATATTTAAACGGACATTAATACTATGCAGCCTTAGTAGTGAAGCCAAAGATAGTAACTTGTGACAAACCAATAAACTATATGGAATGCGCCGCAAACAGGATTACAATTATTAAATGGACAAGGTATCTTCTCTACTGAAATGGAAAAGATTATTCATTGAAACAATTAATTTATTGTAGTAGATATTTGTATGAAGTATGATGTTCCAACGTAATGCTGCAAAACAAACAGAGATCCAATAAAACACATATAAATGACAATTACATCAATAATAATGGTTGGTTGACAATATTGGCATGGAGGATTGGAATTATCAATGCGACACCTCCTGTGTGTATAAACATTAACGCTATCTGACTATGTTCTACATCACAGTGATTGTGAATGGCTAAACTGTAATGCTTTGTCTCATGTGTAATAGGATGACCAGAGCGGGTGGTGTGGTTGGGGTGGTAGGGCGTGGATGGGTAGAAGAAGATGGCTGTTCTTAGCAATCTTCCTCTTTATTGTTGGTTCTACCAATACATTTTCCAGTAGCTCAACCCCACCGCTCATGTCGTGGTGATGTGCTGATGCGTGCAGCCCGGGGAACACGACACCATGCTCGGTCAGCAGCTGCGCAGGCGATAGGAGGTTAGCAGCATGGGGCCCGGCCTGGTTCGCCTCCTGCAGACGCTGCGGCTCGTGACTACGCCGGGAGTCGCCAGTGCAGTAGCGGGCAATGCCCTCTGCCGGCCGGTCCTCGGGGTCAGTGTCACTGGTGACGATGACGTGACAGCGACCGAACGCCCAATCAGTCGCACCGATGCCGACGCCCACCTCTGATGCCCTTAAATGGTGCAGACCGCTGCTGAATCCGCCGGTTACGCGGCGATGTGTTTATTAGAATGTTCTCGATGAGTTGGCTAACGCAACCGCGCCACACGCGGCCCGCGCCTGTGTAATTCTGCTAATGCTGCGTCCTGGCTGTTGATGGCTGCCGCGCACGTACACACGTACCGACGCTCGTTGCAAAACTGTGTCACCTGGGTAACGCGCCGGCCAGCCTTCGTCTGCCGTCTGCCGTGAGGCTGGCACATCGCGCACTGAAACACACTAAATCACAATTTCGCATCATATTTCATAAAAATAACCGCTTGTCCTCTACATATGGATCAAGCGAACAAATGCTGCTGCAAATCGAAAGAACACATCGCTGAGGTTGTAAGGCAACACAGAAACTTCCCTGTGTGCTGAAGCTGCAAAAATGCTCACCACAAACACCTCCGATAGTGGGCAAACACGGTGCTCAGCACTACCAAAAACTTCAATCCTCAGATTCGAACACTGGACTCTGTCTCGACCGCCACTTCCGGGAAAACTCTGTGATGTGTCCACCATGCCATAACCGAACACTCTCTCTTCTAGATTGGTATCCTGCCACTATCTTCCAAAAAAACACTCCAACTGGAGTATGTCAAATTTTCAGCATACTTGGGAAATCAATTTGCGTGTGAACCAAAACGCCTAAAAAAATAAAAAATAAATAAAAAACCAGCTGCGTTGGCCACTACAAACTGTACAGGGAACAATTCTGAAGGCGGCAGCCCATCATGCGGGAGGCCCTGAAAATTGGAAAAAGCACTCTAGCTGGTAGTGCACACAACACAGCGTCCTGCACTAACAGCAGGACACCCCTGGTCGCTTGGCGACTCCCTGTGGCCTTGCCCCTGTGCGCAAGCCTTGCTCTATGAGTAAAGGAGACCACCAGCCCCCGCACAGTCAACAGAAGGAAAAAGACGCATCACCTCCGATTACCCAGTGGAAACGGATGCTGAGTCACACAGCACTATCAATCTATTTCATTAAACTTCATAACAGTAACAGAAATAAAAGCGAAGCACGCCCTTAAGGCTTTTCATCTTTCAAGTAATGAAATAATGTAGATGTGTATTGTTACTTGACAATACATTCGATGTGTGTTCTTTACTTCAGATTTAGAACATTTTCATGTCAACTTTCCACGTCAGTTCCAAATTACTCGGTACAATGGCACTAAAAACATTGAAAAAAATGGAAATAAAAATCATTTGCCAGCAGCCATAGAAACATTTCTAGAACTTCTGCAGTCTTACAAACATTAAACATGTAGTAATGTATTTACTTTCTAATTTTTACACATCATATAGGCATATGTACGAGTATCTCTATCATTATTTTCTGGCGTAGTGAGGTGATGCAGCATTTAGCACAGTGGACTCTCATAGGGGGACATGACAGTTCAAATCCCCATGCTGCTAACGAGATAAACACTGCCCTGGTTTCTATATACGACTTAACGGCAAAGGTCGCTTGGAAGAGACACCGACAATTTTCCATCCTTCTCTAATCCAAGCTTGTAGACCGTCTCTAATGACCCTGACGTTAACTCGAGGTTAAACACTCTTTTTCTTCCTTTTCCTTCATTGTTTTCTGCACTGTAACATAGCTGGCAGACCAGCGTTGTGGAATGAGTTGAAGCCCTGTTGTGTGCCGCATACGGCTGCAAATATTGCATTAGAGAAACCGGCGCAGTTTCAGCACATCTTCGTATGAGATATCTGTGACAGCTTTTTGTCTTTGTGGCGAAAACAAACGACTCGATAATCACATTAGACTCAATTTGTAGCCAACCGTTCAGGCTATGATTATGTCGCCAGTGTTTTATGAGATTGACCGGTTAATCAGACCCACACATACGTATGTTATATCTCTGTGTTGAGTTGTACCCGATGTCTGAATAGTGGCTACCTGAGATGAATTGTGTGAGTGAAGTCTGCTGGCAGCGTGGCACTTGTACGTTGGTAGCGGAGGAAATTACTTTCGCAATGCGTCACGTGCAACCGTTCCTCATAGATGCTCATTTGCTGTTTTATCATCCGTGGTTGAAATTTATTTTTTCAGTCCATTTACACCCAGTTCTTATGTGAACCTGTTGTACCAACACAGTGTGGCCTTGGAAAACTTTGCGCAGCCACACACTACAGAGACTACTGAAGATCACGCCCTTTATACGCAGCCGCACCTGAGAAAAAGTGGAACGTTGTGCCGAAAAACTGCATTGCAATAAGAAGTGGACAGAGACAGACAGAGATGTAAACATTCCCTCTTTGCTGAAAGTGCCATGAAAGCAGTAATTTGAAAAACCACCGTTTTGTTGGATCAATATCGGGAAAACGTTATGGGTTTCAGTACTACGGCGTGCAGACGTCATAAGCCTCGAGAGGTATTAATGTTTTCCTGGTTCTCGCTGTATAAGCTAGTGAATAAATGGGAACAATTAATTTTGTCAAGATTCATTTCTGCACCAATAGTGAAGAAAAGGGCTGTAAAATTAACGACGAAGATCTGAATCGAATGTTTGTGGCACTCTCAAGCAATCTACCTTCTACAAATTATTCATTGAACTTAACTTTTCGTACCGGTCCTCCTTATGTCGAACAACTTGTTGCCACCAATCAGCGATTGATCGGATGTTCTCCTCTTCTTAAATTGTAATCAGTCCCATTTAATGCTTCCCATCAGTTGTATTCTTCATTTCATATTTTACGTGCGTTTGAAATCCTCTTAGTAAAGTTAGTTCAGTAATTGCACAAGTATATCTCAACTGTTTATTTCGCTACAGAAGTAAAGTAATTTACTAGTTTTAGTGCTGACACTCAAATTTCGGTAATGAAATGAAAAATATCGTACGGTTTCACTGCCGGCAGACCCCATCTGGCGCAGTTCGGCCGCTTGGTGCAAGTCCTTCTGTTCGGTAAATCATCACTTTGATTGTTAATTTACTAAAAATCTGTAGTCAAAAAATGTGAATGCAGTAAATATCATGTGTCAGAATATGCATTTTTCAAGGATTACCATGTATTGGTTGTTTCCTGACTGACACACACGTAGCCAAAGGTCCCCGGACGCCTAATGTCTCTCTGTAGTTCGGAAACGTACCTGACGAATGTAAAATCCAGACAATTTCCGTCTGTTGAAATCCAGAACCGTGAACACAATCCGCGAAAAGCTGTCAGTGGTTCAATAGGTAAAACGACATTGCGCACCTTACCTATTCGTCAGATCTTTGGGAGTGAGTACGACTACTGAACATATTTTTTCCAATAGCTATTCAGTAATGGAGCTGTCTTAACAATGTTATCTTTTGCTTGACGTTTCCAGAGCTACGAATAAGAAACGGTGCATACGGAGCGTGACGATAGTCTCATTTCAAATCGCCAACGGCTTGCCACATTGGTCACATCAGTTCATACTCGATGCAACGTTCGGCTTGGATGGGTGACCACCCGTTGGTTTCAAGTACGCGCAAGTCGCCGAAATGGCGTCCAATTGAAAGATCTGTACCAGGCCGTGGAGCCACAAGACTTTCTTTTCAGTTTACAAATGAGCTATTGTCGTAGTATCGGAAGCCAATTACCACTCTCTCGCTTTCAAGTTTTAGACACAGAAATCTGGGAATAAAAACTTCTTGATTGTTCTTGATGTTGAATCTGTGACTGGAGATACCCCATGCAACCATAAATGGGTGTCCTAACACTCAACATGAGCGTCCATCTTTCGTCTCATTATCTTGTAGTCGGTCTGCCACAGCGTATTACACTATCGACATTGTTCGCAGGTCTAGTACGGAGGTGCTGAGGACGTCCCTGCAGCTGCAGCTGGAACAGGCCGGCGGCCGCAACCACACGCTGTCTGTGGAGCTGGCGTCGCTGCCCCCCAGCGAGTTCTTCCTGGAGCTGTACGGCGGCCTCGTGCTGGGCTGCATCCTGCTTTCACAGGTCCGGTGCGTGGCCTTCTTCAACATGTGCATGAGGGCGTCGCGAAACCTGCACAACACCATGTTCAACTGCATACTGAGGGCCCCTATGCATTTCTTCGACACGAACCCCTCTGGCAGAATACTCAATAGATTTTCTAAGGATATGGGATCCATCGACGAAATGCTGCCACAGTTTAAAATTAGTATGATTCAGGTATGCCTCATTACTCCTTCTAAAACGTCCTCTGCATCAGCCAACTAAGACTAGTGTGAACTTGTGCAATGGAGGGTGGGCCGGGGTGGCTGAGCGGTTCTGGACACTACAGTCTGGAACCGCGCGACGGTCGCAGGTTCGAATCCGGCCTCGGGCATGGATGTGTGTGATATCCTTAGATTAGTTAGGTTTAAGTAGTTATAAGTTCTAGGCGTCTGATGACCTCAGAAGTTAAGTCACATAGTGCTCAGATCCATTTGAACCATTTTGCAATGGAGGGGCCATTCTGGTTCACTTTCTGTCGTGCCTTAGATAAATATACAAAAATTCATAAATAGTAGCCCAATAGGCTGTTACGTACTGTACATTTCTAAATATGGATTTTGGTATGAGGTAAAGTAAGAATTTCCTCAAAACTCATCGTGGCTCTTTTGGAGTGCTGGTACGAAGCATCAAGAGCTGAGAGCTGCTTAATCCAAAATATAAATTTTAACTTTTGTCAAACAGAGACCGGTTTTGATCTATGTAGGTTTAGCAGGGATAATACGACGGGCATTCAATAAGTAATGAAACACTTAATTTTTTCACAGCCAATTTAGGTTGAAAAATGCGGAATTTGTTGTAGGACATCGTGGAGTGTTGGTGTTGCAGTCCCTATGGTTTCATAATGTTCCGATTCGTGGTACCGTTACAACTCTGTCTGGACAAGCCTCAGAAGGTCCAACGGTACCGACCGACCGCCGTGTCATCCTCAACCGGTAGACATCACTGGATGCGGATATGGAGGGTATGTGGTCACTACACCACTCTCCCAGCCATTGTCAGTATTCATGACCGGAGGCACTACTTCTCTATCAATAACTTCCTCAGTTGGCTTCACAGTGACTGATTGCATTTCATTTGCCAACACCAAGTGCTAGCCAACCCACACAGGGCTTTACTTGGGTGAACTTACGGTAACCGCTGTTACCACCTAGCTTGCAAAACGACGTCTGTAGCAGAATTGTGTTCCAAGCAGACTGTCATCGAGATTTTGGCGGAAAACAAGAGCATCGCAGATATTTGTAGGTGCTTGCAGAATATCTACAGAGACTTGGCAATGAACAAAATCACGATGAGTTGTTGCTCGAAGCATCTGTCATCGTCGCAACAAAGTCCTACAAACCTGTCCACTCTCGTGTGCAAGCCGGTCGCACGCAGCTGTGACTTATACGAAGTTGGAACGAGCAGATATTCTCAATTGAGGTGATCAACGAATCACAATCAGACACCTCGCTCCTCCACTGCACGTCTCTGTTGGCATTGCTGACACACTCGTCCGCGAGTTTGGGTACACAAAAGTGTGTACATTTTGAATTTCTCGCTGCCTAACAGAAGTCCATAGACAGCAACAGAGAACCATCTGCACGGAATTCATTGCTTGTTACAAGTCTGATGGTGAAAATTTTTTGTCGAAAATCGGTCACAGGTGATAGTAGTAGGGAGATGCCCTTATCACTCCAATTTTGATATCAAATTGAAATGCAACTAAATTAAACTGATCAATCGGTCAACCCGCACACCCTGCCCCGCCCCCAACCACACCCATCCCCGCCCCAGACCACGCCCGCCCCCACCCCTAGATGACATCACGTGTTTTTCTCAGCCTGCACGTACGCCCCAGCCCCCCACCCGCTCCCCTCTCCCCCTACTCTAACCTACCCTGTTTGTTGTTGTTGTTGTTATGGTCTTAAGTCCTGAGACTGGTTTGATGCAGCTCTCCATGCTACTCTATCTTGTGCAAGCTTCTTCATCTCTCAGTACGTACTGCAGCCTACATCCTTCTGAATCTGCTTAGTGTATTCATCTCTTGGTCTCCCTCTACGATTTTTAGCCTCCACGCTGCCCTCCAATACTAAATTGGTGATCCCTTGCTGCCTCAGAACATGTCCTACCAACCGATCCCCTCTTCAAGTTGTGCCACAAACTCCTCTACTCCCCAACCCTATTCAGCACCTCCTCATTAGTTATGTGATCTACCCATCTAATCTTCAGCATTCTTCTGTAGCACCACATTTCGAATGCTTCTATTCTCTTCTTGTCTAAACTATTTATCGTCCATGTTTCACTTCTGTACATGGCTACACTCCATACAAATACTTTCAGAAACGACTTCCTGACACTTAAATCTATACTCGATGTTAACAAATTTCTCTTCTTCAGAAAGGCTTTCCTTGCCATTGCCAGTCTACATTTTATATCCTCTCTACTTCGACCATCATCAGTTACTTTGCTCCCCAAATAGCGAAACTCCTTTACTACTTTAAGTGTCTTATTTCCAAATCTACTTCCCTCAGCATCACCCTACTTAATTCGACTACATTCCATTATCCTCGTTTTGCTTTTGTTGATGTTCATCTTATATCCTCCTTTCAAAAAACTGTCCATTCCGTTCAACTGCTCTTCCAAGTCCTTTGCTGTCTCTGACAGAATTACAATGTCATCGGCGAACCTCAAAGTTTTTATTTCTTCTCCATGGATTTTAATACCTACTCCAAATTTTTCTTTTGTTTCCTTTACTGCATGCTCAATATACAGATTGAATAGCATCGGGGGAAGGCTACAACCATGTCTCACACCCTTCAAAACCACTGCTTCCCTTTCATGCCCCTCGACTCTTATTACTGCCATCTGGTTTCTGTACAAATTGTAAATAGCCTTTCGCTCCCTGTATTTTACCCCTGCCACCTTTAGAATTTGAAAGAGAATATTCCAGTCAACATTGTCAAAAGCTTTCTCTAAGGCTACAAATGCTAGAAACGAAGGTTTGCCTTTCCTTAATCTTTCTTCTAAGATAAGTCGTAAGGTCAGTATTGCCTCACGTGTTCCAACATTTCTACGGAATCCAAACTGATCTTCCCCGAGGTCCGCTTCTACCAGTTTTTCCATTCGTGTGTAAAGAATTCGTGTTAGTATTTTGCAGCTGTGACTTATTAAACTGATAGTTCGGTAATTTTCTCATCTGTCAACACCTGCTTTCTTTGGGATTGGAATTATTATATTCTTCTTGAAGTCTGAGAGTATTTCGCCTGTCTCGTACATCTTGCTCACCAGATGGTGGAGTTTTGTCAGGACTGGCTCTCCCAAGGCCGTCAGTAGTTCTAATGGAATGTTGTCTACTCCCGGGGCCTTGTTTCGACTCAGGTCTTTCAGTGCTCTGTCAAACTCTTCACGCAGTATCGTATCTCCCATTTCATCTTCATCTACATCCTCTTCCATTTGCATAATATTGTCCTCAAGTACATCGCCATTGTATAGACCCTCTATATACTCCTTCCACCTTTCTGCTTTCCCTTCTTTGCTTAGAACTGGGTTTCCATCTGAGCTCTTGATATTTATACAAGTGGTTCCCCTTTCTCCAAAGGTCTCTTTAATTTTCCTGTAGGCAGTATCGATCTTACCCCTAGTGAGATAAACCTCTACATCCTTACATTTGTCCTCTAGCCATGCCTGCTTAGCCATTTTTCACTTCCTGTCGATCTCATTTTTGAGATTTTGTATTCCTTGTTGCCTGCTTCTGTTGCTGTATTTTTATATTTTCTCCCTTCATCAGTTAAATTCAATATTTCTTCTGTTACCCAAGGATTTCTACTAGCCCTCGTCTTTTTACCTACTGGAACAAACACTGGTAGCAGTTACTTCTGTAAAATATCTGGGAGTATGCGTGCGGAACGATTTGAAATGGAATGATCATATAAAATTAATTGTTAGTAAGGCGGGTATCAGGTTGAGATTCATTGCGAGAGTCCTTAGAAAATGTACTCCATCAACAAAGGAGGTGGCTTACAAAATACTCGTTCGACCTGTTGTTGTTGTTGTTGTTGTGGTCTTCAGTCCTATTAGCAGGAATTTCGAATTTTGTCGGGAATTTTTTTGTCCTATGGCTGTGCTGGCATTCCACCCCAGCCCTCACCCAGGAATTGACAGGAAATTAACATTGGAAGTTCCCTTTCCGGGTCTCGAAACCTGGTCCTCCTGGATAGAAAGTCCAAGTGCACCCACCAACACATGGAAACTGTTCAGATGCAGGAGAGGAAGGTTAAGTTAACGTACTTTATTTATTTTCACCAGGAAAATGAAGTAAAGGCAGGTCGTAATTAGGTAATTAAACATAAAACCGCGCAAGGGGTAGCTACATGGTCTGAGGACCATTCCCACAGTTCATGCGGCCGCGCCCATCGGAGGTTGGAGTCCGCCCATAGGCATGGGTTCGTATGTTGTATTTGGTGTAAGTTAGTTTTAAGTTAGATTAAATAGTGTGTAAGCCTAGGGACGAATGACCTCAGTAGTTTGGCCTCACTGGAATTTGCCACAAATTTCCAATTTAAACGTAAAGATTGGGCCTAATTACACAACTATATGCATAGTGCTACACAAAGACGCATAAAATCGCAATCCAACTCAAAAACTGACGATGCCATACAACTGGAGTCATCCTGCTGGAAAAAAATTCGCAATGCCACTCGAAACTAGCAGCAGACACACTCAAACTGTACCCTTCACCTACAAGCTGGTAGGAAAAAGGCCTGGGATGTAACATACTATATTTATTCTTTTTGGTGGGAGATGCTGATCAACTGATGAGATGCTGGTGTTGGACAAAGAGCAGTTTAAAAAGTGCATTACCTATGACTACACAGTATCTACTGTTGTTTGACGTCAGAGTTCGCTACAGACGCCTACTCACAAACCACCCTGCAGCCAAGGTAACCGAAACCAATACATGATACCGTAACTCATGGAAAAAATGCGTCACAGTTCTAATTACACTTTGAAATTGCCGTGAGAAAACCAGCACTCGTAATGAACGGGTCATAATGTAGCACATATACTGGAGAAAATCGTTGTCCTAAAAGACTGCAAAGTTGGCGGTAGTTGAACGTGCGTTCTCCTCGACGTACAACCACCAACTGCTGAAAATCGAGGCCCTCTTACACCCCGTCCGTCATGCCGTCAGGCTTTTCCTAACCACCAGCTGCTCCGCCGAACGCCTCGCGGTACGCGCTGGCTGCTGTCCGCACAAAGCTTTCCACCCTCTGCTGTTTTTCTGCCACCCCTCTGCGACCACTGGTCTTCAACCATCTAGCCGCCTAAAGGCGACGCTCCACCACCAACACAAAATCGTGTATTGTCAACTAAACAATAGGAGATAAAAAGATGGCTGAGTCAAGTGCAATTTGTTCGTCTAAAATATAGCGACAGCGCCCCCACACTTTGCCCCTATAGTTAGAGCACGTCCGTGTCTGGCAACCACCCCAGTAGACACGCCGCTCTCGCCTCCAGCAGCCTGCCATTTTTCAATGGTGAACAATCGGCTGCTTGCGAAACAGGAAGCCTTCCGCCTAAAGCAGCTGCAGCCTCACACTGCAGTGTCTTCAGTACAATGCGGGCATTGTTGGGTGTTCAGCTACACATACAATAGAGAGCAGTTCCCGCATCCCTCAGAACAAAACCATGATAAATGATAGCTATCCCCCAACTGTGGCCTGTTTGTCTAAAGGAACAGCTGTGACCTCTTAGGGAAGTCGACCATCACGCCTTTCAGCGCACTGGGCATTTGTATTTAACATCAATGCGAATCCTACGATAAAGCAACTATTAAAAACGCAAAACACAATAATGATAATAATAATAAATGTCCTCTTTCACGAAAACAGGCACAGTCCATTTTCTTTTAGTTTTATGGATATGCACAGAATACTGTTTTAGCTTCGTGTGTTCCTACACAAAATAAATGAGTCATTTTGTTGTCTACTCTAATCCAAAATTTTATCTTAGTGAGCATGAGCAGAAAAAAAAGACTCAAATAATAATGATCTACAAGTGAACAAAGTCAGGAATAGATACGATTGATAAGATGCCTAGACATTATTCAGTGAAATGTGGAACAAGAAGGTGGTCATTTGTTGCATTTTTTATATACTAGATTTAGCTTTCCTCAATGCTTACGCTCTATATTGTAAATTTTTACGTGATATGAGAAGTAAAAATTCAAAAAGAGAATTCCTCTCAGAACTATGAAAAGAACTAGCGAAACCTCACATTGAACGACGAATCCTGTCTCCCCAGTGCAGAACACAAAGCATTCGTTCAGCAATAATATCTTCAGGGTGCAAGGATCTTCTAAAGGGAAAACAACACGATAACCAGGAATTCCAAACCTGAAAAGAAAATGGAGTGATTCCTGTCAAAGGACAAGAAAGTGAATCAACAGTATGATGGGTGTCACAAGTTCGTCTGGAAAGAACACTATAAGTAGGCTGTTTATGTGTCTATATGTTGACAGTGCTTTGTAGCGCTCTGCGTTAATAATTCTGACAGCGATGTCCGCACTCTGTAAGAGACTCTGTGGCTGGTCGGACTAGCAGTTGGAGGTGAACCGCCAACAGTGGTGGAAGTAGGGAGTGAATAGCCAGCGTTGATGGAGATTAGAGGTTTGAAGTGTTAGCGCGAGCGGACGATCTGTACGTGTGTCCTTCATGGAAATGTAATTTGTCGACGATTATATAATTTTTGGAACTGGATGTTACGGTCGATAATATAAGTTTTGAAGTGGTTGTCACATTATTAAGGTAAATACAGTGTTTGCTCTGCAACAAAATCTTTCCTTTGCTAACCATATGCCTATTAGTAATTAGAGCCTTTATAAGTTAGAATGTTTTATTTAGGTGGCAGTATTGGTGCTTGCGGCATTTCTGTTGTTCGTGTAATGAAGATTCTCTGTGGGGTAAGTGACTTATTGTTAGGATTTCTTCTTATTCAGGGCCATTCTTTTGTATTAATTATTTGAAGTCAGGTTAATTATAAAGCAGTCAGATCGCGTTACGGTTGAATATTGTGGGTAATTAATGAATAGGAAAAGTTTGAGTTCTGTTTGTCAGGGCAGATTCTGTAGGTCAGATATGAAATGATAAAGACAAGCGAAGAGACAGTGCGTTCAGTTTAACTCAGCAGTGTAAGCAGGTTTACTTGCATTCAATTTCACTCAGCAGTTTAAGAACATTGACCAAGCATTGAACAGTTTAAGTAAAATCATGTTTAGAAGTTTCACTTTCTCGGTCATTTCAGTTTAAGTAAAAATTTAATTAAGAAGTTTCAACATGCTAGGATAAGTGTGTTGTGTAATGATAGTCCGTCATATGACACGGAGAGCGAGTAGGAGGAGTGTATTTCTAATAAAATTCCATTTAAATGATATTACAAATAATATTAATAATTTACAGTATGGTTATGTAGTGTGTGGGTTATGAATATTTTGTGATAAAATAATTTTTGGAACTAACTAAACTAAACTAAATATGTTTTCAAATTTCAAACAAAAGTAGTAAATAATTAGTACTTATATGTAACTTAATTATATTAAGAAATAATGGAGTTGAAATATCAACATCATGCATATGTTTCTCAATAAATTAAAATTAATTTTGTGGACAAGTTTAAAATTTTATAGCTATAAAGTTGCTTGAATTACTTTGGGGTCAAAAAAGACTCCAGGCATACAATATATTTTTCCAGTGGTGATGCCATGCGAGGGTTAATCAGTTATAGCAGTCCTTGTAATAGTACCTCCTTTAAGACTTCAATGCGTCTCTCTCTTTCTCGGTATATCGAAAAAAAAAAATTACCGTCTGCGTGTTGTCACTGAGCATATTGCATATACCGTATCGATCCATTGGAGGTGGAGGCCAGTGCTCGGAGTCCTTTGCGCAGATCTGCACTAATTTTTGTCGTCTGTACTGGAGGAAGACTATATCCAGGAAACAATCATACGAAAGGCATCCTGTATTGTTCCCTCATAAGCAGTGTAAATATCTTTAATTCCCTTTACGGCAATCACAGTTTTCCGTGTCAAATCCATACCTTCCCTTACGGCAGGACATAATCATTTTCTTTGCACATGTCGGAACATCCACATACTTTATAAGACTGCTGAACAAGGCGAATCTATCACGCATCCCCTACTACTGCTAGTAGTAGTACTACTAAGTATAATACTTCACCAATAACTGAATGCTGGCAACTGAGTGAAAATGAGCTATGGGTGGACATGTCTCATACGTTTTAATTTAATTTTATCCATATTTTGCAGCTTAAAACATGACTGTATTCAAAACATTGGAGGTATGAATTAAACAACGCCTTCAGTCAGAACGTTTTCGTGTTTTATTAACTACACGATGCATTTCGGACCCTGTGGGTCCATCGTCAGATGTAATTTGTCTTAAGACATGTTTTATTTCTTCTCCTTAATGAGATGAATGCATATTCCTGTCACGAAAAGGTTTAAAGTTAGCTTATGAATTTCGTAAGTCGAACGCGGAAAATATATGCAAAATAGTGGAAAATGAACAGTGTAAACTTACCACATAATCCAAGGAAGGCATTTTTAACGTTTTAGCACCGGAAAAACGACGGAGGAAAGAATGTTTGCCGGTGTTAAAACGTTAAAAATGCTTTCCTTGGATTATGTGGTAAGTTTACACTGTTCATTTTATACTATTTTGCACATATTTTTTGCGTTTGACTTACGAAATTCATAACCTAACATTAAACCTTTTCGTGACAGGAATATGCATTTCACCTCTTTTAAGAGAAGAAATAAAATATGTATTGAGACAAATGACACTTGACGATGGACCCACAGGATCCGAAATGCATAGTGTAGTTTATAAATCACGAAAAAGCTGTGACTGAAGGCATTGCTTAATTCATACCTCAAAAGTTTTTCTTCAGAGTGGTCTTAGAAACAGAAACCTAACTGTCTTCGACAGATGTTAAAAACACGATCGCTACGGCCGTGCTAATACCATGTGGTTTTGGTTCTACAGGGGCTCACAAGTATCACTAACAATATCCATGTTAAAAACTATAAAAACCATATAAATCGAGGTATGGCATTACTACCAAATGAAGCGGTTTTCCCACACAAATACCTCGACATTGAATACAGGTGGTAATCGCAGGAGTGTGTACTAATAGAACGACAATGCTGTTACACGTCACTGATGGTGTACGTTCGTAATAAAATCACTGACTTTAGAAAGTGATTCAGCTAAGGAACATGGCATGGAGACAGGCATTTGCAACCCTCACATGTCACCACTAGATATTTCTCCAGTATTTTTGACGATTTCTGTTTCAATGCCTCTTCAAGGGTTCTGCGATGTATCCACTGGGTTATAGGCGATGATTGATTGAGAATGATTGTGTTGATTGAGTTTGGAGAAATGAACAATAGCTTTTCAGATCTCTAGTATTACTCTTTCTGGTGAAAATGCTGTCTGCGATTTGGGATCAAGTCTTTCCATTCAATCACTTCCACGCATTGGATCCTAGTGAGGTCTTTTAATGATTACAGCCACTACTGAATCACATTCATGGCACTCTCATACCTTGAAACGAATCACCTTTTTCGAAAATATCTGTTAAAATTCTAACAGGGTTTTATATAGTCCCTATGCATCTTGTAACTTGTCCTCACACTCTGCCCCGCCAACCATGTAGCTTTGCTCATGTGATGGTCCCAATTTATGTCGAAACTGAGCAGAAGTCAGAGAGAGCTACCTCTACCACATTCTGCAACCTGTGTAGAAACAGAGTGAGCTGAGCTAATGCTGTAGGACCTTGTTTTCACGTGTAAAGTCAGCGCCAAACGAAGCCTTCTCCTGCACTGTGAGGTAATATAAAAGACTGTACAAACAGTTACAGTGGTGTTTGTTATTGGGAAAATTAGGAGGAGTCAATATCGTACAGGTACTGCAGTCCAAAGTAGATTCGTGCTACTCTGGGTCCATTCACATCTGTCATGCAAATATTCTATCATCGTTCAAAAATGGTTCAAATGGCTCTGAACACTATGGGACTCAACTTCTGAGGTCATTAGCCCCCTAGAACTTAGAACTAGTTAAACCTAACTAACCTAAGGACATCACACACATCCATGCCCGAGGCAAGATTCGAACCTGCGACCGTAGCAGTCTCGCGGTTCCAGACTGCAGCGCCTAGAACCGCACGGCCACTTTGGCCGGCTCTATCATCGTTATTCTGTACCATCCAACAGAGAAAAATTGCGAACTATAAAAGCTCCGCTAACTTCATCCAATAGATTCTCACAGCATCTCTCTCTTCTGATATATCGAAAACAATTACCATCTGCATGCTGGCATCGAGCATATGAGGCGATCCTATTAAATATACAGATATTGATCCATTGGAGCAGGCAGCCAGTGCAGTGATCGACGTTGCTTGCACAAAGCAATGTAATGTTTCAGTGCCTGTACTGTATGAGGACCATCTTCCACAGATTATCAGTCGCAATAGAGGATCCCTGTTTGATTCATAGGCTCTCACAGAAAACTAGACATTGCACAGTGTAAATGATATTGTTTCTGCTGCTCTGATAACACAGGAACACACACACACACACACACACACACACACACACACACACACACACACACACACACACTTAGTGATTGAAAGACAGTCACAACGTAAGGGAACTGTAAGATTTTGGGGGCATTGAGGATCGTTTCGAAACTGCTGTCTGAAGTATGAGCCTGCAGTCGCTTTAGGTGGAAGGCTTCCTGTTTCGCAAGCAGCCGACTTTTGAAAAAGCCATCTGAATCATTGTCCGGAATTTTTTTGGGCTTGTAGGTGCGACGGGGAGGGGCGTGTCTACTGGGGTTGGTCGCCAGACGCGGATGCGCTCTGACTGTGGGGACGAAGTGTGGGGGCTCTTTCGCTATATTTTAGACGAACAAATTGCACTTGACTTAGCTATTCCTTTATCTCTTATTGTTTAGTGGGCTATACACGCTTTTGTGTTGGTATAGGAGCGTCAATTTAAGGCGGCCGGATGGTGGAAGGCCAGCGGTCACAGACGGGTGCCAGAAAACAGCAAAGGGCGGAAAGTCTTGTGGGAACAGTGGCCAGCATGTGCCACGAGCCATTCGGTGGTGCAGCTGGCATTTTGAAAAATACTGTGTGCTCCCCATAGGTGAATTGTGGGAGGGAGGCGGGGGGGGGGGGGGGGGGGGGAGGGGCAGGCGTGACAAACGGGATATATGAGGGCCTCGATTTTCGGCAGTTTAAGATTGTACATTGAGGAGGGTGCCAGTTCAACTATCGCTCCCTTTACCCTCTTTTAGGACAACGATTTTTCCCAGTACATGTGCTGCATTATGACCCATTGATTACAAGTGCTGGTTTTTTCACTCCAGTTTCGAAGTGTAATTAAAATTGTGACGCATCTTTTTCCATCAGTTACAGTATCGTGTATTGGCTTCAATTACCTGGGCGGCAGGATGGTTTGTGAGTAGGCGTCTGCAGTGAACTCTGACGTCAAAGAATGATAGATACTGTGTGCTCACAGGTAATATACTTTTTAAACTCCTCTCTGTCCAATACCAGCATCAACGTCAACTAAACATATCTCCCGCCAAAAAGAATAAAGACAGGACCTTACATCCCAGCCTTTTTTCATGACAGCTTATAGGTGAAGGGTCGAGTTTGAGTGTATCTGTCACTTGTTTCACGTGGTATTGCGAATTTTTTTCCAGCAGGATAACACCAGCTGTATAGCATCGTCAGTTTTTGAGTTTATTGCGATTTTATGCGTACTTGTGTAGCGCTATGCATATAGTTGTGTAATTAGGCCAGATCTTTAAGATAAATTACGCAATTAGAACCTATCTGTACTTCATCTTCCTGACCAAAATAAATATCGTACACTAACCTAACCTTCCTCTCCTGCTTCTCGACAGTTTCCATGTGTTGGGGAGTGCACTTGGGCTTTCCATCCAGTAGAGTCATTGTTCGAGTCCAGGAAAGGGCGCTGCAATTTTTAATTTCCCTTCAAGTTGAAGTGCCTCTGATGGTATAACTGTTTTAGGTGGCTGGAATTGGACTTTCCATCCAGGAGGACCATGGTTCAATCCCAGAAAGGGTACTACCAATTTTAATTTCCTACCAATTCCTGGGTGGGGGTGGGGTGCGATTCCAATATAGCCCTGGGACAAAGAAATTCCCAGCAAAATTCGAAATTCCCACTAACAGGATAGGTTAGGGGTTGGGGATGGGGCTGGGGCCCACGTGCAGGTTTGGAAAAAAGGAGCATCACCTGGGGGTAGGGGTGGGCTTGGTCGGGCATTGGGGTGGGCGTGGAATTTGATTAACTGTTAAATTTAATTAATTTGCATACTAATTTGATATTTAAATTGGACTCAGAGCCCCATTTCCCTACTACTGGTGATAAAAAATATGTTCATCACTTGAGACCAGAAACAATATGGCAATCCATGAAGCGGCGCTACCCCGCCTTTGCCCTAAAGGAGAAGTTGAAAGCGAAAGCGCACCTTCAGGCAGTGAAGTCTTGCCGACTGTCTTCTGTGAATCTGAATAGGATTTTCCGTTTGATGTGCTGCTTCAAATTGCAACGAACTTTGCGGTATAGTGTGCTATTTTCAGGAAATTAAGGAAACGACTTCAGTGTGTTTGTCTCTAGAAAAATACAAATGAGCTTCTCTTTCTCCAAGAAAACGCAATGCCTCATACAAGTCTGTGCACATGAGAGGAGCTCAGAAAAATAACACAAGTCTTCGAACCCAAAAGGAGCTCAGAAAACTTCTTTGGACTGTTCTTCCTCATCCACTGTACAGCTCAGGTCTCGCACCCTTCAGACTTCCATCTATTTGGGCCAATAAATGATGCAGTCCAGTGGAAGCGGTACGTCGATGTTGGGGAAATTATTAATGCAGCAAGACGTTGGGTCCGACGGCGACCAGTGAAGTGGTAACATGAGGGCATAGAGGAAGAGGAGATCAATGTTTAACACACTGTCGGCAGCCATGTCACTGGGGATGGAGCACACACTCGGGTGAGGGTAGGGGGGAGAATGAAAGGAACCCTTCCCGCTTTGCATTACGCGATTTAGGCAAATCACGTAACACCTAAATCAGGTTGGCAAGACACGGGTTTGACCCATCGTCCTCTCAAATGTGAGTCCTGTGTGCTGACCTCTGCGCCACCGTGCTCGGTACGCGGCATGGAGTCCCTCCGAGTAGTGTTGCCCAAGGCCGTCGCATTGAAGAGAGATTAGGTAGAAAAATAGGGTTTTGTAGCCAAAGAGTGGGGAATTATATAGTGTACTGTAATCTTGAATGAAACCAACTTGCTTTCAAAAAAGAAAAGCAAATGTGTTGCAATATTTATTGAACGCCCGTCGCAATTCTGCTCTAACGAAAATCAACATTGTTGGAAAATATAATTCCCTTGTAACTGCACAAGTTTTGATCTGCTGTTATGAATGCGGATATTAATATCAACGAATTTTTATTATTAGAAATAAATATCTTGCTGTTGACTAACAAGCACGTAGTTCGCTATCTAGCTATAAAGTTTTCGATTTGCGCAATTGTCACCTAATATATCCTCCGAATGTTGAGTTTCATTAGACTACTCTAATGAAAAATGAACGCACAGATTTTTGTTAGAAAGCGGATAATTTAAGTAAATTTTGGCCTTGTTCCTAAGTAAAGATTGTAGTTTTGGCTACATGCAAACATCTTATGACAAATGAGATGCAATGATTTTCCACCTTGTACGCTAATTGAGAAATTCCACTCTATATAACCAAAGAAGTGTAAAATTATTTTGCTATTGCAGATTTACCTGGGGCTCTGTGGAATTATAGCCTTGGTACTCGTTGTAAATTACGTTCTAGTCGTACCGATGGCCCTTATTGGAGCACTGTTCGTGTATATGTCTAGACTTTTCATGACGACAGCAACAAGCATCAAGAGACTTGAGGGTATCCGTAAGTACATCTCCAGCAAGTGTATGAGAAAAACTTTTACCAGCCTTTTGCGAAAATTCCTTAACCAAAATAAGAAAAGAAGTATGAAAAATTTTCGTTTTTGAGTTTTCAATGGAATAAATTTTTTGAAAAGATTCAAGTCATAAAACCCTAACAAACGTTGCAAATATTCTCTGTTTGCTTCTATACGTGTATGCACTAGCTCGATCACCAAAACTAAACAAAAGTTTTGTTCTTTGGGGCCTAAAATGCAAAAAGTCTTCTAATGACTTGATTATTATCAATATCAGCAAGCTACACTGCTCGTCATATGGTTTTTATTTTATAAACCACTCACGATGAGCTCAGGACCGCCTGAATGACAATGTATCAGTGATATTACATGTTTACATAATTATCGCTGTAAGTGATATGCAGAAATATTTACTTTTATAGGTTTGGTTCTAATTATGTTTTTGTCTGGAACTTTTTTGTTTTACTTGAGATATTTATGTTATATTTATATTTTTTGTGATAATTTTGTTACTGTCCATGATTTGTGATGTTTTCTTGTTGTTACGTCTCTGTTGTGTACTCTTCATGTTGTTATCGCTGTTACTATTGATATGTATTACTTAGCGTCTCTGATTTATTACCTCACAATTTTTTACTTCATAATGCAAGTAAAGTTTCGGATGTACTTTTTGTGCTTTAGGTTTTTTCGTTTTTCAAGGAAATAGAGATATATTCAACTGCATAAAGCAACCCCACAAATTTACTGAATGAACAAACTACATAAAGCACATAAAATACGTAGAAACTTTATTCACATTATAAAACAGGAATAACGCCTTGAAGAGTATACAACAAATACATAACACCAAGAACACATCACAAATCATAGACAACAACAAAGTTATTATGAAATAATAAAAATATAAGATAAAAATATCAAGCAAAACTAAAGCAAATTCCAGGGAAAACATGATTAGAACGAAACTTATAAAAATAAAAAACAACCGAATTTCCACACATCACTTACTTATAATGGTAACTACGTAAATATGTAATATCGCTGATCCACTGTCATACAAACCATCAAGAGAAAAACAGCACAATAAAAACCGACTAAGTCAGATATACGCCTCCAGGATACATCTAAGGAGAAATTAATAATTCTAAAAAAAAACAGGACATGGCAGTAACGATATTACCTGAAAGGTAAAAACACCAAACAAATGTATTATAACTTTTCTGATCGTAGTTACAGACCATTTCATTAAGACCAACAATTACTTATGTAGTTACAGAGCACCTGATGATGGCAGTATTCCGAAACAGGGTCATTGTGAGTGATGTATAAAATAAAACCATTTGAAGAGCAGTGTAGATGGATGATATACATAATAATAATGAACAAAAATAGGATGATTCGACCATCTTCTGCTTGGGCACGTGTTTTCATACACTAATGCACTATCGCAGCATCA
Source organism: Schistocerca serialis cubense (assembly GCF_023864345.2). Lineage (NCBI taxonomy): Eukaryota > Metazoa > Arthropoda > Insecta > Orthoptera > Acrididae > Schistocerca > Schistocerca serialis. The sequence continues at coordinate 717,154,988 of NC_064639.1, read as the reverse complement.
CAGTTTGCAGGGCACTACATGTAAATAATATCACGTAGTTTACGAATTAAATAACCTGCCATGTTTAAATGGGACACTTATCATGAGCAAACCTAACTCTAATATTAAATATAAATATTTTTCGAGAGCAACAAATTACCATTCATGACACAGTAAGTGTATCAGCACTTTAGTGCTATAGGTAATATCATTCGATTATATAATGAAACTTACTTTAATTAGTGTGTACAAAATACAGGTATTGGATGTTACCTCGAGAAATGTTGTACGACAACTCTCACTATTAATTAAAAAAAGAGGGATTTCCAAATATTTATTTGGGTTTGAAGAGAGCCCTCCCAAAATTAATAAATATATTTTTATAAATAAATATTTTTCTGAGAAACCAAGTATATTGAGACCATAGTATAAAATGTTTTTATTTATTTTTTCATCATAGACTACACAGCCTGACAATAACAGTGAAGCACCAAAAGGGGTGAGGGGGAGGAAGATAAATGAAACTTCAGGGGCTCAGAGAAAGTGTGATGTTATTTCAGTGATTTCAAAATCGGGTCAAATGTAAAAAGAATTTCACAGTATGAGCCCACTTATGAGTATGACGTTGCATTCCTTCTGGCCCGGATGAGTGCACTGATTCCATTTGGAATGGTGTCAGTAAGCCATTGTATCCTCTCCTGAGATAAGTTGTGCCCCAACTGTTGTAACAGGCCCTTGATGTACTGGATTCTGGCTCCTGAGCTGGTCTTATACATGTTCCATCACGAACTGCTCTGGGGATCTTGCTGGCCACAGGAGTAGGGTGTCAGAGAGAGTATAAGAACTTTATCTCAAGGTCACATCCGGTGTCAGCTTACACTGCCAATCAATTGGGCTTGTTAATAAGAACCCCCACTCCCAACCCTCCCACACATGGTGAACCAACCCTATGCCCGTGCATATTGGGCAATTATGCAACTAATAAATTGCGGGAAAATAATGCCGGCAAGTGTAGAGGCCACCCATCATGACATGTGTTCCCCTTGCCTCTGGGGCAATTGTGGGTATTGGGAAAGAAACTTCTCCCCTCCCATTCTCTCTGAAGGCTAATAAGAATCAAGCTCCCACCTCCCTCTTTTATAAGTAGAGCAATTTCGTGAGCCTCATCATTCGAGGTCTGTGCACCACAGTGAGAGGATCATCAAATGCAGAGTTGTTTTACTTAAAAAATGGCACTAGATATTACCGTAATTTACGAGGTAAGACACTTTTACAGTACAGTGTGTGACTGTGACGTGGCTTAATTACCACAATTCAAGCTCATCAAGGCATATCATGCAAAATAGCGGTTAATATTAACATAATTTATGAGGTAAGACATTTTTTCACTAGCACAGCTGTGTTAGTATAATGACCTCACAGCATATTACACAAAATAATGGTGAATACTAATATAATTCATGAAGCAAGACACTTTGACTGTACATTATGTGACTGAGGCGATACTGAATTGCTGTAAATTAATGATGTCATGACATTTTCTATAAGCACTCCATCATATAATCACCTCCCAGTGCTGTTTACAACTAATTGACCAATACTCTCCATATACCTACAGTTCCATTCTAACATCTATGCAAATATGTTAGTTTAAACGTTTAACAATTACTGCAGCAGATTATTTTAATAAAATACAGCAAAATCCTGCATTAAAAAATTTCCACAAAGGATTGTTTAACAACAAATATACTCCTGCTAGCTACCTTCTGCAAGCACACCAATGGATGACTGCATCTCTCCATTGCTATTTACAATTCATTTTTCAAGAAGATACAATCATAAATACAAGACGGAGCAATTATCACAAAGCAATATTTAAACAAATTACGTGGAAGTCTCTTCTAAACAGTTAGCACAGTGTGATATTCTAACAAATACAATGATATCTTATTTTAAACAGCTAGCACACTGCAACAAATAAACTCCTGTTACGAGGAATTTGAGCCACGATTTAGTGTTAAGAACGACAACGTCACTGTAAGATTGCCTGAGATGAATGAGACACAATAGAATTATAAAAAAAATGCCATGTGAAGGCGCAGCTAACATCACCACAAAGTCTACCACTGCCACTCTGCACAAGGAAGCACAACTGTTCACACCTTTGTGCCTGACATACAAGTATCATAACAGGTTCCAGTTGAGGAACCGCAGCTTGTAGGAGGCATCACAGTGGCAAGACGTAACTTCTTCCCAAAGAAGATGAACATCCCGTCCACACCCTGGTCGATCTCTTTTGCACATACCTAAGACTGTGGAGGTCACGCGCCCCAGCGCCACCAGCTGAGCGAGAGAGATTCCTTCACTGGCTATTAAGTGTAGTCCCACTCACGAAAGATAGCAATCAGTATATCGTTGCTGGCAGAACCGCAGAGTTAAAGCGCCATCACTGGAGAGTATTAGCCCATATTCTTCAGTGGTGGCACTTTATCCCTGTGAGTCTTCCAGCTATGACCTCCCGAATGCTATCTTTCATGCGTGAGACGATGATAAATAGCCGGTAAAGTCATTTCACTTGCTCAGCTGGTTGCAGCGACTCTGGAGCTTATAACTTCCGGTCTTGTCTCCAGAATGTGAAATGCTTGGTCGTTATTGATAGGTCCACAGAGAGTAGGGAGGACATGGAAGGCTAGTCCCTCACGGCAGGAAGACTTCAGCGAGTTTTACATCTTGCTTTTGTATTGCCTGCAAGAAGCTGAGGTTCGCAAAAAAAAAAAAAAAAATGTTCAAATATGTGTGAAATCTTATGGGACTTAACTGCTAAGGTCATCAGTCCCTAAGCTTACACTGTACTTAACCTAAATTATCCTAAGAACAAACACATACACCCATGCCCGAGGGAGGACTCGAACCTCCGCCGGGACCAGCCGCACAGTCCATAACTGCAGCTCCTCAGACCGCTTGGCTAATCCCGCGCGGCGAGGTTCGCCAGATGGAAGCTGTTATGATACACTACAGGAATATGCCCCTCAGGCAGCTGCCCCAGGCAGTGGCAGGCTCTTGAGGTTGCGCTTCCTGCAGAGTTGCACGGATGCGTGTTACGTGCATTTCCAACTTGCATTTTTTGTAATCCTATAGTGTCGCACCCCTCTAAAGTAACGTAGCAGTAATGCCATTGTTTTTAACATGCTAATATTACTGGATCAAGTTCCTTGTAGGGAGAGTTAATTTGCTGCAGTGTGCTAACTGTTTAACATACAATGTCAGTGATTAATTAAAATATCGCACTGTGCTAACTGCATAATAAGTATAGTGAAGTAAATTGTTTAGATATTACACTCTGGCAAATCTCAGTTTCATATTTTTGTTTGTGTTTTCTTGAATAGTGGGAGAAACCGACATAATTGTAATGAATTGTATACAAAAATGGAGGAATGTGATTAGACATCATTGTGCTCGCAGAAGATATGTAGTAAGCGTGTTTTATTTGTTAAATAATGCATTGCAGTGAGAGTGGAAGAGTCACTCTGTCACTATTCTCCATATTCAAGGTTACAACTTAATGTTGATTTTTCAACCAAGACATAGTGTTTGTGAGATGACATAAACTTATTAGCATGAGCAGGTATTGATGGAAACATGTTCATTGCTAATGCATGTGGCGTCTTTATGGTGGCTCTCTTTCGAATAGTATTTTTCTGGAGTTGAGAACAAGCTGGCAGTTTGATCACTTAACAGGAAATCTTGCAGTGGAAGTTTGGGGCTTAAACGCCAAGTGCAACTATTAGGGAAAGGAACATACCGAAAGACTTACTGGAGACAGAATACTGGCCCAAGAATTTCTTCCACGGTTTGCAGGCGATGAATCTGGTCAACGAGGGGGACCAAAGATCTATTTGGACCTAACTGTTAGATGCCTGTTGCCACATCAGAGGCCAGAGGCGCGAGTCAATCCTAGGTCGTCCAGCCAATGCACTACAACAACGTCGTAAATGTCTTTTGTGAATAGGAATGGCGCCCATAAAAATTCGCGATGTTCAATGTTCACTGTGGACAGGATGCTATTAGGAGAGCCATCAGGTGGTGGTGTCCTACGGCTTGTAGAGTTTTCTGGGAAGGCTCAGGCCTTCAAAACAATTTTAGAAGGAACGCCACATTTATGGTGGCTTTGAAATGATCTATATTTGGACACAAAAGCACTTCTCTTGGTTTAGCTGAGACTTGCTGGTCAGATGTGCAGTAATGTTCAGGCTGACCAGATAATGATCTCAATGATAAACTGTGTTGTTCACTTCAGAGCTTTATAAAAAAACTAAACTGCACTCGAACAGGCCATGAAGGCCCAGTGGTTCCTACCAGCCACCGTGTCATCCTCAGCCCACAGGCGTCACTGGGCGTGGATATGGAGGGGCATGAGGTCAGCACATCATTCTCCCAAAGTAATATGCTGCCTAAAGTGTCTTTGGGAAAAGAACAAGTTGGAAGCTCACCGTTTCCTCCTCTATGTGTGGGAATTTATGCGTAGGGGATTGGCGGCTTCTCCTGAAAAGAGAAGAATGTTTTTAATTCTGATTAGGATTGGCTGATAAGTAGAGCAGACTAGTTAGAGAGGAGACATGGAAGTCGTGGAGTCTTGTGATTGGTATGAAACCTCTGTGGGACAGTTGTGGGAGTGCTTTTATGGGGTTTACAAAGGTTTCATGGAAAGTGCGGAAAGGAGATACTTGGTCTTCTGATTGAGACTCCAGGCTGAAGTGTTTCTTCTGATTCTGACTCTAGTCTGGAGAGGGTATTGGTCTTGCCGTTTCTTAGGAGTGGGGTGCACTTGAAACACTTCTTCTGAGCGTGACTTCGCACTAGCACTTGTCTTGGTTGGAGAGCCTGTGATGCGGGCTTAGCTGTACCCACAGTTTAAATCTCAGTCATCTCAGACAACTCGTCGTGCTGGGGGCAACCTTATTTGCGACCCGTCTGTCACTTTGACGTTCGATTTCCTTGTGCGAACTGCATTATAAGTGTGTCAAAGTGATCCATGATATGACTGGCAAACGGGAGTATTACACGCTGGAATATGCCGAGATTTCAGGACTCCGTTAGAGAGTAATTGGAGTTCGTGTAACAGATCGCTAGGGCGACTTTGCACATTTCTTGGCCATGACAGGAAATTACAGGAGCGCACATCGCTACTCTGCAAACGCTTGAACCACGACAGTCACCCGGGACAGCGCCGCACATCGAGAAAAGTGGTATTGTATTGCTGCTCCAGCTTGTCACGGCAAACAAGATCACCATCACGCCACATGTTCTCAGCTGCACCAACGTAGTTTAATTTCTATGTGGAATAAATCCATAAAGGGCTATTCAGTGTTTGGTAATTTCACATTGCATTATCCATATTTTTAGTCAGAGTGAATAGTTCAATCCGTCTATCCTTGGTCTATGGCGGCTAGCCGCCCCACAGGGTTGTCCGCTCTTCACTGCATATTTGTGCTGTCAGCAGTTCATGTTTACTTTTTGTCATCATGCTTGATACTTATTTTTGTCCAATTTGAAACAATAAAGTTGTGTCATAACTTCTGTAAAAGATCAGTCCCATGTTGATGTATTAATCACCCATCAACAATTGACAAAAACAATGACAGGGGCAATATTTCATTAACACTATTGTAGCATTTAGGTTAATTTAGATTCTCATAACTGTGATAACCTCTAATGCAGGCTATCAACAACAAACACAGTTAAAGGGCACAATCGATTTAGCAGACACATGGGACAGGTAGTCAAGTGGAAGGTTTACTAGATAAAGTGACTGCTGTCAGGACAGTAACTCGGAGCCTACTGTCACCTTCCAAAACATACTGCGAGTCCGGTGAAGTCTTACAGCAGTGTTTGTTTAAGGCAGGATATCAGTTTGTTTGGTAAATAATGTGCTGCAGTAATTGTTAATCATTTAAGATCACATATTCATTTATATCCTAGAATGGGAACCTGTGTATTTGGAGAATATTGGCCGAACTATTAAACAAATTGGAAATAGCAATGGATGGTTGTTGTACGATTAAGTGCTTACAGCAAATGTCATGATGTCATTAATTTATAGTAATTTACTACCCAGTCACATACTGTAATGTCAAAGTGTTGTACATCATAAATTAGGTTAATGTTTGCCGCAGTTTTGCACCGTTTTTAATTATAGTGTTACCTCATAAATTATGGTAAAATTTACCGCCATTCCTTAAGTAGAATAGCTCTGTCACTGATGGTCCTCTCAGTGTGGTTAACGGTTCTTCTATGGTGAGGTTTAAGCAATTTCAGTAGCAATAAAAGTGGGAGGGAGATGCTCGATTCCTGTTGGACTGGACATAGAAGGTGCATATGTTGCCCGCCATTTTTACTTCACACAATTGCCCCAGAGGCATAGGTGGGCACCAGTCATGATGGGTGGCCTCGACACATGGCAGCTTCATTTTTCTGCCATTTCTAAGTTGTACAATTCCTCAAGATGTGTGAGCAGAGGGATGTTCCCTGGGGGAAGGGAATGGTTGTTCGGTTGGCGGTAAAGTCCAATTACCTGTTAGTGTAATCTGAAAACAGAAATGACCTTGAGATGAAATTGTTTATTTAAGGCTCAACCCACAATGATACCCTACTTACGTGAATACGTCACCATCAAGCAGATGTTTCATAGAGACATGTGCAGTGTGTGGACGAGCATTGTCTTGTTGAAAAATGGCACAATGATACTTCATATGAGAGGTAACACATGAGGATGCATGATATTCATGACACATGGATGTGAGATGAAAGTTTTCTCACTCACTACCAGCTGAGACCCACTGTTGTACTCGATGGCTTATAACACATTGACACTAGGGGTAACACCGCTGCAGCTCTCCAAAACATTGGAAGACTGTAATCGCAAGCATACTCGCTGAATGTGATCATCTGGGTCAGTGAAGCAGTGAGAGTCATCACGAAACACAATGAGACGCTATTTATCAGAAGTTCAGCTTCTCGATCACAGCAAACACAGCTGTTGTGTTGTTAACAGCAGCCTACGCATGGGAGAGTATTTTTCTAGTCCAGCTGCTGCTAGTCTTCGATCAATGGTGTGGGATGACACAGAAAGTAACAGGGAGTCCATTACTTGTTATCACACGACTGATGAAAATGGGTTACAGAAATCCTAACTTGCGGTGGTCTGACATGGTCGACAGGAACCCTGATGATTATTATACTTGCACCCAACTGCCAAGTATGAACTTCAACATCAGGCAACTTTGGGCGCGAAGGACTCTAGTTGTTTTTATACCCTAAAACAAAACAAACACATCAGGCAACTTTCACATCCAAATGTCCCACACATTTTTATTCAGCGTGATTCAACCAACCGGCGAAATGGGGACTTACAACGAAGCCCCTTTTAAATTCTGTCAGTTGTTGATAACACTGTCTCACATGACTATGCACCATCTTTGTGTCCTTAATCTAACGCTGCTCATGCCCTTATACACCCTACCAGGCCTGATGACAAAACTAAATACGAATAAAACTAATACACTCTGGTGACCATTCAACCTGTCACAGATATTTGCAGTTCAAATAGTTCATTTACCAATGCGTGTACATGTACGAAGTGGCATTGATATCCGTCATGTCATCTGTGTGCTTCACTTTTATTGTCAAGCAGGGTATTTTCATCAACAAAATAATTAGCCCTGTAATGTAATTAGTACCACAAATAAAAATCTAAACACAGATATTGTGTGAATGTACCATCATTGAACAGATTCTGAACTTTATTTTGTGTTGTAATAATAACTGTTATGTGTTGTTCAATAATTCAGGAAGGAGCCCCGTGTTCTCTCATCTGTCTGACACCCTCAATGGACTGACTACAATAAGAGCATCGGATATCCAGGATGTAGTTAGAAAGGAATTTGACGATCACCAGGTTAGTATCTATTCACATATATGGCAACAAATGTAATTAGAATACTTATGTTGTTTCCTTCTGCGTCCGTAGTTAGGACCTAGTGCGTGTGCGCGTACACACACACACACACACACACACACACACACACACACACAGACAGACACGGTGAGAGAGAGAGAGAGAGAGAGAGAGAGAGAGAGAGAGAGATGCCGACATTGAAAGAAGCTGAGCAAATACTGAAGGTACTAGTCTGAAGGAGTGGGCATCTTACCATTTTAATTAAAGCTTTCTGCACTGTTCCTAAATTACTTCGATGCTTCAGGCGGCTGCTGGAGTTCATTCAGTTAACCGTAGTCTTTTCCTTGCCCCAGTATGCTGGCGACGTTAACTGCATCTTAACTATCTTTCTTCCCTCACACTCTGGACCACCCATAAGACTTTATGTGCTCTTATTCTTCCAGGAGTGCGCTAGTCAAATTACCCAGCTTTTGCCGTATGAGATTACTCGTTATGGGTTTCCTTTTTTCACTTCTTATTGAGAAATACTGTCCAACATGCACAGCATGCCAAACAACATAATAAATGGTTTCGCAAGAAAATTTCAAGTAATTTGTTTTCGGTTCTATAGAATACAAAGAAGCAGGATTTGGGTTAAACGTCCAGTCGACATTGAGCGCATTAGAGACGGTCTGTAGTACAAACTAGCACACAAATTCGGTGGACTGTGGGAACAAATGTTCCCGTCAGCCTTGATCAGTTAGAAGGTACATTGCTACCTGGAGAAGAGTCTATCAAGATCTCTTACATATTATGGGGATTACGGAGTTCAAATTCAGGAGATACTGGGAGCAAAGATTGTGGAATGTTTTAACATTCTACCACAATACTGTAGCTGCAGTTACACTTCTCACTGACAGAGAAACGATAAGGAATTAGCTACATTCAAGATAGTTTTCACAGCATTGTTTTAGCTAACTGATAAATAGGATGTTTATTTTAGTTTCAGAATTTTACGAACTGTATCCTTGAATTGGTAAATTAACGGTAATATGGTGCACTGGACACAATCATAAAAAACCTGGCTTCGCCCACAGTCAGGTCATTAAATGCATCCGCTTGCTATGCCATCTAGTCAGATTATACGCATCTGTCAGTCCTGGGAACTTGAGAGACGCAGTCATACCTCAGAAAATCGAAGATGAAGTTGGATATTTCAATTATTTCTACTCGTTTCATTCAACATTGTTTTATATTGTTTTTCTTTAGGTAATTTGGGTATGAGATTGATATCTGTCATTGAGGAAACTGCGGAAAATACTGCCACTGTTTTTACTTTGAGACTGAGATCAACGATCCGTTATATGGACAGCTCGTCGTCCGTTCGACGAAGTTAAGGAGCGAACTGACGAAGGGATCTTCCTGGCATTCTTCACAGATGATCAGTGTGACCATGGAAAGCCTGCATGAGAAGATGGGACGGGGAATGGAATTTGACGCCTTGACCTCCACTCGTGGTACCATGTGAATGCAAATATTGGCCCAAATATGAGGATATTACCTATGATATAAACTATTATAATGAAGGCAATAAGAAAGTGCTTTATCACCGTTGGAAGTCGTGCTTAAACCAACTACTCTACTACGATCTTCTTCACATCTTGTCTATTCTGCTTAGCGTCCTTCAGTAGAGCGCCAGAACGAAGGTTGCTCAACCACGAAATGGAAATAACATTCTAACAGTTCAAGTATACCGCATATCTTCGTAGGGGAGCAAATTCCTCATGAGGGTTCGTGATCAAAAATGGTTCAAATGCCTCTGAGCACTATGGGACTTAAGTTCTGAGGTCATCAGTCCCTTAGAACTACTTAAACCTAACTAACCTAAGGACATCACACACATCCATGCCCGAAGCAGGATTCGAACCTGCGACCGTAGCGGTCGCGCGGTTCCAGACTGTAGCGCCTAGAACCGCTCGGCCACACCGGCCGGCGTTTCGTGATCCAAAGTACTGATTAAGTAATTCCAAGTAGCAAACAATGCTATGTTAATGTCGTGATTACAGGTACTGGAACGTGACTTCATTGCTGCTCATCTGCATCTACATGATTACTCTATAGTCCACAGTTATATGCCTGGCAGAGGGTTAATCGTGCCACCTGCAAAAAGTATTTCCCTACCCTTTCAATCTCGAAGGGGGCACGGGACAAACAAAGACCCAAATCATCCCGTGCGAGCTTTTATTTCGCTTATTTAGTTGTTATGATCATTTCTCACTGTGTAGGTGGGTGTCAACAAAACATTTTCGCATATGGAGGAAAAAGTTGGTGACTGAAATTACTCGTTGAATCGAACAGTAATACATGTAATGAATACTAGAAGTTACCGGTATGAAATGAGCGTTAAGATACAAATATGTCGATAGAGAATATTTGTTGTGAACGAGCATTAATTTTTTTTTGGTTGGTATGACATCTGTCAAAGATATTTAATAAAGGCTACATCAAGTCATGGAACAAACAACATCATATCTTTTCATCGTGTTAACAATGTCGAATTTTGTTCCAGAAAGTGATGATTTGCGGAAAGCGTTAATTTTTTGTTTTCATTTGAAAAAAAGTGCTGCAGAGTCGCATCGAATGCTTGTCGAGGCATATGGTGATCATGCTCTATCAGAAGCAACATGCAAAAGATGGTTTCAACGGTTCAGAAATAATGATTTTGATGTAAGATGTGAAGAACGTGGAAGACCGCCAAAAAAGTTCGAAGACGCCGAATTGCAAGCAATATTGGATGAAGATGATACTTTGAGTCAGAAGCAAATGGCAGCAATGCTAAATGTTGCACAACAATCAATTTCTGACCGTTCGAAAGCTATGGAAAAGATCCAAAAGTGTGGAAAACGGGTGCCACACGAATTGAATGAAGGAAAGACAGATGAAAAACCGAAAAACCATTTGTCAAATTTTGCTTCAAAGACATGAAAGAAAATCAGTTTTGCATCGAATTGTTACTGGCGATGAAAATTGATTTATTTTAAGAATCCTAAACGCGAAAAATAATTCGCTAATCCGGGACAACCATCAACATCGACTACAAAACCAGATCGATTCGGCAAGAAGACAATGTTCTGTGCCGGTCGGTGTGGCCGAGCGGTTCTACGCGCTTCAGGCTGGAACCGCGCGACCGCTACGGTCGCAGGTTCGAATCCTGCCTCGGGCATGGATGTGTGTAATGTACTTAGGTTAGTTAGGTTTAAGTAGTTCTACGTTCTAGGGGACTGATGACCTAAGATGCCTTTAATAGGTTCCACAACGAAACATTGTCTCGAAATTTGGTAGATAATCCGAAGAAATTCTGGTCGTATGTAAAGTACTCAAGCGGCAAGACGCAGTCAATACCTTTGCTGCGCAGTGCCGATGGTACTGTTACCGACGATTGTGCCGCTAAAGCGGAGTTATTAAACGCAGTTTTCCGAAATTTCTTCACCAGGGAAGATGAATGGAATATTCCATAATTTGAAACACGAACAGCTGCTAGCATGAGTTTCTTAGAAGTAGATGTCTTAGGGGTTGCGAAGCAACTCAAATCGCTTGATACGGCCAAGTCTTCAGGTCCAGATTGTATACCGATTAGGTTCCTTTCATATTACGCTGATAGAATAGCTCCCTACTTAGCACTCATATACAACCGCTCGCTCACCGATAGATCTGTACCTACAGATTCGAAAATTGCACAGGTCGCACCAGTGTTTAAGAAGGGTAGTAGGAGTAATCCATCGAACTACAGACCTATATCATTGACGTCGGTTTGCAGTAGGGTTTTGGAGCATATACTGTATTAAAACATTATGAATCACCTCGAAGGGAACGATCTACTGATACGTAATCAGCATGGTTTCAGAAAACATCGTTCTTGAGCAACGCAGCTAGCTCTTTATTCGCACGAAGTAATGGCCGCTATTGACAGGGGATCTCAAGTTGATTCCGTATTTCTGGATTTCCGGAGGGCTTTTGACACCGTTCCTCACAAGCGACTTCTAATCAAACTGCGGGCCTATGGGGTATCGTCTCAGTTGTGCGACTGGATTCGTGATTTCCTATCAAGAAGGTCGCAGTTCGTAGTAATAGACGGCAAATCATCGAGTAAAACTGAAGTGATATCAGATGTTCCCCAGGGAAGCGTCCTGGGATCTCTGCTGTTCCTGATCTATATAAATGACCTGGGTGACAATCTGAGCAGTTCTCTTAGATTGTTCGCAGATGATGCTGTAATTTACCGTCTAGTAAGGTCATCCGAACACCAGTATCAGTTGCAAAGCGATTTAGAAAAGATTGCTGTATGGTGTGGCAGGTGGCAGTTGACGCTAAATAACGAAAAGTGTGAGGTGATCCACATGAATTCCAAAAGAAATCCGTTGGAATTCGATTACTCGATGAATAGTACAATTCTCAAGGCTGTCAATTCAACTAACTACCTGGATGTTAAAATTACGAACAACTTCAGTTGGAAAGACCACATAGATAATATTGTGGGGAAGGCGAGCCAAAGGTTGCGTTTCATTGGCAGGACACTTAGAAGATGCAACAAGTCCACTAAAGAGACAGCTTACACTATACTCGTTCGTCCTCTGTTAGAACATCGAAAGGTGCAAAAAAGAGCAGCTCGTTTTGTATTATCACGTAGTAGGGGAGAGAGTGTGGCAGATATGATACGTGAATTGGGATGGAAGTCATTACAGCAAAGACGTTTTTCGTCGCGGCGAGATCTATTTACGAAATTTCTGTCACCAACTTTCTCTTCCGAATGCGAAAATATTTTGTTGAGCCCAACCTACATAGGTAGGAATGATCATCAAAATAAAATAAGAGAAATCAGAGCTCGAACAGAAAGGTTTAGGTGTTCGTTTTTCCCGCGCGCTGTTCGGGAGTGGAATGGTAGATAGTATGATTGTGGTTCGACGAACCCTCTGCCAAGCACTTAAATGTGAATTGCAGAGTAGTCATGTAGATGTAGATGTAAATGTAGATGTAGAAGATGCTAAGTCCCATAGTGCTCAGAGCCATTTTAACCATTTGAACAATGATCTGTGTTTGGTGGGATCAGAAAATTGTGGTGCATCATGAGCTTCTAAAACACGGTCAAACTGTGAATACTAATTGCTACAGAAATCAAATGATCAATTTGAACTATGCATTGATCGAAAAAGACCAGAATGGGCCAGAAGACATGGCAAAGTAATTATTTTTACACGACAATGCACCTGCACACAAAGCAAAACTGGTTCATGATACAATCAAAACACTTGGCTGGGAGCTGCTACCCCACTCGCCGTATTCACCAAACTTGGCCCCTTCCGACTACCATTTGTTTTCATCAATGGGACACGCATTGGCTGAGGAACACTTCGATTCCTACAAAGAAGTCGAAAATTGGGTGTCTGAATGGTTTGCTTCAAAAGACGAACATTTCTATTGGCGTGGTGTCCACAAATTGCCAGAAAGGTGGTCAAAATGCATAGAAAGCAATGGTCAGTACTTTGAATAAAATGTTTTTACTTTTCAATTCAAAATTAGTGTTTCATTTTCGCAAAAAAACGCTCATTTCATACCGGTACACCTGGTAGTGCATTACGAAAATACTGTTTTTGAACGACTGACCGTTTTGTTAGGCCGCCTATTTGGCCCATAGGTAAAATTTTGAACTGCTTGTTTGGTGTAGCAAGATACTGGTATTTTCACCTAATCCATATCTTCTAGTTCAAGAAGCAGGTATTTAAACAGATAATTGTTGTCATATTAACATCTGCATAACGTTATATATTTATTTGCGCGCATAAAATAGTGAACGACTAGTTACCTGGACTTTGTCTCGTCGTAGGACCGCCACACTTCAGCTTGGTTCCTGTACATTACAAATGGAAGCACTCTCGGCATATGGCTTGACCTTCTCAGCAGTATTTTCGTTACAATCGTCACATTCAGCTTCCTGGTGCTTTCTACAGGTGAGGTCTCTCGAAAAATTGCTACTCTAAATGTCAGTGTATGTTCTTTCACCTGTAACGGTAAAACGTTGTAGATTAATAGCAATGTCACGTGTGACAAGGAACAAGGTACGGAAACGAAGTGTGCGTTGACTGACACTTGCTGTATTATTTTTCTCAAGCAGCTGACACTTGCAAAAGATCCATTGATATAATCTATGAAGCACACTATTGTAGTGTAATTTGCGAATTGGTAGAAATTTTAATATAACTGCATGAAATAAATTTAAGAATACTTGATTAAGTTCGAATTTGATATTTTTATTAACAAGTTATCAATTAGTAAGTGCTACAAATTTTCATAGCAACTTCATTTGTACACTTGAGATGAGAGAATGACAGAAATTAAGTTGTTGTATTATTCGTTCAGTAAGCAGGTACTTTTGGTTTAGTGTAATTGTAATGTACATAATTCCTTTTAATTTGTTAAAAGTATATTTTTAGGCTCAGGTCACACCAACAGTATTATTGACAGATTAAACATTTTTCCAAGTTATCAGCAAATGATCTGTTCGCAACAATGGCATTAGTCAGTTCTGCAAAATTATAATGAAGCACTCTCCGGTAACAGTTTGTTCTTCAAAGATGAAAGACCCATAAAGTTTCTTGTGAGACATGACACAAAAAGCATTGACCATTGGAGAATCTCGCTCGTATTTGGCAATGTTATGCAAGTTTCCTATTCCCAATTTTTGCAGTAATGTCTGTTTGCATCCCCATATGTATGAAATGCTGCCTCATCCAAAAAAAGTATTAAATTCACAAGACATTCATTTTCGACTTGCGATGCACAGCAAAACTCGAATAGTTGGTCTTCGTGTTTAGAATAGAACTTTGCAGTAACTGTAATGTGCACAGTTTCATGTTTAATTTTTTAAGCAAGATGCACCACTCAGTCATTGTTGACACTTCCATCTCCCATGAAGCTCTGCATAGACGTTTTGCCAGACTTCATGTGAAAGCTTCTCTGCACATTTATTAATGTCATTTGCATTTACACTTGATCGACCACTTATCTTTTTGTCAAACGAACACTCACTTTCAACGAACTTTACATGTCAATTGTAGATTGGCTGTCGAGTTGGTGCTACTTTACCATTCTTCATCCTAAATCTTCGTAGAAAATATACTGCACTCTCTGTTTTGTCAAATTTTAGGATGCAGATAAACCTCCTCAAATCCAGAAAGCACCGTCTTGGTTGTGATATCAGCTTCTGTCACGGAAGTGACTTTCGAATTAAGTGTATTGTTACTTTGTCATGCTATTCCATCAGTATATGTATGCTGTTTCTGGGCCAAAGAATATATTTTTAAAAACCTCCTGTCTTAAAAAAACTATGAATTTCACTGTATCCCCTGTTTAAAAAATATATCTATTTCAATGAATGAAATTTTTATATGATTAAAAAAATAAAAAGTATACGAAAATTTATTCAGTTAAAATTTAATATTTAAAAAAATTAATTTATTCAGTTAAAAATTTAAATAAAAAATTATAAAATCCAGTCAAATTCAATAATGTGAACTAAACGATCTATATTTTTTCAAAACTAGATATATAAAATTAATTCTGATAATGTTCTGCAATTTTTTTTCCTTCTGAAAAGATTGTAGTATAATGATCCAAAAGAGTAATTTTAAACTTTTTATTGAAAAGTAATAACACCTTTTGACCATACTTAGTTACCAAAATTTCAGCTTTTTTCATATCTGTTAATTTAGTGAACACCTCTGTGTAAGCATTGCTATAACTGTTGAGTTCACTTACTAGATTTTCAACACAGTCAATCATTTTCATTTTATTTTCTTTATTTATGTACAAACATATTAGTTTTTCGAATTGTTTGCTAGCATTTTGTGTTGTGAAGCATAAGTTAAATTCGTTTTACCATATATAATGAAATATGCAAGTGTAACATTTGGTATGTTTTCATTAAAAGAGCAGACAATTCATTGTTGTGTTTTGAGTATTTAAAACGATCATTCATCTAGTCATATTTATGACATAGATAGGATAATTTCCAATAAAATTGAATTAACATCATTATTTGTGTTGTTCTTTTAAAATCTTGGAAGGCATTTTAAAAAGTTATTCTGGGGATCAAGATCCCATAATTCGTGTGTATAAATTTCATTTCTTCTTTTTATAGATATTTTGCAACTTAATGAGATCAAATAAAGGGGAATCAATTAACTAATTATTTTTTCGACTAGTTTGGGAAACAATGAAAATAAAAAAGGCATTTCAAACTCTCCAGATTATAATAATTAGTGACATCTAGTTCAAAATTTCTTTGCCATTTAATCCAGCAATTTCAATGGTTTGTGGTTCAATGAAAGAAATGTGAATTCTTCAATTTTTCATTCTTTCTTGTTCTAGTTGAAGTGAATATTCAAGCTCATATTTTATGACTGCTCACGGATTTATATTGATTCGTCAACTATTTTTCATTATTTCAGAGTGTGGTTTTTATTTCAATTCCAGCTTCATTTATATTGGCCCATCTGGGAACTGAATCTTTATAACTTGAACTGAAATTAAAAATTACTGTTTACTTTCTTTCCCAAATTATTTCCTTAGTATTTTTAAAAATCCACCAAATATTTATAATGAATAAAGTACTTAATTTATTACCTTTTTATTTTTCCATTACTAAGAATGTGACCTTCGATAGTTAATTCATTTGATAGCGATGAGGTAACCAAATAAGAACTGATAAAGAAGTAAATGGATGTTCTGTTCTAGATAGAATATTGTTTCCTTTTTTAACTGTGATAACAGTTTTGTCGAATAATTATCGATTAATTCTTTATTAGATTTTCCATCATACAATGGGTAATCTGTTCCATAGTTTCAATGATACGGAAAGTCATATAAAGTTCTGAATAACTGTGTTGAATCCATCTGACTTAAATATTAGTATTATTTTCTGTTTGTCTGTCTGTCTGGAATATTTAAATTCTTCTTCGTTTTGGTAGTAATTGGAAAAGAGTAAAATTGGTAACTGACTATTTTGTTCATGAAAGGAAAAAATATTCATCAAAGAAAAAACATTATCAAGTCAAGTCATTCTTAATTGAACTGTTGAAGTCAATGATATCCACAGTTTAGTCTGTTACAGTAATTACTGTAAGTTCTGAATAGTGTCAAAAATTGGAATACTTAGAGGAAACTTTGGTTCACAAATTACTGGTCCTCCAAATTCAAATTTTAGTTTAGAGGAATAGTACTACTTTCTCTTTGAAAATGATCAGTATGTTTTGCAAACATTCCCCTAGATATTTAAAATTTATAAATAGTTCCTATAGTGTAATTTTTGGTAAATTATTACCAGCCAGTTTTTCATTGGGTTCAATAATTTGACCATTAATACCTAAAATTTGTCCACTACTGTCTTCTTCATTAGTGAATAATTTAATGTCACTTTTAACAGTAACTCTGTTTAAAATTGTATCCTTTTTTATGTGTATATTAGGTTTTCTTGAATGAACCGCACTGCAGTTCCTTCTCTAAATCCTCGCACAAACGAAAAAATGGCTGACATCGAAATAAGTGTCCAAGAAATAGAAAAGCAACTAGAATCACTCAATAGAGGAAAGTCCACTGGACTTGACGGGATACCAATTCGATTCTACACAGAGTACGCGAAAGAACTTGCCCCCCTTCTAACGGCCGTGTACCGCAAGTCTCTAGAGGAACGGAGGGTTCCAAATGATTGGAAAAGAGCACAGATAGTCCCAGTCTTCAAGAAGGGTCGTCGAGCAGATGCGCAAAACTATAGACCTATATCTCTGACGTCGATCTGTTGTAGAATTTTAGAACATGTTTTTTGCTCGAGTATCATGTCGTTTTTGGAAACCCAGAATCTACTATGTAGGAATCAACATGGATTCCGGAAACAGCGATCGTGTGAGACCCAACTCGCTTTATTTGTTCATGAGACCCAGAAAATATTAGATACAGGCTCCCAGGTAGATGCTATTTTTCTTGACTTCCGGAAGGTGTTCGATACAGTTCCGCACTGTCGCCTGATAAACAAAGTAAGAGCCTACGGAATATCAGACCAGCTGTGTGGCTGGATTGAAGAGTTTTTAGCAAACAGAACACAGCATGTTGTTATCAATGGAGAGACGTCTACAGACGTTAAAGTAACCTCTGGCGTGCCACAGGGGAGTGTTATGGGACCATTGCTTTTCACAATATATATAAATGACCTAGTAGATAGTGTCGGAAGTTCCATGCGGCTTTTTGCGGATGATGCTGTAGTATGCAGAGAAGTTGCAGCATTAGAAAATTGTAGCGAAATGCAGGAAGATCTGCAGCGGATAGGCACTTGGTGCAGGGAGTGGCAACTGACCCTTAACATAGACAAATGTAATGTATTGCGAATACATAGACAGAAGGATCCTTTATTGTATGATTATATGATAGCAGAACAAACACTGGTAGCAGTTACTTCTGTAAAATATCTGGGAGTATGCATGCGGAACGATTTGAAGTGGAATGATCATATAAAATTAATTGTTGGTAAGGCGGGTACCAGGTTGAGATTCATTGGGAGAGTGCTTAGAAAATGTAGTCCATCAACAAAGGAGGTGGCTTACAAAACACTCGTTCGACCTATACTTGAGTATTGCTCATCAGTGTGGGATCCATACCAGATCGGTCTGACGGAGGAGATAGAGAAGATCCAAAGAAGAGCGGCGCGTTTCGTCACAGGGTTATTTGGTAACCGTGATAGCGTTACGGAGATGTTTAATAAACTCAAGTGGCAGACTCTGCAAGAGAGGCGCTCTGCATCGCGGTGTAGCTTGCTCGCCAGGTTCCGAGAGGGTGCGTTTCTGGATGAGGTATCGAATATATTGCTTCCCCCTACTTATACCTCCCGAGGAGATCACGAATGTAAAATTAGAGAGATTAGAGCGCGGACAGAGGCTTTCAGACAGTCGTTCTTCCCGCGAACCATACGCGACTGGAACAGGAAAGGGAGGTAATGACAGTGGCACGTAAAGGGCCCTCCGCCACACACCGTTGGGTGGCTTGAGGAGCATAAATGTAGATGTAGATGTAGATGAACAAATTTTTCCAAATGTTTGAGACTATACTGAGCAACAGGAATTTCTATTATTTCTTGGTGTATAACTTATTATTTTCAGTATAATATTTGGTGTTAAAGTTGAATAAAAACGAACTAATGCATAAGTTTCTTGTATAGGAACTATTAATCTTTCTTTACGAACAGATGCTTTAGTACTCAGTTTAAAAACATGATCCAGATATTTTTAATAAAAATTATATAAATAAATGACAGATTGAGAACTAAAAATAAGAATTCTGGAAAAGATAAAAAAATCAAAATAGTAAACTTTTACCAGCTTTTATTTGATATTCAATAATATCCCAAAGTGACTGTAGACAGGCAATGTTACTGACTGCTAATTACATTCTAGCACTGTAATGCTTAAAATGGAATAAAATTAAACATTTTCAGGTTCATTCCAAAAGTTAGAACCACCAAAATACTAACAATTAATGAGGATGAGTGAAAAAATTGAAGACAAAATTAATGAAAAATTACTCCTTTTATTCAAAATATTGAGTATATTATTCCATTAAATGACAATCAAAATAATTAGGTTCTTATATTTGTCGATTCCATTCTTGAAAACCCGGCTACAGTTAAATAACAAACCAATTAGTAAATTCGTAATTTTTTTAATATATTGACACAAGGTGTCACAAATGTAAATTATATTTATCATGAACTTGTTGGAGGTGATGTAAAATTTTACCAATTTAAGGAAATGTGCAGTAAGTATTGAAATAATGATTTTGGTTGTATGATGATGGATATGACAAGAAAAATTAGAAATGTTAAATACAGGGAAATGGTTAAGAGTCTTTTAAACATTACAAAATTGTTAAGGCTTTCGTGGCCACTTGTTGACAAACTGCCTATTGGCTTCTGTCTCGGGCTCTTTGGCCGACGTTCATCTAATGATTTTTCTGACGTCTCACCAGCACGAGTGGCTGGCTTTGTCAAAGCTTCACCCTCCATTGCCGGTGGTGAACTGGAGGCGAGCTCGCGGCCGCAGACTATATGTACCTGGCGCGCCAACGTCCGAGGGCTTCTCCGCGGTCATTTCCGGTGCGGTTCTCCTCTTGCTACCTGCGACGGTCGTTCGCTGCAGTACGGGAAGACAGGATCCGTTTACCTTAAGGCTTTCCTCTTTCTTGTTGAAACTGTTCGCGTGTTTTTGGATTTCTACAGCTTCTCTGAACAAGCGCGTATGATAGTGCTTCTCTACAGCCAGAACTTCCGTGTCGGCGAATTTTATTACGTGTTCGGTCTCATTCAGTGCGTGCTCTGCCACGGCCGATTTCTCCACCCGCCCCAACCTGCAATGCCGCTTATGCTCTTTGATCCTGGTGTTAATGGATCGTCCAGTCATTCCGACATAAACTTTTCCGCATGTGCAAGGTATACGGTATATTCCCGACATTGCAAGTGGGTCTCTTTTCTCCTTCGCCGATCTAAGACACTCTTTGATCTTCCTTGTCGGTTTGAAAATCGTCTTTACGCCGTGTTTGCGCAATATACGGCCGATTCTGTCCGTCACTCTGGGATGTATGGCAGAAAGGCCGTACCCGACATTTCTTTTTCTGGTTCCTTACTTCGCCGAGTGTTTGGCTCTGTTACACTTCTAATGTAATTTGTGGAGTACCCATTGCTCCTCAGAACAGTTTCCAGGTGTTGCATTTCTCGTTTGAGGTGTCGAGGCTCACATATTCGTCCTGCTCTCGTTACGAGCGTACTAATCATGCCTCTTTTCTGGCTCGGGTGGTGGTTTGACAGTTTGTGCAGGTATCGGTCCATGTGTGTCGGTTTTCGATACACGCTGTGTCCCAGGTTTTCGCCGTCCCTTGTGACCAGCACATCTATAAATGGCAGTTTCTTGTCCTTTTCTACTTCCATGGTAAATGTTACGTTGGCATGGAGGCTGTTCAAGTGTCTCAGGAATTCACCGAGTTGTTCTTCACCATGGCTCCACACCACGAAAGTATCATCGACGTACCTGTACCACACCTTAGGTTTGCAAGTCGCCGAGTCCAGTGCCTGTGCTTCGAATTGTTCCATGAAGAAGTTGGCCACCACTGGACTGAGAGGACTACCAATGGCGACGCCTTCCAGCTGTTCGTAGATATCGCCATTCCACGTGAAATAGCTCGTGGTGAGACATGCATGTAAGAGCTTTTTGGAGCCATTAGAAGTGTAACAGAGCCAAACACTCGGCGAAGTAAGGGACCATAAAAAGAAATGCCGGGTACGGCCTTTCCGCCTTACATCCCAGAGTGACGGACAGAATCGGCCGTATATTGCGCAAACACGGGGTAAAGACGATTTTCAAACCAACAAGGAAGATCAAAGAGTGTCTTAGATCGGCGAAGGAGAAAAGAGACCCACTTGCAATGTCGGGAATATACCGTACACCTTGCACATGCGGAAAAGTTTATGTCGGAATGACTGGACGATCCGTTAACACCAGGATCAAAGAGCATAAGCGGCATTGCAGGTTGGGGCGGGTGGAGAAATCGGCCGTGGCAGAGCACGCACTGAATGAGACCGAACACGTAATAAAATTCGCCGACACGGAAGTTCTGGCTGTAGAGAAGCACTATCATACGCGCTTGTTCAGAGAAGCTGTAGAAATCCAAAAACACGCGAACAGTTTCAACAAGAAAGAGGAAAGCCTTAAGGTAAACGGATCCTGTCTTCCCGTACTGCAGCGAACGACCGTCGCAGGTAGCAAGAGGAGAACCGCACCGGAAATGACCGCGGAGAAGCCCTCGGACGTTGGCGCGCCAGGTACATATAGTCTGCGGCCGCGAGCTCGCCTCCAGTTCACCACCGGCAATGGAGGGTGAAGCTTTGACAATGCCAGCCACTCGTGCTTTCGAAACGTCAGAAAAATCATTAGATGAACGTCGGCCAAAGAACCCGAGACAGAAGCCAATAGGCAGTTTTTTAAACATTACACATGAATATTGAATATAAACACTGAATATAAACATTTAACATAAACACTGAACATAAATATTGAGCTTAAAAAAGTAATTGATAATTTTTATCCTTAATAAATATTTACAAAATATGACCCAGAAGTTGTTAAAAAGCTAGATGAAACAGAGAAATGAAAGAACAATTGAGAGAAGAATTTAAAAAATGGAAAAAAACAACCAAGAATGGAATATGAAAAATTTAAAAAAGGACATCAACCAGTTACCAATGCAATCAGACCAGTCAAAGAAGCAATCAAGGGACTACATGATAATGTGTTAAAAGCGACTGGAGAGAACAGAGAAGTTAGAAAATAAAAATTGTTCCTTATCATCAACATAATTTAGAAAATTTTGACTTTATCATGTCAATTAAACAATAAAAAGTTCACATCATGATTATACATTGAGTGAATCAGAAATAAAGAAACTGAAGACATAAAGAAGGTAAAAATGAAGAAGAATAATCGAATATAAAAATAGGTAAAGAATGCTACAATTTATCGACAATAGCATAGATAAAGATTTTGATTAAAACCTATTGGCAAATTTAAAAGTTTTAGAAAAGTATCAGTAAAATGTAATAGTGATAATTTAACAGTTGGAGAAAGTACATATGAAGGGACTTACTTATTGCTGGTTATAATTGCTGTGGCCCTGACCCAAGATTAGAAGAAAGTTTATCTAGAGGAGATAAAGGAAGTAAACCATTAGACAAAGCTTGTGAAAAAGCATGAAACATTTTACAGAGATAATAAAGTTTTGGAAAAATGCTAAAACAAAGAGATTTGTCTTGCTGAAAAACTGGCTGCAACAGAAGCTGGATCAATAATGAATGGAAAATGAAAATTAGGTATGAGTAGTCACACCAGTCATTAAGTATGTGATTTATAAAAATTCTTTATTAATATTTAGTCTATATAAATGAAAAACTTTAGTATTGTTTAGCTGACCATGGTGGCCAAGCGGTTCTAGGCACTTCAGTCTGGAACCGTGCGACCACTATGTTCATGGGTTCGAATTCTGCCTCGGGCATGGCTGTGTGTGATGTCCTTAGGTTAGTTATGTTTAAGTAGTTCTAAGTTCTAGGGGACTGATGACCTAAGATGTTGTGTCCCATAGTGCTGAGAACCATTTTAGTATTAAACGAGATACTGGCAGAAGTAAAGCTGTGAGGACCGGGCGTGAGTCGTGCTTCGGTAGCTCAGATGGTAGAGCACTTGCCCGCGAAAGGCAAAGGTCCCGAGCTCGAGTCTCGGTCGGGCACACAGTTTTAATCTGCCAGGAAGTTTCATATCAGCGCACACTCCGCTGCAGAGTGAAAATCTCATTCTGGCAACATTTTAGTATTGCTTATACTTTACTTCCAAATACGAGGGCAGTTCAGAAAGTAACCTCCGATTGGTCACAGTGCGGGTTGTGGGGGGAGTAGCGACGCCATCTGTGCGTTCACGCACTCAACAGGTCAGTCGGCATCAAGCCGTGGTCGAGTGAACGTCGTACCTGCGCTAGTTTAGTTTTTGTGGCAGTTTGAAATGTGTGCTGCAATAGAAAACCCCGCCAAATGTGAAGTGCGTGCTGTCATAAGGTTTTTTACAGCCAAAGGATATTCTGCAGCAGCTATTCATCGTGAGCTTTGTGCCGTGTACGGACCAAGAGTTATGAGTGAAGGAGTTGTCCGTGAATGGGTACGTTTATTTAAAAGTGGACGAGAAAACGTTCATGATGAAGAGAGGAGTGGTAGACCATCATTGGTGACTGACGAACTCGTTCAGACAGTTGATGCAAAAGTTCGTGAAAATCGACGTTTCTCAATGTCGGAGTTGTCTACTGGTTTTCCACAGATTTCTAAGACTCTCTTGTACGAGATAGTGACAGCAAGATTGGGTTACCGTAAGTTCTGTGCACGATGGGTGCCCAAAATTCTTACCGACCACCACAAAACTCAAAGAATGGCCTCTGCATTAGACTTTCTGTCACGTTATGAGGACGAAGGAGAACCATTGTTAAACAGTATCGTGACCGGTGACGAAACCTGGATTAAGTACGTGAACCCTGAGACAAAAGAACAATCAAAGATATGGGCACATTCAAATTCTCCTATCAAACCAAGAAAAGCCTCGCAAGATTTTTCTGCCAGAAAACTGATGGCAACGGTGTTTTGGGATGCCAAAGGGGTGTTGTTGGTTGAATTCATGGAACGTGGTACGACCATTAATCAAGACGTGTACTGTGAAACAATAAAAAAGTTACGACGGGCTATACAGAACAAACGCCGTGGTATGCTGACTTCCGGTATCGTTTGTTTGCACGATAACGCCCGTCCTCACTCTGCTTGCAGAACAACGGCCCTTCTTGAGTCCTTCAAGTGGGACGTTATCAACCATCCACCTTACAGCCCAGACCTGGCGCCAAGTGATTATCACCTCTTCGTGCATTTGAAGAAATGACTCGGGTCACAGCGGTTTGATGACGACGAAGAGCTCAAAGATGCGGTCACAGGCTGGCTCCAGGCACAAGTGGGTGATTTTTATGCAGAAGGAATTTCAAAGCTTGTGAAGAGATACGATAAGTGCCTCAATCGCTATGGAGACTATGTAGAAAAATAGTGCAAAGATGTAGTTGTAAGATGTATATATTAAAATATTTTTATTTAACTTGGTGTCTTTTTTAAATCAACCGGAGGTTACTTTCTGATCGGTCCTCGTAATAAAATGAAACCAAAATCAATTAATATTAAATTAAATAACAATGAGATGAATAATAATGTTAATTTTTAAATGATGCTCAAAACAGAAGGAGTTAAGAAAACAGTTGGAGATGTACTTATTACATTATACAATTCTTTTGTAAAAAAGTTATTGAATTTCTAATGAAAAAGAAACAAGATTCTCAAATAACAGAACATGAAGGCTGCTTCTTATCATTACTATTGCCATATTACCATATCTAGCAAGTAGTGACTCACTCACAAGAGGATCTGCAGCCTCTGCAAATGCAATAATGAACATGGAAATAGAAAATAAAGGAAAGAGACTGACAGAAGCAAAAATAAAATAAATATTAAAAATGTAATAATCCTTTACATAATTTAGAGATAGAAGAATTAATTAAACAATTAAAAATTTAAAATTTGGGGGCATTCATGTATTACAAATTAACCATTAATCTAAAAATTACTTAATGCAGAGTAGTTAAATTAGATACATCAGATCATGTTGGCAATCAGTGGATTTGTTATTATAAATCAGAAAATATGAAATTTGTTTTTGTTTTGTTTTCTGGTAATACACCAAAATAATTGAGAAATCATTTGGGAATAAATGATTTATATTGTGATATTGAACGAATACAGAATTTAAGAAATTTATTTTAGGCCATTTGTGTTTATTTGTCTTAAAACTTTGATCACATGTTTAAAACTTTAATAAAATCATTAATCTAATAAAAGGTCATTTCTGACCATAAGTCATATCCTAAATACAAAGGAAAATTAGAAAAAGTCAAAGATTATCAATTATTAGTGAAGCATTATCTAATCATAGTAATAAGATAAAAATATTAGATCAAAAATCAATATATTTAGTAATTAGAACCAAAAATTGAAAAAGAATTAACTTCGAAGTTTGAAGATTTTCAATCAGAAATAAAAAATATGACATATGGTATTCTATCATTAATATGTTTTAGTACCAGTTATTCTGACGGAGTTAGGACTAAAATAATTTGTTTGTTGTGGTTTTCCCCCCATTTATTACATTTCAGGTGTTGTATGACCCTCTGTACATTAATGTGTACTGGCAGACTTCAGTCAACAACTAATTAGTTACTGTAAGTTTAGTTGGAGACTTAACGAATATTCACATTATCTCCCCTGTTTAGTTTATTTTTTGTGTTGTAGAAGACATCTATTACCAGACATTTTTATACAGTGAGGAATTACATTATGAAGTGCACAATATTTATTAAACTGTATTTTTGTTAAACCATATGGGAATGTAATGTGAGATAACTGAATCAAAGAAGTGGTATCCATATTCATGGTGAAAATGCAAGGTATGAACTTTGATTATGATAATGAGGTATGTTTGCATTTTAGCTATCAAAGCAGTTACCTTTCAAAAAAGTACTGATTTGAACCTATCAGCTGCTATACATAGATTACGTTACAAACACTTCCTGTCACAAATTCTTCTGAAATAGGACTCATTCTCAACTTCACAGAATTAGTTGTATAAAAAATGCCAATTTCGGAATCTTCCTCTCACTAAACAAATTTTGTACTGCCACCACTGCATATATTGCGATGGCATGGCCAGTGCCCCAGTCTGGTATACATGTATAACTTTTAGGTTCATTCGGTGGTTCTGGTGTGGGTTTGGCCATATCACAGTCACTCATTCTGACGTGCCTGCTCCAGCATGGGATTCTGCAGATGACTGAGGTGGTCAGCCAGATGACATCAGTGGAGAGAGTGCTTGAGTACACCAAAATACCACAGGAAGCTGCTCTGGAATCTGCACCAGGTAAGAGGGGAAAATACAAAATGTTTCCACTTTGAACAATAAAAGCATGCCTATGGTACAAGGGCTGGATACAAAGTAGTTGTAACAGTGCTGTAGTGTCAAACTGGTGATTCAGTGAGCTGCCATCTGCGTTGACACAATGGAGGCCTGTGTGACGAGTTTGTACAGCGAAAGGGGACAACACTCTGTTAATCTATTGCAGTGTGTAGACGGTTGAACGTCATAATAGCAGTGCAACCACCGTAACATCATGTCTACAAAGACAGGGTAACGTTCTTGGCACAGAATTGAAGTGTCACAAGGTCGGAGTATGCAAGAATCTTTCAAGGGACTGGGTGAAGAGTATGGTGACACGGCATTGCCACACTGGACAGTCGCACAAAGAGTTAAAGCATTCAGATTAAGTAGAGATGCTGTGGAGGATCGCTCCTGTACAGGACAACCATATGTGGATGACAATACAGTTCTTGTTTCCTTGTTGGACGCTAATCGCCGGTAGACAACGCATGTCGTGGGAGCAGAAGTTGGAATATGCCACAAAATTGAGCCCCACATTCTGAGCAACATTCTGGGGTACCACAAAATTGAATCATGTTGGATACCCTATGAAAATGAGGTGCAACAATTGCAATGCTATGCCATCACACAGGATTTGTTGGGCCAGTACCAAAGTAACAACTTTCCTTGACACATCATCACTATCGATGAAATCTGAGCCCGCTCATACGTATCGAACTTGAAACGCCAACCCAGTGAATGGAGGCATCCCAGGTTTCCTCTACAGAAACTATTGTAAACATGATATTCATTGCAGCGTATGACACTGATGGCTTAATACTGCATCACACTCTACTACCAAGGGTGATGGTAAACACTGCTTACTACCACATTGTCCTGCAACACTACTTTTGTCGAGTGCTCAAGCCAAAGGAAAGTCATTTCATGGAACAGCATCCCATCGTTCTGCATGACAATGCACGATGCCACACCAGTGTTGCTGTTCAGGAACTCATGTGCCACTGACAATAGCAGAGTATGGAACATCCACCATACTCACCCAACATGAGTCCCTGCAATTACGATGTCTTTGCCAAAATGCAAGAACCTCTGTGAAGTATCTGGTACAACACCAGAGAAGACATTATGCACGTGATAGAGTGGTCAACATGGGACATCAACGGAAACAGACACAGATGGTATATGACGCCTTCCTGACAGTTGGCAAAAGGTCATAAATAGTGTGGGCGATTGTATTGAAGATTTCACAATAAAATCAGTTTGGAGAAAAATCATAGTTCTCATTACTCTCTATGCAGCCTTTGCATGTAAAATAATATCTTGATGTTGCTACATAGTGCTGGGTGAGAGTCATATGAAACTCTTGATGCTAAAGTACGATAAAATTGAAGGTAATACCTATTTCTGGCTGACTTTTTTCATGTAGGAAACAATATAAATTGTATTATAAAATAAGTATAAAATTAAGGGGAAAGAAGTGATAACATTTTCATTTTGTACATTCCTTTTTCAGAAAAAATCAATTTAAGAAAAGAATTTAAACGTATTACATTTATTACTTAAACTTTCCTCATTCTTTCTTATTTAGCAGGTATAAGATTATTATGAAAACAAACAAAAATTTCATTACCAAAAAGTGCAAAACAAACCCCCCCCCCCTCATAGCCCTCCACAAATCTTCTGTGTTTCAGACTTTTCTGACCCTATGTATATGGCACTACATGGAGGCTCCATTCATCTGGACAGCTATTAGGTTTATAGGGACAATGTTGGTTGTTTTAGTCAAATGGTAACCTTACACATTACATTGACCTCTGGTTATACACACTTCCCTCAGTCATTGTATGTAGTAGAGTTTGGTTGAAGTAAAGAATCTTGGACATTGTATATATAGTTCCTGACAGCAGTTTGAAATTCAATCAAAAACCTGGTATTTTCAACAGTTAATTTTGGATCTAAATATATGACCCTCTTTGCATTATTGTATTTTAATTGAAGAGGCTAAATATAAATAACATGCAATGTCAAATACAGTACTCAAATTAACATTGAAAATAGAATAATTTGTGTTTAAAATGAGGTATGTTCGATATTAATTTAAATGGAGATTACCTCAACATCGTCTGTTGACAGTTTTTATCACCACTATACTCTGTCAGAGGCACCAAGTTTAAAGTGAATGATATTTGTTTTTATTATAACTTTCTTATTTTTACAGGTAAATGAATCTGATGGAATTTTAGCATAGGATCGATGCCCTTATGAAACCGTTATCTGCAGAATAGGGTAGTGCATTAGGCTGCATAAGTTACAGGGGCAAGGGGCAGAAATTTTTGTTAATTTCTCAGCCAAATATTAACCGATTTCTTAAATTCAAAATGCTAACATAATCTACATAAAAAGAACAATTCAGTAAAATTATAGTGAATATACTCAGATATCATTAAATATTTATTTTTTCAGCTTGAAAATTGAAAGTTAATATTCAAATGTGAGATACTTCTTCCCATACATAATTATGTAGGCGATTGTGACCTGTGTTTTATTGTTGAATACCACACACAATTTTACAGTAGTCTTCTGAGTGATAACGATTTTCCTTCTGCAAGTCATGTTGATCGCATTGATAGAATATTTCATTACAAAATTAAATGGACTTCTGTCAACAAATGCCTTTCAGCTGTGTAATTCGTTTAATACCAACAAATTCATCATTTACCTTCAGATAAATATTTGGTGTACCAAAATACCAAGTTTCTTGAGGAAATATTTCATTACTTCTATTTTTTATATACAAGTTTTTCTTGTTACCTAAACAAGAAACATCAGTAGTTTGTAGTTCATAGAAATATATAGGAACTTTAGGATTTTTCTCATTGTTCAAGCTCATAATTTGGTACATATTTAACAACAGGTACACAAATTTCCTCAGATTGTACAACAATTTTATCTTCGTTTAGAAGTGTATCTTTTATTTCAACCCCAGCATCATTGTAGTGAGCTCATCTAAGCATCTGCAGCACTGGAAATATAAGTGAAAATTACAGTAAGCTTCCCTTGCAGTAAAATTTCTTAATAGTTCCCAAAGAAAACACAGATAATATTTAGCAGATATAACACTTCATTTCATGAGTCTTTCGTTTTATCTTTAAGGTACGAATTCAAATACAACAAAACTGATGATGAAATAAAAGGATGCTCTAGTCTGTATGTAACATTACTGATTATTTTCTTTCTTTATGGTTATCAAATCAGATAGCTTTGTCACATAATTATCAGTTAATTTTTATTAGATTTTCCATCATAAGTTGGGTAATCTGTACCATCAGCTTCAATAATACTGAAGCTAATGTACAGTTCAGCATGATTAGGATGAAGTCATCTATCTCCTATATTTTGTTAATTTCTGTTATTTTAGGAGTATTTTTTGATTGCCCATTCACAGGGAATGAGTAGAACTGATAGATGTCTGTGTCGTTCATCTAATAAGGAAAAAACTTTATTAAGATATTTCTAAAGTAACTGCTACAGTAGCAGCATTAAGGTCAATGAAATCATCATTTTAATCAGTTATAGTAATTTCTAAATCCTGTATGGTGTCAAAAGTTGGGGCATACACAGAATAATGAGGTTCATGAATTAGTGGTCTACCAAATTCAGTATTAGGCTTGAATGAAGCAATAATATTAGTTTCTTTACGAAAATGATCAATATGCTACACAAACATTTCATCATCTAAATTAAAAATAATGTTAGTTAACTCATAGAGAATAATTTAATGAACATTCCCAGCAATAACTTTTTTGTTAGCTTCAATAGTTTCACCACTAAATCCAAGAACACTTCCAATACTATCTTTCATATCAATATATAATTTAATACCACTCTGAATAATAATTCTATTTAAAGTTTGTCTGTTTTAATTTGAATATTTGTCTTTTTTGTATGAATAAATTTTTCTGAACTTTGAAACTATATTGATATACAGGAAGTTCTATCTTTTCTCCAGCACAATACAATTTCTTATTTTCTAATGTAATATTTGGAGTAGCAGAGATGCCACCACATAGCCCAAATGCATTGATCAGGACGTATAATATAGCACTGCACTCGACTGTGTCAAGTCACTTCCACATTCGGAGAGCGTTTGACTTTGCTTTCTGTATGTCTCTACATTTACAATCAATTTTAGAAGACTGAACGAGATGTTATGTCATGATCGCATATACAGATCTGACCTCAAATCGATAGAATTGCGAAAAGTGACCAGGGAATAGGTGTATATCGACCGAATATAAAGCCTAATGCGATGAACTTGAGGAAGTACTTTGCTATCTTCTGGTTTGCACCAAACAATTTGTATATCGGATCAAGTATGCTGCAACAGGAGGAATCCTGGAAAACGTGTACATCGAAACGAAGGGAATAACGGAGGGAGTCAATTTTTTTCGCATTGTGACTGCATTATACAGTGTGTCTATTGAGGTACCAGTGATTCCGGATGCATCAGTCACGTGACATAGCCTGCGTTCTACTCTTATACAGCTACGTGTTCCGTATGTGTTTTAAAACACTGTCTACTTGCGTTCGTTAACGGTAAACCTGTCGGTCATCAGAGGACTTCCATCTCATGTGTGAAGAAACATGACACACTCCTCTAAAGAGCTTTCATTTATGCGATCGCCCCTGTCGCATCTTGGGTGTAAAATCGAGACTTCAGTGTCATAACTAACTTAACGGTAAGAGCTTGTGTTGCGCATTGTCCGAGTGATGCGCCGTTTACAAGTTAGTGACGGAATGATTTGTAATTTTCACATATCGGATACTGCTGCTTTGCGTTTATCTGTTTCCTTGTAGGATGTATCCCGCGCAAGTAACTATCATTTTATGTAGGCCTAATGCAGCCATCGTATAATTTCTGAACCGCGATTGGATGTGAACAGTGGACACTATACGTCTGTGCAAAGCTATATTGCGCTCGTATGATGCACAACAAATGTTTTACCATTCGACAAGATAGTTCAGCGTAAAGAAACTGTGAAGAAGGATGTATGTCTGATAGGGGGGAAAGGTATCCGGTCTAACATTATAGCCAGTTTTTAAGTGCAGAACGTCGCAGTCTTAGGAGTGTGTGTGTTTATTTTCTCTATCTTACCAATACCTTCCAAGTACAGATCCTAAACTCTAGAACAATAATTTAGAATTGATAGCTTCGTTGATATAGCTAAAAATGTATCCAACTCAGTTCGTCTCGAACTCCATCGCGCAAAAAAATAAGTCTTTTATTGTTCTTCTTAACTGTATTCTATTACATTACGGCACTTTGAAATCTGTTACTACACATCGATAAGGAGTGTAAGCTCCTCGACATGGTAACATCTCGAGAAATCTCGCGCACTTGGCTGGGCTGGGACTTGGAGAGCTATATTCATTCACGAGACGTGGAGTGTAGCGCTCTTCTTCTGATCGCTTGGAGAATAATTCTCTAACGGTGCTGCAGGGTGTGTTGGTCAATGACCATGTGAGGTTGGTCTTTTACCTAAGACGGGGAGAATGCTCTGTGACTTCCATACGCTGAGAGATAGATCGTAAATTAAACACTATGTTCGAAATGTTACAAATATGTAGAGCATTGTCTAATGCACTTTGATCATGTATGTGTTCGAGAATTAACAATAAATGCATGTACTGCACAGTAATCCACCCACATTCGTAATCATACTCATAAAGTGATGTAAAAGGGGCTGTTTAGCTGTGATACTGAAATTGGGGGCCATGCTGTCACATCAATGGCCGGTGCTGAACCTAGTGTAAAATTCTTCGAACTATCATGTCTGGTGCTTAATATTACAGTACATCGAAGGTATCTTTTGCATCACATCCGCGCATCGGTTGCCATATAATGATTGAGTGAGATAGCCTGTTTGAGTTGGGGGAGAAGTTTTGTGGGTGGGAGACAACTTCTGGAGGTTGCTAGCAGCTAAACAGCGATCGCGTACATGAGAGCAGGATTACGAATAACTCGAAATGGAACGTCGAGCCATCATCTGTACCGTCACGGCGACATATGAACTTAAATGTAAAGGTCATGAAAAACTTTCGCATGATAGTTTGGAAACTCTCCACAACGCTGGGAAACTGTTCTACTTTCCTTATGTTGTGTGTTTTATTTAAAAATAATTCAATGTTATGCTATCTGTGGTAAGAATATGATTTACATAGGGTGATGTCTATTTTTCTGTGAGAGGTCGTAGATCAGAGCGTCTTAATGCCAGTTTAGGATGTGACATAGAGGTCGAAGTCGTGGCAGAAAAAAGAAATGTTTGGCAGTGTACGAAGCGCGTTAGAAAACAGTGTTTCAAACAAGTAAACATGACCACAGTGGGCGTTTCTTGCGATTTACAGTATAGTACGTGGGATACGATCGTTCTCCTAGAGTAGAGGTGATGAAACTTTAAACTACTCTCTGCATTTTGAGGGGTAAATTAAGTGAGGGGCGAAGTATGCCGTTAGGGCTGCACGCTGTGCTACTCTGGGAAGCATTGCGAAATATCCCTCTATCTCCTTTTCTCTGTCTCTTTCTCTCTCTCCGCTCTGGACCCCCAACGCACCTTTGCGTCAACGTGCGGTAAATGGCGTCTATGTGAGTTCTATATCAGATGAAGTTATTTGAGCTTCTATAGTTGTTAATTTTTGTCTGCTGGGGGGGGGGGGGGGGTAGAGTATAACGATGCCATGATCTTGGGCTTATAGATTTGAATGGACGTGGATCTATAGTACTTGTATGTAGTTTGGGGACGCACCACAATGCGCGCATTTCCGCCGAATGGTCGAAACATGGCCCTGTCGCAGTAACTCAGTTCGCTCTGTTTCTAGACGGGCTGCAGAAGATGGTGGATATGGCTTTGTTCGACTTCTGCTTAGTCCCGACTTAAAATTGTATGATCACATGCGCAAAGCTGTAGAAATGGGAGCAGTTGCAAGATGTGTAAGGACTGACTAAGACCATGTTGGATTTTTACTGTAGCAGATAGGTTCGAGAAAGGTGACTCACTTCGAGATACTGTTCACTTGTGGCTGTGATCTTTCTCAATGATTCATCGCCTTTAACTCAGTGATATATAACAGAACATCTGACATGGTATCGAGATAGAATACGTTACACATACTGGATAAATATCTAGTGGCGTGAGGGAGTTGCAAATACCGGTCACACTGCGTTCCTTAGCCGAGTGACTTTCAAAATTCATCGGGCGGGTGTGTGATATGTCCGCATTTGAGGATCAGGTTTATAAAGTATATCTGTTTGGGTAAAGGAAATGTCTATGTGCTGTTGTAGGGGGTGTGTGGATTTAACTTGGGGCAGTGTGATAGCGAAGAGAAGAGTATCTCTAGTGCTAAGGAAGGTACAGGTATTTCCAGAGCCACAGCGTTCAACAGAGTGTATTTCCAATACTTCGCTCATTGCCGAATACCGTTCAGTTGAGACCTAGATCATAAGATTTAATTGTAAGTATAATGATAGAAGAAATTTGTGAGGGGTTTTCTAGAATGTGTTAGTGTATGCAAAGTCTGTGCTGGTATTGATTAGCTTTCCCACGTTAATGGTAGCGGTCTTCCGAATGCAGAGGCCTGTTGGAATGTAGGAATGTATGATAGTTAACTTTACTATGTTCTAGACGACCGAATAGCGAACTAAGTATGTCCTGGGCTGTTTTCGTGATCAAGATGAGATGACACGTTTGCGGTAGAGCGTTATTCCCTCCCATGTTCAAATTGATCGGTCGACTGCTTCTGCACATTTGATGCCTTTATTTAAATGAGAGAATATGGATTGTGGTGTGCTGAACCCACGTTTGCCTGTTCTCTAGACGTGGGAACGACCATAGTTGGTTTGTAGAGAATATTGATCATCTCGGATCTGTTAGATGGCCGACGTTGGTATTCGATAGTGCGAATATCAGTTTACTCTACTTGTTTCTAGTTAGTCAATGGTTTACAGACGCTGCACATCGCTAATGTTTGGTGTTTGTGGAGAAATAATTTACAATGTACAGTGAGGTCCATTGATAGTGACCGTGCCAAATATCTCACGAAATAAGCGTCAAACGAAAAAACTACAAACAACAAAACTTGTATACCTTGTATAACTTGTTGGTCCGCTGGGTGGCGCTGCCATAGGTCAAACGGATACCAACTGCGTTTTTTTTTCTTTTTAAATAGGAACCACCCATTTTTATTACATATTCGTGTAGTACGTAATGAAATATCAATGTTTTAGTTGGACCACTTTTTTCGCATTATGATAGATGGCGCTGTAATAGTCACAAACGTGTAAGTACGTGATATCACCTAACATTCCGCCAGTGCGGACGGCATTTGCTTCGTGATACATTACCATTGTTAAAATGGATCGTTTACCAATTGCGGAAAAGGTCTATATCGTGTTGATGTATGGCTATTGTGATCAAAGAGCCCAACGGGCGTGTGCTATGTATGCTGGACGGTATCCTGGACGACATCATCCAAGTGTCCGGACCATTCGCTGGATAGTTACGTTAATCAAGGAAACAGGAAGTGTTCAGCCACATGTGAAACGTCAACCACGACCTGCAACAAATGATGATGCCCAAGTAGGTGTTTTAGCTGCTGTCGCGGCTAGTCCGCACATCAGTAGCAGACAAATTGCGCGAGAATCGGGACTCTCATAAACGTCGGTATTCAGAATGCTACATCAACATCGATTGCACCCGTACCATATTTCTGTGCACCAGGAATAGCATGGCGACGACTTTGAACGTCGTGTACAATTCTGCCACTGGGCACAAGAGAACTTACGGAACGATGACAGATTTTTTGCACGCGTTCTATTTAGCGACGAAGCGTCATTCACCAACAGCGGCATTGTAAACTGGCTAATATGCACTTCTGGGGAAAGGAAAATTCACGATGGCTGCGACAAGTGGAACATCAGCGACCTTGGTGGGTTAATGTATGGTGTGGCATTATCGGAGGAAGTATAATTGGGCCCCCATTTTATCGATGGCAATCTAAATGGTGCAGTGTATGCTGATTTCTACCGATGTTACTACAAGATGTTTCACTGCATGACAGATTGGCGATGTACTTCCAACATGATGGATGTGCGGTACATAGCGCGCGTGCGGTTGAATCGGTGTCGAATAGCATATTTCATGACAGGTGAATTGGTCGCGAAGCACCATACAATGGCCCGCACGTTCACCGGATCTGACGTCCCCAGGTTTCTTTCTGTGGGGAGAGTTGAAGGATATTTGCTATCGTGATCCACCGACAGTGCCTGACAACATGCGTCAGCGCATTGTCAA
This sequence comes from Schistocerca serialis cubense, assembly GCF_023864345.2. Classification (NCBI taxonomy): domain Eukaryota; kingdom Metazoa; phylum Arthropoda; class Insecta; order Orthoptera; family Acrididae; genus Schistocerca; species Schistocerca serialis. The sequence continues at coordinate 717,119,082 of NC_064639.1, read as the reverse complement.
TGCATGTGCGAACATTACGGAAGGCGAACTACTCGCTGTTGAGGGGAATGTCGTTACACGTATTGCCAAATGCATTGAGGTTGACGGACATAATTTTGAGCATTTGTTGCGTTAATGTGGTATTTATAGGTAATCACGCTGTAACAGCATGCGTTCTCAGAAATGATAAGTTCAAAAAGGTTCATGTATCACACTGAAACAACCGAAATAAAATGTTCAAACGTACCTACGTTCTGTATTTTAATTTAAAGAACTTATCTGTTACCAACTGTTCGTCTAAAATTGTGAGCCATATGTTTGTGACTATTACAGCGCCATCTACCACAAAGCGAAAAAAGTGGTCCAACTAAAACATTCATATTTCTTTACATATAACACGAATATGTAATAAAAATGGGGGGCGTTTTAAAAAAAAAGACGCAGTTGATATCCGTTGGACCTATGGCAGCGCCATCTGGTTTCCCCCTTCAAGCTAGACAAGTTTCGTTCTTTGTAATTTTTTCGTTTGACACTTATTTCATGAGATATTTGGCCCGGTCACGATCAATGGACCACCCTGTATATGTCGTGCATTATGCTGCGTTAGCGATCGGGAGGCTAGTGCCGTGTTATTTATATCGAGAAGTACAGCGAAAATTCACGGTACTCGGTGATCGATTCCCTGGCTGGAGATCGATTTGACGGTCCAATATTCTTGAGAGTATCGTTTATATTTGATGACCTGTACACAACTTTGCGATGTTTAGTTGTCTGTGAAAAATGGTTATCAGTGTAAAATAGTTTATTACCATTGAGTGTAGCGTCTGTAGAAAGAAAGAACAGGTTGGCGGTGTATAGATTGAGGGAAATGTCCATGCAAATTAGCAATCTTTGCAAAATAACGAGAAAGAGCCCCAGAAAGAAAAGGTGGATGGTGCTTCGATAGCTACTGCGTTAGTAATTCGACTGGTAAATTCGATAAGAGCTAATGAGAATGCTCGATTGATTGTGATGTGATGTAGGTGCGGTGGGAACATCTGCGTATGTTGTGAGTAGGAAGGCTATCACGTTATGTCCGGGAGGAAGACTGGATTAGGCGATATTTTGGTAAACAGGTTCTGTTTTGAGAAGAATTTTCTTTCATACAAGCTGAGGCATGAATAAAGCAAGCGTTAACCATTTCTGGGGCACTATACAGTCCCCGAGAGGTCGACTTGGCTCTTATTTTTTGCAAAGAGATGTGACGTAAGAATAATGTTGAGAACGTTTTAGATGGCGAGTCGTCACGCAGACGTTTCGCGGCGAGGCGAGAACCGTGCTGGGTAGTTAAGTATGGTTAAACGTGTGTGTGTGTCAACACACCCTGCATTCAACAGCAGAGACAAGCGGCACCTGGAGATGCCTCGAATATATGACTGGTGTTAGCGCTGCGTGGAATGCAACTGTCACCGGTGTTCGGCGGTGGCTGGCGGCTGCGACGGAGCGTGCAGGGCCCAAGCTGTGGCTGCCTCACTTGGCGGGGGTTGTGGCGCCCGCGGTGAAGTGTCCGTCAGTCGTCACTTATGGTCCGTTAGAATCGCTAAGGTTGGAAAGCAGGTTCTGCTATTGTGGAATCAGCACGTGTGCGTAGGTGAACACGTATTTCGATAGGAATTTCTCAGGTGTTGTGTATGAATGAGAGGTGCCAACACCTCATGCTTGCAGAAGCCAAGCAGGGGCTGTGCGTGGTTTGACATCTGGGGTGTACGTCACTTATCGCTACCTCCTGTGTACTCAGTGGACAGGGGGCTGTGGACTGTGCTTGCGCGTGTTGATTGCATTATTTCCGGAGCGGGTCTGTAGGCCTTCATATGCGCTATATGAATAGTTTACAAGTACTTAGTGTGTCTACACATCACTGTGCTGTATTATTTAGGAGCTGTTTGCAGGTCTGCACTGAAATTATTTCGGAAAATTAGCAGTTGTTTGACTATTTGGACGTAAATGTTTTGCATTATTTATGAGCAGTTTGAATGTCTGTAGGCAGTGCCATATATTATTTTTATCTGTTTACAATTAGCAAGTGTGTGTGTGTGTGTGTGTGTGTGTGTGTGTGTAGAGCATTATAAATGAGTTATGTAGGATTGGTTTGCAGATGTGTATGGTGTGGGACCTGTCAGTGTGTGTGTTACATAACTCCATCCCTAAATAAAGTACATTCGTTCCTCCATCCATGGGCCTAGTGCATGCTGAATCCTTTTGCCAGAAACCCGTAGGAAGAGGTTGCGTCTTGGAGGCTTAGGTTAGTGGCGATGAGCTTCGTTTGCAACAGTTTTCTAAGGTTGATGGCGGAAGTGCAAGTGACCTTTCTTTACTGGACCTAGAAAGTAGCTGAAATTAGATAACTGAACCGCTTTTCATACTTACATGAAATTGTAACTTGAATTATTTAACATGATTAAAATTGAAATGCAATTAAGTACTTAGGCAGTTGATAGCTTAGATGCACAATGTTGGTCTTAGCATATTTACAGAAGACTATGTCCGGCCCTTGTATGGAGGTGGTGATCGAGGGTGTCTGACGTAATTGGTCGGATGCCCACAGGGCGGTGGCGCAGTGCATGTCCGCTTATAATGCGCACGCGAGAGAGCAGACAATCTTGAATCAGTTAACTTAGCAAGAGTGTTCTTTGTCGAGCACACTGCATGATGGACCGGCGGTTGTGTGATGCTAGGACAGATTCCACTCTCCAGCAAACAACATTGGCGCCAAGTATGTTGTTTGTCCACCACGAAACCACGTGGTGGATCGCTAACTGACTGTTGTGATGTTGGGGGAAGATCCCACTCTCAGGCAAACAATTTTGGCATGAAACGTGTGGGGTGAATATACTTTGTGAACGTACAACCTACCATTGTGATGTCAGAATCGGCAGGTTCGAACGAGCAAAACATGTTTATGCCACTGGACACGTGTGGTCTGAGCGACCGCTGGACCAGTGGCGGGCTACCGCTGACCGGTGGCGCCATGGGTAGCCTCCTCTGTTGGAGATGATTTGAACAAACTCAGTTGGAGTCTGGACCTAGTGGTGAGTGCACTGGGTGTTGCCATCTCGAAGATATGTACTAAGTCTTTTGGAGAACAAGTGATGACTGTACTGCTTGAAATAAAGACTTCAGTCCTTTTTCCTTGCAAAACCAGACAATGTGAATTAGGTTAGTACAAGTGTAGTTTATTATTTGACGCAATTTTGATAGGTTAGCAGTGAAAAAACATAAGTGACAGTCAAAGTTTGTAGGATGTGGACTATTTCATATGTGTGATCGATTATAGTGTTGGAATTTGAACTTGAGAGATTTTTGTTATGGATGTAATGCAAATGGCTTTCCTCCTGCCGAAAATCAAACATGTCGAATAAACAATAAATTATAATAATAATAAATATAAGTACAGTTTTTGAGACATTACTGTGTTGGAGTTTGAATTTGGTGCTATTTTCTAGTGGTCATAGGCCAATAATAATAAATAATAATAATAAATGATAATAAACGATAATGAATGATAATAAATGATAAAGAATAATAATGAATAATATTAAAGGCAAGTACGGTTTTTGCAGCCATCATCCTGTTGGAATTTGAATTTGGCGCCAACTTTTTCTGGAGGGTCAGGTTAGTGGACATAGCCCAATTGGCCTATTTTCCCGCCAAAATTCAAACTTCCCGCCATTTTTCTGGGGATTAGGTTAGTGGAGGTAGCAGAATTGACCTATTTTCCCGCCAAAATCCGCCATCTTGGATGACGTCATGCGCTGTTGCAAAGTCTACATGCCAACATCTTGGATGATGTCATCGCCGCTATCTTGAATAGATTTGGCAACAATGCAGAGAGCGCCTGTACATACCTTGTCCCACTACTTCGACTCATTAGATTGTTTAACACCAAGCAAAGCTATCGGAAGACCAGAAAGCAAACATCAGTATTTGACTCAGTTCCAGGAATGTTTTAAAATACCTTGATACCACTAGCCCAGATCTGGACTACAAAAGATTAACATTTGCAGTGTGATCACTGCGTATGGCCGCCACACAACTCATGCAGTCAATGCAATTAACAAGACAACTTCACACCAGTGAAATAGAGATCGACTTCAGCTGCACAATAAAATACAGTACTGAAACATGCCGAGAACGTGACGTGCTTAAATGATCGACACTGAACTTCAAAGATATTGCTATTACAAATCCATTCCTTGCCATAGACACATGTGCAGCGATTCCTTTCAAAAGTTCTGCACATTTTGTTCATTGTGTCAGTTATGGTGTTTATTCAAAGTAATTAATTAATACGCTGTGCATTACTAAATGGTTTGATATAAAATAAATGATCGATAAGAGGGTTAATTTTTTTCAGTTTGCGCAGCGAATTTTCAGTATTATTAAAAAATAAATAGCTTTTTTCGTCATCAGTTTTGTGCATAAATTCATTTCATTCGCACAACACGAATGTATTAGTCCTTAATTGTTCAAGTATATAATAGCTAAAGTTTGTAAATATGTGAGCTACAAATCATTACCAGAATTGAAGGATGTGCGTAATTTGTTAGCTGAAACAGATAAAATGCACGGTGTCAAAAATGTGTTTCAAAATGTGTCGTCGGACCTTGCGGGAAGCAACAGCTATTCCGAGAATGGTATTGATAAATTCTGGATTTTCACAGTTTTTTTGTGTTTGCTTTTTGGTGCAGTTAAGAAGCCACCAGCTGCTTGGCCACAGCAAGGGCAAATCGTCTTCCAGAAGTTGTATCTCAAGTACGGCCCAACGGATCCTCCAGTTCTCAGGAACCTCAATTTCACCATACAAGCGATGCATAAGGTTGTAGATAAATAATTTCTAAAATCTGCGGTAGAAACGTGACCTTCATTAAGTTTCTAACTCACGAATTTTTAACGTCTATGTAGGTTGGCATCGTTGGCAGAACAGGTGCTGGCAAGTCATCACTAATTTCCGCACTCTTCCGGCTTGCACGGACAGAGGGTGCCATTGAAATTGACGGAGTCGACGTGAATAGTCTGGGTCTGCACGATCTGAGGAGGCACATCTCCATCATCCCTCAGGAGCCTGTCCTCTTCTCTGGGACTCTCCGCTTTAATCTCGACCCGTTCTCGGAATTTGACGATGAGAAACTCTGGGACGCACTTGAAGAGGTAAGAATTTGGTTGTACGGAACTGAACAATCAACGTAAATACTGGTCGGTCGTATACCTAGGAATCCTAATGCTGCCAACACAGATTTTATTTTTCTCATAGTCCATAAACCCCACACAAAGAAGTTGATGACATTCGTTTCTTCTTCGTATACGGCACATCCGCCAAACATCACATACCAATTTTCTATTATTTGTTGCTTCTATGATATGATGAAGATGTAACTCAATAAATATTGCAAATAACGATTCTACTTTAGTTTCTAAAAGTCAAGTTCCGTGTAACCCTTTCGTGGGTAAAATTACTCAGTTGACTTTAAGAAAACAGAAAATGGGATTTTTCAAACCCGTGTCCCTAATTCTGGCTAACCCTGCTCCCAATTAGGGACCTGACGAAATTGGGGATATCTCTTATAGGAGTTTCCAGTTCAACATATTTACCAATCGTAAAATTTAGTTTCGCATATCTTAAATGATGTGAATTGGACTAACAATCAACGTAAATATGCTTTAACAGTTGTACTGAAAATCATTGAAAAAACATTTGAAAGAAATGCATTTTGCCTAAATACATGAACTGCAAAAAACCATAAACAATCTAATGTAACAAAACAGGTTCCTAGGCAATATCTGTTATTCATTTCACTCATACCCTTCATAGCTATTTATAGCATGTTAGTCGCTATGGCACACATTTATATCAGGCCAACAACAGTAGCACTCAGAAGTATTTTGTAGTTATGGTGTTATGTTGTCAGTATTGTTTGCATGCAGTCACAACAGAGCAACGCATATAACTGTGCCACCCAATCAAGAGCTTCACGCCACTGTGGTTACATATCTAGTAAACAAGCTACGTCATACAGTAACAATCTAAGTGCATACACTTTTAAATCAAAACTATTTTTCACGTGCTTGGTTATCATTGTATTCATTAACTATTGCTACTTATGCATTCAAACAGTGTTTGTTTATTTGTAGAAGCAGCAAAAAGTATGTCAAAACCTAGCGAACGCTCAGTTGAGGTGAAACATGCTATTTTCCATATTTTGAAGAAGGGAAAGTCTCAGCCTAGCGTTACTAGAGATTATGGCATATTACAACAGTTAATAAGTGTGTGAAGTCGACAGCAAAAACAGGAAGGAACAGTAGTCAATAAGTCACGGTCAGGTCGTCCTCGAAAAAAACAGACAGGGAGGACAGAATGATTTGTAAGCAGTCGGCTGCCGATCCACGAAAATCGGCTCGACGAATCAGGGATGATCTGGAGCAGCATCGTGGACTGAACAACTGAACCTACATGTCTCTACTGTAAAACATCGTCTCATAAAAGTTGATTTAATTTGGTTGACGACCATCACCTAAACCACTCATACATTCAAAAAGTAGGAAGGCCAGAAAGTAGTTTGCAAAGAACCATCAAACCAGGAAAGCTACAGAGTGGTCGAAGGTTTTATGGAATGATGAAAGTAAATATAATCTATTTTCGCCTGAAGGTGTGCTATACATAGATCCACCAAAAAATCAACGGAACAACAGAGAACACCAGGTACTGACTATTAAGCACGATAGTGGCTGTGTCATGGTGTGGGAATGTTTCTCCATCGTGGGATTCGTCATCTAGCCCACATAAGTGGCAAAGGATCGTTTCGTGTACAGTTTAGAAAGAAATTTGGCTCCGCTACCCCATGGCAGGTAGTTGGATATTTCAACAGAACACTGATTCGAAGCTCACCTCCTGCCATTTAAAAAGTTATTTTCACATAAGAGTATGAAACCTTTGCAGCTGCCGAGTCAGAGTTCAAAATTAAATCCAACTGAACACCTCTGGGATGTACTGGATCGATGAGTTTTTTTGTACAACCTACTCAAATGAGTAGGAAGAATGGTAAAAACTCTCATATGACCTATTACTAAAGTTTGTGGATTCAACGCCAAATATATGTGTAGCTGTGGTCAAAGCCTATGGGTTTTCAACGAAATACTGATTTGTTCTTCAGATTCCAAAATGGTTTTGTTTTGTTCTTAAATACTTAGACCTGCAAAGTACTTTAGAGTGAGAAAGATTGTTATTTCTGTTCTGATGTTTAAACGAAATGTATTTTGTACGAAATGGATTATAATGACATACTTTTTAAGTATTCACTGCCATTTTTTCTGTTATACACTTATCTTTAAGTAGTTGTAACTAATGCTTCCGACAAAATAATTTTGATCGCTACTGTAACTAAAGACGCGTGAAATAAATTCAGTTACTCAGACGAAAAGAACAAACATACTTCCTCGTTTCAGTAGCGACTGCTTCACAAAACATATGGTTTCATTTGAAGCAAGTGCAATAGTTAACCCATTCCTACCCACTATAATCGTCCTCGTATTTATCTTGGCCAAATTTCCAGATGTGTCCGCACCCACTCAGAGATCACCATCTGATATGACAAGTGGAGGTTCTTCTTGGTTATTGTCGCTGCTTGATGAACCTGAAACATCGTAATTTCTTCCTCTAACTTGTTTCTAATATTTGGTGACAGGTTTCTTGTTTTATTCAGCATTTCTTCTTGGGCCTAAGCAGAATTTCTTTACTTCTTCATCCATTAAAATGTTCTTATATGGTAAAGTGATCGATACTGTGCTCATTCCATCTGTCCATTAACGTTTTCGCTCTTTCGGTGTTCGTACCTATGGAGGTTGCTAGTAGTGGGGATGTATGTGTTCCAGCACACCCTTCAGCCATGGATTCGGATCTAGAGGTTCTGGCTTCAGCACCCATTGAGGACATTTTTGCCAATATTTGTGAGTTGCCTAGGTGCAGGGGCAACGACGTCACAATCAAAGATGGCCGTCACTTTGCATTTAAAAGTGGTGTTGAACCTTCTGATACCACGGAAGTCAAGTCCTTCAAGCGATAAGACACCTAGAGACCTTATCTATCCCCCCCCCCCTTCCCTCACACACACACATCTCCAGACAATTGCAGCATAGTATTAAAATGATGGATAAAAATTCCACCAAGTTCAAAGATATGCCTTAAGAAATTACAATAGTGGGAACTGTTGCTATTCAACGCAAACGTACATCACGATGTAGCTTCTTTTGGGCAGTGATCAAAAAAATCTGAACGACCTGAATTATTTATCAAAAAATACTTCACACAGGGGTAACATGAGCTTACGAGTATAGTGTGCTGGACAATACATTGAGCATAGCCTGTTGTGAGTAGCCTTTACTTGTGTGTGTGTGTGTGTGTGTGTGTGTATGCGTGTGTGTATGTGTGTGTGTGTGTGTGTGTGTGTATTATCGTAAGTACAAACCTGGGATTGTGTACTGACAACCGAAATGTGCTGCTGAACTCAAAGCCACATCACTTACATGAAATTGAAAAGAATCCTGTGTATGTGAAAACCAATCCCATTCATAGGCAAATCAATAATTTAACGTTCAGTAGACTTGGCCAGTGTCAACTGTTCGAAAAAAAGTAAATGTAAAAAAAAAAAAACTGTAATGTCGATGTGTATAAGAACGTAACTTGAAACACACGAAAATTTCTGCCGTGACATGTGGCCCTGGTAAAATAAAAAAGCTGACAACCGATATTTCGCAAAGGAAACGTGTTATGAATCTCACCTGCAAAATGATGTACTGGAAGAAACAGGAACACAGCAAGATTCCGCCTCAGCTAAGAAAATGCTGTTAAAAACTAACTACACTTGGTCCAGGGCAATTGGGTTCATAATCTTGACACAGAATGCCAATGAAACACGTAACTCAATCCTGAGCTATTGAAATTTCATTTAGGAACGAAATTATCAAAGAAAACCATTATAGACTCTGATATAAAAGTTCATTCCCATGGTACAGTAAATTAACTCAGAAGACCAATCAATAGAATAATTACCAAAACCTCGACAGTGACGAGAGTGAAGTGCACCAACAATACAAGTTTACAAAAATAAGAATAAACTTTTTACCTCATCAAATAATACCTTGTTCTCCGTTTCGGAACCTTTTTTATGTCCTAATGCTATCCAACCATTGTTCTGAGTCATCTTCCCTCCTCGTAATAAATTTGCAACTCACGTAGTTCCAAAAGTGCGTCCATGCATTACACTGTACACTCAACAAACCCCTGCCTCCTGCACACCGCAGCTATGCATTACTGACTGTCAAAGATTGTACGACTCCACAGAGCTGCCATCGCCGACGCAGATACTGTTTCCTAACAACCATTCCTCTGTCCACAATTCTTCAAATATATCATTTTCCTTTACAAATATTAACGCCTCCAGTAACATCATCAAAAAATAGGCACCTTCTACTGTGTCATGACCAGTATTTGCCTTGGTCTGTACAAAATGCGACATACCTCGAGAATAAGTAAAACTCCACTCAAATGAAAGACACCATTTGTTCTTTTGGTTTTTTTCGTGTAAGTCTCTATCTTATATGCGACATGACACTTTTTCCATTTGAAACTATGATTTGTATCCATTTTTATAGAATAGTGGTTCTATGTCTAAGGACCATCCTGTAGTACCATAGTAGATATTAGCACTAGATCGATTTAGTGCAGGGCCAATGCATTAATGCGATCGGGAAGTCATCTGATTTACAATGAAAAGGTTGTTATGTGAGGATAGAAAATCTGCATAGTTGTTTCTTAATTTTCTGATAATGAACGTCACATTAAACACTAATGGAGGCATTTGTGAACTACATCCTAGTTAAAAATAGGATACGATTTTGAGGAGTTAAAGCGAAAAGTCGTGACAGGTCCCTATTAATAACTCACGCAATTTTTTTGGATAATTTCGCAGGTGGAGCTCAAATCCGGTATACAGACGCTGGACTTCCAGGTGACGGAGGGCGGCAGTAACTTCAGCGTGGGCCAGAGGCAGCTGCTGTGTCTGGCGAGGGCCATTCTCACGAACAACAGGATCCTGGTGCTTGACGAGGCCACCGCCAACGTCGACCCGGGGTAAATTACTCAAAATTACGTTTTTTTTAGTGTGCACTCTTACTTACTATACTTTAATTTTAGAACCAGTATCTTACATGTGGACCACGGGTAAATGCAAACACGCTAGCTGAGCAGGCTCCAGCGCAGATGAGAGAATTTGACTTGATTTATAATTCTACCCCATTATCTAGAACAATACATGATGTATTACCTTCCTCCCCTTGCGAGACACAGTAGGAATGAATCTAGAATTCAGGATTATTTATTATCCTCCTTTTCCATACCCCTCTTACCACACTGTGTTTTTAATAATAGTTCTGGCCCCACAAGTTTGGCGACGAGAAAAAGCCTTTAAAATTGTAATTTTTACCATTCAGCATTCTGACGACGAAGAAAATCAGTAAAAATTGTCGATAATTTTACGACAAGAATCAACACTTCAGCGACGAGGAAAAAAAAATTGAAATTGTTGACCAATGCAAACCCATAGAATTCTAGCCAGCATTAGGCGAGAGTGAAAAGAAACTATACTGGAGAAGAAGAGAACGGCTTTGACATCGTTCTCAACCCAATCAGTGCGACCAAGAATGCTGCGAAGCCATGCTAATGAGCGGGCTCATAGTGGCAAGTTCTTGGCAAATTTTACTCTGTTTGGCTATTACTTAAACAACGATACACAGCCTCACAACATACGAAGTTTCATTTCGTTTCCTCCTCTTCCTTTTGGCCGCTTCACTTCTTTTTGAGGCAGTGTGTTAGCAGTATTAAGGTAATCGCTGCTCTCACATTTTCTGGAGACGCTGCTCCTTCCAAGACAGTTTCGTTTGCAGTTGTTCTTGCGGAAATGGAGAACGACTTAGAAGGTATTTGCATTTCGTTAAATGAACAACAATGCTCTCAAATTAACGTGCATGTGAAATAATACCCGTAACAAACCTGTAACAGAACAGTGAGAAACGTCTGTGGCATTAGTGCACCGTTTAAATATTCTGGGATAATACTATGAATTGATATAAAGTGGGATGGATACTTGTAATCGGTGGTAGGGATCGGAGGAGAGGTCAGGAAATGTGCAGTGTATCTATTGTCGTGAATGGACCAGCCTGACGAGCCGCTGCTGAGACGCGCCGACCCGACACATAAAAGGAACAGTGTAAGTATTTATTGGCGGAATCAAGTTGCTTCGGAAAGTGGTGTGAAGACATAGCAGACGGACCACGGAGAATGGCATATCCGCTAGGCCCTGTTGTGAATGGCTCACAAGTAGCAGAAAGGGCTTTCTGACTGTCGCCCTTTCGGAACGAGAATAGCAAAACTGCTTCGCTGCACTGGTTGCCTACGGGAAACAAACTTAAGGGAAGATAGGGCCTCCGAAGATGGAAGACCACCCCGAGTGTTCTATGAAAATTTTGTTTATAAACAACTTACGTGCTGGTGGCTTGCGGAACTATTGGAATTAACCCCTGGGCACGTGCACAGCAACGCAAAATTCAGCGTCCTGTACCTCGGAATCGAAAGGAAGACTATGGTCAAGGAGGTATCTTCTGTTCACTGGTATTAACATTTCGCCAGCAAATGACAAGGCGTGGGTTATAACTCTAGCGCCCTGACAGCACAAGAGACATGATACGACGAATAAAACCATGAACGTTAAGGCTGGAGCAGTTTAATTCTCATCTGCTGCTGCTTCTGGAGAGCTTAAACTGTCTTGCGCTCTTAGCTTCTGAGGGTGGACATCTTAATTTATGGAACTTCTGGTTGATGATCTGAAGTCGCTGCCGGCTCTGATGTTTCTTGCTGCTTGGCAATGCGACTACGAGTCACTTTGGTTATTAACTGACTCATGCTGGAGCCTTGCTTCAACATTTGTTATTCAAGATTTGCTCTGCACCTGCTTTTGCTGCCAATCTGATTTTGTTAACTTTCACTTGGTACACGACATTCTGAGTCCCTTTCCAGCGATAGCTTGATTTCAATTACAGTGCACTGCTCATGTCACACACATTCGACTTTTTTATTCTGCGCCTTATCTGAAGCCAGTCTTCCATTTCTCACATGATGCTGGTTTCACAGTGTAATTCCCAACGACTGTTCGAATTTTGACTCTAATTACTTAAATGCTGCCTGTGTAGTACTTCCAACCAACTCCCATTCAAGGTAGTGGCTGCCACAAAACAACCACTCTGATCATCCCACACTAAGCAAAGGATTGAAGGCCATTCACCGCCGGCCCCTGTCAACATCACGCACCGCTCGAGCCGTTCACAGAGAAGCAAGAGGAAGTTGAACGTCCCCTTAGAGAAATTGTACAAGACTGTGCTTAAACTGACACACAATATTTTTGGCGCAACGCAATCTGACTTTCAGTAATCCCTACAAAAGAATGGCCCTGACTAATATTAACCTATACGTTTCACAAATCACTTACCTCACAAAAATCTTCGTTACTCGAACTACTACAATACAGCGAGCGCCACTACTGCCAGCTAAATAAAAGATTCAAACTACTGAAGGCACTAACTACTGAAAGGCATAGTTAGCAAATGAAAGATTTTGATAGAAAACGAACAATGTATTTACCTCAATAGTGTTCAAAAATGATAATATATATACAGCAGTTCATGACATACATTCTTACAAATGTACTGTTTCTCATGGACACATGTCCAGATCATCCGCTCTCAAAAATGCGCCATCTCACTTCCCCACATCCATCACTGCTGGCGGCTCACCTCCAACTGCGCAACGCTACGCGCTGTTAACATACAGCTGCCCAACAGTACAATGGCAGACAACAATGCGAACTAGCCACAGACTGCACACAGTACAGCCAGTGATTTTCATACAGAGCGCCATGTGGCGTTACCAATAAAAAAAACCTAAACAGCCTACTTAAATAGCCCCCATGCTCCCCACAAAAAAATTTACAAATTGTTTTGGGCAGTGGCCAATACATATTTGTTAAAATTTTTTCACAATTACAATAACAAAGAAATCAAATGCACACACTTATTGATACAATGTTGGTCAAAAGCTAAAATTTTCTCACAGTCCATAAAGACAGTTCTGATCATTCATCACAGTAAAATAGCAGTGTTTTTCTCAATGTCTGAGCAGTAAAAGAAAATGCACACGGAAGTAGTGGATTTCCATGCAGTCTTGAAGTAGTGTTGTCCTTCCAACGGAAAGACAGTGCTGACTCTTGACATGCAGACAGGTAATGGGCCACAACAGAGCAAACCCACACCAGAGTCAGTCGAAGTTTTGAAGAATATTGGTAGGTAGGTCATCACAGAGCAGACCCACTATAGTCCTGTTAGAGATTATGTTATTGGTGGGCCACTGGAGGTGCAGACCCACTGCAGTCCTTGCAGAAATAATGGTACTGGTGCGTCATCAAAGGTGTAGAGCCACTGTAGTCCTTGTAGAAATAATGGTATTGGTGGGTCATCAAAGATGCAGATCCACTGCAGTCCTTGTAGAGATGGCCCAGCAGCCATCTGTTGTGACTGTGCGGGTGCACAATCACCATTGAAGAGTCTTGCGGATAATATAGCAAGTCCATAACCACCACTTGTGCACTCACAAAGTTTTTGGAATTTTCCTTAGAACCAGCAATGCTGTTATCTAGTCCCTTGCTGAATTATTAACACACGTGCAAACACTAACAGTCCTCTTTTTTTCACATATTGTGCATATACTATGATCAACAGAAACGTGTGCAGAACTTACAAGTTACTTAATTTGATGAACTGGTGACAATTACAATTTTATAACATAAGAATACAATAACAAAGGTACAAAATACATCATTAAAGAACATAATAACACAGATAACATTTGTAGTAATACGGGCTTTACAAAAGAATCGAACTAACATATACATCAGTGTTACAGGAATAATGACATAAGTAAATACATAAAAGATCAGAATAACTTTTGAAACATCAACTTCACACATGAGCATTAAAACAAAACAGAATAAATAATGTCTAAACATCTTTACAAAATAAATAACACAGCATTAGAAAAATTCTACAACATAAATCTTATTAGGTAAACACATAAAGACAGGAAAATCACAAATACACAAGGGTACATAAACACATAGCGGAATAATACAAAAGGAAAGACAGGGTTCGTTTTCAGTGTGACATTTGGTACTGCAGTCCAATCCAAAACTTCATTCTGTAGATCTTTCCTCTTATTTCAACATTTGTTTACACCAAAAAAATCCTATCCAAGCATGCTTACTGTATTCTGTTCACATCCTCTTTCAAAATTCTTTTTTGGGCAAACCATCTCCTTATAGCTTCTCAATGCATTTCTTCCAATTCATCACAACTAGTTCTCACATATAGCCTACCCCATCTTAAGCTAACTTAAATCTACTGAGCTCAGATGCTAAACTAAGGCAATGCAGCAGCACGAAACAATTAACACAAACAGCAATGACAAAAAAATGGAAATTGGCAAAGCAAGCTACAGTAAATCTAAATTACCAAGCAATTGCAACATTACAACTAATATGAGCCAATGTGCAGAAACAAGAAAAATAAATCAGTAGTAGAACTAGCTTAATACAATGTAAAATTCAGTAGAACTATGCCTGGCAAACAGCACCAGCAAATGCAATAACTTATATCTAAACATGACAAAGTTCAAGCAGAAATAATATTACAGTAAAGATGGCCATGTTTAATACCTATGTCACATCTTAACACTAGAGTGATGCATCACGATAACTTACTCTACCAAAAAAATTACCAAGTAGTTGAAAAGAAAATTATGTATGCAGTTACTGTTATTAATCCCTTCTTATTGTTCTTTCCATTCCAAGTGCTCCTTTTTCGAAGAATATGAATCATAAAATTATTATTTAGTAGATCTGTTGGCAGAGAGTGTTCAAATTAGTAAATGCACTTAATTTTATTTTATAAAACCAATGCTGCAACACAGCTGGAAACCAGATATTAAACAAAATGAGCAATCTCTCAACTAGAAAGACAATAGATGTAAAATGTTTCTCATCATTTCATTAGGCATTTTAGTAAATATCATAAATTACGAGCTCCACAGTGTAATCATATGTTTTCAAGTTTGAGCGTGTCGTATTTGCGATGCTTTCGACAAAGAAATGTCAATAGCGAGGATAATGGCCTCTTTTTTTTTCTCCACCTGTGCCTCTGAAAGGCACACACTAATGGCTTTTTTCCAGGCAACTGTCGCGCAGCTGGGTGCCCATGACGCCTTACGTGAAGGTAGTCACTTAACTTTCTTACCGAAATATTTATGACAGCAGTGGCAGTCTCATATAAAAATTTCCCAGGTCGAGAATTTGCGTTACAAATGTGTAGAAACAAAATCCTATCAATATAACAGAGTCCAAAAAATTTTTGGCGACATTGTGATACATTCACGGATGTACACACATTTCATAACTCTTAAAGTACGATTCTCAGCTTATTGACCATAAACATACCTCAACAGCAATATACACATCGTCATCGCAATAATAACATCATAACAGATCAATCACATCTCAGAATCGTCACAGCTTCTTTCAAAAATTTCCTGACCTTCAATAAAGTCATCTACCTCAAACGTACTTCAAAAATCATGATCCCTTACCAAATACATCATTCTAAGCTCTCATAGTATCAAAATGGTTCCGAAAAAATATGAACAGTTCACAAAGTACAGACAAATTCATAAGTATGAAGTTATCCAACTGTGTAATTGCGTAAACGTGTCACTGACATAGTAAAAAAAAGTTTGTTTCTCTCAGTTAAATGATCAGATAGCTGTGTAATTCTGTGTTACAGAAATATGGTACCGATGTGTAAAGTTGTATAAGCAAATACCATATTAGCTAGGGCTCCTTGTGCTTGCCAAACACATGGTACACAAAGTAAGCGTGTACCCCCCTGAGGATTAATGTAATTATACCCTCAGGTGTTACAGATTACAGCAATGGAATGAGATGTATCACGGAAAACCTTTGTATCATTGCAATTCAAAAATCTTTAAAAATAAATGTTTTAAGTACAAAATTAATCACTCAAATACGTGCATTGTAGCGCTAATCTGTGCGTCTTGTTGTAAGATAATCTCTGTGGAAGTGTCGTAGTTATCGTCCTCTGTAAGCAAAGTTCTGTAGAAGTCAATGTACTTACCTTGTAATAAACAAATGGGAAATGCTATGTGTATAGATATCGTAGTTGTTACGTACAGTACTGTGATCAAGAAAGTACTACACTGTAACGTATTGTTGTGCTACAAAAAAGGCTGTCTTATTGTAGCTATACCACAAAGTTACTACTAAACATGTTTTACTTTCCAGAAGAATTCAGAAAAACTGTGCAGATGTAAAACAGATACACCGCAAAAGCAACAATGTAAATTGTATCACATATTAGTAGTGTTGTGATATAATTGTGTAGCTGTCAAAGAAACCAAATACTAAGTCATCTTTAATCTCACAGAAAGTACTTCAAACAAAGAATATATTTTCAAGTAAACCAAAATGTTGCATTAAAATCTCATTAGCAGTGCCGGTATATGTTCTAAGTATGTGAGCCTTATAGTCGTTACGTAATCGTGCAACTAACAAGCAAGGATGTACAAATAACAACACTGTGTCGTCTGTTCACTATAACAATACATGCGTAATTTCTGTTTAAAAATATTCCCTAGGTTCTAGACTAGATAGTTAACTTCAAAGCATTGTTGCATGTTAACAGTTTCTCAGTGTGACAAATTGTACTAGTAGCATGGAGTGAAAAGTTATATGGCAAAGTTAAAAAGCAGATTATCTTTCAATAAACGGTTTTACGTGTGAAATGTGGTGAAAGCCTTTACTCTTCCTACTATGCAGAGCTCCAGCTTCAATGCAATCATCATGTAGTAGACAGCGGTAAAGAATACTGCAATTTTTCTCAAGGTTTGCTTCTATGTTATTTTTCCCAGAGCCGGCCGGCACATGTGGCTGCCTGCAGTGCGAGTCATTGTCTATTGTCTCTTTGTTGTCGCGCGTCGTTATTGGGGTTTGGATGTCTAACATCTACAAATTCACTTTGCCGAGAGGGCCCTGCACACAGTACAGCCATGTGGCGTTACCAATAAAAA
This sequence comes from Schistocerca serialis cubense, assembly GCF_023864345.2. Lineage (NCBI taxonomy): Eukaryota > Metazoa > Arthropoda > Insecta > Orthoptera > Acrididae > Schistocerca > Schistocerca serialis. The sequence continues at coordinate 717,101,831 of NC_064639.1, read as the reverse complement.
AACCTAAACAGCCTACTTACAAAGTTGCTGCTTCAAACGCCCGCCACTCAAGATCAACGTCCGCCATCTGTAGCCTGTCTGTCGTTGAAATCCACTTGCCGCAATCACTGACAGCTAACTTATGACTTCGGCAAACTCGACGATTCTTGAATAATCCACACATGCAATGTCTGCCCAGGCTGTTCTCTCAAAGTGACCCTGAGACCATTTACTAACGATGTTCTTGTTTTCTTAATTATTCCTATTGATTATCATCATAATTTTGTGCTCACCTCTCACAAGGAACCGCTTGAGTGCGAGGTCGCAAAACGCCAATGGTCGTTACGGCATTGGACGTCCCGCATTTTGTCTATCATGCAACCATAATACTGGCTGCTAATGCAACAGGGGGCGTGAGTGGAGGTATCCAGTGGTAAGCTAAGCGTGAGGCTACGGAGCGTAGTTGAAATACTTAGTCAACCACTAACTCACGACAGTTCTACACTACTAACCGTGTTGTGATACAAAGCAGAGAAATGGCAACGATACGCAAAGCAAGCTTTGCATTATATCTACAACAGTTGCCGAAATTGACATTTCGTCAGAAAGAAACCCAAGAAATTTCACAGACTGAAAAAGAAGTGGCAGATGAAATATCAGCGTTTCTGCAAGATGAGTCAGTGGAGCGTATGGTGTGGTACACGCTCGACTGTGTGGGCAGTGTACATGAGGAGTATAACGATGACGATACGATTAAGAAGTGAAAAATTGTACTGAAACGGGTAGTTCATTACCCGTGCTGGACAGGGAGACAGAAATCCCATCTCCAGTGAAACGTACTAAAGGGCAATTGCTATACAAGAAGCGGGTACTAAACATAATTATGTACATAGAATATCATCTGCACCTTAGTAAAAAAAATTATAAACAGATTCTGAATAGGTTCGCACAATACGAACGTGTAGTGTATAAGAAAAACTACGTATATTCAAAGGAGGACGAGGCTCAGTGGTTGCAAAAACTGATGTTTGCACATTTCAAGGATGCTTGATACAATTTACATAATGTGCTGAAAGGTCTCTGTTGGATTCCTTTCATATTAATTTCTTAAATCTGTTGTCATTTACGGTATAAATTCCTCTTCTAAATTTACTGTGGTGTTTCTGACTATCTGGGCGGAGACTGAGCAGTGAAACGTGTTACTTTTACACATAAACAAGAACGATCTGTCACACTACTACACTTTAAAACACAGTTTATATGTAATTCATGTCACACAGTCTCATACGGAACCTACATCCGCTTTCTTTTACATACTGTATATGATTAGATACTGTCGTCCCCCTTCCCTTCTGTGTGAGAGGATGAATGAGCAAATGTATTTCTAGTTGCATGCTTGAGGGTAGCAGACAAGTCTGTCTGTTAGAGAACAGTAGGACCAACGTCAGAACAGGTAGTTACGCCTTCTAAAAGCAAAGAGGTTTCTATCCTTAGTATGGTCCTGTCCGTCCCTTGTCATGTTGGTATAGGAAGCTGCCCCTCTGGCCACTTCCGTTTGTATTTGTGAGCCACCCTCAGGCAGGGACATCTACATCTACATCTACATTTATACTCCGCAAGCCACCCAACGGTGTGTGGCGGAGGGCACTTTACGTGCCACTGTCATTACCTCCCTTTCCTGTTCCAGCCGTGTATGGTTCGCGGGAAGAACGACTTCCGGAAAGCCTCCGCGAGCGCTCGAATCTCTCTAATTTTACATTCGTGATCTCCTCGGGAGGTATAAGTAGGGGGAAGTAATATATTCGATACCTCATCCAGAAACGCACCCTCTCGAAAACTGGACAGCAAGCTTCACCTCGATGCGGAGCGCCTCTCTTGCAGAGTCTGCCACTTGAGTTTGCTAAACATCTCCGTAACGCTATCACGCTTACCTAATAACCCTGTGACGAAATGCGCCGCTCTTCTTTGGATCTTCTCTATCTCCTCTGTCAACCCGACCTGGTACGGATCCCACACTGATGAGCAATACTCAAGTATAGGTCGAACGAGTGTTTTGTAAGCCACCTCCTTTGTAGATGGACTACATTTTCTAAGGACTCTCCCAATGAATCTCAACCTGGTACCCGCCTTACCAACAATTAATTTTATATGAACATTCCACTTCAAATCGTTCCGCACGCATACTCCCAGATATTTTACAGAAGTAACTGCTACCAGCGTTTGTTCCGCTATCATATAATCATACAATAACGGATCCTTCTTTCTATGTATTCGCAATACATTACATTTGTCTATGTTAAGGGTCAGTTGCCACTCCCTGCACCAAGTGCCTATCCGCTGCAAATCTTCCTGCAATTCGCTGCAATTTTCTAATGCTGCAACTTCTCTGTATACTACAGTATCATCCGCGAAAAGCCGCATGGAACTTCCGACACTATCTACTAGGTCATTTATAGATATTGTGAAAAGCAATGGTCCCATAACACTCCCCTGTGGCACGCCAGAGGTTACTTTAACGTCTGTAGACGCCTCTCCATTGAGAACAACACGCTGTGTTCTGTTTGCTAAAAACTCTTCAATCCAGCCACACAGCTGGTCTGATATTCTACATCTACATTTATGGTCAGTCTGTCGGTGGCGAGCGTCTGAAGTGGTAAGATCTCCGGCTAAGCGCGTGTCTGCTAAGTCCGTAGGACAATGGATTTCTTAAGTTCAACCTAATTGAAAATTTAATCACCTTTATTTCAGGTTTAGCTCTAAAATATCTAATGTTATTTTAAATTGCAACGCAGTGTAATTCGCGTGTGAAGTTCAGAATATCTTCCGGTAGTTGCTTTGTCACTAGTTTGTGAGTAAAGTGGAACCACGTGTTTATCAGTAACTCTAACTAAGATCATTAATCTTAAATGCGAATGTGCGTGAGATTATAACGTCTTGTCTTGACAATATTTTTCAATATAGCAACTTTTCTTTAGGTTCAACCTACGTGGGGTGTACTTTGTGAGGCCAGTACCACGTGCTTATACAATTGTTTGACCCATCAGGTTAATAGTAAGACGATAGTAACCAGTTCGAGGTTTTTCTTTTGTAAATTGCTTTTCGATGTAATTTAATTTAATTATCAAAATTATTATGGAGTTACACTCTTTGTGTAAACCAAGTTGACCACGTGAAGCATGTGGTGTAATCATCAAAGTAGCCCTCAGCTATTCTTTTTGGGAAGATTTCACAGAGAATTAGTATGAATTTAGTGGTAATTACATGACGGACAGGATTGTGCTACGAACGTAACTTCTTTGGGTGAAAATTGAATCGGTTGGTTGTGGTTGATTTCCTCTTGCATATGTTTCAACGTTCTTCATGTGTTATTTTATGAATGCAGTGTTGTATGCAGTCTCCCAATCTTGGCTTCATATTTGATGTGTTCCGTAAGATTACAAACTCACGTTTTCCACAATCCTAAATAAGGCAGCAGCTTAGTTATAACTCAAGTTTAATATGCTGAAATTTCAATGATCAATGTTAAAATAAATTTCCAAATATAAACTGATTTATTTCTTTTTGCTTAAATTCTATTATATATATATCACCGGTGGTCGTATGACTATTAAAAGATTATAATTAATGTTAGTCTGGTTGGGAATTTGGTAAGCTAGACTGGATACCTGGTGAAACAGTTGCTCAGTAATGCAAGGTTAACTTCCCCAGACAACTCACAGCTTTTAACCCGCTTTTATTGTCTATCAGTACCGCTTTCATAGCAAATCAAAGCAACAACGTTACAGTGCATGACAATGACCTACTACGTTATGCACATCAAATTACACCTGAACATAGATTACAGTCATTTCAGAGGAAGGAGTGGATTGTTGCGTATCTTCAAACAGTGCTACAGAATTGGAAGACATAGATAACGAAATTTCAAACAAAGCGTCAACCTGACGATGCAAACTGCGGAATGGGCCCCAAAACTTGCAGATAATGTCATCAATAAGTAAGGACTGTTTTCAACTCCGAGCAAATCCGATTTGTAAAGAAAATGCACATGAAAGGAACCTTGGAAATTAGAGGTACCGGTACCTAAAAAGCTGTATCACGATCAACTAACGTCAATGCCTTAAGGCATTCGTCTGCAATTATGCCGACTGTTAATCTGGACTGTAAATTGGCTGGAAAGTTATTTATTGTGCTGCGTGAAGTTGGACGAGCTCTGCCCCATACGATACTTTCTTGTGTGCGTGGTCTTCCTAGGGCAGTAGGGAATATTTACGTCACAGCAAGCAAGAGTGGCGAAATGGGCTTGTAAGAGAACTACAAATATGGTATGAGCACTGCTTTTGGTGAATACCTGGTCAAAATAATTTGCTTCAGCTTGATTCATGGTCTACGAATAAAAATCATACTCCTTTAGAGTAAACCATCCCTCCTCAGAAGTGTGGAAATGCAATTCATACCATCTAGAACCAGTGGACAAATTCAGCCTCTGAATGTTTGTTTTTCTACAAAACAGATTATTGCACTATCTGCAGCTACAGCTTAAAGGAAATCCAGTTTCACGATAAGCTCCATGACAGATTGTTTCGCATTCGGTTGCATGTCATCGCATTCCATCACTTCTTATCACCCCTTTACACCAATATGATTGTGTAGGAGTAGATACCTAGCTAACGTCCTGCTGGATGTCTCACAAAGAGTTCGCCTTCCATCTTGATGGTGCGAACCCTTGTGATCAGTGCGGCACGCCATTTTTCATTCGGTGTTCACGGTGCAAGTTAATCGTTTGTTCTGAATATCTCTTGAATGTCGACGACATCCATTTTGTGGAGTGTAGCCCCATGGAAGGTGGATGTCTGCACCTCTCGCACACTCATTTTCTGTCGCCCTCCCGATGCACATGGTGAGTCATTAGCAGCTAATAGTTCTCCTGTCATGATTGTTAACACAACACTTTCAAATGAGCCTTACTAAAGATTGAATTATCGGCCTCGGATTCAAGGGTTCCTTGTTAGATAAGCCGACGCTCAGTGCGTCTCCCCACTAGAGTTAACTTGACAGTATTCAGACATGGCACCTGGTTAACGAAAACTCTAATGAATTTCACCAGTTTACAATGGTTTGTGGACAATAACATTCCTGTGATGGAGCAACACCACCTGGACTATAGGCCTGCGAGCACACTTGTGACGTCACATACTGATGGCCGGATCTGTATCAGAACGCTGCTGTTAAGCACTCTGCAGCTATACGAACTTTACGTGTTTTAGAGCTGAAACTGCATATGGATTCCCGTGCTTTCCTCTTCTACATGGTCTTGTAATGAACGTATGGAAATTTTTATCATTACATAAAGTAACTGAACAAAACTGCCCTATGTTATACATATTTGAATATGTAAAATTGTTTTGACGATTTACCTTAAATACGCGTCTCTAGGCTTGAAGACAAACTATAATTTTAAATTCTGTCTTTTGCCTCAGGAGCTACGTTTTCTTGCAGTAAAAAATCGGCAATATGCAACAACAAGCAGACGTTTTCGGTTTTAAATAAAGCTACTGGAGCTCCTGCATGGTTCAAATGGCTCTGAGCACTATGGGACTTACCACCTGAGGTCATCAGTCCACTAGACTTAGAACAACTTAAACCTAACTAACCTAAGGACACCACACACATCCCTGCCCGAGGCAGGATTCGAACCTGCGACCGTAGCAGCAGCGCGGTTCCGGACTGAAGCGAACTGAAAAAAGCTTTTATCATCCGATTCTTCAATAAACTTATCTAAAATACCTTGCGTTATCTCTAATAAATGTTCTTTATCTTTACTCTCTAGAGATGCACTGTTTTCAACAGATTTCAGTATGCATTCAATATCATGAAAATAATTAATTTTCATAGGAAACTGGTATCTGTTCTGGGTAGTTATTCACTGATACTCCTTTATAAAAAAACTGAAACTTCCAACTGTTCATTAATAACTACAGAGTAACATAAATTAGGCACAGATCCTGTTGGTTGGTTGTTGGTTGTTTTTGGGGAAGGAGACCAGACAGCGAGGTCATCGGTCTCATCGGATTAGGGAAGGACGGGGAAGGAAGTCGGCCGTGCCCTTTGAAAGGAACCATCCTGGCATTTGCCTGGAGCGATTTAGGGAAATCACGGAAAACCTAAATCAGGATGGCCGGACGCGGGATTGAACCGTCGTCCTCCCGAATGCGAGTCCAGTGTCTAACCACTGCGCCACCTCGCTCGGTACAGATCCTGTTCTCTCAATGTTAACAAAAATTACACTGTCTGCCTTTGCTGATGACGGTCCAGAACGAAGAAAAGTTGACTTTCTGCCCCCCTTTTAACTGAGATATATTTGAAATTTTGTTTTCACTTTCGTGTTTATCTGCAGACTTCACACTCTCACTTATCGCTTTCTGAAGTTGTGCTGATTCCAGACGCACCCGCTTTTCATCAGGCGATTCCCGGGAAGCCAGTTGCGACGATTAATAGGAAGGACAACCAGGAAATATCGATGGAACACATCCATGTTTTATCCTCGGTCGTTCAAGATTTACAGTTAAAATCCGTCCTGTCTTCTCGTCAAAGCAGCTTGCTGTCCATACAATACTTTTCGGTTGGAAATGTTTGTGACAGATCTGTAACAGCACAACACTAATTAATATAGCTATTATGTGTGACAATAGTTGCATTAATGAGAGACATTTCACAGCCAGATGCATATTAACGTCGCAGCATTGGTCCAGAATTAAGAAACAAAAGATACTGGTGCATCATACATAACTGCTTTTAATAACAATTGGCAAACATGGTGCAATGGAAACAAATAACACGTTACAAATTTTTCATCATTTACTTACCCTTGAATGATGCATTGGGAATAACTGCAATCCAGCGATTTCTCAACTTCACACATTTGAGAAGTCGAAACATGTGCACTTTCATGCCCTTTTTGGATTTATAATTTCCCTGGTAATAGGGAACGCAGCCCTTGTATCCCATACTTTGAAGAACTCTAGGTGAATACTGTATGAAATATATATCACTTTCACGTGGCAGACACTCTCAGCACAACATACACGCCAACAGGACTACCGACCAACGATAAGGTGGCCAACTGTTTGCGACGTCACGTGCCGATATGGACGCTGTCCATAGGCCTTGTATCTAGAAGGCTTTGGATGGAGTTGCCTGCCCAGAGTGCCGACCTGAATCGAATGAAACGTCTTTACAAAACCCAGAGTAACTCCACTACCTCTTCAGGTTTTGGCTTTTGACGAACACTGGGCTGCCTTCCTCCACATACACTCAGAAACCTCACTGAAAGTGTGCCCAGTAGCGTTCAAGACATCATATAGGCGCAGGGTGGGCACAGCTTACATTAATGTTCACTAACATGCGTCCAGATACTTTTGGTCAGAAAGTGCGTTATGGCTGAGTCACAGACTGAGACCAATGTGATGAGCTTTTGGGGATGACTGTTCAGTTGAAACAGTTCGAGATACACAGCTATTATGTGGACTTTGACTACAATAAACTTCACAGTTCCGTGTCATTGCTCATTTTTTTTTTTGCGATGTTTATTAAACACCAGTAGGTATTTCATTTTGAACGTGAAACCATATCCTTCATAAAGGAAGTCCTATATATTGCATACAGATTTTGAAGTAATACATTCAGCAGTAAATACTTTGACTCTAATACACTACGCTCGCGCTAATCCGGCTACTCGTTCCACATATGGGTGCTGGATTGGCGGAAGTGTCGGACTATTGAAAGTGTATGAAATTTGTCAGCTGCCGCAAGGTATGCCGATTTTTCCAGTTTCGTAGCCAACCCACACTTATTGCAAACAAGTTACAAGTTGTATAGAAAATTCAGTTGCTTTTTATTTTATTATTGGACCACTGACTTTAATTTCTTCAGTGCATTATTGTACGAACTATCTATAAACATCTATACACAATTCTTCATTCTGCCTTTCATACAAACTTCCGTTTTCTCATTTAGCTCTCTATTTGGGTTGGGTATTGTCAAATACCAAGTTTGTTTTTGAAGACACGAATAGTTGCTCGTCCAACATTGTACCCAGCAGTTTTGGTGAATTTCAATTCAGCTTATTTAAAATTTCGAGTTTCTGCTGATATCTAGCTTAACGTCTTTCCTTTTAGAAGCCATGATACTGAACTTACAGAAAGTCACAATTTCAAATATGTGTACCGTTGTTTAATATTGTAATTAACTAGCAACATTGTTGCGGGCGATAGTCAATCGCTGTGTGCATCATTTCTGCTTGAGCGACCAGAGACTGCATTACTGAAAGGCCGTACTACTGAGGGTCAGATTAGCGAGGGTTTAGTGTGTTAAAATCTTAAGCTGGCAACTGAAACACGTGCCACACTACAAAAATATTTCTTTAATTATAGTGAAACATTTAAATTCCTTTGGACATAAATATCAGGTAAATATAGAACGTAAATGTGTCTCGAAATACCATCATGTGGACTTTATATTTCTGTATAACATGTTTTCAGAAAACAAGTAATGTTAACTATAATGTTTCAGGACAGACGCACTGATTCAGGCAACAATTCGGCGAAAATTCAAAGACTGTACAGTGCTGACCATAGCTCACAGGCTGAATACCATTATGGACTCTGACAAGGTGCTCGTTATGGATGCTGGAACTATGATGGTAAGATATGTTCATTATATTATGGCAGTCACTACAGAACTGAAAAGTGTGTAGGGTGAAATTACGAAAAGCTGCAAGAAGTTTGGGGGTTTTCGAGTAGCGTACGTACTTGTGAACATCCGACACCAATACACACGTTGTGGAGTATCAACGAGGCTGTGGGAAGACAGAGTTCTGTAACTGCTCCTCTCAGAGAGATGGCAGTGCATGTTGTACGGCATGAGACAAGACAACAAGAATAGGACAACGATGTCTTTTACGATAGAGTCTTTGAATAAAATGCTCTCGGTAAACATGCCACATCACATCTGAATAAAACCTAAAGCTTTAAATGACAACCTTCGTCGTTTTTGTCAGAGGCTGTGTTTGACTGTTGTGAAACAGGCGGGGTTCCCATTTCTATGCCGACAGGACGGCATATGATTGGCTGGACTACGTCATGGTGACAGTGTTTCACGGTGGAGGTAGAGACGGATAGACAATTGCCTTTCTTAGACGTGTTGGTTGAGCGGAAAGGAGATGGACGTCTTGGCCAATCTGTATGCCAAAAGCCGATGCACACAAACCTATATCTCAATTGTGCGGCTTTCACCAAGCTATGCTGAACACCCTACTTCGTCGAGACAGGACTATTTCGAACAAGCGGAACCTCATGTCTGGGCTGAATCATCAGACTATTGTGATCAGAAGGAATGGGTATTCAGACCGCTATGTCGCGGAAACCAAAACGTGATTGGTTCAACAAAGTTAGCAGGACTTTACATACAGCGGTTTCCAATCTACAGCGCAACGACTAGTAAGATAGTCTTAAACAGGCAAATAATCAGACCAATGCTTCGCCCACCCAGGAAAGTCAAGGAAATGTTACAACCTGTTGAAGATAATACCGGCCTAAGAGTGCCAGGGATTTATAAAATCCCTTGTCTGTGTGGCAGCAGTTACATGGGTCAGTCTGTATGGATTGTTGTCGATCGCTGTGTTGTAAACCAGCATTACCTGAAGTACAAGAATTAAAAAAGATTAGCGGTGGCAGCGCACAATCTGTTGAATAAACGGGTTATGTCTGACATACGCTAATTTTGGCCCACGCTTCGAACTATTGGGATGCTGTGATTGGAGGAAAGATGGAAATTAGACTCTGTGATAGAGATTTGGACAGAGACACCGGTAATACACTTAGCAACGCATGGAAGAGTAGAGGGAGACTTTTTGTAGCTCAGATTTCGATGGGCGTGATGGCGCTGCAAGCGACGTTGGATAAAGTGCGCAGACATAATCAATGGGCACAAAGGACGCAATCTTGGGACGCACCATTTCCGTGATGTCAGTACGGTGTAATCCAGCCAATCATATGCCATCTTTTGGCGTAAAAGTAGAACTGTCGCCAGATTCCCGACAAATCAGGCATAGCTGCTGACGACAATGATTCAGGTAGTCATAGAAAGCTTGCGATTTTATCTGAATTGTATACAGCAAGTTTACCAAGAACCTTTTATCCAAGACAACAGGAATGTCTGTACGTGACTGAAAGAGTATCAATGAAGTAAAATTAACTTTTGGGTCGAGACAATAGAATTCAAGAAATAATGAATCAAGATGGACATTATTTTTATATACAAAGACAAGTTGGCAGTGGAAGCTGCTCCACAATATGGTTTGTTATCAGGCCTAGCGACTATCGGGCACACGTAAAATTATGAGATCAAATGAAAACTGAACCATGTCAGTGATGTTTAAAGGCTTTCAGTTCTCTCTAAGCCACTATATCTATAGCGACTAGTGATTAGTCATTAAAGGGTAAATAATGGTACAATAAAGTTACGTATTACTTGCACTGAAAGTGTGTTTACAGTGGCCACATTTTATGGCAATTTGTGATAGCACTAGGGTTATCCTCAACAGTGGCTGCAATACACAGAGATATTGCGGTATGCTCAGACAATGCTGCAAGTAATTGCTGAGTTATGGCTGAGGTGTTGCCAGTATTGCCCACAAAGGATGGAGAACACTTCATACGTTGAGTCATATCTGTCTCTGTCCTCGTCTGTAAAGCTGCCATCTCACACTGAACCTCACTTCCTTTTTTCCATCCCGACAGCGCTGCAGTGCCACTTCCCGTAATATGAAAGGAGAAACAATGGAAGAAGTTAGTGACTCTTCCGGGTTGCGCTGAACTCGGGAGTCGCCATATTGAATTTCGTCGTATTTCGCCGTTGTCGTATTATAATTTGTATCTTTTAAGGCAACAGCACACTGAAAATTTATCACAAACACGTCATTTTTGGTAAGATTTGTTATAATAAAATTCCAGTTACCAAAACATCGGCAGGAATCCTTCGGGTGATCCTAAGATCAATGATAGCATTATTCTATGTTGGATGTGTTCACCGTGGTCTGAGGTTAGAGGCGGAGTTAGGAAGTGAGAAGAAGTAGGGTTGGCACCTGCTATGAGCAAATATTTGTTTTCCTCTCCGCGTTTGGAACAGAATCCGGTACGTTTTTATTAATGCAACGCAAGTACGTTCTGCAATGTTCGATATATAAGGGTATATTTTCAGGAATCATTTTCTTGGGTTTTGTTACTTCAGATGTGGTGATGGCAGATGAACCGGACTGAACCTCCCACTGGCTGTCGGTTTCCCGTGTGAGTTCGAAAGCCTGAACAATTTTAAGGACTTTGTCTGAGATCGCCGTAAAGCTTGGAAGCGGACTTCCTTGTCAAGCGAATAATGGGGAAGCAAGTCCTGAATCTAGGAGACGGCATACGATACTCAACACGGTTCTTCGCAGCATACAAATGCACAACGACGACTAAGATGTCGAAGGTCAGTGATTCAGTCGTTGTAGGTGTCCGATGGTAGTTTATAACGCCGGTAAAATTTAAATTCAGCAAATACCACATGTCATTGACACTCATAATGATCCGACATCAGATTACGAAGTTCAACATTAGATAAAGTTTCAGGATGTTTCGTGAGGGACAATTTACGGAGCAAACCCAACACACTATGCAAAGAACATGACAGAAAAAATGATCCTTACCATCTGAATCTCTTACGTTGCAGGATGTGAACTGAAGGTAGATCGTCGTAAGTACGTTTCCCAATCGTCAACGCCATTCAGAAAGGAGGGAAGCGGTGGATCTGCCAAAGACATCTCAGTCCTGAGAGACAACGCAGCAGTTGTATGTAGCTTCAGTAAGGCCATCTGCTGTTTCTATCGGTCCAGTAACTGCTGAATAAGAAATCATTGTTTCTTCTGTTGTTGGAGCCACTGTTTCAGAGTTCTGCACCCACGTTGTCGATTATATTGATGCACTGAGAATTTTAGTACACTTGTCACCAGTGTAGTAGTCTGCAAGTACAAGCACAATTTGTTTGTCTTATTACACTGATAATTTTCCTTGATGGGCTATGAATCCACCACTTTCAGTGCGAATGCGCAATGACGTTCGACCTCCTGCAGGAATATCAAAGTAGCAAACAAGGGAGACATGGACAGGGAAAGCAGATAGGTGGCACTAGATGGAAATATGAGTCGGCCGAGGGGCGCACCGAAATAGTCAGCGCAACTGCGACGAAAACTGTGTCCAGGTGGCGCTGTGGTGGACTTAACTGCCTAGTAAGCAGGAGATCTTGCGTTCAAATCCCGGTCCGGCACACATTTTCACTCATAGCTGCTGACTCCACATAAACTCCTGATGCAGCTGATATAATGAATTCCTTCCCTCTTTTCTTTCTTCTACACCACCACTGTTGAAGTCCACGCTATTTATTTGGAAGTCAGTGAACATGGGTCTCTAAGCTTACTGACTGCGAAAATTAAATCCGTTTTTAATGCAACTAAGTATTTCTTCTTAAAATAAGTTGTCCCTACACTGAGGCGCTTCACGCTAGATCGAAAATCTAACCAACTAGTGTTACGTACATCCGAGTGTGATTCATATTTGTTTTCGTCTTGAGCAATTATTGTTGTCAATAATGAGAATTTAGTAACAACTCGTTCATAAGACGCAGAAATCATTAATTGTAATTCAGAGTTAAAAGTTCTACACACTCGAAGATGTTCAAGTAATATTAGAACGCGTTGCTCTTATTTATCACCGGCTAATGAATTCAACGTAATGTTCTTTCCGGTGCAGTGCGTAACAGTTTTCAGTTTTAAAAATGCTGCCGGTAAGCATAATTCATCTACCGAAGTTCTGTGAATCTAGTGTCAATATAGCGTGTCATGCATGGAAACAAAGTAAGCCTACTACTTTGCATCATTTCTGTGTGATAGAATCATGTACTGACATACAGGTGCGTCCAGACATTTATATGAAGGCAGTATAGCACTTCTAATCATGGAAAATGAGATGCTGGTGGTGGCTACTCTTGAATTGCGGTATGGTGTGACTGTTTGTACATCAACGATGAATTTTACTATAGAACCAGATTTTGTGTTTCATATCTGGAGCAACGCATCTTATTTCAACACCAAATTCTTTAATCATTCACAATACATGTAACATGTTAGAAGTGCGTGAATAATAAAACATTGCTCGTCGGTCGTATAGTCCAGTCAGATTGCAGATATACCTTGCAAAAGGTGGGGTAGAAGAGTTTATTTTCTCAACTCGTTCATATGCTTGGAAAGATTAGAAAACTGAGTTTTGCCAACAAAATTTCGCTTGGGAAAACATTCTGCAGTCAAAAAACCTGGAAAATTTCGGCCTTTTTTCAGTTTTTTCAAAATATCTCAGTTTCATTTGCTCCTATCGCTTTAACGTCTATTTTCTTTTTTAAAGAGCACAAAATTCTCTACAAATTTGATTCTTACCCTTTTTTCTACTCCCAATATCTAAGGCACTAAAGCGCCTAAAAAAATTTTGAGCATAGTGGCAAGATACCTTATATTTGAACACTATTTTTTCTGTTTCTGTTTGTGTAGTATAAATACATTATACATCATGTTATATGTTGGAATTTACCACCTCACTTTCAGGTATTCAATTTCTCTGTATGCAACATGAGGATTGCTGGGCACCCAACTATTGTGATTCTTACATCACTACCTCAAGTTCATTATGGGGCACCTCTGCCCTGGTATTTGTAAAACTATAAATATAAAATTACATCATTAACAGACATACACATACACACACACACACACACACACGCACACACACACACACACACACACACGCACACAAAATAATTTGTCTCAGGAAACTGAACTATTATTAGCTGCAATAGGCAACCTAATTAGGTAGGTAATTATTCTTGTGTATAAAAGCCACACAGTTGACATTAAAAATAAGTAGCTTTATTACAATTAAAATGCATTATCAGTTACTAAAAAATGTTGACAGTTCTGGGTGTGCAATACTTTTAATATCGCACTTTAGTGCACTTGAGACAGATATGAGCACCGAGCGAGGTGGCGCAATGGTTAGCACACTGGACTCGCATTCGGGAGGACGACGGTTCAATCCCGTCTCCGGCCATCCTAATTTAGGTTTTCCGTGATTTCCCTAAATCGTTTCAGGCAAATGGCGGGATGGTTCCTTTGGATGGGCACGGCCGATTTCCTTCCCAATCCTTCCCTCACCCGAGCATGCACTCCGTCTCTAATGACCTCGTTGTCGACGGGACGTTAAACACTAACCACCATCACCACCACCACAAATATGAGCATCACTTCTAACGTTTTGATGGGCCAGGTTCCTCAGTGTCACCAGAAATACCATGAGTTACGGATTCAGGGTCTGTACATAGAGTTGATCCCAGATTGAACTCTTCTTTAAACAGCGAGTCAGCCTCAGCAAGTTCGTTGATTTCGTCAGTGGTTTCCTCAACATCCTCCATAACATCTTCTTCATATAAAAATTTTGGCACGTTTTCACAGTTGACCCCAATACATTTCTTACAAATTGAAGAACATTTCAAACCCGCTTTTCTGCAGGAGCACGCTCCGCCACAGTTCAGCTTGCATGAGCATGAAACAATGTGAAGAAGTGCTTCAGGTGCTGGATCTTGGCTCATTATAACTTGTATTGGACCGTGGTCACTGTGATTCTAGCCCCATTTTTCAGGAGGTTTCCAGTTTCCCATCCAACTTTGGACTTGTTGGTAAGTCCGCAACAAATGATGTTGAGCAGCATCTTGTGTAGGTGGCAACCGTGCAAGATTCAGTTTGCTTTTTGTGGCATACTTGGCGAATAGCTGGTACCACAAATGGTCTAGTGTGTGGGAACTGCTGACACCTCCACTATACAATGCGATAGTAACCTGTTCTCCTGCTGTTATTATTTCTACACGGGTAGCATGTGGTTTATTGAACGTGCAAAGGGCTGAGGATAGGTGTTCATTTTTCGCAACAATATTGCAGCACTTAATTTTTCCTTGGCCAAAAAAAGCGGATATTGTATCACATCCGCTAAAGGCGTAAGTGAACAGAATATATTCACTGTCAAACTTGTAAGCTGCAGTGGAAAACCACTTGTCTTTTGCATTTCTTCTTCCTGGCTTTAAGAAAAATAAGTTTTTAATGCCTTGCCCCAAACCGGTCATGAGCACAAGCAGGTCAACATCTTCTCCTACAATGACAACACTTCCAAAATCTTTGGTTCTTGAAATGGCAGATGTTATAATCATAACGTCAGCATCTTCTTGTGCCTGGAGCAATTCAATGCTACACTCCAGAAATTCCTTTTTAAGAAGTGTGATCAAACGCATCTTGTTTCGTTCGTTGTACAAGAACTTGTCCTGAGGTACTTGGTTCACCATCTCTGATTCAACCACAACGTCAACCGAATAATTTTTTTCGGACCTACGAATCCTCTCAGCACTCTTTGTGCTACATTTGTCTCCCTCACATGGATACCCATCAAATACAATAGCAAATTCAGATCCAAAATGACGTTGCAGGTAATAAGCATAGCTCTGGGCTATTGACTTGAAGCAAACATTTCGAGTCCAAGTCACTTTGTGGATAAGGTACCCTCCATCAACGACAAAAAATTTACACGGTCCACCTGACTTTACATCTTCCACTGGAACGAAGGCCAAAGAATAAATACGCTTTTGTGCGCTAAAGAACAATTCCTACATACTTTTTCTTATAACTGATCATTAACGTCAATCAACTGTAGAAAATGTATGGCACCTGCATGCAATAGTATTACATATTGTTACACAAATAAACTTCACGCAATCCGACGTGAATGTGTTCGTAGTTACTGAATATGATGCTGTTTGTCCTGGCCCTGCAGCAGAGTGAGATGGTAAATTCCAATGAATAACATGATGAGTAATATGTTTATACCACACAAATAGAAACTGAAATAACAGTGTTCAAAATTTAGGTAATTTGCCACTTTGCTCGAAATTTGAAAAAAATGGTATTTTTGACGTGCTGTAGTGCCTTAGATACTGGGAGTAGAAAAAAATGGTAACAATCAAATTTGTAGAGAATTGTGTGCTCCATAAAAAAGAAAATAGACGTCAAAGCGATAGGAGCAAATGAAACTGAGATATTTTGAAAAAACTGAAAAAAGTCCGAAATTTTCGAAGTTTTTTGACTGCAGAAAGTTTTCCCAAGAGAAATTTTGTTGGCAATACTTCGTTTTCTAACCTTTCCAACAATATGAACGAATTAAAAAAAATAAAATCTTCTACCCCTCCTTTTGTAAGGTACAGGCTTTTTTTCTGACAGTTTCACTGGACAAGTGTGCCGTCTGGCAATATTCATTTCAGAGTTTCTTGCACTGATATTTCTGCACACTCTGTATTAGTTGTTTGCCCAATAAAATCTATAATTCTGTAATATCTTAATTTAAAATCGAACGTCTTTTAAATTTAGACAGTTCCTAAAATTCAACACACATATTGATCACAGAGTCATCTCTACTCAATAGGGATTACACACGCTTGACATTATTGTAATATCATACTCTAACATTACAGTCGCAACAGTCCGTCTCGTTTATTTACCCATTGTGACAGCAGCGCGCCGGGGGGCCAGCAGGTGGTACTGTTGAACCCGGCGGGGTCCTGAGAAAGCGTAAGCGAATCATAATTGTTTATATTGGTTTCTAGAATGGTTTCCACAAACGGGACCATATACAGCGCAATATATTGCAGCAATTACAAGAAGAAGGCACTACGTTCGTCTTTCTTTAGTGTTTTGATGAACCGTATTAATCAGTTTATATGTCAAAGTGTGATTCTTCAACAGGCTTAAATTTTGGAATCAAGACTTACCTTTTAACTGCAAAAAGCAAATAAGAAACTAGACAAGTTGATTCATTTGTGCTGCTGATTTATTTAGTTTGTATTTCACTCACTTCTAGAGCAAGACACCTAATATTTCTTGTTCCCTTCGTGTGACGACATTGTTTTGTTTAAAACTTGTTCACTAACAGATTATTTGAAAATTATTCAAATATTTCTTTTTAAGTGCAAAGTTTTCAAAATACTATTATTTGGTAGCCGCTTGCCCAGCATAGAATAAGATAAAGATGAAGGTCGTACTTGTTGCAACGGGCGCCAATGACGAAAACACAGAAGGAAGCGACAAATGGGGAGTCGACCCCTTTTACACGTGAAGATACATGTCCGTGCTTCATACGCTTAAATATGTATGTTTATAGTCTATTGATTTCAGCGCGTTAAGTTGCATTGCTTTCCAAGGTTCCATGTATTTCGTCACGATTATGTTCGTAAGATGCAGCCGTATTTGCGCTTATTTTAGGATCATCCAAGTCTTCTGATACTACACAAATTCTTGGAAGCAAAAAATAAAATAAATTGTTCGTAAATCACGTAGAAAAAGGGTTAAAAAAGAACGTTTTTCTTACGACCTACGTGACTACCTGCTTTCTCACCGCTCAGGCAGTAGTTTCGCTCCAGCTGTTAATGTAACAAGCAGGGACTGTCACGAGTATATGTGCTTGATTGAGGTAATGTCGAGGCCCCTCTTAATACACAGCTTGAAACTGTAATACCCACATCAAAACTGACCAAAGCTAAAAATCTTAATATTACGATTAATTAATTATCAGAAGTATCAGTTGTAACAAATTACACAATTGTGCTGCTATAGAATAATGCTACTCCGATAATTACATTATACTATGCCGTCTCGTTCCACTTACATCACCATTTTTTATTTCTCTTTGACAGCTCCTGAACAACACTACACTTTTTACAACGACAGAAAATTATGATTAGCTAGGCCACCATCGCAATCTTCGAAAACGGAAGTAATATCGTGAAAGTTTATACGAAATAACACGATACATGGTTATGTTACGGCAGTTTCTATATTTGTTGTACAACTATAAAAGCAAATAGTACCTACAGTCTGTATTAGCGTTTTTTTATTTACGGCAGTGCGAAGTGGACTTTTAATTCAGAAACTGAAATTTACTGGGCGAGCAGTGCAAATAATAGGGAATAACTGGCAGATAGTACAAGAATATACCAAGATGGCGGCCACTGAGTGACGCGCGTTTCTTTGGCTCGCGAGTTTTTCCGCTCATTGAAGGTGTTACAGAGAAGTGCGGCAGTCCACAACGTGTACATCCGACTAAACAAGTGTTACTTGCCGTGGTGTGTTGTTCTCCGTTGATTACCACAAGTGATAAGTGATAAGTGAGTGAAAAATGGGAAGAGCACGAGTAAGCGGCAGCAGGCGAGGCTACAGGGGCGCAGGCAGCGCGGGCGCCCGGTCTCCGGCGGCAGGTGAGGCCTCGCTTCCCGACATCGGGGAGCTCGTCCGGTCCCAGGTGAGTGCGGCGCTGCACAGTAAAGACACGCTGGACGTAATAGTGCAATCCATCACGGACTCTGTGACGGCCGCGGTCATGGACAAACTGCAAGAGTCTGTCGGGCGAAACAGCACCGAAATCCAGTCTCTTAAAAAGTCCTTGGCCGCACAAGAGAAAAAAGCCGCCGACCTAGAAGCTAAACTGTTTGCGGCCACCGATGAAATTGAGCAGTATCAGCGAAGGAACAGCTTGCGCTTGTTCGGCATAGCTGAAAACGATCGTGAAAACACCGACGACCTGGCCATTAGCCTCGTGCGTGAAAAACTTGGTGTGCAGATCGACGTGGCCGATATTGACAGAAGCCACCGTGTCGGGCGCAGGATACCAGGTGCGATGAAACCCAGACCCATAATAATTAAATTTGTGTCATACCGGAAAAGAGCTGAAGTGTTTGCTCAGAAAAGAAAACTCGCCAAGAGTGGGTTTACCCTGAGGGAAGATCTGACGCGCGAAAGACTAAAAGTTTTGAACACTGCGATCACACAGTTCGGCCTTCAAAATGTATGGACCCAGGATGGCAGGATCGTAGTCAAGACGGAAGGAGGGAGGAAAACGGTGACGAACATGTCCGAACTGAAAGACTGAGCGAAATCTCGCGAGACACAAAGTCTCATATTTTACTCTGTCTAATATAAGTTAATTTTTATTCTTTCTTTTCATTTTTTTACGTAAATATTGCTTCGTTATTTCTATATGTACCATAAGTACTCTATTTAAAATCAGTCAATTGTTTCACATAAATATTACTTCTTTAGTTGCCTATCATAAGTGCTCATTTATATTCATATTGTCAGTCAAACGGGAATTAACATTCTCCATTAACAGGAATCTCCTTAAAAACCGCCTTTCTATATCTGTTATTTTCATCTTCGTCACTACCACTACTACTACTACTATCTTTTTCGTAACCACTACTGCCACTTTCCATCTTTCTTTTCGCTCCCTTCTCCGATACCTCCAGCTTGTCTTTCACCTTTAGCCCACAGACGCTTGAGTCAGTCACGACCTTGGACACACCTGTAAATATGTCTTCCCCCGCGAAATCCAGCTTTTGTCCCTCTTCCGGCCAGCAGGTAGACGGAGCGCGCTCGGTCCTACAGGCGGCCACAATGGGACGGACCGGTTCCGGTGGCGGGCTCTTTGTGGCCCACGCGAACGCTCAGTCGCTAACGGCTCACTTCGACGAGTTCTGTGACCTGTTCTGCCAATCGCTGTTCCATATTATCCTCGTCTCTGAAACTTGGTTGAAACCAAACATTTCTTCCGACGCTATCCGAATCACTGGTTACTCTCTCCTAAGGGCAGATCGTGAAACACGACGCGGGGGTGGTGTGGGTGCCTATATTCGCTCTGATCTGAGACCTACTATACTATGCACATCGGATGCAAAGGGCGAAGGAGAAGCAGAGTTCTTGTTTTTCGAAATAAATACATCAAATCAGAAACTGCTAATTGGAGTAATCTATAAACCTCCAAACGTCGGTGCTATGTCCTCCTTTCAGTCTGCCCTGTCCTCGCTCGTGACACTGTATGAACACATAATCATTATGGGCGACACAAACATCGACTTACAGTTAAAATCTCCCTCTGCAGAAAAACTTAGGAGACTGTTCCACTCCAATGATATGAGTTTAACACCGCTGGACCCAACTCATCACACGCCACACAGCCATACACTCATAGATATAATAGCAACAAAGCGACCAGATAAAATAATTCGCGCCAATCAGACATCCGCTCCAGGACTCTCTGCTCATGACGTGATTTTCTTAAATTACTCAGTACATACTACCAAAGAAAAATCTCACCTGGTAACCTACAGAAACCTAAAAAATGTTAACCATGACGCTCTTCAAAAGGATTGCTCAGACATCCCTTGGCATGATATAAGCAATGAACCGACTTTAGACGGAAAAATTCGGGAATTATGTCGCAAAATTATTGCACTGTATGATAAACATGCTCCTCAACGCACTGTCAAGGTAAAGAGAGCTCCCGCTCCGTGGCTCACCACTGCATTACGCCAGTTAATGAATGAACGTGATGCTGCACATAGGGCCTTCAAGCGTAACCCAACTCCCGAGGCGTACGAAGCTTATAGGAAACTCCGAAATAGAACCAAGCAAAGCGTGAGGAATGCCAAAATCAGACATGCCCGCTCTGTCGTATGCGGCATATCAAAACCTGCTGCACTGTGGAAAAAGCTGCGCAGTTTCGGTATAGGGAAGCGAAGATCTGACGCTGTTTATCAAGCGTCTGCAGAAGAATTAAACGATTTCTTCTCAACAGCCGTAAACTGCCACGCAGCGACAAATTACCAGCCCCAAGATATCAATCTCTCGAGAGACAAGTTTTTCCTAAAACATGTCACTACCGGCACAGTACACAAGGCAATTATGAGAATCTCTTCCGAGGCAGTAGGAAATGATGGTGTGGGCATTGGCATGATTAAGAACGTCGTAAACACTATTACTCCAGTTATCACAGACATCTTCAACCTGTCTCTTGTCAGTAGTACATATCCTGCTGAGTGGAAGCAAAGCTTAATTCAACCTATACCCAAGACTGACAACCCTAAGTCGCCAGGTGACTACAGGCCGATCAGCATACTTCCTGCAATATCTAAAGCCCTAGAACACATCGTCCATGAACAGCTGACGGATTACCTCAAAACTCATAACATCCACGACAAATATCAGTCAGGCTTTCGAAAGCACCATAGTACAGCAACTGCATTAATCAAAGTAACTGATGACATTAAACATGCCATGGACAGACGTGAAGCTACCATCCTAACACTGCTTGACTTTAGCAAGGCTTTTGATACAGTTGACTTTGATATATTACTAATTAAAATGAAGCAGCTGAATTTCTCAAACAGCGCAATACACTGGTTCGACAGCTACCTCAAAAACAGAAGTCAACAAGTCATTTGTGGGTCGGAAAAGTCATCATGGAAAAACGTGCGCTCTGGAGTTCCCCAAGGCTCCGTCCTTGGTCCATTACTCTTCTCACTGTACATTAATGGTATTTCTTCAGTGATTCACTCCTGCAACTACCATCTATATGCCGACGACATCCAACTGTACATAAGTGCAAGCCCCAAGAACATTGCTGACGCAGTAGCGAGTATGAACGCAGATCTTTGCTCTGTTTCTCGATGGGCACAGAACCTAGGTCTGAAACTAAACCCCAAGAAATCCCAGGTCATACTTATATCTCATCCAAAGTTAATCAGTCGGTACTTTCGCGAAACAGTCCCTCAAATACTCCTCAATGGTACCCAACTACCATACCAAAAAACAGTAAAAGACCTTGGAATAATCTTGGATGAACACCTAAACTGGGAAGAACAAACAGTCACAGCTTGCCGGAAATCGCTCTCCTCCCTACATGCAATTCAAAAATTTAGAAAAATATTTCCAACCCATGTTAAACAAAAATTAGTCCAAACACTAGTCTTGCCTAATCTTTACTACTGTGATGTAGTTCAACATGGCACAAATAATGAAAATTCGAGATGCCTCGAGCTAGTGATGAATGCTTGTGTTAGATACGTATGCAACATACGGTTGTATGATCATATCAGTCCTTCATACTCCCAGCTAGGTTGGATACGCCCACATAAGGCACGCGATCTCCACACGATGTGCTTACTTCATCGATTTCTTAGCCACTGGTGCCCCCAATACTTATCTTCTCACATTAAACACCTATCATCATTCCACAACCGCAATACCAGATCGGATACGTCTAGCATCTTGGCTGTACCTTTACATAACACAAAATCTTTCTCCGTGTCATTCTCCATCTCAGCCATACGACTATGGAACGCGCTCCCCTGTGATCTGCGTCTTATCCAAAACCACTCAACATTCAAGAGGAAACTTAAGACTTACATATTAGGGACGGTATAGCCACCATTGTTGTGCCCCCCCTCATCTTTTTCTTTCTCCTCTCCATCATAGCTTCGAATTTTACCATTCTATTTCTCTTCCTCTAACCTATCTACCTCTTCTATATCTCTTTCACCCCATTCCATCGTCTTATGTCTCTGCTTGATGAGAATAACTCACAAGCTGCAAGAATATAACGAGAAAATTCCCAACTAGCAATAGGACTGACACTCATAAAAGAAAAATATGTTTACTTTCATATACATAGTCATTATTATTATTATTATTATCATTATTATTATTTTTATTATTCTTGATTGTTATAATTATTTTTTGATTGTTATAATTATCATTGTACTACTTTTATAATCTCTATTTTTTTCTTTAACATTAATACTGTATAACATGTTATATGTCCTAATTTTCTGTAGACACTGAAATTTGTTGAATCTGAGTATGCCTGGTTAGGTGTAAGAGAGGGCCTGAAGGCCCTAATCTTGCCAGGTAAAATAAATGCATAAATAAATAAATAAATAAATAAAACAATGGATCAGGAAATACGCCGGGCTGGGAGACTTATTTGCCAGTGGAATTGATAGTGAAATGGAACGGGGCGGGACAGGCAGCCAGAAAGTGAATGGTAGGTGGATTAGGCAAGTTTTATTCATGGATAGAAGGGGAATAGGAAAAAAAATCCAGGAACAACGTGAATGTGTATTACTAAATACCATATTGCTTCGAAAACTCTAGAGGAGGCATACATCCAGCAATGCATGTCGACGATGGTGATTATGATGATGATGATGATGATGGTGATTATGATGATGATGATGATGGTGATGATGATGATGACCGCCTGTGTAGGAAATTTAACACATCAGTGAATGAAGACGGAATGTCTCTTCCAGCTGCACGTACAGCAGTCCTTAACTGAAACTGAGTCCATGGCTGCGATGAATTGCTCAAATGATTTAATGCTGCCTGCAACTGTCATTTTTTCTTTGTTCGTCGACAGACTGCACAGTTTATGTCTTATCAGTCTTAGACGCTTATCAAGTGCCTTTACAAAAAAATCGTGGCTGGCACAAGTCTCTGTACCTCTGTACATTTGTACAGCGTCCAACGTCGTTGTGTATGTGAGTGCAGTTGATACCAGTAACACCGTCAGTATGGGTGCATGTCACAGTTTTTAAAATTGCATGTGTTTCACGTACCACAGCACTCAGCATGTATGTTATGACCGCAAAATGGTACACTGATACAGTATTGTGTGGTCACAACCTGTATATTGACTCCAATGACACTAGAAGTACATGTAATTTTAATACTGTGACGTGCGCCTGTACTGACGGTGTTAGTGATATTAAATATGTGTAAACTACGATACTTGCACTCACAAGCACAATGAGGGTGGAAGGCATACAAATCTACGCACTTTTGTGGCGCAATGTGCGTCATGAATTTTTGTAGAGATGCTTGATAATGATCTAAGATTGATAAGACCGAAACTGTGCAGTCGTACAAAGAATAAACAGAAAACGACATATGTGGGTGGCATATACAAATATCATTTAGGCATCCGTTCTTTTTTAGGCGAGAAGCGTACGGAATCAACATTCACAACCATCAAAACTGTATGACACCGTCTATTTAGAACTTGTAAAAATTAATGCACAATCAGAATATTCAGCAGGGGTACCACATAATGTTGTTTAATGTCTGTACGAATACCAGTGTAAACGCACTCTCCAGCACTCTAAATATGTGCTGGAGTCATTTCAGACAAAAACACCTTAAAAAAGAAGTTGACTGTCTATACAGGCTGAAGCACAGTTAATGCCATGAATTTGCACAGTGGAATGTGCGTTATACTAGAAATATAGATATTTTAGTACACATATGTCTACAAATTAAGTACAAGCAAGAAAATTGCGAATTTAATTTATTGTAGAGGTTGTCTAGTCACAAAAAGGATATTTTTGTAATTTGTATACACTATTAGGTGTTCAATTAAGTGTTCAAAGATTTATCGTTGTGGTTGGATTAACCAGTGAACTTTTCACCACACGAAGTTTCGAACTCTTTCAAACACATTCTACATGTCTACAGATCACTGTGAAGTGGTCCCACTGTACCCGCTATTACGTTTCATTCTTGTATAGAGAGCGGGAAGAATGCTTAAACGCCTCTAGCCTGCTATAAGTAGTCTGAGCTTGTCTTCGTGATTCTCGTAGGAACGTACTTTATAGGTTAGAAATTTAATGACATTATGCGTTAGACGTTAAGAAGGTAGCTTGAAAACCTTCTCACCTTTTTTGCTGAGCTTCTTAATTCTTCCACCTCGACCTATTCCGTTTCCCCTACAAGTTAGAATCAATCATTAAGTCTTCTCGGGTTATCTTTTTTTTTTTTTGGTCATCATTCTACTGACTGGTTTGATGCGGCCCGGCACGAATTCCTTTCCTGTGCTAACCTCTTCATCTCAGAGTAGCAATTGCAACCTACGTCCTCAATTATTTGCTTGACGTATTCCAATCTCTGTCTTCCTCTACAGTTTTTGCCCTCTACAGCTCCCTCTAGTACCATGGAAGTCATTCCCTCATGTCTTAGCAGATGTCCTATCATCCTGTCCCTTCTCCTTATCAGTGTTTTCCACATATTCCCTTCCTCTCCGTTTCTGCGTAGAACCTCCTCATTCCTTACCTTATCAGTCCACCTAATTTTCAACATTCGTCTATAGCACCACATCTCAAATGCTTCGATTCTCTTCTGTTCCGGTTTTCCCACAGTCCATGTTTCACTACCATACAATGCTGTACTCCAGACGTACATCCTCAGAAATTTCTTCCTCAAATTAAGGCCGGTATTTGATATTAGTAGACTTCTCTTGGCCAGAAATGCCTTTTTTGCCATAGCGAGTCTGCTTTTGATGTCCTCCTTGCTCCGCCCGTCATTGGTCATTTTACTGCCTAGGTAGCAGAATTCCTTAACTTCACTGACTTCGTGACCATCAATCCTGATGTAAAGTTTCTCGCTGTTCTCATTTCTACTACTTCTCGTTACCTTCGTCTTTCTCCGATTTACTCTCAAACCATACTGTGTACTCATTAGACTGTTAATTCCGTTCAGCAGATCATTTAATTCTTCTTCACTTTCACTCAGGATAGTAATGTCATCAGCGAATCGTATCATTGATATCCTTTCACCTTGTATTTTAATTCCACTCCTGAACCTTTCTTTTATTTCCATCATTGCTTCCTCGATGTACAGATTGAAGAGTAGGGGCGAAAGGCTACAGCCTTGTCTTACAACCTTCTTAATACGAGCACTTCGTTCTTGATCGTCCACTCTTATTATTCCCTCTTGGTTGTTGTACATATTGTATATGACCCGTCTCTCCCTATAGCTTACCCCTACTTTTTTCGGAATCTCGAACAGCTTGCACCATTTTATATTGTCGAACGCTTTTTCCAAGTCGACAAATCCTATGAAAGTGTCTTGATTTTTCTTTAGCCTTGCTTCCATTATTAGCCGTAACGTCAGAATTGCCTCTCTCGTCCCTTTACTTTTCCTAAAGCCGAACTGATCGTCACCTAGCGCATTCTCAATTTTCTTTTCCATTCTTCTGTATATTATTCTTGTAAGCAGCTTCGATGCATGAGCTGTTAAGTTGATTGTGCGATAATTCTCGCACTTGTCAGCTCTTGACGTCTTCGGAATTGTGTGGATGATGCTTTTCCGAAAGTCAGATGGTATATCGCCAGACTCATATATTCTACACACCAACGTGAATAGTCGTTTTGTTGCCACTTCCCCCAATGATTTTAGAAATTCTGATGGAATGTTATCTATCCCTTCTGACTTATTTGACCGTAAGTCCTCCAAAGCTCTTTTAAATTCCGATTCTAATACTGGATCCCCTATCTCTTCTAAATCGACTCCTGTTTCTTCTTCTATCACATCAGACAAATCTTCACCCTCATAGAGGCTTTCAATGTATTCTTTCCACCTATCTGCTCTCTCCTCTGCATTTAACAGTGGAATTCCCGTTGCACTCTTAATGTTACCACCGTTGCTTTTAATGTCACCAAAGGTTGTTTTGACTTTC
Organism: Schistocerca serialis cubense; assembly: GCF_023864345.2. Classification (NCBI taxonomy): domain Eukaryota; kingdom Metazoa; phylum Arthropoda; class Insecta; order Orthoptera; family Acrididae; genus Schistocerca; species Schistocerca serialis. The sequence continues at coordinate 717,075,336 of NC_064639.1, read as the reverse complement.
CTGTATGCTGAGTCTGTCCTTCCGACAATCATATCTTTTTCGATGCCTTCACGTTTTTCGTGCAGCCATTTCGTCTTAGCTTCCCTGCACTTCCTATTTATTTCATTCCTCAGCAACTTGTGTTTCTGTATTCCTGATTTTCCCGGAACATGTTTGTACTTCCTCCTTTCATCAATCAACTGAAGTATTTCTTCTGCTACCAATGGCTTCTTCGCAGCTACCTTCTTTATACCTATGTTTTCCTTCGAAATTTCTGTGATGGCCCTTTTTAGAGATTTCCATTCCTCTTCAACTGTACTGCCTACTGCGCTATTCCTTATTGCTGTATCTATAGCGTTAGAGAACTTCAAACGTATCTCGTCATTCCTTAGTACTTCCGTATCCCACTTCTTTGTGTATTGATTGTTCCTGACTAATGTCTTGAACTTCAGCCTACTCTTCATCACTACTATATTGTGATCTGAGGCTATATCTGCTCCTGGGTACGCCTTACAATCCAGTATCTGATATTGGAATCACTGTCTGACCATTATGTAATCTAATTGAAATCTTCCCGTATCTCCCGACCTTTTCCAAGTATACCTCCTCCTCTTGTGATTCTTGAACAGGGTATTCGCTATTACTAGCTGAAACTTGTTACAGAACTCAATTAGTCTTTCTCCTCGTGTTATCAGCCAAGGCAAAACGTTGTTCTGCGGCAACGTTTCGACATGTTTTCTACTCGTGAGTTTCAGGTTAAGGAACCTGAAGATGACGTGAAGCAAACTTGTCAAAACGTTGCTGCAGAACGACACCTTGATTTGACTGATGACCTGACAAGACTTCAGCATCGAAATTCGCCGGGAAAGCCTGCATACCCTAAAAGGTAGAATCATTTTTAATTTGTGGATTAACATTTACAATTCTCTAGTTTAATTATTCAACCGTTTGAGAAGGCGCTGTACATGTCGCTTTCATGGTGACCTCTGATACAGAAATCGAAATGAACTGGATCTATTACACTCATAATCCAACGAGCAGGACTGTTTTACCTCTTAGCTACAGACAGAAATGAGAAAACCAGAAATGAGAAAAACGACCCCGGTATAATTCGAGAGACTACCTTTAGAGTCTTCAGATTTAATAATATTGTTTCCTTTTACTGTTGCTTTCACTTTGCCTTTTTGATTGGTTGAAAATATGTTTTATGTGGCAAAAACAGTAAGATACGTACTGTATGTTTGTGCGAGAGACATGAGTATCGTGTCATTCACATGATTCTAATTTGTTATTTCTGTCTTGTTATCTAAGTATTGTGGAAATTGGAACACTAATTTGACACTGTAATATAGCTTATGTTAGGATAGTTAGATGTATAAAGTGCAAAATCTGCTCGTTTCGTTAGATTCGTTGTTTACGTGTAGTCACAGGAATACTCTTACCAGCAGCTCCTCAAAGCGTGGAAGGTAGCGACGTTTTTGACAGTTCATACACATATATACTCTTCAGTTGTTACAGGTAGTGTATTATTTTTATGTAAATAGACAAGTATATATGTAAAGGATACCAACCATAAAACTGACAAATAGTATCTCCAATGTCTTCCATCACGAATTCAACATAACACTAACAGAATCGTATATTTCGATTTAAACAAAAGATGTAGTACCCGCGATATCAAATTTCCGAAACCCCAAGGAAGCACATTACTCCCAATCTTTCGTCAAATATGTAAATAACTGCTAGGAGTCCTCACAATGTGCTTTACGCGGCTCCAATCAGCGTCGAGTCATTTTGAGTGCGGTTCCCGTGGTTTACCGAAACCTTTTCAGGCGATTTTCCGGATCGCTTCCTTCAATGTGGCCGACTGCTCTCCAAAGCTTTTTACAAATGGGCCAGTGGCTTGTCTCCTCTGGCCTCGGTATCCATCCTTTATCCTGGCAGTTTAGCGGTAACCAATAGTTTTATGTGGAATCTCAAACAAGGTGTAGCTCCACCGCATATACCAAGCATTTTCAGGAGTGCAAGTCACGCTAATTGCCAGAGAAGACCGGAGAAACGACTAGGAATGAAGACAGATTTTACGATATATATGCGGGCATATACTGCGCAGTCAAGTAACACAATTAAAACTTACAATTTTACAATTATATTTATGTATTTTTGTACATGGACCAGTGGTACTCTGAGTGTATATTAGTTTTTATATGCGTCGTGTTAAGCAAAGTATCTACATAAATCTCCAGCAGTACAGCAACGATTTCTTTTTCCAGGAATATGACCATCCTCATATTCTGCTGAAAAACCCTAATGGATTCCTGACAAAACTAGTGGAGGAGACGGGTCAGGCAATGGCAGAACAATTAAGGAATGTAGCAAAACAGGTGAGTACTCTTTAAGCTAAATTTTAACATTGTAACACATAACGTTGATGGATTTAGAACTAATAAATTACTTTCTCATTTTTCCAGAGCTATGAGGAGTTACATGGGTTAAAAAAAGAACAAATCACGAAGCTATGATCATTGAAGGGAATACGTTCTACGTGCTTATCTGACAACTCCTTTTTACTTGTTCTCTTTTATATTTTAATGCGTATGAAAGAATATAAATACCAGCCACTAAATATTTATTACTTTACGTACTATAGTTACACAAAGCGCGTTGTGTTACGAATAGTTAGTTGGCAGCTGTGTTACATTTACAAGCAATTTTAGAACTTAGTTGATAGGCAGACAACTGTTTCCTGTATGTTTCGTAGAGATCCGCCAACAATTTTGAAATCCTTGTCAGCTCTCTCAAATTGTTACATCTCAGTCAAAGAACTAGATTTCATCTACCTGTATCAGATTTAATTTTTGTTACTTTGTTTGGAGGGACCTTTCTAAGAGACATGAGGACACCATAAATATTTCTCAGGTTTAAATTTTTTCTGAGAAATATATACATTTCTTTTACCTTCAATTCTCCGGTTACCGTTCATTTATGTACTTTAGCAAAACAAGGGAGACAAATTTTGACACCATTACGATCTAGCTACTAGGAGAAACAACATGCCACGAAAAATAAAAGCAAATGAAATCAAGAAGTGTAGAATGTTTTATGAACAATGAAGAATGCTTTGTATGATTATCGATCTTGAAGAGAAAACTGTTGAAATAAATTTTTTATGAATGATGTTTCAATTTATTGAACATTTCTAACTCAAAACAAGATTTAAAGACCGGAAATTTACTTAACTGGTAGCGTTGCCTAAAAGGTGATAAATACGTGAGCATGAGTTGGAATTACAGGATTATAATCTGTATTTTCTGAACTTATATAGAAGACTATTGCGTGCTTGAGCATCACTCTTTTATCTTATTTGATGAAGAAAGAAGACAAAACCTTCACAGCATAGCGTCGTAATTCTGTGCACAAGAATTTTGGACATTAATCAGCTATCATGTCATTGCTTGATGTGAATCTTATCAGTTTAAATTCATAGTCAAAGACATGATACGTAACTGAGAAACAGTGAAAAAGAATCGAATAAAAATATATATGCTCATACAGTTGCAGGAGGGACATAATAATATAATATAATATAACATAATAATATAATATAATATAATATAATCGCTTGGTCTTTATTTTCATTTGTTTTCTGAGAACATTCCAGATTTCTTGAGAACACCGTAAAAAAACATTAAAAGAATCCTAAAAATTGTTAGTATTTCACGCTACAAAATAACCTCGAACCCTAAAAATTACTCTTTAAATGCCGGCCGTTGTGGCCGAGCGGTTCTAGGCGCTACAGTCTGGTACCGCGCGACCTCTACGGTCGCAGGTTCGAATCCTGCCTCGGGCATGGATGTGTGTGATGTCCTTAGGTTAGTTAGTTTTAAGTAGTTCTAAGTTCTATGGGACTGATGACCATAGCAGTTAAGTCCCATAGTGCTCAGAGCCATTTGAACCATTTTTTTTCCTCTTAAGTATTCTTAAATCAACGTAAGTATTCATCAGTACAGCTATGTGAAATACAATATTCGGTCATTCACTTATTCCTTTTTTAGAGAACATCAAGAAGATTCCAAAACATTCAAGGTCATTGCAAAACATTCATAAATATTCGAGAGAGTTAAAGAAAACTCTGAAACTTTCTAAACGTTCCCGAACATTCGAATACACAAGACTGAATCGATGTTCTTGACTGCTCATGAAAGTAGCACCAAATGACGTCATTTGAAAGAAAGCATAGTACGCTTCCTTAGTACACAGAAACGTTTTGATTCCGGATTGTCTTTAATCATGTAATGAAAAAATTCATGGGGAGACGCTTTCGATGGTGCTAATCGAATTTTTACACTCGGCTAATACATTCCTGGTATTTCTCTAATGATTTCTTGGCGCTGTAAAACTACGACAGTTGATCTATTTTGCCACTGTCAATGTGTTTGTGTTTGTTGTATTCTCTAGTGGGATCATAACGGAATGCTTCACCTGCGATACTGTAATCTCTACTTCTGCTGATTTGCACTCCTCGTGTCCTAATTTTTCATTCATGCGACTCAGACAGCTGTCTTTCACTAACTTCACTCATTTAACTTTACTTATTTCATCCTGTTTCCTCATCAACTTCTATATATCTGCTTGCTGAGTGTCTTGCTCGACCCTCTCCCCAAATTTCATATTGTTGCACCATCTGTTAAGTTTTCTTTCAATGTATTCATTCTATTCTGTTATGAAGCTAAACGTGTATCTTGCTCCTCACTTGTGTAATTTCTTTGTTTTTCTTTCTACGACCTTCTTTTCAGTTCACCACTGGCAAGATCTCAACCCCTTTTACGTTTTGACGTCGTGTTAATTTTACTTAACCCTCTGATATCAATACATTGTTCATTACCTTAAGCAAACCGAGTGAGGTGGAGCAGTGGTTAGCACATTGGACTCGCATTCGGGAGGACTACGGTTCAAACCCGAGTCCGGCCATCCTGATTTAGGTTTAAGCGATTTCACTAAATCGCTTCAGGCGATTGCCTGGATGTTTCCTTTGAAAGGGCACGGTCGACTTCCTTCCCCATCCTTCCCTAACCCGATGGGACCGATAACCTCGCTGTTTGGTCCGCTCCGCCAAATCAACCAACCAACCAACCTTAAGCAATTCACTTTAACTTATTTCACTTTCTATAACTTTCACCTTTCCTTGATTCACTCTAATCAGTTTCTACGGTATAATGAGAGATGGGTTTCGCCATTGTCCATCAACCAGAATATTATGACCATCTACCTAACAGCCGGTAGTCGTATGGAAGCAGTGAAACCTTGGTAGGTTGCTGGAGGGAATTAGCACAACATCTGCACGCCCAACTCACCTGGTTCCTGTAAATTCCGGGGAGGGAGTGATGAGCACTGACGCCATGTTCAATCACATCCCAGATGTGTTCGATCGGGTGCAGATCTAGCAAGTTAGAGGGCCAGCACATCAATTGGGACTCGCCGCTGCGTTCCTCGAACCACTCCAGCACACTCCTGGCCTTGTGACATGGCACAATATCTAGTTTAAAAATGCCACTGCTGTCGGGAAACGTGGTCGCCATGAAGGTGTGTATGTGGTCTGCAACTACTGTACTGTATTCCTTGGCCATCAAGGTGCGTTGCACGTGCGCTACTGGACGCGTGGATGGCCACGTGGAAGTTATCCAGAGCATAATGGAATTGCAGTCAGCTTTTCTTCATATTCCCATGGAAGACGACAGATTCGGGCCCTCCCATCTGCATGCTGAAGGGGTCGGGATTCATCAGACCATAAAAAACTCTGCCACTCCGCCAGCTTCCAGTCGCGATGGTGATATGCCCATTTCAGTCATAGTTGCCGTGATCGTGGTGTTAATATTGGCTCATGCATGAGTCGTCGGCTGCGGAGGCCTATTGTTGGAAGTGTTCGGTGTACTGTGCGTTCAGACACACACGTACTCTGCCCAGAATCAAAGTCTGATGTTAGTTCGCTGCCTGTCCTGTTTTATCAGTCTGCCCAGGCTATGACGACCGACATGTGTAATGAGGGGTGGCCGCCCAATCCCACGACATCTGGACGTGGTTTCACCTTAGTTTCGCCACGGGTTAAAGACACTCACCACAGCACTCTTCAAACATCCCACAAGACATACAGTTTCAGAAATGTTCGTGCCGAGCCTCCAGGCCATCACACTCTCTCTTCGGTCAAACTCAGGCAGATCGCGCGTCTTCCCCAATGTACACACGCACAGCACGCTAACCGATACTACGTGCACCGTGCGTGTGTCTGACTAGCAGTCATTCCTCAACAGGTGATGCTGCTGTGTACTCTTCCGACCTGGAACGTGTCCCGCTACAGTAGGTAATGGAACATCTGAGAACATTCTAGAACAACGTGGTACTTTCTGAAAAATTTTTGCACATTCTGAGTTATCATACGAACAGAATAAGGGGGGAAAATTTTTAGGGCCATTCAAAAATAAACGTGACACAGGCCGTAAAATCAAAACCGTTGGACGGTTCATAATACCATTGCCTACGGAAGACAGTGTGGTTCCTGTAAGAGCACCGAGGCACCGAACTCGCTGCCAGAACGACTTAGACGCACACTCACGACCAAGGGAGCTCGTCCACGTTTTACCGCCTACTGCACTCACAGGGGGAGGCCGCCAATTGTGAAATTCAGATTCGATTCATACTGTGCATAATAAAAGCTTATGGCAAGAGGTGTAATGTGGCAAAGCACCAAGATGCACTTCTCAGCCCTTGTCGAGAAAATCGACAGTTAAAAGAAACCGTTGCGGTGAAATACTCTCGACGATTAATAATTTTCTACAGCGTCGTGGCCCAGCGGTAAGCGCTGGGGTTCGTAATCCGAAGATCGCTGGATCGAATCTCGCGCCATGCAATTTTTTTTTATTATTAGTTTTTTGTAATTCAAATATATATATATATATATATATATATATATATATATATATATATATATATATATAAAAATTATTAATGAATTGCTTATGCATGTTGGTGAAGGCGGATCGCTCTCCAATTGTACCGCCTCCATTTTTCCTTTTTTTTTTTAACAGGGTGTACCAAAGCTCTCCCGTCCGCACTGATTTTCGACAATGTTATAAGTTGCGCTAGGGACCGCATCTACGTACTTTCGAAGTTAGCAGGCAACTACGCTGTTATGCGGCGGCTCGTTTCGGCCCATTCAACATCTGTCATTCAAGTGTAACGAGCGAGTAACGGAGTTTTTATTTCATACCTGCCACAGCAAATTTGTGTTCGTGGGGTCTCTATTCTAATTCGAACGTTTGACTTACGCTATACGTATTCGTTTCGGAATATCGTTTCTACGTCTTCCGTTAACTATACGTGGTTAACATTATGAAGACAATTAATAACATTTGTGAAATACAACTTTGTTTGCGGAAAACATAATGATGTTCGAAGTCGCCAGTTTTTCCACGACAAACGACTTTCAACAACTTATTATATGCATAATTGTTGCAACTGGTTTGAATTATAAAAACCAAGTACTAAAAAAAAAAAAGGTTGCATAGCGCGAGATTCGATCCGGCGACCTTCGGATTACGAACCCGATCGCTAATTATTAATCGTAGAGAGTATTTCACCGCAATGGTTTCTTTTAACTGTCGATTTTCTCGACAACGGCTGAGAAGTGCATCTTGGTGCTTTGCCACATTACACCTCTGGCCATGAGCTTTTATTATGCGCAGTATGAATCGAATCTGAATTTCACAATTGGCGGCCTCCCCTTGTCAGTCGAGGTGAAAACAGAGGAATGGAAGGTCTAAAAGAAGAGCAAAGGGGTGTAATAACTCCAGCGGAAAGAGTGCGGGAAACGGAAATCCATCGAAGAATGGCACAAGTGTACTGAGAACACTGAATGTTCGTAGCAATAGCGTGTTTCACTGTTTTCTGGAAATTGTGTTAAGTGGTTAACTGAGTCATTTTATGCTCGTAACATACTTTTCCCCTCATGAATTTCAGTACTTAGAAAAAACTTAAAACAAACTCAGATAATTTAAAAGCCAACTAAATCGGTCCATTTGAGTCGTACAATACTTGTACGTCCCCGGCTAGCACGCTGCTCCTACAGTCGTAAAGATCATTCACAGTGATATCTTGTTTTGAAATTCACTTTTCGAATAATGGGTTACAAATGGACTGTAGTACCACATTCTACAAAAGCATGTACAAAAACTCCTGAAAAATTGTTTCTGAGAGTTCCACAAAATGAGAAGATGCGCAAAATGTGGTTGCAACTGTTCTTGGAGATCGAAACGAGATAATGGTCAGTACGTGTGTTTTTTCTGTGAGGATAATTCTGATGTAAGTAAAAATTCCAGCAATCAACATTCAGCACCACATATGACTACGTAGTATGTACTAAGTTTACCAATGAACAGAATAAGAAGAAAATCATTTTGACATTGCAAATTTTCTAGTCTATGCAAGTACGTTGAGGTAAGAAAAGCCATACCTCCTAATATTGTGTCGGACATCCTTTTGCCCGGAGTAGTTCAACAACTCGACGTAACATGAACTCAAAAAGTCGTTGGACGTTCCTTGCAGAAATACTGAGCCATGCTGCCTTATAGCCGTCCATAATTGCGAAAGTGTTGCCGGTGCAGGATTTTGTACATGGACTGACGTCTCGATTATGTCCCATAAAGATTGCATGGGATTCAAGTAGGGCGATCTGGGTGGCCAAATCATTCGCTCGCATTGTCCAGAGTATTCTTCAAACCAGTCTTGAAGAATTGTTGCCCGGTGACATGGCGCGCTGTCATCCATAAAAATTCCCGCTTTGTTTGCAAACATGAAGTCCACGAACGGCTGCAAATGTTTTCTAAGTTGATGAACATAACCAGAGGACTCATTCCATTCCATGTAAAAACAAAGCCCACAGCATTTTGGAGCTGTTAGCAAAGTACTCGCACCGGTCGTCTGCTGCCATAGCCCATTAACGCCAGATTTCGCCTTACTATCCTAACGGATACGTTCATCGTTGCATCCCCACAAAGATTTCTGGGGTTATTTCACGGAATGTTGCTTGTCTGCTAGCACTGACAACTCTACACGAACGCCGCTGCTCTCAGTCGTTAACCCTAGCATTACCAACGTATTTTTTGTTACATGTAATACCAACGGGGGGGCCTCAAAGGCCCATAAAGAAACCACAATTTATTTTATCATAAATCAAGTTTATTTACTTCTGATACCTCTAATAACAATTCAAAATGCTTCGAAATTGTTTTTGTATACTGGATAATAAAAGATGTTATTATAATAGGAATAAAATGAACAAAACACGAGATTCAGTTTATATATTTTTTGGAATAATGTTTCAAAATAGTGTTTTCTTATAAAAACGCGTTTTTTAATTCGATACACTACATGAAGCAAACATAATTTACTGTCTCATTCTGCAACGCATTTTTCACACAACACTGTCTTCCTGCAGTGTTTCCCACAGACGTGTTTGTGGCACTGCGAGCAGGTAACAGTTGACTTTCCCAGCTTGTTGTACTTGATCTTTTTAGATGCAGCTTCTTGGCAGCATAGGTGGCACCGTCCACGTGTTCCTGGTTCTGCTGTTGAGGATGATGGTTCTACAGAGCAGCTGAGCTTCCGTTGTGTGATGCTTTCCATTGCCATTATTACTGGCTTCTGAAGTCCATACAAATTTTGTGCCCGTTTATCTACTTGAGATCTTATTAGTTCGAGACCTAAGTTAGTGATAAAAACTCTTCTGCGGTTTAGCAAATTCTTTTTCCAATTCGGAAAGTTGAGGAGGAAGAGTGAATATGCATTTATTGCTGCTATGTCAATGAGTGTGTAGAAGAGGGACAAAGGCCATCTTCTTGTTCCTCTCTTTGTGCTGTAGTGTCTTGCCATCTGGTCTATGGTGTCCACGCCTCCCTTTGTAGAATTATAAAAAATATTTATGTTAGTCTTTTTTGAGTCTTAATTCAACACCCCTTCTGAGTGATAAGTTGAAAGCATCAACAGCAGTCGTTTTGGCTTCTCGCGGACTAGCGTTGATGCAAGAGTAACTGGTGGCCTCTGTGTCTGAGGGTCAGTATAAGCAAAGATGGAAGAGTGTAAACTGCGGCCATTTGTAGTCTTCAGCTCTTCAGGTATGTGTCGTCCGTTAGACTGTAGGGTGCCAACAAGTGTGAGGTGAAAATCATTCCATAGAGTCTCAGCAAGCTCCACTGAAGTATAGTACCGATCTGTGGTAACATTACGGCCTGATTTTTCAATAGGTTTTATTAGTCTCTTTACAATTTCCATCGGTCCATTTGAATGCTGTGTATTTCCTGACTTGCCTGTATAGATGTCCATGCTGATCACATATCTAGTCTCAGAATCAGACAGCATTAGAATTAGAATGCCGTATTTTCCAGGTTTTTCTTTTAGAAACACCATGAATGGACAGCGACCACGGAACAAAGACAACATCTCATCCACTGTTGTATGTAGACCAGGAATGAAATACAATGGAAGTGAAGAATTGAAGCTTTCAAAAATTTCCCTCATTGGAGCAAACTTGTCAGTCTGGCGACGAATTTCTCTTGTGTTCTTATCATCAAACCTCAATATTTTAGTCAATTCGAAAAATCGGGTCCGACTCATTGATCCATAGTACACTTGTCGGCCCTGAAGCAAAGACCATAAATCTTGAACAGGTATTATTGTCATGATTTGAACCCATGATTAGCAAGAGTCCTATATAACAAAATAACTCATCTTCATCTGTGTGCTGAATACCTAGTCGAGAAGCCTCTTCATTTGAGTGTAGTTTTATTACATTCATAATTTGAGGTGTAAAAAAGAGCTCTATAGCCTCTTTCGGAGACGCAATTCTTCCTTGTTGTCCTAGCCCCATTCTTTCTCGCACTATATTTTGTACAGAACGCCGATATTGTCGAGATGGCTTCGTAATATACTCTCGTCCACTTTTTGCAATGAATTTATCACATTCCGTATCATTATCATTTGGTGGATTGGCTTCAACCTCATCTTCATTCTCAGACCATGAATCAGTTCTAATTTCTTCCACATCATCATCCACTTCACTTTCCTCTAAATCTGATTCGTTCAAAACTTCTTCTAGCACTCTATCAATGGAACTATCACGTAAACGATGTCTACTCATGTTGCTGGTTCAACAGCAGCAGAAACACTGAAAATAACAATGGTCCGCTTCATAATAATATGTCTGAAGGCAACAATGCCAAAATTCGTTTCATGGTAAGAATTTGAAACGAGAGACTCAACCTCGTAAATCTTTCCTTGCTATTACCAACGGGTGGGCTTCTAAGGCCCACAGAGAATTAAATCAAGTAAATGAATTTTAATTACATTTTTATTCCGAAATTCTGTAATGACTCAATAGTACATTCAATAACGAACAATTACCTTTGCTTTCAAGTTCATATATCAAAGGGTGTGGATACAACATAGAAAAACTGAGTCAGTGGGCCTACGAGGCCCCCCCGTTGGTAATGCTAGGGTTAAGTGTATCGGCCACTGCTTTGTCCTTGGTGAGAGGTAATGCCTGAAATTTATCGTTCTCGGCACTCTCTTGACACTGTGGGTATCGGAATACTGAATTACCCAAGGATTGCAGTAATGGAATGCCCAATGCGTCTAGCTCCAACTTCCGTTCCACTTTGAAACTCTGTTAAATCCCGTCGTGCGGCCTTAATCAAGTGGGACACCTTTGCACATGAGTTATTTGAGTACAAATTGCCCTTTTATACCCATTGTACGCTATATTTCCGTCACCTGTATATATGCATATCGTTACCCCATGACTTTTGTCACCTCAAGGTAAATTAAGGACAACCGTTGATGTCCAAATGGTCTAGTCAGTTCCACCTCGTGCGCCGACTGAACACGTAATTGTTTACTCGTCACCTCCGCCGCAGCGTCGCCTGTGTTTGGGAGTTTATAACTTCAGTGATGTTTGAGCTATTGTTTGTGTGACATGGTCGTTGTCTCGTTTGACCTTCGTTGTGTGTGTGTGAGAGCGGCCTAGTCAACTCCTGTTGTTCCTGATGTCGTCTAAGCGAGTTCCACTAAAGGTACTGTGAGTTTTTCATTTGATCAACGTGTAATGTGCAGTCCAGATCCTTAGTAATCCATGACTGGTTAGTTGATATTTCTCATGTTACCTTGGACCAGGTGCTTATCGCCTATTGTGACAATGAGATTTATGTGTTAGTTGAGCTATTCGTAGATGCCCTTCAAGTAGGCAGGTTCCTATTAAAATATAGAATAAGGTTCCGTTCAGACATAGAGATTGTCCCCTTTTGAACAATTACAAATGACTGTGCTTAAACTGACACACAATATTTTGTTAGCGCAACGCAATCTGACTTTCAATAATCCCTACAAATGAATGGGCCCTGACTAACAGTAAACTATACCTTTCACAAATCACTTACCTCACAAAAATCTTCGCTACTCAAGCTACTGCAATACAGCGAGCGCCACTACTGCCAGCTAAATAAAAGATTCAAACTACTGAAGGCACTAACTACTGATAGGGATAGTTAGCAAATGAAAGATATTAATAGAGAACAAACAATGTATTTACCTTAATAGTCATAATATATATAGCAGTTCATGACAAATTACAAAACTCCGCCATCTCTCTCCCCACATCCACCACTGCTGGCGGCTCACCTCCAACTGTGCAATGCTACGCGCTGTTCACATCCAGCTGCCGCTGCCCAACACTACAATGGCAGACAACAATGCAAACTAGACACAGACTGCACACAGCACAGCCAGTGATTTTCATACAGAGGTGGCGTTACCAATAAAAAAACCTAAACAGCCTACTTACATAGCCCCCATGCTCCCCACAAAAAATTTTACAAATTGTTTTGGACAGTGGCCAATAATGATTTGAAAAAATTTTTTGTAATTACAATAACAAAGAAATCAAATGCACACACTTATTGATACAATGTTGGTCAAAAGCTAAAATTTTCTCACAGTCCATAAAGACAGTCCTTATCGTTCATCACAGTAAAATAGCAGTGTTTTTCTCAAAGTCTGAGCAGTAGAAGAAAATGCACACGGAAGTAGTGGATTTCCATGCAGTCTTGAAGAAGTAGTGTTGTCCTTCCTAAGGAAAGACAGTGTTGACTCTTGACATGCAGACAGGTAATGGGCCACAACGGAGCAAACCCACAGCAGAGTCAGTCGAAATTTTGAAGAGTAATGGTAGGTAGGTCATCACAGAGCAGACCCACTGTAGTCCTGGTAGAGATTACGGTATTGGTGGGCCACCAGAGGCGCAGACCCACTGTAGTCCTTGTAGAAATAATGGTATTGGTGGGCCATCAAAGATGCAGACCTACTGTAGTCCTTGTAGAGACGGCCAGCAGCCATCTGTTGTGACTGTGCAGGTGCACAATCACCATCGAAGAGTCTTGCGGAGAATATAGCAAGTCCATAAACCACCACTTGTCCACTCACAAAAAATTTGTTTGACATGTCCTTAGAACCAGCAATGCTGTTATCCAGTCCCTTGCTGAATTAGTAACACACGTCCAAACACTAACAGTCCCAACTTCTCACATATTGTCCATATACTATGACCAACAGAAATGTGTGCAGTGAAATGTAACTAACAAGTTGCTTAATTTGATGAACTGGTGTCAATTACAATTTTATAACATGAGAATACAATAACAAAGGTACAGAAAACATCATTAAAAACGTAATAATACAGATAACATTTGTAGTAAAACAGGTGTTACAAAAGAATAGAAATAGACATATACGTGAGTGTTACAGGAATTATGACATGAGTACATACATAAAAGATCAGAATAACTTTCGAAACACCAACTTCACACACGAACATTAAGACAGAACAGAATAAATAATGTATAAACATCTTTACAAAGAAAATAACATAGTATTTGAAAAATTGTACAACATAAATCTTATTAGCTAAACACATAAAGACAGGAAAAAGACAAATACACAAGGGTACATAAACATATAGCGGAATAATACAAAAGGAAAGGACAGGGTTTGTTGTACTGCAGTATTTTGCAAACAAAACTTTCTTTACTTCTTGGATATCTCCCTTCATTCATCATTATTCCCAAAAAGTCCTATCTATACCTCTTTTCTGTATTCTAACCATATTTCTTTCAAAATAATTATGGCTCATTGTACAATACTCATTTTGGCCCAAATCGTTTTCATATAACTTCTCAATGCATTCTTTCCCTATTCTCCATAGTTAGGTTCTTATATAGTCTACCCCCTCTTAAGCTAACTTAAATCTACTGAGCTCAGATGCTAAACTAAGGGATAAGGCAATGCAGCAGCACAAAACAATTAACACAAACAGCAATGATCAAAAATACAAAGTGTGAAGCAAGCAGCATAAATTACAACTAATATAAGGCAATGAGCAGCAAACAATAAAAATAAATCATTAGTAAAACTGGCTTAACAGAATAATACAAAGTCAAATTCAGTAACACTATGCCTGGCAAACAGCAGTAACTTATACCTAAACATGACATAGCTCAAGCAGAAAAAATATTACAGTAAAAACAACAATGCAGATAAGGGAAATGTATATTCACATCTTAATGTCTATGTAATTAAAGTGGTGCACCACAAGAAGTTATTCTACCAAAAAAGTTACCAAGTACTTGAAAAGAAAATTATGAGTGCAGTTCCTGTGAAGGAAAATGTCATTTTGTGCTCCCTCATTTTTTTGAAAAAATTATTTATTATTTACTCGATCTGTAGACAGAAAATATTTATATTAGTACATCTATAAAATTTTATTTTAACCAATGCTGCAGTGCAGCTAGAAACTAGATATCAAATGAAATAAGCAACTATGTACAAAGTAAAGCATAAGAACATCATTCAGTAGTCATTAGGCATTTCATAAGTTAGTAGAAAAATCTCTCAACTAGAGAGACAGTAGTCATAATCAGGTGTATAGACATAAAAATATTTCTTGTCATTTCATTAGGCATTTCAGTAAATCATAAATTAAGAGCTCCACAGTGTAATCATATGTTATCAAGTTCGACCGTGTCGTTTTTCCGATGCTTTCTACAAAGGAACGTCAATAGTGGGGATAATGGCCTCCCTTTTTTTTTCTACCACCTAATGGCTTTTTCTCAAGGGGGCTGGCACACCTGGCCGCTCAGAACGAATTACGTGCAGGTGGTCACTTAACTTTCTTACGGAAATATTTACGACAGCAGTTTCCGCTACAGTGGCAGTCTCATATAAAAAATTTCAGAGGTCGAGAATTTGCGTTGCAAATGTGTAGATACAAAATCTTATGAATATAACAGTGTCCAAAAAGTTTTTGTCGGCATTGTGATACATTCACGCATTTACACACATTTCATAACTCTTAAAGTACGATTCTTGGTTTCCAACAACCTTTTCCACAAATCAGAGTCCCTAAACACTACTCATTGTTCCTTACCTCATTATACATATACATATTCATCGACACTTCTTCAATATTTCATCATGAGAAATTGTTGTTGTTGTGGTCTTCAGTCCTGAGACTGGTTTGATGCAGCTCTCCATGCTACTCTATCCTGTGCAAGCTGCTTCATCTCCCAGTACCTACTGCAACCTACATCCTTCTGAATCTGCTTAGTGTATTCATCTCTTGGTCTCCCTCTACGATTTTTACCCTCCACGCTGCCCTCCAATACTAAATTGGTGATCCCTTGATGCCTCAGAACATGTCCTACCAACCGATCCCTTCTTCTGGTCAAGTTGTGCCACAAACTTCTCTTCTCCCCAATCCTATTCAATACTTCCTCATTAGTTATGTGATCTACCCATCTAATCTTCAGCATTCTTCTGTAGCACCACATTTCGAAAGCTTCTATTCTCTTCTTGTCCAAACTATTTATCGTCCATGTTTCACTTCCATACATGGCTACACTCCATACGAATACTTTCAGAAATGACTTCCTGACACTTAAATCAATACTGGATGTTAACAAATTTCTCTTCTTCAGAAACGCTTTCCTTGCCATTGCCAGCCTACATTTTATATCCTCTCTACTTCGACCATCATCAGTTATTTTGCTCCCCAAATAGCAAAACTCCTTTACTACTTTAAGTGCCTCATTTCCTAATCTAATTCCCTCAGCATCACCCGACTTAATTAGACTACATTCCATTATCCTTGTTTTGCTTTTGTTGATGTTCATCTTATATCCTCCTTTCAAGACACTGTCCATTCCATTCAACTGCTCTTCCAAGTCCTTTGCTGTCTCTGACAGAATTACAATGTCATCGGCGAACCTCAAAGTTTTTATTTCTTCTCCATGAATTTTAATACCTACCCCGAATTTTTCTTTTGTTTCCTTTACTGCTTGCTCAATATACAGATTGAACAACATCGGGGAGAGGCTACAACCCTGTCTTACTCCCTTCCCAACCACTGCTTCCCTTTCATGTCCCTCGACTCTTATAACTGCCATCTGGTTTCTGTACAAATTGTAAATAGACTTTCGCTCCCTGTATTTTACCCCTGCCACCTTCAGAATTTGAAAGAGAGTATTCCAGTCAACATTGTCAAAAGCTTTCTCTAAGTCTACAAATGCTAGAAACGTAGGTTTGCCTTTCCTTAATCTTTCTTCTAAGATAAGTCGTAAGGTCAGTATTGCCTCACGTGTTCCAGTGTTTCTACGGAATCCAAACTGATCTTCCCCGAGGTTGGCTTCTACTAGTTTTTCCATTCGTCTGTAAAGAATTCGTGTTAGTATTTTGCAGCTGTGACTTATTAAGCTGATAGTTCGGTAATTTTCACATCTGTCAACACCTGCTTTCTTTGGGATTGGAATTATTATATTCTTCTTGAAGTCTGAGGGTATTTCGCCTGTTTCATACATCTTGCTCACCAGATGGTAGAGTTTTGTCAGGACTGGCTCTCCCACGGCCGTCAGTAGTTCCAATGGAATATTGTCTACTCCGGGGGCCTTGTTTTGACTCAGGTCTTTCAGTGCTCTGTCAAACTCTTCACGCAGTATCGTATCTCCCATTTCATCTTCATCTACATCCTCTTCCATTTCCATACTATTGTCCTCAAGTACCTCGCCCTTGTATAGACCCTCTATATACTCCTTCCACCTTTCTGCTTTCCCTTCTTTGCTTAGAACTGGGTTTCCATCTGAGCTCTTGATATTCATACAAGTCGTTCTCTTATCTCCAAAGGTCTCTTTAATTTTCCTGTAGGCGGTATCTATCTTACCCCTAGTGAGATAGGCCTCTACATCCTTACATTTGTCCTCTAGCCATCCCTGCTTAGCCATTTTGCACTTCCTGTCGATCTCATTTTTGAGACGTTTGTATTCCTTTTTGCCTGTTTCACTTACTGCATTTTTATACTTTCTCCTTTCATCAATTAAATTCAATATTTCTTCTGTTACCCATGGATTTCTACTAGCCCTCGTCTTTTTACCTACTTGATCCTCTGCTGCCTTCACTACTTCATCCCTCAAAGCTACCCATTCTTCTTCTACTGTATTTATTTCCCCCATTCCTGTCAATTGCTCCCTTATGCTCTCCCTGAATCTCTGTACAACCTCTGGTTCTTTTAGTTTATCCAGGTCCCATCTCCTTAAATTCCCACCTTTTTGCAGTTTCTTCAGTTTTAATCTACAGGTCATAACCAATAGATTGTGGTCAGAGTCCACATCTGCCCCTGGAAATGTCTTACAATTTAAAACCTGGTTCCTAAATCTCTGTCTTACCATTATATAATCTATCTGATACCTTTTAGTATCTCCAGGGTTCTTCCATGTATACAACCTTCTTTTATGATTCTTAAACCAAGTGTTAGTTATGATTATGTTGTGCTCTGTGCAAAATTCTACCAGGCGGCTTCCTCTTTCATTTCTGTCCCCCAATCCATATTCACCTACTATGTTTCCTTCTCTCCCTTTTCCTACACTCGAATTCCAGTCACCCATGACTATTAAATTTTCGTCTCCCTTCACAATCTGAATAATTTCTTTTATTTCATCATACATTTCTTCAATTTCTTCGTCATCTGCAGAGCTAGTTGGCATATAAACTTGTACTACTGTAGTAGGTGTGGGCTTCGTATCTATCTTGGCCACAATAATGCGTTCACTATGCTGTTTGTAGTAGCTTACCCGCATTCCTATTTTCCTATTTTCATGAGAAATACATAGTATAATAAACATTCCTCAACAACATAATACACATCATCGTCGTAATAATAACATCATAACACCTCAGTCAAATCTCAAAATCGTCATAGCTTTTTGCAATAATTTCAAACCCTGAAAAATATTCTCTGCTCATTTCAATAATGTCATCTACCTCAAACATACTTTAAAAATCATGATCTCATACCAAATATATCATTCAAAGCTCTCATAATATCACAATGGTTCCGAAGAAATATGAACAGTTAACAAAGTACAGACAAAATACAATTTCATAAGTGTGAAGTTACCCAACTGTGTAACTGCGTAAACATGTGTCACTGATGTAGTAAAATAAATGTTTGTCTCTCTCAGTTAAACGATCAGATAGCTGTGAAATTTACATGTTAGGGAAATATGGTACCGATGTGTAAAGTTGTATAAGCAAATACCATATTAGCTAGGGCTCCTTGTGCTTGCCAAACACATGGTACACAAAGTAGGCGTGTACCCCCCTGAGGATTAATGTAATTATACCCTCAGGTGTTACAGATTACACCAATGGAATGAAATATATCACGGAAAACTTTCTTTGTAATTCAAAAATCTTTAAAAATAAATGTTTTAATTATAAAATTAATCACTCAAATACGTGTACTGTAGCGCTAAATGTGCGTCTTCCTGTAAGATAATTTTGTGGAAGTGTCGTAATTATCGTCCTTCGAAAGCTAAGTTCTGCAAAAGTCAATGTACTTACCTCATGATAAACAAAAGTGAAATGCTTTGTGTATAGATATCGTAGTTATTACGCTTATTGTTGTGATAAAGAAAGTACTGTACTGTAACGTATTGTTGTGCTACGGAAAACCCTGTCTCATTGTAGCTATACCACAAAAGTTACTACTAAAACATGTTTTTCTTTCCAGAAGAATTCAGAAAAACTGTGCAGATATAAAACAGATACACCGCAAAAGCAACATTGTAAATTGTCACTCATTAGTAGCGTCGTGATAAAACCGTGTAGTTGTCACATAAACTAACCACTGTGTCGTCTGGTATCTCACAGAAAGTACTTTAAATCCAGAATGTATTTTCAAGTAAACCAAAATGTTGCATTAAAATCTCATTAGCAGTACCAGTATGTGTCCTAAGTACGTAAACCTGATAGTCGTTACGTAATCGTGCAACTAACAAGCAAGAATATACAAATACAACACTGTGTCTGTTCACTATAACAATGCATTCGTAATTTCTGTTTAAAAATGTTCCCTAGGTTCTAGACTGGATATTTAACTTCAAACATTGTTGCATGGTAACAGTTTCTAAGTCTGACAATGCATACTAGAAATGTGAAGTTAAGAGTTTTATGGCAAAGACAAAGTTAAAAAGCAGATTATCTCTCAATAAGCGGTTTTACATGTGAAGTGTGGTGCAATCCTTTACTCTTCATAGTACTCAGAGTTTGAACTTGAATGCAATTGTCAGGTGGTATACGTCGGTAAAGAATACTGGAATTTTTCTCAAGGTTAGCGTCTATGTTATTTTTCTCTGAGCCACCTGGCGCACGCGGCTGCCTGCTGTGCGAGTCGTTGTCTGTCTCTTTGTTGGCGCGCGTCGTTATTGGGATTAGGAGACCTAACTTCTACAAATTCGCCTTGCCGAGAGGGCCCAGCCGTCTTAGAATACCGCCAGTTCTGATGAAATTGACGTCTGTCGTTATGATCATATCGTCTGTCGTCATGTCGGTAGATTCCGTAGTTTCTTCCTTGTCGGTCACGTGGTGGAGAATTTCTCCCTGAATCGTAACTCCACGCTGAACTGTTGCGTCTGAAGTTATTCTGTCTCCCCTGGTAATAATTATTTTGGTTGCCATATTGTCTGTTTCTATGATTGTCTCTGTCATATTCATTACTACGGAAATGTGATCTTTCTTTGTAATTATTACTACTCTGCCAACGGTTGTCATACGGGTGGTGTCTGTTTTGGTCACGATATGTGTTGTGAGAATAGGCTTGTCGTGTCCAGTTATTGCTTCTGTCACCACGGAATTGTGACGGATGTGACCTGTAGTGATTGTTTTCCTGTTTTTGCATCCCGCGACTGTCTGTGTCAATTTCCAGTTCTTGTAACAGTCCCTGAAAAGCTTCAATGTCGTCTTTGCAACGTCCTGCTAAAATAATATGTCGTAAATGTTCAGGTAATTTGATTAAGCAAATGCGGATGAGTTCTGAGGGGCTGTATGGGTTTGAGAGGTACTGATTCTTGTGCAACATGTCTTCAAAATATTTCACAAGACTGGAGAATTCAGATTGTTCGAAATGTTTCATCATTATGATGCCATGTTTTACTCGGTCTTGTGTAGCTTGAGACCAATATACTGAGAGGAAGGCATGGTAAAATTCTCCTTCACTGTGACAATCGTGAATGACCGATCGCATTCTTACAGCTGGTTCATTCTCTAAATAGCCACACATAAATTCTAACCTGTGCTCCAATGACCAGTTGGGAGGAAAACAATGAGAGAATTGATGGAGCCACGCTTGTGGATGAATGTCGTTGCTGGAATTCTTAAATGTTTTGAATTTACGTGTAGTAATGAACAGCTTATAGTCAAAATCATCATGTCGGCGAGTCACATGTCGGTCATTGTTACGTCGTGTCGGCTGTTCAATCTCAAAATTCGGTGCACATTGCCAATTTCTTTCATAATTTCCGAAATGCGCTGTGTTATTATTTTGTGGCTGTTCCGTATTTCTATGTCCCTCTTCCCGTATTGGGGCGCGAGTGTCCTCTGAAATACGTAATTCTTGTACTACTTGTGCCAACTGATCTTGCACTTCCCGGATTTCTCTTTTGTACTGTGTATTGATTTGATTTTGATTTTGTTTGAATTTTCTAATTTCTACATACTCTTCAGTGTCAGTGAAGGCTACAGGTGTTGTGTTATTCAGATCATCATCTACCTTTGTAGATAAGTTAGTGAACTGATCTGAAAGTTCGGCTACTTTATCCGATAGTGAAATTATTTCCTCTGTATGTTTTTCTGAACCAAGTTTCAGAGTATCTACTGTGCCCTTTAAGTTTTCCTGAGTTTTTGCAAGTTGCGTAACCAAATCGGTAGATGCAACTGAGTCAATTTTAGCTTGCAAGGTGTCGTGATTTTCATGAACAATGGTTTGCAGTTCTTTTATGGCTGCTTCGTGATTCCGTAATACATTTTCATGCCGCGAAAAAATGGGTTGAAAATGCTCACAAATTTGTGTTTTTACGTCATTACAGACTTTTTGACATTTCGATTCAATGTTATGTAACTCACTAGTTAAATCTTCACATGTTTGATCAAGTGTGGTGTCTAACTTTCGAAGATTTTGTCCCATTGCGTCTAACTGTTGCTGTGTTTGTCTCTGGTGTTGTCCCATTGTGTCTAACTTTTGAAGATTTTGTTCCACTGTGTCTAACTTTTGCTGTGTTTGTCTCTGATTTTGTTCCATTGTGTCTAACTTTTCAAGCTTTTGTCCCATTTGTTGCATTAATTGTAATAACAATGCACTGGTGTCTGAAACATGTTCCTCAGTGCTTTTCGGCAGTGAATTTGCACCGGAAACATTCACATTTTGACAAGCGGAAAATGTGTCTTGACTCATTTGAGAAAACGGTGAGGACGCAAAACCTGAATCTACAGTATTTGCAAAATTGTGTCCTGTCATTTCGGATTCCTGAGGCGAGCTGTTGCCGACCAATCGATCGATAATGCTTCCCTCTTCACTAATTGTTTCACTGTCCACGCCATTGTTTGCCGCCCGCTCCATTTCCCTATGCACAATTACCAAATTACTACTTTGAACATCAGTTAATTCATTACTCGGTGGCGCTAACACACTGCTTTCATTTTCACTGTCGTTTCTCAGTTTACTTTGGAGCCTAGTATTACGTTTTTCACACGCCATTATTGTCACAGTATTTCACACGACAACACAGAAAAACACAATTTGAAGATCAAAAATAAGAGAACACATTAACATAGCACTGAAAATAATATCTAGTTAATTGCAGCTGCGAAATACTTGGTGCAAATCTACATGCATGCCACAACTGTTTTACTGTACAACAATGAAAAACTACAACTACAAAGGAAATTCTCTCAACAATTACGCGCCAACAATAAACAAAATCTCCACTAATTACACAAACTACAACAAAAAAAATTCAGAAGATTCCAGTGAGATATCCTCGGCTAAGGGTCGACATATGAAACGTCTCCTTTTGAACAATTACAAATGACTGTGCTTAAACTGACACACAATATTTTGTTAGCGCAACGCAATCTGACTTTCAATAATCCCTACAAAAGAATGGGCCCTGGCTAACAGTAAACTATACCTTTCACAAATCACTTACCTCACAAAAATCTTCGCTACTCAAGCTACTGCAGTACAGCGAGAGCCACTACTGCCAGCTAAATAAAAGATTCAAACTACTGAAGGCACTAACTACTGATAGGGATAGTTAGCAAATGAAAGATATTAATAGAGAACAAACAATGTATTTACCTTAATAGTCATAATATATATAGCAGTTCATGACAAATTACAAAACTCCGCCATCTCTCTCCCCACATCCACCACTGCTGGCGGCTCACCTCCAACTGCGCAACGCTACGCGCTGTTCACATCCAGCTGCCGCTGCCCAACACTACAATGGCAGACAACAATGCAAACTAGACACAGACTGCACACAGCACAGCCAGTGATTTTCATACAGAGGTGGCGTTACCAATAAAAAAACCTAAACAGCCTACCTACAAGATGTTTTGGTCACTATGGTGTTGCCAGCGAATGGAGACATTGAATATACCAATGTTCGAATATTCATTGTTCCTCCTGAGGTGGAAGATATTTGATTTAAGGAATTTTTGACGCAACCGAGTGGTATCAGAGCTGCGTCTGACCTCGATCCGTCAGTTTATACGAGTACAGTGTATCCATAACTGAACAGTTTCAAAATGCAGTAGAAAGAGAACCATTGTTCAGAATGACGTTAAATTTGAACAGCATATTATTGTCGCAGGATGAAACGTGACGGGACAAAAACGTTTAACGAAAATTGGCCCGACAAGTAGCGCTGTAAGCGTCAGAATATGCACACGAGCAGATGCGCGACACACAGCTGTTCCTGTTTGCTTCCGAGACGCACGTGACTGTCTCGATGAAGGATTATGCGCTGCTGGTGAAGCTCTTTTACAAAAACGGTGACTTGACTCTACTAGCCCTGCAGAAGTTCCAGACGCTCAACGATGCGAAGGAAGGGCGTTGGTTCAAAGTCGCCTACGGAACTGGAGAAAGTGATTACAAAATTCGAAAAGATAGTTTCTTCTCTCGTGCAGTGTGGGAGACGGGATTTAACAGAGTTTCAAAGTGGAACGGTAGTTGGAGCTAGACGTCTGTCTCTCTACAATTAGAAACTGATGTCACTTCGATTTTTGTGCGGTTTTTTGCCCCAGGACGATTAAGAAACGATGTTATTTTGCTTCTTATGTGGTTTGTTCTACGTTCTACGGATCGGAGCGTGGAATGTCAGATCCCTTAATCGTGCAGGTAGGTTAGAAAATTTAAAAAGGGAAATGGATAGATTGAAGTTAGATATAGTGGGAATTAGTGAAGTTCGGTGGCAGGAGGAACAAGACTTCTGGTCAGGTGACTACAGGGTTATAAACACAAAATCAAATAGGGGGAATGCAGGAGTAGGTTTAATAATGAATAGGAAAATAGGAATGCGGGTAAGCTACTACAAACAGCGTAGTGAACGCATTATTGTGGCCAAGATAGATACGAAGCCCACACCTACTACAGTAGTACAAGTTTATATGCCAACTAGCTCTGCAGATGACGAAGAAATTGAAGAAATGTATGATGATATAAAAGAAATTATTCAGATTGTGAAGGGAGACGAAAATTTAATAGTCATGGGTGACTGGAATTCGAGTGTAGGAAAAGGGAGAGAAGGAAACATAGTAGGTGAATATGGATTGGGGGACAGAAATGAAAGAGGAAG
This sequence comes from Schistocerca serialis cubense, assembly GCF_023864345.2. NCBI lineage: Eukaryota > Metazoa > Arthropoda > Insecta > Orthoptera > Acrididae > Schistocerca > Schistocerca serialis. The sequence continues at coordinate 717,051,073 of NC_064639.1, read as the reverse complement.
CCGCCTGGTAGAATTTTGCACAGAGCACAACATAATCATAACTAGCACTTGGTTTAAGAATCATGAAAGAAGGTTGTATACATGGAAGAACCCTGGAGATACTAAAAGGTATCAGATAGATTATATAATGGTAAGACAGAGATTTAGGAACCAGGTTTTAAATTGTAAGACATTTCCAGGGGCAGATGTGGACTCTGACCACAATCTATTGGTTATGACCTGTAGATTAAAACTGAAGAAACTGCAAAAAGGTGGGAATTTAAGGAGATGGGACCTGGATAAACTGAAAGAACCAGAGGTTGTACAGAGATTCAGGGAGAGCATAAGGGAGCAATTGATAGGAATGGGGGAAATAAATACAGTAGAAGAAGAATGGGTAGCTTTGAGGGATGAAGTAGTGAAGGCAGCAGAGGATCAAGTAGGTAAACAGACGAGGGCTAGTAGAAATCCTTGGGTAACAGAAGAAATATTGAATTTAATTGATGAAAGGAGAAAATATAAAAATGCAGTAAGTGAAACAGGCAAAAAGGAATACAAACGTCTCAAAAATGAGATCGACAGGAAGTGCAAAATGGCTAAGCAGGGATGGCTAGAGGACAAATGTAAGGATGTAGAGGCCTATCTCACTAGGGGTAAGATAGATACCGCCTACAGGAAAATTAGAGAGACCTTTGGAGATAAGAGAACGACTGGTATGAATATCAAGAGCTCAGATGGAAACCCAGTTCTAAGCAAAGAAGGGAAAGCAGAAAGGTGGAAGGAGTATATAGAGGGTCTATACAAGGGCGATGTACTTGAGGACAATATTATGGAAATGGAAGAGGATGTAGATGAAGATGAAATTGGAGATACGATACTGCGTGAAGAGTTTGACAGAGCACTGAAAGACCTGAGTCGAAACAAGGCCCCCGGAGTAGACAATATTCCATTGGAACTACTGACGGCCGTGGGAGAGCCAGTCCTGACAAAACTCTACCATCTGGTGAGCAAGATGTATGAAACAGGCGAAATACCCTCAGACTTCAAGAAGAATATAATAATTCCAATCCCAAAGAAAGCAGGTGTTGACAGATGTGAAAATTACCGAACTATCAGCTCAATAAGTCACAGCTGCAAAATACTAACACGAATTCTTTACAGACGAATGGAAAAACTAGTAGAAGCCAACCTCGGGGAAGATCAGTTTGGATTCCGTAGAAACACTGGAACACGTGAGGCAATACTGACCTTACGACTTATCTTAGAAGAAAGATTAAGGAAAGGCAAACCTACGTTTCTAGCATTTGTAGACTTAGAGAAAGCTTTTGACAATGTTGACTGGAATACTCTCTTTCAAATTCTGAAGGTTGCAGGGGTAAAATACAGGGAGCGAAAGGCTATTTACAATTTGTACAGAAACCAGATGGCAGTTATAAGAGTCGAGGGACACGAAAGGGAAGCAGTGGTTGGGAAGGGAGTAAGACAGGGTTGTAGCCTCTCCCCGATGTTGTTCAATCTGTATATTGAGCAAGCAGTAAAGGAAACGAAAGAAAAATTCGGGGTAGGTATTAAAATTCATGGAGAAGAAATAAAAACTTTGAGGTTCGCCGATGACATTGTAATTCTGTCAGAGACAGCAAAGGACTTGGAAGAGCAGTTGAATGGAATGGACAGTGTCTTGAAAGGAGGATATAAGATGAACATCAACAAAAGCAAAACAAGGATAATGGAATGTAGTCTAATTAAGTCGGGTGATGCTGAGGGAATTAGATTAGGAAATGAGACACTTAAAGTAGTAAAGGAGTTTTGCTATTTGGGGAGCAAAATAACTGATGATGGTCGAAGTAGAGAGGATATAAAATGTAGGCTGGCAATGGCAAGGAAAGCGTTTCTGAAGAAGAGAAATTTGTTAACATCCAGTATTGATTTAAGTGTCAGGAAGTCATTTCTGAAAGTATTCGTATGGAGTGTAGCCATGTATGGAAGTGAAACATGGACGATAAATAGTTTGGACAAGAAGAGAATAGAAGCTTTCGAAATGTGGTGCTACAGAAGAATGCTGAAGATTAGATGGGAAGATCACATAACTAATGAGGAAGTATTGAATAGGATTGGGGAGAAGAGAAGTTTGTGGCACAACTTGACTAGAAGAAGGGATCGGTTGGTAGGACATGTTCTGAGACATCAAGGGATCACCAATTTAGTATTGGAGGGCAGTGTGGAGGGTAAAAATCGTAGAGGGAGACCAAGAGATGAATACACTAAGCAGATTCAGAAGGATGTAGGTTGCAGTAGGTACTGGGAGATGAAAAAGCTTGCACAGGATAGAGTGGCATGGAGAGCTGCATCAAACCAGTCTCAGGACTGAAGACCACAACAGCAACAACATGTGGTTTGTTACCCCAGGATGATTAAAAACCGATTTCATTTTGATTTTTATGCTGTTTGTAGCCTCTTGACACCTAAAACCCAATTTTTCCCATCCGATGTGGTACAATCCTCTCGTGGGGAGTGGACTTACTATTTAACAGTGCCATAACCGTTGACTGTCGAGCTTGTGCAGTGATGTGCGTTGAATAGTACGGATGGTGTATTGTGTAACTCAAATTGCAAGTCATCTGTCATTTATAGTCGACCCCATTATGTAATGTTGAGACACTACTTGTAAAATATTCGTTTTTTTTCCCTTTGGCGTTTCCCCCGCGTCAATAATATGCCGTTCAAATTTGACGTCATTCTGAGCAGTGGTTCAGTGGTTCTCTTCTTACAGCCTTTTTAAACTGAAACTTTCATTATTGACACCCTGTACATGACTGCTGTGCGTATATAGTGTTCCCGAGGAAGCTCTATTTACCAGTTTCCTTCTCCATGGATTTCGAACTATTTTTAATGTGTCGGCCGAATTTTCGACGGGAACTGCCTTATTCTTTCAGGAAGGTATTCCCGTTGCTGATGTAGAGGTGCTTGAATCTACTGACTGGTTTGATGCGGCCCGCCACGAATTCCTCTCCTGTGCTAACCTCTTCATCTCAGAGTAGCACTTGCAACCTACCTCCTCAATTATTTGCTTGACGTATTCCAATCACTGTCTTCCTATACAGTTTTTGCCCTCTACATCTCCCTCTAGTACGATGGAAGTCATTTCCACATGTCTTAGCAGATGTCCTATCATCCTGTTCTTCTCCTTATCAGTGTTTTCCACATATTCCTTTCCTCTCCGATTCTGCGTAGAACCTCCTCATTCTTTACCTTATCAGTCCACCTAATTTTCAACATTCGTCTATAGCACCACATCTCAAATGCGTCGATTCTCTTCTGTTCCGGTTTTCCCACAATCCATGTTTCACTACCATACAAAGCTGTACTCCAGATGTACATCCTCAGAAATTTCTTCCTCAATTAGTAGATATTGATATTAGTAGACTTCTCTTGGCCAGAAATGCCTTTTTTGCCATAGCGAGTCTGCTTTCGATGTCCTCCTTGCTCTGTCCGTCATTGGTTATTTTACTGCCTAGGTAGCAGAATTCCTTAACTTCATTGACTTCGTGACCATCAATCCTGATGTTAAGTTTCTCGCTGTTCTCATTACTACAACTTCTCATTACCTTCGTCTTTCTTCGATTTACTCTCAAACCATACTGTGTACTCATTAGACTGTTAATTCCGTTCAGCAGATCATTTAATTCTTCTTCACTTTCAATCAGGATAGCAATGTCATCAGCGAATCGTATCATTGATATCCTTTCACCTTGTATTTTAATTCCACTCCTGAACCTTTCTTTTATTTCCATCATTGCTTCCTCGATGTACAGATTGAAGAGTAGGGGCGAAAGGCTACAGCCTTGTCTTACACCCTTCTTAATACGAGCACTTCGTTCTTGATCGTCCACTCTTGTTATTCCCTCTTGGTTGTTGTACATATTGTATATGACCCGTCTCTCCCTATAGCTTACCTCTACCTTTTTCAGAATCTCGAACAGCTTGCACCATTTTATATTGTCGAACGCTTTTTCCAGGTCGACAAATCCTATGAAAGTGTCTTGATTTTTCTTTAGCCTTGCTTTCATTATTAGCCATAACGTCAGAATTGCCTCTCTCGTCCTTTTACTTTTCCTAAAGCCAAACTAATCGTCACCTAGCGCATTCTCAATTTTCTTTTCCATTCTTCTGTATATTATTCTTGTAAGCAGCTTCGATGCATGAGCTGTTAAGCTGATTGTGCGATAATTCTCGCACTTTTCAGCTCTTGACGTCTTCGGAATTGTGTGGATGATGCTTTTCCGAAAGTCAGATGGTATATCGCCAGACTCATATATTCTACACACCAACGTGAATAGTCGTTTTGTTGCCACTTCCCCCAATGATTTTAGAAATTCTGATGGAATGTTATCTATCCCTTCTGACTTATTTGACCGTAAGTCCTCCAAAGCTCTTTTAAATTCCGATTCTAATACTGGATCCCCTATCTCTTCTAAATCGACTCCTGTTTCTTCTTCTATCACATCAGACAAATCTTCACCCTCATAGAGGCTTTCAATGTATTCTTTCCACCTATCTGCTCTCTCCTCTGCAGTTAACAGTGGAATTCCCGTTGCACTCTTAATGTTACCACCGTTGCTTTTAATGTCACCAAAGGTTGTTTTGACTTTCCTGTATGCTGAGTCTGTCCTTCCGACAATCATATCTTTTTCGATGCCTTCACATTTTTCCTGCAGCCATTTCGTCTTAGCTTCCCTGCACTTCCTATTTATTTCATTCCTCAGTGACTTGTATTTCTATATTCCTGATTTTCCCGGAACATGTTTGTACTTCCTGCTTTCATCAATCAACTGAAGTATTTCTTCTGTTACCCATGGTTTCTTCGCAGCTACCTTCTTTGTACCTATGTTTTCCTTCGAAATTTCTGTGATGGCCCTTTTCAGAGATTTCCATTCCTCTTCAACTGTACTACCTACTGCACTATTCCTTATTGCTGTATCTATAGCGTTAGAGAACTTCAAACTTATCTCGTCGTTCCTTAGTACTTCCGTATCCCACTTCTTTGCGTATTGATTCTTCCTGACTAATGTCTTGAACTTCAGCCTACTCTTCATCACTACTATATTGTGATCTGAGTCTATATATACCTCCTCCTCTTGTGATTCTTGAACAGGGTATTCGCTATTACTAGCTGAAACTTGTTACAGAACTCAATTAGTCTTTCTCCTCTTTCATTCCTTGTCCCAAGCCCATATTCTCCTGTAACCTTTTCTTCTACTCCTTCCCTTACAACTGCATTCCAGTCGCCCATGACTATTAGATTTTCGTCCCACTTTACATACTGCAGTACCCTTTCAATATCCTCATACACTTTCTCTATCTGTTCATCTTCAGCTTGCGACGTCGGCATGTATACCTGAACTATCGTTGTCGGTGTTGGTCTGCTGTCGATTCTGATTAGAACAACCCGGTCACTGAACTGTTCACAGTAACACACCCTCTGTCCTACCTTCCTATTCATAACGAATCCTACACCTGTTATACCATTTTCTGCTGCTGTTGATATTACCCGATACTCATCTGACCAGAAATCCTTGTCTTCCTTCCACTTCACTTCACTGACCCCTACTATATCTAGATTGAGCCTTTGCATTTCCCTTTTCAGATTTTCTAGTTTCCCTACCACGTTCAAGCTTCTGATATTCCACGCCCCGACTCGTAGAACGTTATCCTTTCGTAGATTATTCAATCTTTTTCTCATGGTAACCTCCTCCTTGGCAGTCCCCTCCCAGAGATCCGAATGGGGGACTATTCCGGAATTCTTTGCCAATGGAGAGATCATCATGACACTTCTTCAAATACAGGCCACATGTCCTGTGGATATACGTTACGTGTCTTTAATGCAGTGGTTTCCATTGCCTTCTGCATCCTCATGTCGTTGATCATTGCTGATTCTTCCGCCTTTAGGGGCAATTTCCCACCCCTAGGACAAGAGAGTGCCCTGAACCTCTAACAGCTCCTCCGCCCTCTTTGACAAGGCCGTTGGCAGAATGAGGCTGACTTCTTATGCCGGAAGTCTTCGGCCGCCAATGCTGATTATTTATCAAAATTTAGGCAGTGGCGGGGATCGAACCCGGAACCGAGGACGTTTTGATTATGAATCAAAGACGCTACTCCTAGACCACTTTTTTTTTTTTTTTTTTGCCATATGCCAATTTGTAATAAGAAGAGAATGAACAAAGTGTATATCATTGCTAGGGTGCCGTAGCGCAATGTAAGAAATGAAATGTCTTCTTAAGTTTTTTTTTTTTTTTTTTTTTTTTTGGCCAAGTAGTAAACATAAATTTTTATGATGCACAAAGGACTATCACTTATTAATTGAAGGAGGTTGCTCCGCTCGCTCTGCGAGAGAAGGGAAATGTGAAAGCGAAAATGGGAAAGAAAAAATGCCTTCTGCATTGGTGAGCATCTGAATAGTATCGTAAAATTCCGACAAGTACTAAGGTCCCAGGAAGCAAATGGGATTCATACATACAGGCCACTGGCAACCTCTGCGATCCGAAAGATTGTATTTGAAGCATTTAACCGTTAATCATGATGTTCAACATATTTCCAAATATCCTCCTGTAGTCACAGTGTTGTCTCATTTTAAAATGTTCAATTTCTATGTAAGAATAATAGTCGAGGAAAGTAGCATGCCTATTCTGCATAATAAACGATGCTGTGTGGCCCATGATCCACGTTGCAGCGTTGTTTTTTGCTCGTGGATATCTCAGTTTTTGTGGCTGAATGATCTCTAAAAGATCTACACCACAGGGCGTCGTACGGTCTATCACCGACAATCGTTGACGAAGAAATGTAGTAATTTCTTCTGCATGTCCGCACGTGAACCTATGAAGAAGCGTATCGACCCTTCCGCATGTGTCACAGTTGGGCGTTGGATGAAGGCCAATTTTATGTAGCTTTTCATTCGTTGCTACTTTATCGTTGACTGTTAGATACCAGTCGGCTATGACGCGTGACGGTAACACGTTGCTGTGCACATTCCGCCATACTATACTCCAATGTGTATGGGGATGTTTTTCTTCGAGACGATTCCTGTGGTTTGTTGTCGTGAGAAGGCCATAAAGCTTCCTGTTCGTCAGGCTTCCGTTATCGACGATGTTGTGTCGAATGTAGCTCATTTCCATGTAGTACAGTCGCACATGTCGGTAAGAAAGTGGAATGCCGGCGATATTAACGGGTGGGTCAAGGCTATGAGGCTTCCACCGCTGAATGAGGTTTGTGATGATACTGGTCCTCCGGGTACGGAACTCCTTCCTGATGCGATTTAGGAGCAGGGTGACACATGTTTTGTGTACTTTAATGAGGTTAAGGCCCCCTTTGAACGAAGGTAAGGTTAAGGTATCGAATTGAACTTTGAAAATGTGCCCCCCTAAAAAGAAACCAACATAACGCTTGTTGTATACTCTTGGCTAGATGGTCGGAGATTGGAAGAATTTGCGCCAAATAAGTCATCTTGCTCGTAATGGCGATCTCGATGGTCTTAACTTTCTGTAGTATGTTCAAGTCACGGTCGGAGTGAAGTATCAAAGCAGCACGTAATTTATTAAGCATGTGTGACCAGTTCTTCGTCAGGAATTTGTCTGGTTTGGCCTCAAAAGTAACACCGAGGGTTGTATGAGAATCCTTGACCTTGCACCAGGTAACATGGGATATGTCTCCGATACCGCCACCGATCTGCAAAGCTGTGGTTTTAGTTCTATTGAGTATTGCTCCTGAAAGAAACGTGAATGTTTGTAAAAGAGTTTCCGCTGACAGAAGTTGTTGCGATGATGTCACAGTGACGCATACATCGTCAGCATACGCAATGCATGGGATAGTGACAGACTCGACGCTAAGTCCGATCCCGCTATGCGCCAAGTTGTTCAGGAGCGGTTCCACTGCAATGGCGTACAAAATCATTGACAGAGGACATCCTTGGCGGACGGATTGCTCAATGGAAACTGCTTTTGTAAAATGGCCATTAATGAGAATCCGTGAAGAGGCGTTTGTAGTAAGTTTGCGAATTAATTCTATGAGATGAAGTCCAAAACCTAGTTTCTTCATGCTTTTAAAGAGGAAGTCATGACGTACACGGTCATAAGCCTTCTCAAAATCTAGAAAGATCAGAGCGCCCTGTCCTTTGGTTTCAGCATACGAACAGATGATGTCCCTCAAATCGCAGGCTGCTGAGATTGCACTTCGGCCTTGCACTGCACTGTACTGGTAACTGCCCAAAACCTTGTACATAACGGTTTGCATCCTTAGCTTAATCGATCTGGTGATGATTTTGAAATCGGCATTCAGGAGTGTGATGGGTCGCATGTTTTCGACCTTCCTGCTGTTCCCTTTTTTCGGTAAGGGCAGGATGATACCTTCCGTAAATGCCTTGGGTATAACTTCCAGGTGCCAGAGTTCATTCGCTATCTCGAGGAGTGTCGGACCGAGGAGGTTCCAGTAACGCTGGTAAAACTCAGCACTGAGACCGTCGGGTCCTGGTGACTTCCCTTTCTTTGCACTGTGGACCGCCAGTCGGATTTCGTCCTCTGTGAAAAGAGATTCCAGATTTGCAGTATCCTGTTGCGACAAGCGACAGCTCAAGGTCCTAAGAAAATCGTCGCACGAGTGTTCATCAACGGCTTGCTTCTTGTAAAGTTGACTATAATAGTCGTAGACGTGCGAGATGATGTCACGTTGCTTCGTGATGGCATTCTCAGCGTCATCAACGACGGCTTTAATCAACATGGCTTTACACCGTTTCGTCGTTCTCAGGATGTGGTACAGAGAGGCCCGTTCTTCGGCGGCAACGTCCTTGGGGTGGGCTCGCACGATGATGCCTTGCATTCGTCGGCGTTGTATCGCCGTGATTTTCGCTTTATATCGTTTGATCTTGATGTCGATATTGCCAGAAGGATTGTTAGCGCGACTGTACAGTTCTCTCAAACAGCGATAATAAAACTCAATAGTCTGTTTCTGCCAAAAGCTTTTTTGTCGGGCGTAACTCATGAGGGTGAGGCGTAATTTAGGCTTAGCACACTGAGTCCACCACTGGAGAGCGCTATCGTAACGACGTCGTTGCCGCTGGAGCTGTTGCCGTGTTATGTTCACCTCTTCTTCAAGTTGGGCATCCTGCAGAAGGCTGACGTTCAATTTCCAGTAGCCTTTCCCGCGGTATATTTGCTGGCGGTGTAGGTTAAGGTAACACTGATACGCACAGTGGTCGGAGATGTTGACAGGAGCTATGTCACAGTTCACAGCGTGTCACTGGAGGGCCTCGGACACATAGATCCTATCCAGCCGACTGGCAGAATGACTGGTTACGAAAGTGTACGCTACCCGTTCACCGTGCAGTTGTTGCCATGTATCGTGAAGACGCATGCCATGAATTAAATGTTCAAGTTCGATACATCTGTTCGTGTTAGGAGTTTGGTCTCTGTCGTTAAGCACACAATTGAAGTCACCACCGAGGATGAGATGTGCACGATAAGCGCTAAGAAGAATGGGAACCTCGTTTTTATAAAATGTTGAGCGATCTCTCTTATGAGTGCTACCTGAGGGAGCGTACACGTTAACAATCTGCACACCATTCACTCGAAGAGAAATGCCACGACCACTAGGCAGCCGCTGCACATCCGTAAATGGTATACCGTCGCGCAGAAGTATGGCAGTGCCTACAGCATCCTGGAGATTGATGTTATCAATGAGAACGTAACCGGGCACTTCTAAGACTGTGACTACCTCCTGTAGGAGGGCAATGTCAACGCTGGTACCATACAAGAAATCAGTTAGCGAACGGAGTTTCACCGCACTTTGAATTCTATTGACGTTAAGTGTGGTAACGTTGTAGGTTTAACTATCGCACATGATGGTTCAGAGGACAATGAGCTCTGTGTTGGATCGTCCTTCTCGACGTCTTTGAATCAAACTCGTTGGGAACGTCTGGAGTACTCAGAGAGTGGAAATGTCGCAGCGCGATGGTCATGCGCGAGAGCAGCTACTGCTGCATCTCCTCGTCCTGCTGCCACCACGGCTCATTGCCGTCGGGGTGCTGCGCGGTGCGCGCGCCTCCCTGCCCGCCACCGCCGGCTGAGTCTGTCAACGTGGTCGCATCCGCCTGGCCACCACGCGGGCCTGCGACTGACGTCAGCGAGTTCCTGCGGGAGCGCTGCTGCAGCTGCTCGCTGCTCTGCTCGCTCTTCCTCTTAGCCGTTACGGTGCTCTGTTCCCTCTCAGCGCTCAGTAGTGCCTTCAGGTGTTTGGTCTGTTCACGAATGCGTTCTTGCCTCGCGGTGTCCTCGCAGCGCACGGAGCAAGAAGATTGAGTTTCAGTCTCGCTGCCGCTTTCTGACATGTGTACGGGTCTCAAATCATCCGACTTTTCCTCTTTGCTACTATTCCCTTTGCTTCTCCTTCGGCGGCCTTTCTTCGTTTCTGCTGCAGTCTCTACCGATAGGGGCGGTTCAGGCAAACTGATCTGCACCCGCTCCTGTATCTCACACGGCTTAGTTTCAGAGGTGGCTGGCGCATCGTTGTTATCCAGCGGTAACTGTCCCGGTGAGGATGACGGTGCCGGATCGACGTCCGTCCTACCGCAAATGTCTTGGCCACTGCATTCCACCTGAACTGGCATCTCCGCCTCGCTAACACGTTCCGGCTGCCGAGGTGGTGGTACCGTCCCCGCGACCACCTCACTCAATAGCGGAACAAGCTTTTCACGACCGTCTGCAGGACGTTCCCGTGGAAGTTGAAATGGACGTCGACGTGTACAGTTCATCCGCAGATGTTCTGTTGAGTGGCAGATCGAACAGGTAGGGGGTTGTCCAATGTAAGTTACCTGCGCACGACAGCCGCCAATGGCAACATACGAAGGTATATGCTTTTTTAAGTCCACACGTACACTTCGCACCCCGCTGTTAACTTGGTAGCGATATGCACTCGACCATTTTTCATTGGTAACCGACAAAACAACGCCGTACAGTGACAGAGAACGTGCTATCAGGTCATTAGGGCACTCAGGTGGCACATTAAATACCCTGACGGTTCTCACTCCGTATCCCGAAGGCACGATTTGGACATTGCTAATACTGCCATCATTATGACGAAATGGTCTCACACCAGCATGCTCCTCAACGAATTTCTCATAAGTGTCACTCGAAATAAATTTGATAAATAACGAGTACTGCACAAAGTCCAACTGGAACGTGTCGACTATATCTTCCGGCAATTTCAGATCCTCAAAAATCCACTCATGGATTTCGAAAGCCGTCGGTCGCAAGGCAGCACGATCGAAAACACACTGAACGCTGTTCGCTCTGTTAATTGTCGACATCGTACTTACTACAGTGGTACAGAAACAAACGTTAACAGCGCTCGCACACGCTGCTCAGCTCTCCACCTCAGCACTGCTCGCGACGTAAACACTGGCCCGCGCTACCGCCCGTCACCGCGCGATGTGCACTGGCCGAGTGCCTGAGCATGACTGAGCACGGGGACTACACGGGTGGAATGTTTACGATTTTGTAAAGAGGAGATTATTTACCTTTAGCGTAGGAGTCTATTGTTGGGGACTGATTTTAACGGTATCAACTGCGTCCTGTTGATCAGTCTTCCCATTTAAAGAGCTGATACGTTCGATGCACTTTAAAGATGTTTAGGAGTGTACGCATGTGACATTGGAGAAATTTACTATTTTAGTACGACTTTCAGTATCAGGACTTACTGATTCTACTTATAGAATTGGATGCGCGATCGCATTCTTGTCAGTCGACTTTATACCTGCTAGCTTTTCTGATCCACCGACTTTAACGGAAACCGGTGAAATTATTCCGTTCACCGAGGATGTTAAATGTCACTCACTTGGTAGACCCTTCTCTCGATGGAAAGGAACATGATGTGTGGGAGCGTAGTCTTCGATCCGCTGAGAGGTACTATGGCACTCTGGAATGGTGGACTGCCCTGGCTGAATCAAAGATCCGAGAAAATTGGATCACTTATTGTCCACCTATAGCGAGAAATTTTCGAGGAACTCTTGAACTTTATTATTCTCTCTTGGGCGACTTGAACGACGGTGCGGATCGCGCCTCCCAGCGGATGATCTATTAATGTGCAGCCAAAGCGGCGTCAGATGCAAGAGTTGCTGGTTTGATCGAAACCACGATCACTAGCAGCGGAGGATCTGACTCGGTTATACCGTCTGCTTAGGCGTTATACCGTCTGCTTAGGCGTCAGTCTCGGCGTCGATGGTGTTGATGGGTTCCCCAAGGAATTTTATGAGCGTTTTTGGCTTCTCTTGGGTGTCACATTTACGTCCATGTTGAACGATATGGTAAGGGGGGCTGGAGTTGTGCCCGCTCCTTCGAGGCGGGGGTAATACTGTTCATAAGTTTAGTCCCGCAACGTTGCTGAATTCTCATTACAGGACACGGGCGGTAAATCGCGGGATGTGTCTGTCTTTCTGAGGACTGTCGTCGGCGAGTATCACAGTTGCCTTCCAGGTCACTCCATTCTTACCCACGTAGCCGAATACCGTGATGTTATTTCAACTGCTGTCGTTACTTCTGCCCCATACGTCTCGGCCGTTTCTGATTTTGATTAGGTTTTCGATCGTGTAAATCATGAATTCCTGCTTCTGATTTTGGATATGATCGGGTTTACTGTTGAAGCTCGCAGAGTGCTGTTGATCTGGTTCATGGGTACTGCAGATTGGGTTGCTGTAAACGGGCAACTGACGCCACTCCTTACCATCCGTCGGGGAGTACCGCAAGGAAACCCGCTTTCATTGTCTTTATTTGTCCTACCTGATGAGCCGCTGCTTCGTAAGATTGCGTCCCAGCTTCAGGGTTAGTCACTTTCTGGAAGGACACTCGCTGTTTGCGCATGCGCTAATGATGTGATGGTTTGATTCCATCGACGTGCAGAGATATTTCTGCAAACGATCATCGATGATGACTGCAGTGTCTCGGGAGTGGAACTTAACGAGAGCAAAAGTAAACCTCCATGATGGCTTAGAAATTTAAGCAGTTGTCTAGTCGAGCGTCATATCTCCAGGTTGCGGTACGAGATTGTGACGAAGCCACGTTCCCTCAGCGGATTATGCCTTTCTGACATTAGGAGGAACGTGGCTACCTAGTATACTGGACGCACCTTACTAATGATCACTCAGGAATTATACACCTGTACGTCTCGGATATTCACCTTAGTGTACCCAGCGAGTCTTGATCCCCCGTTGACGTTGATCATCTGAATTTTAAGCTGAGACACGTTTGAGAGTTTACCAAACTGTAAAGTATTTGGCGGCTGACGTATTTCAGCGGCCGGTGCTCACAACTAGGTTTTCATTGATCCGCTAGGATTCCCTGTCCCAATCCCGTTGAAAAATTATCACCGCAAATATTCTGGAAAATTGTTTCGACCAAGGTCAGCCGCCTGGTTCTATCAATGCAAGCGGTCTCCTTCAGGTACAGGGTGGCCAACAATTTGATTCCCATCAACAAGCGTCTATATCGTATTGGGATTAGTGACACAGATAACGGCGGCGGGCGTGTGTCACTAGGTGCAGTTTTTCTAGTCGTGGTCACGTATCAAACTGGTCCTGGCTCAGGAAGCATTCGGTCTGTTGAAGCTTCATATTCCACTGATATAATTGTACGGTTCGCTACCTATTTTTTCCAAGAACAAAGACTAATACGACCATATGGTTGATTGGTCACTTTGCACATTTTATCGTTGCTGGTGAGGATGGTGATGACCATTTGCTTTTCGCCGATTCATGTTTACGGTTAACTGATCCTTCTTGTAACACACCGATCTCGAGAACTCTTTGCCAACATGTTGAATCACACATTTCAAACACGGGGTGTAGGGTAGTTCCGGAGGCAACTGCTGCTGTCATCGCATTTTTATTTTCGCATCTCTTTTTTTTGCTGTATTTCTTCCTTTTGCATTGGTGGTATAGCTCAGTGACAGAGGAGTGAGAAAGGGGGGGGGGGGGGAGGCAGGCGTCCTGGCCAGGCTTCGAGTTTCGACTTCTGCCTGAAGCTGACTGTGACTATTATTGATTGCTTTTATTAAGTCGTATTTCCTATTTTTCACGAATATTCAGATACTTCTGTTATGCTACTTCTTATTCTATTTTCATATATGTAAAATCTGCCATGATGCTCGTGTCTATTACCTTTATTTTAATGTACGTCCACTGTACATCTAGAATACTGAATAAATTACTGTTGTAAAAGCAAAAAGAGTGGATAGGACAGCAGGTTACAACTCAGCAGATGTAGGTTCGATTGCCAATGTGGGAAAATTATTTTAATTTCTTTTTTGTGCCTAACAGTTTATACATATCCCAGTAAACCCCTATTTGACAGTGGAAAGACCGTTGTCATGATGCACTGCAAATAACTCACAAGCAAAAAGATACATGTGATGTGGCAGAGTACACATATTACAAAGATATACCCAGAGCATTTCACCGTATTTAACAGTTTTCGGTTTGTTACAATTTGCTAGCAATTTCCAAGTACGTATAAATGAAAGCAAACCATTAACTGCGTGCTTTAATGAATAATTTGCGGGCGTTATTTGTCATAGAACGAATGGGCAAACTATGAAACATAAACCGAACAATCTAACTTCAGATCCCTCGTATACTAAGTAGAGAAATGAAGAGTGCCACAACACGATTTTGCCTGACTAGTTTCTTTGTAACTAAACAGCACAACAAATATTAGGCATCATAAGTTGTGAAAAGTGATCCTTAGCTCTTATATCATTAAATTTTCCTTGAGACACTTGACTCTCAAATTTATCTACAATAATGATCAAAACTGAAGAAATGAATTGAGATTTGTGAGACGACAGAACTTAAACCCATCTCTCTTTGCATACTGTACAGGTGTGCCGGCCATTACACCACTGCAGCAGCATAGGTAACACAAGTGCACGGACTGCCCTATCCCAGTGGCCTCCCTAACATAAACTTCAGTTCACGTCTTCAGCTCCCCTTCTTAAATCGTCACTATTGCCGAGGCTCTCCGGTACTAGGAAAGCATCCCATCATTGTATGTAATGGAGAAATCCTGCCTGTATTTCAGGTGTAGGTGATGCGTAGAACTGATATAATTACGGAGGGCATTGGACTAGGGTAGTCAATGCAGCTCCTACGGTGGTATAACGGCTAATACCCCTGTACAGAAAGCAAGGAGACACCGGTTCCAGTCCCAACTGTGGCACAAATTTTAATGCATTTTTCAGCTTCTGTCATTATTGTCAAAAGTGACAAGTGCGCATGAAGTATTTACGTGTACACACGATTAATCTGAATCCAAACTGTAACTGCAAAGGCCCACACGTAGTGTGTTGTTTTCACCGTGACCACTCATTATAATGTTCATTTAAAAGAAAACAGCATTTGGTAGAAAAAGGACGACTAAATGCAAGTTGGAATCCTTATTTATGCACACATTTTAATGTATGATAAAAGTCCTATAGCAATAATTAGCTTTAAAATGCCGGTATATTTTACTTTATTTTACTTATAGTGAAATAATCAGTCGGCGTGTGCATGTGCATGCTCAGTCGTCACGTCGGTGTGCCCCCATATCGCTCTAGACGAAAGTTTGGGGCCTCAGTATTCTTGTAGGGACCACACCTTCTTCCGTAGGCAATGGCGTTATGAATCCTTCAGTAGTTTTCATTTTACGGTCTCTGGTTCGTTTCTTTTTGAATGAACCTAGTACAACATGAAGGAAATTCTGACACTTGACAACATTGCAGAAGGAACAATCTGGCTAGTCCTGACCAGAGTCCCAGTCGTTTCACCGACTTCCCACAAGAAGTCCATTTGCAATTCCAGACCGAAACTTCTTTGTGGATGGATGGTGGAGGAGGACTGTCATCCCATATAAATCACCAAAGTGAAGTTCAAAAGTGTTTTACTACGTTATTTGTGGAAATTACTTGTTATAGTTACGTGTGCCTCACAACACCTCAGCATGATGCGGAGAATGGAAGTGCTTGCCACACGAAAACGTAAGTGAAAACGAATATAGGCGCGAAAACATCGAGACAAACTAAATTACATTCTAGAAGATAGGTTAACTCCCAGCAAAAAACTTTCTCATCAACATCGTTTGGTTGCAGATGGAAAGTTGCCTATAATAATTAACACACAAGTGATGCAGAAAATTCATGCACACGAAATGTAACAGTATTTCCAAAAGAAACGATCTATTGTTTGAACTAAAGATGCACATAATTTTATCATCATTTAACAAAAATGTTAGCATTACAGAATAAATAAAAACGAAAACCCACTGATGATGGCACAGAGGTGTCGAAACATGTTTGGGTACTGAGAAAAAACGGTGTTTTGCGTAACTGGCGGACCTCACATCCAACAGTTTTAACTGCAAACACGACTAACACAAGGAGTTGCAAATCAAAATGATGAAATATCATTGGCTTTCAGCAGTTAGAGATATCTGCCCCCTCCATTTCCGCCAAGCTCAGGGTAGGGGCAAAACTAGTGAGAGGACTGTTGGTGTGCAGCGTAAGCATTACTTTTTAGTTTGTGGCCAGTATGTTTCTCGTATCTTTCTCACATGGCAGTGATAAATGTGATTTACTGCGGTACTTCGTCCTTCCAGCCACCTGTAGGCAAAAGACGGACAGAGTACTCACGTGGGGCTGTTTGGAGATAACGCCCTTGTCTCCTACTTCTTTTCTCTCTTTGCATAACGGTTACCTCATTGCATTGCGATTTATGACCACATTTACATTTATTCGGGTAGAGGAACCTTCAGACTCACGCTTGTTGATGCAGTGACTAAGTCACTCGATTTGTCGCATCTGCTTCACCCGATGCCGGCGCCTGCTCTACACGCGGCCGAGGCTCTGACCTGTGGCAGAAATATCACGACGTGCTGATGAGGCAACATTCCCTCATGGCTCGTGGCGGCTGCAGCTGCAGCTCAGAAAAAGCTAAAACCTGTGCAAACTTTGCCTGACAATAAATATACTGACATATGACACTGTCTCACTGAAGCCTCCGGGCGTGCATTGGACGACTAACTGTCGTACTTCACTCTGATTCGTGATTATAAAGCGACCCCAGGGCCGGCTCGCAACACTGATGTCAAGAAGTGGCTCTGACACGTAACAGTGGTGTCTGAGTGGCTCAAGAGTTTGATGGCAATGACAGTGCATCTACAGCGCCCTCTAGCGGTATCAGCAAAGGCCTTCTTGGAGCGTATTGCGTTACTGTGGCCTAATTAATTCATAGGGATAACAGCAGCACCCGTAAGCCGTCATTTGTTAAACCAGAGTAGCCTATTGATTTGTCACTGTTGAGATACAATATCGGGAAACTTATTTAGTATCAGTTCGATGTTAATCCTGTAACCTTTCCGGGGCATCAGCTACAATGTACCAAAAATTTGCTGTTTATGTGTGACATTTGTAAAAGATTTGAGCGTGTGGCACAGGATTGTTCTGAATATCGTTATACAATGATACGCCAGAAATATTCGTATGTAGTTATAACTGATGTGCTGAGGTATAGTTTTTCTCTTTTCTTGTTTAGTTTTGTTGCTGACAGTAGTAAGTTACGCAAAACGGCAAACACTCGTTCTAGTACCACGGGTGAGATCGTTGCCACTTTGACGGAACAGGTGCAAATACTATTAAGGTTAAACTTAAGAAATGGAAGAGTTACGTAGGGATGTAGGGGCGTTACAAGCTATGTTCAGTAATTACAATCACGGTCTGATGAAGCCAAGACAGTAGTATTTGTACCCTCTCCACCTTTTTTGGTCCTTCGGCAGCTGCGCTAATCAAATCTTTCTTTTGGTAAATCTGCGGAAGACTAACTTCGTTTATTGATCATATTACAGCTACAGTCACAGAGAGTGGTTGATCAGACGTATTACTATCCGTGTAGCTCATTTATGATTAACAGGAGGAAGGAAGACGTGGAAACATTCCAGCAGCTGTCTGATGGCCTGAGACAATGGCATCAAAAACAGAGTAGCACAAGGTTTTTTCGAGAAAAATTGAGTACCTTGACGCATAAATATAAGAAGCTGGTGGAGACCTTTCTGCATAGAATCCGAAGGGTCTATGCTCAGTCTACCAGTTGGCACAAAATGTGGAAGCAGATAGGGCACTGTTACAAGAAGCTGTAAATAGGGCCTGAGGCGTTTTCTTAGTGGCTCTTACGTTCGCAGTGCAGCTACAGGGAATCGACATTGCAACTAAAGATGTACGGACCACCGTGTTTTATTCACGGTAGTAAAATGTTATAGATGCGGACGTAAAGGGCACGTACAATAGCTTGTAAAATAAGTAAACGTCGTGTGGCACAACGGCCTGATGCAAGTCTTTCAATTGGGTGGCATTTCGGCGACTTGCGTGTCCTCAGAACCAACAGCGCCCAGTTTTCACCGAACGGTCACCCATCCAAGTACTTGCTGGGCCCAACGTAGCTTAAATTTGATGAGCGAGCGGGAAGCGGTGTCACCAACGGGGAAGACCGTTGGCTACGGAAGTGATCTCAGCACCATAAATACTGTGAGTGTGGCCAAGTGGGACACCTAGCATAGGATTGCAGGAATCATGTTAAAGTGAACAAACAGCAACAGAAGCAGCCGTTAAACGCAAATAAGAAAGCTTCTCCCATCGGAGAGCATTCCCAATACGACGAAACATTGCACAAGTATATGCACAGATGGAATGCTGCTTGTCAGGCTTTACAAGAGGCAAGTAAAGTAAAACTGTGGCGAGCACAGGAGCGCACGTGTCAGCCGTCAGTCTAGACCCCATAAGTAGGAGGCAGAGATTGGGTTCCCCACGTTATCGGTTGCATGGCGTAGGTGATAACAAGGTAGAGTCGCTGGGTACGACATTGCTCAAGTTCAGTACGGGAACCAATGCCTTCCAAGAGTATATGGAAGTATCATCACATGTGGCTGAAGGGTACTGAGCATCTCTTGGGACAGTTTTTCTCGACAAACATTGGTTCCCGTGTTAAAATCCCAGTAGGTACGTGAAAGCTATTGTGGCTTTCTGTTAATAATCATTTACCTCGTGAAGCATTACATGTGGTTGAGCTACTAGAAGAAAATGTAGCATTGCGTAGAAAGAATTGCTTTGTGTGCAAATTTGTAATGTGTGCGAGTGATATTAATGACGAACTTACGGTTTCTGTAAGTCTGGATAACTTCGACAAGGACATTGTTAGCCAATTCAAATGATTAATTTTAGCCAGATTAGTGGTATCAGATGTGGAAGAAATTGACAGGTCAGAGGACGACCAGAGTCAACAAACCGTCCATGCAGCAGAGTTATGGAGTAAAGTAGCTCAATGCAGTGATTAGCAGGCAAGGAATGTGTTATTACTACAGTCTGTGGATATATTTAACATGAAAGGTCCTTTACCAGCAACATTACTTACCCGGCACCATATACCTATGAGTGATGACGAGCCGATGAGTGGGAAGCTGTACCACAGAGCAAGACCATTTTAACCTGTAATTCAAGAATGAAATTTTCATTCTGCAGCAGAGTGTGCACTTACATGAAATTTGCTAGCTAACCAAAACTGTGTGCCCGTCCGATACTCGAGCCTGGGAGTTTTTCCTTTCATGGCAAGCCCTCTACCGACTCAGCTACCCAAGCACGACTCATGACCAGTTCTCACAGCTTTACTTCCTCCAGTACATCGTCTTCCACTTTCGCGGAATCTCTCCTGCAACACTTGCAGAAGTAGCACTGTTAGTCCGGCACACAGTTCTGATCTGCCAGGAAGTTTCATATTTTAATATCAGCTCGCACTACGCTTCAGAGTGAAAGTTTCTGTCTTAGAGGAGAGCTTCTGTGAAGTTTGGAAGGCATGAGACGAGGTGCTGGTGGAAGTATGGCTGTGAGGAGGGGGCATGAGTCATGCTAAGATAACTCAGTAGCTAGAGCATCTGCCGGTACAGAGTTTTAATCTGCCAGAAAGTTTCATATCAAAGTAGACTCGCTGCAGAGTGAGAATTTCATTCTGGAAACATCCCTCAGGCTGTGGCTAAGCCATGTCTCCGCAATATCCTTCTTTCCAGGACTGCTCATTCTGCAAGTTTCGCTGAGAGGGTTTGAAGTCTGGAAGCTAGGACATGAGATACTGGCGGAATTAGAGCTGTGAAGACGGGTAGTAAGTCGTGCTTGGGTAGATCAGTCGGTGGCTGAAAGAGGCTTTTGACTACCTACAACTAAAATTTGATAGTCAAATAAATAAAAGAAACTGCTATACTGATTTAAACTTGATAATATAAGTCCCCGTAGCTCAAGTAATATTAAGACAGTCCAGTTAGAATAACATATTCTAAATCTGTATGTACAGTGCCGGACAAAAAAGGATATGAGACGTTTCGTCGGCAATGTAATGGATCCAAGGAAGCCTAGAACTCACTCAAAATATTAGAAAACTTTATTATAACTTGACCAATCTGTAATACTTAACCTGGAAATAATCCTTGTCCACAGGAGCGACATGTTGTATTTGTTACTGTTGCTGAACATTCTGATTTATTACTTGTGAAACGTCCCCTTTGAAAAATTATTAAGAATGGCTGTGCTGATAAACTTCTACGTTATTTGATTTCAAACAGCTGAGCAACACTGAACTTACTCAGACATTTCTCTCTTTACTTATTCTGATCTCCACTAAACTGACACACAATATTTTTAGCGCAACGCAATCTGACTTTCAATAATCCCTACAAAAGAATGGCCCTGACTAACAATAACGTATATCTTTCATGACTCACTTACCTCACGAGAATCTTCGTTACTCGAACTACTGGAATACAGAGAGCGCCAATACTGCTAGCTAAATAAAAGATTCTAACAACTGAATGCACTAACTACTGATAGGCATAGTTAGCAAATGAAAGATTTTGGTAGAGAACAAACAATGTATTTACCTTAATAGCGTTCAAAAGTCATATATATATATTTGTGACATCAAATTAAACAAATTTGTTTTTTCTGATGGACACATGTCCAGATCGTCCACTCAAAACTCTGGCATCTCTGTCCCTACATCCACCACTACTGGTGGCTCACCTCCAACTGCCCAACACTACACAAGCGAATATTCCAACAATGAGTCCAACCAGTCAAAGACTGCACACAGCGCAGTCAGCGATTTTAATATAGAGCACTACGTAGCGTTACCAACATAAAAACCTAAATAGCCTACTTTCATAGCCCCCATGCTCCCCACATAAAATTTTCCAAATTGTTTTGGGCAGTGGACAATTCTGATTTGAAAATTTTTTCATAATTACAATAACAAAGATATCAGATGCACACACTTATTGATACACAGTTGTTCAAAAGCAAAAATTGTCCTCACAGTCCATAAAGACAGTCCTGATCATTCATCACAGTAGTACAAAGTATGAGCAGTAAAAGAAAATGCACACGGAAGTAGTGGATTTCCATGCAGTCTTGAAGAAGTAGTGTTGTACTTCCAACCGAAAGACAGTGCTGACTCTTGACATGCAGACAGGTAAGGAACCACAACAGAGCAAACCCACAGCAGAGTCAGTCGAAGTTTTGAAGAATATTAGTAGGTAGGTCATCACAGAGCAGACCCACAGTATTTCTTGTAGAGATTACAGTATTGGTGGACCACCGAATGTGCAGACTCACTGTAGTCCTAACAGAGATGGCTAGCAGCCATCCGTTCAACTGTGTGGGTGCACAATCACCATCGAAGAGTCTTCCAGGTAATATAGCAAGTCCATAAACCACCACTTGTGCAGTCACAAACGCTTTGGAATGTCCTTAGAACCAGCAATGCTGTTAACCACTCCTTTGCTGCATTATCAACACACGTGTGCACACTAACAGTCCCTTTTTTTTAACCTCATACACACTTTTCATATTCTGTGACCAACAGAAACGTGTATAGTGAAATGAAACTTAATTTGAATAACTGGTGTCGATACAATTACAAATTTATGGCATAAAATTACAATTATAAATATACAGAAAACATAATTAAAGAACATAATAATACAGACACACTTGTAGTAATACAGTCTTTACATAAGAATAGAAATAAACATATACCCATCTTACAGAAATTATGATATAAGAAAATAAATGAGAATATTCAAACATTAATTTGACATATGATCATTAAAGGAAAACATAGCAGAGTAGATAATATCTAAACATTTTTCCAAAGTATTTGAGGGTAACAGTATTCCTCATCATAGTGAATGTAGCTTAGTATTAGAAAAATTCTACAACATAACTCTTATCAGATAAACACATAAAGGCAGGAAGAACACAACTACACAAGGGTACACAAACACACAGTGGAATAACACAAAAGGAAAGGACAGGGTTTGTTTTCAGAATAACATTTGGTACTGCAGTCCTACAGAAAACTTCATTCCACAGATCTTTCCTTTTATTTCAACATTTGTTCCTGAAAAAAATCCTATCTAAGCATGCTTTCTGTATTTATATGTTCACATAATTCTTACCTCATTATTTATTTTCTATTATCTTACCTCATCATTTGTTTCCAAGAAAAGCCTAATTAAACCTGTTGTCCCTAAACCCTACTTTTTTGTTCATATCCTCTTTCAAAATAATTATTCTTCATTGTACACTACTTTTTTGGCCAAATATTTTTCTTATAGCTTCTCAATGCATTTCTTCCAGTTCATCACAACTCATTCTCTTATTTAGCCTACCCCCTCTTCAGATAACTTAAACCTACTGAGCTCTGATATATATACTAGAGAATGAGGCAATGCAGCACCACAAAACAATTAACACAAACAGCAATGACAAAAAAATGCAAATTGGCAAAGCAAGCAACAGTATATCTAAATTAGCAAAGCAAAAGCAACATTACAAATAATATAAGGCAATGTACAGCAACAAGAAAAATAAATCAGTAGTAAAACTGGCTTAATACTACATAAAATTCAGTAGGACAATGCCTGGCAAACAGCAGCAGCAAATGCAATAACTTATACCTAAACATGACAAAGCTCAAACAGAAAAAATATTACAGTAAAGATAGGATATGTGTAATATCTATGTCACATCTTAACACTAGTGTGATGCATCACAATAACTTACTCTACCAAACAAGTTACCAAGTAA
This sequence comes from Schistocerca serialis cubense, assembly GCF_023864345.2. Taxonomy (NCBI): domain Eukaryota; kingdom Metazoa; phylum Arthropoda; class Insecta; order Orthoptera; family Acrididae; genus Schistocerca; species Schistocerca serialis. The sequence goes on along the minus strand of NC_064639.1, from coordinate 717,027,901 downwards.
TTGAAAAAATTATGTATGCAATTCTTGTGAAGGGAAATGTCTATTTGTGCTCCCTTTTTTGAAGAAAGTAGATCATAAAATTATTATTTACTGGGTCTGTAGACAGAAAATATATACATTAGTACATGTAATAAATTTTATTTTAACCAATGTGGCAGTGCAGCTAGAAACTAGATGTTAAACAAAATGAGCAAATATATATATAAAGCAAAGCATGAAACGTCATTCACTAGCCATATGGCATTTCATAAGGCAGTAAAAAAATCTCTCAACTAGACAGACAGCAGTCACAATCAGGTTCATAGACATAAAATATTTCTTGTTATTTCATTAGGCATTTCAGTAAATATCAGAAATTACTAGCTCCAAAGTGTAATCATGTGTCTTCAGGTATGAGCGTGTCATATTTGCGATGCTTTGTACAAGGAAATGTCAATATTGAGGTTAATGTCCTCGTTTTTTCTCCACCTGTGCCTCTGAAAGGCACACAAAATGGCTTTTTTTCAGGTGACTGTCGCGCAGCTTGGCACCCCACAGCGCTTTGTGTCAAGGTTACCTTACCGAAATATTTACGACAGCAGTTTCTGCTACAGTGACAGTTTGATGCCAATAAAATTTCACAGGTCCAAAAATTACAGTAGAAATACGTAGAAAAGAAATCTCATGAATAGCAGTGTTGTGATACATTCACGCATGTACACACATTTCATAACTGTTAAAGTACGATTCTTGGTTTCCAACATCCTTTTCACAAATCAGAGTCTCTAATCACTACTCATTATTCCTTACATTATTACACATATACATATTTGTCAACACTTCTTCAATATTTCATCATACTAATACATAGCACAATCAAATTCCTCATAGAGCATCATCTCATTGATCATAAACATACCTCAACAGCATAATACACATCGTCATCGTAATAATATTATCATAGCACATAAAACAAATCTCAAAAATGTCGTAGCTTCTTTCAATAATTTCAGAACCTAAGAAAATTCTCTGCTTGTTTTAGTAGTGTCATCTACCTCAAACATACTTCAAAAATGATGATTCTTACCAAAATCATTCAAAGCTCTCATAGTATCACAATGGTTGCAAAACAATATAAACAGTTCACAAAGTACAGATTAAATACAATTTTGTAAGTGTGAAGTAACTTAACCATGTAATTACATAAATATGTGTCACTGACATAAAAAAAATGTTTGTCTCTCTTAAATGATCAGATAGCTGTGTACTTCTGTGTTAGAGAAATATGGTACCGATGTGTAAAGTTGTATAAGTAAATATCATATTAACTAGGCTCCTAGCGCTTGCCGCATGCTTAGTACACAAGGTTAACGTGTACCCCCCCTGAGGATCAATGTAATTATACCCTCAGGTGTTACAGATTACAGCAACAGAATGAAATGTCTCACCGAAAACCTTCTTTGTATCTTTGTAATTCAAGAATCTTTCTAAAAATGTTCCAAGTACAAAAATTTAATCACTCAAATGCATTTCCTGTAGCGCTAAACTGTGCATCTTGTCGTAAGATAATCTCTGTCATTACGTGACGGTAAAAATGTGCCAAGTGTCGTAGTTGTCATCATCCATAAGCAAAGTACTGCAAAAGTCAATGTACTTACCTCATTATACACAAAAGTGAAAATGCTATGCATATAGATATCGTAGTTATTAGATACATTATCGTGACTAAGAAAGTACTATACTGTAGCGTATTGTCGTGCTACGGAAAAGGCTGTCTCATTGTAGCTATACCACAAAAGTTACTACTAAAACATATTTTACTTTTCATAAAAATGTTGAAAAACTGTGCAGAAATAAAACAGATACAGAGCAAAAGCTATAATATAAATTGTGTCACTCATTAATAGCATCATGACATAATCGTGTAGCTGTCAAACAAACCAAGTACTAAGTCATCTGTAATCTCTCAGAAAATACTTTAAATTCAGAACGTCTTTTCAAGTAAACCAAAATGATGCAGTATATGTTCTAAGTATATAAGCCTTATAGTCATTACATAACCGTGCAACTAACGAGGAAGAATGTACATACAATAACACTGTGTCATCTGTTCACTATAACAATGCAGTCGTAATTACTGTCTAAATACGTTTCCTAGGTTCTTGACTGGATAGTTGACTTCAAAACATTGTTTCATGTTAACAATTCCTAAGTGCGACAAATCGTACTAGTAATGTGAAAAGTTTTATGTCAAAGACTAAGTTAAAAAGCAGATTATCTCTCAATAAACGGTTTTACATGTGAAATGTGGTGTAAACCTTTACTCTTCCTAGTATGCAGAGTTTCAACTTCAATGCAATTATCATGTAGTAGACAGTGGTAAAGAAATCTGCAATTTTTCTCAAGGTTTGCTTCTATGTTATTTTTCCCAGAGCCGGCCGGCACACGTGGCTGCCTGCAGTGCGAGTCATTGTCTATTGTCTCTTTGTTGTCGCGCGTCGTTACTGGGGTCTGGATGTCAACTTCTACAAAATCACCTTGCCGAGGGGCCCCTGCCCTGTTTGAATCATGCCAATTGTCTCTTTGTTGTCGCGCGTCGTTACTGGGGTTTGGATGTCTAGCTTCTACAAATTAACCTTGCCGAGAGGGCCCTGCCATGTTTGACTCATGCCAACTTTGGTTAAATTCTGGTCTGTTGTTAAGATTATATCGTCTGTCGTCATGTCGGTAGTTTCTGTAATTTCTTTCTTGTCGGTCACGTGGTGGAGAATTTCTCCCTGAGTCATAACTATGTGGTGGGCAGTTGGGCCTGAAATTATTCTGTCTCCCGTGATAATAATAGTTCTGGTTCCCATATTGTCTGTTTCTATGATTGTCTCTGTCGTAGTCATTACTGCGGGGAGGTGATCTTTCACTGTAATTATTATTACTCTGTCAATGGTTGTAATATGCATGGTGTCTGTTTTGGTCACGATTTGCATTGTATGAATAGCCTTGTCGTATCCACTTATTATTTCCGTCGTTACTGAATTGTGACAGATGTGACGTGTAATTGTTGTTCTCCTGGTTTTGTGTCCTGCAATTGTCGGTGTCAATTTCCAGTTCTTGTACGAGTCCCTGAAAAGCCTCAATGTCATCTTTGCAACATCCTGCCAAGATAATATATCTTAAACGTTCAGGCAATTTGATTAAGCAAATGCAGATGATTTCTGAGGGGCTGTATTTGTTTGACCGGTACTGGATCTTGTGCAACACGTCTTCAAAATATTTGACAAGATTGGAAAATTCAGATTGTTTGAAATTTTCATCATTATGATGCAATGTTTTACGCAATCTTGAGTAGCCTGAGACCAGTATCTTGAGATGAAGGCATGATAAAACTCTCCTTCACTGTGACAATGTCGAATGACCGATTGAATTCCTACAACTGGTTCATTCTCTAAGTAGCCACACATAAATTCTAATGAGCTATAATGACCAGCTGGGAGGAAAACAATGACAGAATTGATGGTTCAAATGTCTCTGAGCACTATGGGACTTAACAGCTGTGGTCATCAGTCCCCTAGAACTTATAGCTACTTAAACCTAACTAACCTAAGGACATCACACACATCCATGCCCGAGGCAGGATTCGAACCTGCGACCGTAGCAGTCGCGTGGTTCCGGACTGCGCGCCTAGAACCGCGAGACCACCGCGGCCGGCACAGAATTGATGAAGCCACGCTTGTGGATGAATGTCGTTGCCAGATTTCTTAAATGTTTTGAATTTACGTGTAGTAATGAACAGCTTATAGTCAAAGTCACCGCGTAGGCGGGTCGCAATTCGGTCATTGTTACGTCGTATCGGCGGTTCCATCTCACAATTTGGTGCACGTTGCCAGTTTCTTTCATAATTTCCTAAATGCCCTGTGTCGTTATTTTGTGGATTTTCCGTATTTCTAAGTTCCTCTTTCCGTATTGGAGCGCGAGTGTCCTCAGACATATGTAATTCTTGTATTACTTGTGCCAACTGATTTTGTACTTCCCGGATTTCTCTTTTGTGTTGTGTATTAATTTGATTCTTATTTTGTTTGAATTTCCTGATTTGTTCGTACTCTTCTGTGTCAGTAAAGACAACCGGTCTTGTGTCATCCAGATTACCATCTACCTTCATGGATAAATTATTTAGCTGATCCGAAAGTTCAACTACTTTCTTTGATGATGAACCGATTTCCTCCGCGTGTCTTTCTGAACCAAGTTCCAGAAGAGTGTCCATTTGTGTCGAAAGCATATATACTGTGTCCTTTAAGTTTTGCTGAGTTTTTGCAAGTTGCGTAACCGAATTGGTAGATGCAACTGAATCAGTTTTAGCTTGCAAGGTGTCGTGATTTTCATGAACAATAGTTTGCAGTTCTTTTATGGCTGCTTCGTGATTCTGTAATGCATTTTCATGACGCAAAAAACATATTGAAAATGCTCACAAGTTTGTGTTATTACGTCATTACAGACTTTTTGACATTTAGATTCGATGTTATGTAACTCAGTAGTTAAATCTTCACGTGTTTGTTGAAGTGTTGCTTTAATTTGTTTCTGATTTTGTTTCATTTGTTGCTGTGACTGTTTTTGATTTTGTTCCACTGCGTCTAACTTTTGAAGCGGTTGTCACATTTGTTGCATTAATTGTAATAACAATGCACTGGTGTCTGAAACATGTTCCTCAGTTCTTTTCGACAGTGCATTTGCACCGGCAACATTCACATTTTGAAAAGCAGAAAAGTGTCTTGACTTAATTGAGAAAAATGTGAGTACGCAAAACCTGAATCTACGGTATTTGCAAGACTGTGTCCTGTCGTTTCGAGTTCCTGGGGCAAGCTGGTGCCGACCGATCGATCGACAATACTACCCAGTTCACTAGCTGTTTCACTGTCTGCACGATTATTTATTGCATGCACCATTCCTCTATGCACAATTACCAAATTACTATGTTGAACATCAGTTAATTCATTACATGGTGGCGCTATCACACTACTCTCGTCTTCACTGTCCTTTCTCAGTTTACTTTGAAGCCTAGTATTACGTTTCTCACAAGCCATAATTGTCACAATATTTCACACGATAACACAGAAAAGCACAGTTTGAAGAGCAATATAAGAAAAAAACATTAATATAGCACTGAAAATAACATCTAATGAATTGCAAGAGCGGCTGCGAAATACTTGGTGCAGATCTACATGTATGCCACGACTGCTTTACGGTACAACAATGAAAAACTACCACTACAAAGGAAATTCTCTCTACAATTAAGTGCTAGCATTAACCCTTTGTTGCCTGACGGTACTTAAAAGTACCAGTAAGTTTTGACTTTCATTATTTTCTCCTGGTGCAGTTTCGTGATCTGAGAGCCTGTCGGTACGTAACAGTAACTCTGCTCTACTGTTTCATAGATGTTATTGTGCAATACATAGACCTCTCTGGCGGTCAGAGCTTGAAATTGTTTTTCGCGCGCTGCTGTGAAAGCAGAAGATTGTATGTGCTTGTTTCCATGGTGTTGCCTGAATTTGTGCGCAATTTATTGAAACTTCCGTTGAGTTTTCCATTGTACGTACTTACCTTCTTTGTTTTTTTATAATAGTTTGAAGAATTACGTTACATGTGAATGAGATAAAGTGGAAAATATAAGGCGGACTTATTAGTACCGTCAGGTTGTGTGAACACTTTATTGTAGCAACAATGCATTACCTCTCACTAGTTGTTCTGTCCACTTTTTCTCACACAGAAATCGGTAAATACATTTGCCTTTGGAACAATTAGAACAAACAGGAAAGGTTTGCCAGGGAATTTACCTAAAGAAAAATGTCTAAATCAAATCACAGAGAGTCATCTTTAGACCTAACAGTATTTCAATGGAAGGAAAATAAAGTAGTGTATTTTGCGTCAAACTTCCATGGCACTGAACAGAGCGTAGTGACAAAAAATCAGAAAGATGGAACTAAGATGACTATACCATGTCCAGTTATTGTATGTGATTACAATAAAAACATGGGTGGTGTGGATCATGCAGACAGATTACGTTCAACTTATGGTTTTGACAAGCGATGAAAGAAATGGTGGCACCGTCTCTTCTGTGGAGCAATAGAAATTGCTTTTGTCAATGCTTACGTCATTTTCAGTGATCTACATGGGGCACTGCCACTGCTGAAATTCAGGCGTGCTGTGGCAGTAGGGCTAATGAATGAACAGCAAGTGCCAAATCTCAAAAAGAGAAACTCTGGTAAAGATGAAATAACTCTCCCAAAGAGAACGAAGGATAACTTTTCTGTTCCGAAGGATGTACGTCTTGGCAACCGAGGAAACCATTTTGTAGTGTTCAGTTGTAAAAGAGGACGATGCGAAATGTGTGCGAAAAATAAAATTCAGTCGAGACCACATTCACAATGTAGTACATGTAAAGTGTATTTGTGCTGCAATGAAAAAAAGAATTTTTTCCTACAATTTCATGAGGTATCACTAAATATGTGATATGTATACACTATCAAAAATGTAAAGCTAAGTTACTATGCATTGTGAAGTTGCTCTAGAATAAATTTATGCGAAATTTTTAAAAAAAAATTCAGAAATATATTTCTGTTAATTAATTTACTAATGTAAAAATATTTAATATTTATGTGGAATGAAATACAAGTTATAAAAATTGGAGCATTTTTCTGCGCATGTTGTGATTCTGTCCATGGAGTCTGACGGTACTTCTGAGTACCAGGAGAGAAAAAAGTTGTGCAAAATAAAATAAAATTTTACAAAAAATCCTACCGTCATTTGAGGCCACAATAGCATAAATTCTGCAAAGAAAATGTTAAAAAGCAAATTTTTTCTTATGTCAGGAAACAAAGGGTTAAACAATAACTACACCAATTACTCAAACTACAAGAAAAAATCAGAAGATTCCAGTGAGGTATCCTGGTAGGGTCGACATATGAAACATCACCTTTGTATGTAAATAATGACAGTGTTGGTAAACTTCCACGTTATTTGATTTTCAAACAGTTGAGCAAAACTGAACGTACCCGGACATTTCTCTCTTTACTTATTCTGATCATCACTAAACTGACACACAATATTTTTAGCGCAACGCAATCTGACTTTCAATAATCCCTACAAAAGAATGGCCCTGACTAACAATAACGTATATCTTTCATGACTCACTTACCTCACGAGAATCTTCGTTACTCGAACTACTGGAATACAGAGAGCGCCAATACTGCTAGCTAAATAAAAGATTCTAACAACTGAATGCACTAACTACTGATAGGCATAGTTAGCAAATGAAAGATTTTGGTAGAGAACAAACAATGTATTTACCTTAATAGCGTTCAAAAGTCATAATATATATATATATATATACACTCCTGGAAATTGAAATAAGAACACCGTGAATTCATTGTTCTAGGAAGGGGAAACTTTATTGACACATTCCTGGGGTCAGATACATCACATGATCACACTGACAGAACCACAGGCACATAGACACAGGCAACAGAGCATGCACAATGTCGGCACTAGTACAGTGTATATCCACCTTTCGCAGCAATGCAGGCTGCTATTCTCCCATGGAGACGATCGTAGAGATGCTGAATGTAGTCCTGTGGAACGGCTTGCCATGCCATTTCCACCTGGCGCCTCAGTTGGACCAGCGTTCGTGCTGGACGTGCAGACCGCGTGAGACGACGCTTCATCCAGTCCCAAACATGCTCAATGGGGGACAGATACGGAGATCTTGCTGGCCAGGGTAGTTGACTTACACCTTCTAGAGCACGTTGGGTGGCACGGGATACATGCGGACGTGCATTGTCCTGTTGGAACAGCAAGTTCCCTTGCCGGTCTAGGAATGGTAGAACGATGGGTTCGATGAGGCTTTGGATGTACCGTGCACTATTCAGTGTCCCCTCGACGATCACCAGTGGTGTAAGGCCAGTGTAGGAGATCGCTCCCCACACCATGATGCCGGGTGTTGGCCCTGTGTGCCTCGGTCGTATGCAGTCCTGATTGTGGCGCTCACCTGCACGGCGCCAAACACGCATACGACCATCATTGGCACCAAGGCAGAAGCGACTCTCATCGCTGAAGACGACACGTCTCCATTCGTCCCTCCATTCACGCCTGTCGCGACACCACTGGAGGCGGGCTGCACGATGTTGGGGCGTGAGCGGAAGACGGCCTAACCGTGTGCGGGACTGTAGCCCAGCTTCATGGAGACGGTTGAGAATGGTCCTCGCCGATACCCCAGGAGCAACAGTGTCCCTAATTTGCTGGGAAGTGGCGGTGCGGTCCCCTACGGCACTGCGTAGGATCCTACGGTCTTGGCGTGCATCCGTGCGTCGCTGCGGTTCGGTCCCAGGTCGACGGGCACGTGCACCTTCCGCCGACCACTGGCGACAACATCGATGTACTGTGGAGACCTCACGCCCCACGTGTTGAGCAATTCGGCGGTACGTCCACCCGGCCTCCCGCATGCCCACTATACGCCCTCGCTCAAAGTCCGTCAACTGCACATACGGTGCACGCCCTTGCTGTCGCGGCATGCTACCTGTGTTAAAGACTGCGATGGAGCTCCGTATGCCACGGCAAACTGGCTGACACTGACGGCGGCGGTGCACAAATGCTGCGCAGCTAGCGCCATTCGACGGCCAACACCGCGGTTCCTGGTGTGTCCGCTGTGCCGTGCGTGTGATCATTGCTTGTACAGCCCTCTCGCAGTGTCCGGAGCAAGTATGGTGGGTCTGACACACCGGTGTCAATGTGTTCTTTTTTCCATTTCCAGGAGTATATATATATATATATATATATATATATATATATATATATATATATATAATTTTGTGATATCCAATTAAACAAATTTCATTTTTCTGACGAACACACGTCCAGATCGTCCGCTCAAAACTCTGGCATCTCTGTCCCCACATCCACCACTGCTAGCGACTCACTTCCAACTGCACAACGCTACGCGCTGTTCACATCCAACTGCCCAACACTACACAAGCGAATATTCCAACAGTGAGTCCAACCAGCCACAGACTGCACACAGCACAGTCAGCGATTTTCACACAGAGCACTACGTGGCGTTACCAACATAAAAACCTAAACAGCCTACTTACACTTGATACGATATAGAATGATAGTAATACCTCAATGTACAATTGACGAATTTTGATGTACAGTTCTGGTTTCTAATACAGCTCGCGCTGCTGGATCTCAAGTAAGACGATGCCGTCGTCGTAGGCGATGGCTTGAGAGTGGTGCAGAGCAGCGCTACGCTTTGACGTAAGTAATCTTCCGACAGTGGCAACGTATCGAACCTCTTAAGGGCAGGTCTACGCTGACGTCCCTCACTCGTTGCTGTGTCAGGCAAGGTCAGTCCTTACTCGTGATTCTGTCGTGAGGTACCAGCTTTGACAAGGGACTATGTCCTTTGGACGTCATCACGGTATGCATACACTATGTGATCAAAAGTATCCCCCCCCCCCCCCCCAAAAAAAACATACGTTTTCCATATTAGGTGCATTGTGCTGCCACCTACTGCCAGGTACTCCATATCAGCGACGTCAGTAGTCATAAGACATCGTGAGAGAGCAGAATGGGGCGCTCTGTGGAACTGAAGATTCGAACGTGGTCAGGTGGTTGTGTCATACGTCTGTACGCGATATTTCCACACTCCTAAACATCCCTAGGTCCACTGTTTTCGATGTGATAGGGAAGTGGAAAGGTGAAGTGACACGTATAGCACAACAGCGTACAGGCCGACCCCGTTTCTTGGCTAACAGACTGTCGACAATTGAAGAGGGTCTTAATGCGTAATAGGCAGAAACCTATCCAAACCATCACACAGGAATTCCAAACTGCATCAGGATCCACTGCAAGTACTACCACAGTTAGGCGGGAGATGAGAAAACTTGGCGCTGGTGTTATGGTGTGGTCGTGTTTTTCATGGAAGGGGCTTGCACCCCTTGGTGTTGTGCGTGCACTATCACAGCACAGGCCTACTTTGATGATTTAAGCACCTTATTGTATCACTGTTGAAGAGCAGTTCGGGGATGATGGTAGCATCTTTCAACATGATCGAGCACCTGTTCATAATACACGGCCTGTGGCGGAGTGGTTACACATCCCTGTAATGAACTGGCCTACACAGAGTCCTGACCTGAATCCTGTAGAACCTTTGGGATGTTTTGGAACGCCGACTTCGTGCCAGGCCTCACCGACCGACATCGATACCTCTCCTCAGTGCCGCAGCCGTGAAGAATGGGCTGTCATTTCCCAAGAAACCTTTCAGCACCTGATTGAACGTATGCCTGTGGGAGTGGGAGCTGTCATGAAGGCTAAGGGTGGGCCAACGCCATATTGAATTCCAGTGTTACCGATGGAGGGCGCCACGAACAAAAGTTCGTGGCGCCCTTCATCGGTAACACCGGAATTCAATATGGCGTTGGCCCACCCTTGATCATTTTCGGCCAGGTGTCCGGATTCTTTTGATCACACAGTGTATGTACACTGCTGGCCACCGTAAATGCAACACCCTGAAGGAAGCATCCGAATCAAGTGAAATTTACACCATGAGTTTGCAGCGATGAGATATGCAACTGATTAGAATTTCAGCGCAGACGCACATCACGCGCGCCTGTGGCGCCACCTCATAGCGCCATTTAAGGCTTGGCGATTTCGACGAGTGTACGTTCGGCACGTGTGTTTACCTTGTGGTTGTTTCACAAGACGATCAGTTATGCCTCGTAGACAACAGCGAACATCTTTTGATCAAGTATCCGAGTTCGACAGAGGAAGGATAGTGGCTTACCGAGATTGTGGATTATCATACAGAGAAATCGCTAGTCGTGTTGGACGAAACCAAACAACCATAATGCGGATATGTGACCGTTGGATGCAGGAGGGTACGACGGACCGACGTGGTCGATCGCATTCACCTCGGTGCACCACTGCACGTGCTAAAAGGCAAATTGTGCGCATGGCAGTGACGGATCGCTCAGTGACATCCCGAACCATAGCACAGCACATTGCGTCTGTAACGCATCATCCAGTGTCTGCGCGTACCATTCGACGCCGTTTACAGCAGAGTGGTCTGTCCGCAAGACGTCCATTGCTTCGTCTACCATTGACGCAGAACCACAGATGTCTCCGTCGCCAATGGTGTTATGACAGACGGATGTGGACGGCAGAATGGAATGACGTCTTTACTGACGAGGCACGCTTCTGTCTGCAGCACCACGATGGTCGGATTCGAGTGTGGAGACACCGTGGAGAGAGGATACTGGACAGCTGCATTATGCACCGCCACACTGGTCTTGCACCGGGTATTATGGTATGGGACGGTATTGGGTATTACTCTCGCACGCCTCTAGTACGCATTGCCGGTACTTTAAATAGCCGGCGCTACATATCCGAGGTGCTGGAGCCAGTTGTCCTTCCTTACCTTCAGGGCTCGGCCACAGCCATATTTCAACAGGATAATGCGCGACCACACGTGGCACGCATTGTCCAAAGGTTCTTCGTCAATAACCAGATTGAATTGCTTCCCTGGCCGGCTCGCTCTCCGGATCTTTCGCCGATAGAAAACATGTGGTCAATGGTTGCTCAACGAGTGACCCAGATTACATCCCCAGCTGCCACACCAGATGATCTTTGGCAACGTGTGGAAGTTGCTTGGGCTGCTGTACCCCAGGAACACATCCAACGTCTCTTTGACTCAATGCCGAGACGTGTGGCAGCGGTGATCTCCAACAATGGCGGCTACTCTGGCTACTGATTCTGGCAGGAACCACATGTCACAGACGTCTGTAAACGTAATCATTTGATACTTGGTCAACATGTTATCTACAAAATAAATTTTGTTGTGCTACCTCTTGTCTTTCTTGGTGTTGCATTTAGGGTGGCCAGCAGTGTATATTTAATAAAGGACTTACATTTCTATATAAATACTCAGATTGCTATTCCTTTATATAGTGTTTTTAAATTTCGGACTTGTTTGTGTATATGTAGAGTCAAACAATCTTGAGTAAGATGCTCCATATGAAAACATTGCAAGAACTAATTTTTATGTAATATAATCTCCTTAGTATAGCGATTATTCCCAAATCTAAGCTTACTCTGTCATATTACTTTAATTCAAAGTTTTTTACGTTAACTCTCCGTTCTTATAAGTATTGCTGGCAATATGGACAATGTTGCCTAAAGCAAAAGTAGACAAAAAACAATGTGCTGGGTGGACATTTTTTTATTTTATTTTATTTATTTATAGATTAGGTGACTCTACATTCAGTCCAGATAATGACAGCTGCAGGGGACGACGAATTGTTAGCGTAAGATCCAAAGGTATTACCCAAACAGATGACTCTATTAATAACCTAGAGATTAACTGCCAAATTATTCGCTACGTTGTTCGAGAGTTTAGAGCACTCCTAAAAACATTGTAGCAAACCTAACATTCGTTTCAGAAAGGTAGCTGAAACCATAAATTGCTTGCGAAATTGCATGGACAAGGCTCAATTCGAAGAATAGAGATAAACTTCAAATTGGGGCATTTTATCGGAGACCAGATCCATGCCGAAACAGAGCCGAAATTCTTAGAGAAAACTTGAGATACCTAGGACGTATGTTCCCCAATCATTATATCGGCACTGGAGTAGACTTTAAGTCTTCTACAATCAGCTCGGATAGTAACAAGACATCTTTCGACACAATACAAAATACTTTCTCTGAAAATTACTTAAAATGGATAGTTCGAAAGCTCACTCGTGATAGAAATATTTTAGACCTGATGGCACAATTAGATCTGACTTATTTGAGGATCTACACATTCCGACTTGTATCAGTGCCTATGAGACAGCCGTAATAACAGTAGTTTCCAAAATCCAAAGGGCAACTAAAGGAAGTAAGAAGATTTGTATGGTCGGTAAACGTGATGAGGAAGAAGTAGTACCACATCTCAAGGATGAATGCAGAACTTTTAGCTCTGGTCATGAGCATGTAGGAAGTTTAAAACAGTTGACGAAGCACTCGTCGTACAGGGTGATTCTTATTAACGTTTAAAAACCTCTGAAGCGACGTAGATGGCTCTGAGATAAGTAATTTGATGTGAGACATATGGGTCCGCGAGTGTCGGGTCACACCCAAAAAGTGGATGTGAAATGTTGAACGTGTGATGTCAGCAGATGACCACTCCGGGCCCATGTGCTCGACTTTATCTCGCGGACCTCAGTGTTCGAGTCTTGCGTCTGGCAGGCAGTGTTTTTTCATTGGGTTTCACAATAATGTGTTTTCGCTGAGGAAAGATTTATTACTTTATTTACCAGCCTGGCTGTCCCAACTTGTTTGTTGCAAAGTGCAGCACAACAAAAACGTGCAGTACTGCGACACAGTAAATGAGTACAAGCTTTCGAATTGCATTGTTACCAGTAAATGACCTACGATTCCTTTATTAAATAATGTCAAAAAAAAAGAACAACCTTTCCTTGGTTACACCGAGGATAATAATGTCACCTACTGACGTCACATGTTCAACATTTCTCATCCGTTCCCGACACTTGCAGCCCCATGTGTCTTATACTAAATTACTTGTCTCTGCGTAATCTACTTCGCTTCAGGGCTTTTTAAACGTTAAAGATAATCACCGATGAATGTTCCTTCTCAAACAAGGGACAGGTAAATACAAGGAACATGCATTATTGGTCTAGCGACAGCCCACGATGGCTTTGACAGGTGGAACATCAGCGTCAATGAAGAGTTAACGTCTGGTGTGGGATGTTTGGTACTACAATTATTGACCCTTATTTCATCAATGGTAGTCTAAACGGCACAGTGTATGCCAACTTCCTCAGATGAATTCTTCCTCCTCTTCTGGATGAAGCGCCGCTAAGAACCAGAATGCTTATGTGGTATCAACACGATGGATGCCCAGCACATAATGCCTTGCGTGCACGTCGTGTTCTGAACCGAAGGATCCTGCCAGATGGATTGGTCGAGGAGAAACAGTTACTTGGCCTGCTAAGTCTCCTGATTTACATCCTCTGGACTTTTTTCTTTGGGAATGCATTACAAATGTTGTCTATCGCGGTATTCCAACAACTCCAGACGACATGCAGGAACGTATCGTGCTTGCTTGTAATTCTCTTCAGCAGGCAACGCTGGAAGCAGTAAATAATTCTTTCATTCAACGAGTGTACCAGTGTATCTGTGTGCAGGGTCACCAATTTGAGCACCTTTGCATGTTCTGCTCCTGGGCAGTAGTACAGAAGAGTCAAAGTCAATTTTTGTTTTTACCTGGTTTTCATTTGTTTTCTGACAACTCCAGCAAGTGGACGAGATTATGATATCGGGCTCAAACTCAGTGTTGTGTTACTTAATTAATAACGTCGTGTTTCATTGAACATTTTTGAATAGGTTCTTAGGAGAGGAAATGAATTACCGAATAAAAAATACAGGGTGTCATTTATAAAAGTCATACCGCTGTTCATATCTTTGTAAAAAACAAAGCTACAACGAAGGCTATCATGCTGATTGATGTCCCCTTGATGGCTAAAGAACATTTGCTTGAAACATTTTGTAATTTTCATCTGGACAAACAGTTATTTGGGGTGGTCGAGATAAATGTGTCAGCTTATATACATATACGCTTCAACTGAAAGACAATGTGGAGTCTTGAGATTCTGTACTGCAGAGAGATATGGCATGCATGTGACGTAGGTGGCAATCTTCCTTCTCATTCGTCTACGTTCAAGCGCACGTTCAAAATACTTGACATTCTAGATATTACTCTGCATGTTCGAAAAGACTCCCCAGCGCGCTTTTTCCACGCTATGACCTCAGAAACTCGACAAGATGAGCGCTCAACAATCGAATGCAAGGTCGGTGTGCCGACGGCTTAAGGTACAGAATGCTTGAAGTCGCTCCTCGGAGTCATTCTGGAGTAATAAATATCGCCACGCAAGCAAATGAGTCGCCACGTGCCTGAAAGTAAGAAAGAAGTACACACAAACCAGTACGCCTCTGTTCTGCTTGACAGCTTGATAAAAGAGGAAACACCTGGCCAGAGCTACTTTTGTTCTCTGATGGTGCGCTTCTGCTGCTTTAGTGAACGTGGTCTCCGTACGTTAGCGAGAACCTGGGTGCCCCGATAGTCAGTGATGAGAAGTACGTGAAGAGTGGAAGGAAACAAAACCCGCAGCAATGGACGCTAAGGTTTACACATCAAAAACCAACCCCAAGGCGACGGCAAACCCTGTCTCAAAGCTCTTCGTGTGGTAAGCAAGCATACAGTAATCTATTCCACTCTTAACAAAATTGTAAAAATTGTACGTTAAAAATATTGTGTACTGCTATCTCACATATCGTTTAATATTCTGTTTATGAATTTGTCACACAGAAAATGAAAGAAGAATGTAATAACGTGAAATATCCCGTAGTTCAGTGCTAGTAACTCCACCGAATTTCTTCTGATCCTTTCAGAGCGTTCACTATCATCGCAGAGGTGCACGTTCGTTCCGTTTATTTTCTGTTTGATATTTTTCTCGTGCGTGTGTTTCCTTTGAGTTACATCGAACTAGTGTTATTCTCATATAAAAATCATGAATGCTTGGTGTTCCGGAACCTGTAAATGTTTGTTAAAGAACACCATCTTAACACCATGAGCTGTAGCTCAAACGTTTATTCGAGTGAATAACACATCGTCAGTGGCATGTTATGTATATTTATATTCTATATCACTGAGATGCGTCTCGTTTACAGTTTCTTTGTAACATTCGTTTCACAGTACACAACTTGTCGTATATGTTACTGCTGTCGGTTCTTGATATACATAATATTCCAGTGACGAAGGGTTATGCACGTGAACACCGATTTGGCTAATAAACGTTTTGTATGCTGCTTATGGCGTTTAGAAGTTGTCCTTTAACAACTGTTATTACTAACACACGGTTCAAAAATATTTATCTACTGTATATTCACCAAAATCCTACTTAATTCAGTTGTATGTTGGCTCTATGCATTTTGCTCTCTTATTGCATACTCACAAATTTATACATCACCACTAAATTTGTATGTCTGCCACTCGAGAGTGATACCACTAGCTGACCTAACATGAGTCTATGTTCTTTATTTTAACTTGGCGACACGAAGTCGCGCAGGAGGCCTGCAGCTACCGTGCAAATAACTAGCAACAAGGGTCCACTCGCTGATCGCGCTTTCCTGTGTGTTTATATATATATATAAAAAAGGAAACTTTAACAGCAAGTGGACTCATGTTACTAGTAAACCAAATCGGTAATAAGTTAAGTCCATTTTCATTAACTAAGTTATCTGTGCTGACACGGCAGGTATAAACAGTACCGTATAAGAGAAAATATAATATAAAAATAAAAGCAGACCGAGGGAGGTGGCGCAGTGGTTAGCACTCGGGAGGACGACGGCTCAAACCCGTGTCCGCCCATCCTGAGTTAGGTTTTCCGCGATTTCCCTAAATAGCTTCAGGCAAATGCCAGTATGGTTCCTTTGAAGGGGCACGGCTGATTTCCTTCCCCATCCTTCCCTAATCCGATGGGACCGATGATCTCGTTGTTTGGTCCCCTTTCTCTAATCAAACAACCAACCAAATAAAAGTATGTAGGCTGAACAACAGCACAACAGACCAAACCAAATGGAATTGTGTCAGTGCATGGAAGCGCTGGTGGGCAGTCTTACCGAAATATAAGCTCAGGATGGCTTGTCCTGAAGGACAACAAAACGGGGAGTAGAATCGATAAAGCACTGCTGTGATGTGGTTGACAACCAGCGGGGTCATGTTATGAAAAGAAATCACACCCCTGTACCATCACTCTTGGTTATCGGGATGCATGGAGGGCAACAGTCAGGTTGGTATCACATCACTGCCCAGGGAATTTCCACACACGTCTTCAGCCTGGACTGTCATTGACGGCAGTGTAATTGTCTGCAGTGTTGAGTATCGCTTTGAATTTAGCCCCAATGACCAGAAAGGTGTCCCTGCAGACGCCTCTGACAGTGAGAGTCAGATCACCAACGAGCGTGATCTTTTTACAGTTGTCAACACCTTTCACCCACACTAAGACAGATTCCGATTCATTTATTTTGCGACGATTCCTGTTCCTGAGAACCAAAGGCATAGTCGATATGTAATACGATGAACCCTTATCTCTGTTGTACACTTCACAAATCTGAAATGTCCGATAAGCGATGACATCACGTGAATTGAAATTATCTAGCCCTTTTACTTTATCGACTTTTGGTCTACGTACAAGAGCAACGGTGACCCAGCCGTTACCGTGTTCATTCGTATCCTTGTTAGCGAGAGTGAAGTTGGTAGTTATGCCGCGTTATTTTAGGAGGAGTAGGCGTTCGCGTCTTACAGTTTTTAAAGCAATAGACAACAATATTACCAAGGATTTCGTAGGCGCCCAAGTCATCTTGCATGGTCCAACGGTGTTTTGCGGTGGAGTTTTGAACTTCACTCTCGCCTACGAAATCCTTGGTAGTAATAGAAATGTTGTCTATTGCTTTAAAAACCGTAAGACGCGAACGCCTACTCCTAAAATAACGCGGCATAACTAATCTACCTCGATGCCGCTGCACGTGCGGCTACTCGACGATTGACGCTGTGTTTCCAGATTCATTACTTATATAGCTGCCAGTTATCAAACCACAACCTCCGGGCTGCGGCGCAGTGGCAGCGGAAGCGGAAGGGCGTTGACCCGAAGTTTTGATTTTAGACGTACGACCGGCTTGTTAAAACTAGAGCCGGCCTGGCGCGGCAGATAGGCAATCAGCTACAACACTTTCGAGACGAGATTTTTTTGTTTTGCGGTGGAGTTTTGAACTTCACTCTCGCTAACAATGACTCTCGCCTACTTTATGCCCTGACAATCTGGAGTGATGGTCTGAGCCACTTCATTTCATAGCAGGACCACATTCGTTGTCATTTGCGGCAGCCTTACAACACAGCTGTACGTCGACAACATTCTATTCCCTTCTTTATTACCCTTCATCAGAAACCAACATGGGCTTACAGTTCAGTGAGATAATGTCCACCCACACACAGTAAAAGTTTCTACTGCATGTCTTCTGGCTTGTCAAACTCTACCTTAACCAACAAGGAAGTCTCCTCAGTTAAGAATGTTTGAAGCAATATGGGCAGGGACCCCCAACTAGATTGGATTTTAATGATCAAATCCTCAATTGAACATAATTCAGCTTGATACCCAAAACCTCTATCGATCAATGCCAAGCCGAATAACTGCTTGTGTAACGGCCAGAGGTGGACCAACACATTATTGACTTGCTCAATTTGTGAAGCTCTTTCTCTTGAATAAACTCTCAAATTTCTCTAAAATTGTGATCAATTGTTTGTCTGTGCCTGCATATCACACGTACCATTTTCTATCCCCACTGGGATAATTTCTTCATGATGCGTATTTTCTCTTTTTTTCTTCTTAGAGTGTAAGTGTGTAGAGGACTAGAATGATAGAATGACAGACAACAGTGCTGAAAATTAGTTCTAAATTTGTTGATACAATGATTACAAAGATCTTTTAACAATCATATTGTTTTGTGAAGGTTTTTGTGTCTCCAGATCATGTCTTCTTGTTGTCTATGGGAGGACGCACAGGAATGGAGTTGTAAATGTAGCAGAAGATACTTACTTCTTTTTCAAGACATCGTCACCTATCTCCACTTCATAGATGACAAATAATCTGCTTCATATCTTATGCACTTTGCTTTCTAGAGCGTCATACATTTTTTATAACTAACGCTATCTGCAAACTGACTAGATACTATTATGTTTCAGATAAATTTTAAATTAAAAGTGACAAGTTTGAATGAAAATAATGCATGTGATGCACACTTAATTCACAGTAACCAGACCAAACATACTGCTCAGCTCTAAAACAAAAATTGCCTTTCCTGAGAGCAGTACAGAGGCTGTCCTACCTCAAAGCTCCACAAAGATTGTCTTACTTTCGGCGAATAGCCAAGTGATGTATTACCGCTTGGAGATCCAGATTTGTGCACAACTGGTAGTTAATAAAAATAATTTTTCAATATATTTTCCTGCATATTTTACAGTTACCAAGGAAAGATGACTCTTGAAATAAGCAAATTTATAAAAACAAAATAATTATATATTATTCAACATAATTTTGTAATAAAATTTGTGTGTAGTTAACACATTATCTCCCACCACTAAAATAACAAATATCTCTGATGTTCTTCGATGTGACTTGTTTTTTATGAAGAAAACGTTTGTAACAAAATGTTGCATAATGCGAAATATACACCACAGTTAATCAATGGGATTTTTGGGATGATGAACTTCTTAAAAAAAAATAGAATTAGAATTACAAAATATTGCAGACTGCAAAAATGTACTTATTAGAACCCCTCCCCAGACCAACGCATTCCAAAGTAGAGTTTCCCTAATCCCACATTTATTTATATTTTATAATATTCATTTTAGAAGAGACTAATTAATACAAAAATCTGGTACTGAAAGAATACTGATTTCTAAAAATGGACTGCAATAACACACTTTAGAGTTAAAAAAATTGATACAGTCAGTTTTGAAAAGACCTTACTACAATATCTTAAGTTCTCAGGACTGAAGGAATACATTATGCTGGTGAATATATGGCATGCAATATTTTGGGCTACCCATTGTTTAAAGAACAGGATGAAATGAATATTTCGTCACTACTGCAGTTGCAAACTTTTTGCAATCTCTTCAAAAAAAAAAAAAAGAAAAGAAAAAGAAAGGTCCAAAATTTTGGAAAAAGCTTCTTTTCATGACGAAATAATTAATACGCTTAGTGAAGTTATGCTTTTAGTGCTGTGTTGTTTCATTTTTGCTCATTCATTTTCACAGTACTGTAAATCTGTCAAAGTACAAACAGTATGATTTCATTGATCATCATCATCAGCAGCAGCAGCGGCTGCTGCAGTGTTACACACAGGTCATTTCATCATATCGTCATAGAAATATCTATAGTCACGCAGAATGTAATCAACTAAACGTTGAACTACATTTTGTTCCCGTTAATAGTCGCTAGTCCAGTGTGAGCCTTTTCTAAATTAGGAACAACAGCAGAAACCACAACACCTGACTGTCACTTACTATATTCAAAATGCATAAAGGAATATGGTTGAAACCTTGCTTTCCTTTGTGGTAATATATTCATGGTCTTTCACTCTTGCTGTTTTAATAACATTCTGTTGTAATTTCCAACATTACCTTCTTATTTCTTTCTTCTTCTAGTACTTCCACTGCGTTCCAGCTCAATACTTGATGCCACTTTACATCTTATAACACATGTCCAGAAAGAACAACAATTAATCCACGAAAAGCAAAACATAATGCATAGTGCATGAGGTATCCGATAGATGGCATGCGACGATGTTCACTAATGGAATGTCATTATTCCAGGAGTAAAGTCCTTATAAAAATGATTTCTCTGTTGTGAAGTCCCGAAAATGTATAGAATAAAGCCTTCTCATGCAGGAATGTGTATCTATGTGTGTAGAATCTGATACTGTACATAACCCATTTTGTCAAAATTTGCAGTAAGGCCCTTTGTAAAATAGCTGTATCAACTATTTTCTTTACTGTTTACATGCTGACAACTGATTCAATGATTGTTTGTAGATGAAATAAGAAAAAACAATAAACACACTGAAAGTGTGCATTGTTGAAAAGAATGAAAGGCATTTCATGCCCTTCATTCTCATTAACTATGCACACCTTTCAACACACTTTTTCTTGTTTCTTTACCAAGAGGTATATGATCATCTTCACTAACCTTTAACTTCCTGATTGATGACAAATGTACGAGAAAGTTCTTACAAAGAGAAAAAAGTAAAAAGTATGATGTGAGGATAACTTCATTCTTCTCTCCCTCTCAAAATGCTCCTAAGTATTTATTTCATTACGTTTCTTCAACAGTATTGACAAATAAGACATGAAATTTTTATAAAACAATCAGAAAAATATGTAAATATTACATGAACAGAAATTGTTTTAACATCAAAATTTTAGTTCAATCATAATAATGCAGTTTCCCCTAGAGCATAACTTTTAAAACCGTAGTTCGACAGACAGATTTTTTGTGAAATGACAGTTATAATTTTGAAAAGAAAAAAATTACGTATGTTAAAATATTTTGTATAAAATTTTATGTTTATAAATATTTAATTCAGTGACATTACATAGACCAAAAAATTTCCTGTATTTTGGATTAATAAGCCTGTATGCATTTAAGTAAGGATTTTCGTTTACATCAAATTGTCCTATCATATGTCAAAACAATTTAATTCATACCTCATAAGTTTAGGTTTTCCTTGTGTTTTCACCAGAGCCAATGCTCCTTCCTAAACTGAACTAACTTAACTTTTGCCTCAGATGTCCAAATAGCGCGGCGCCATCGTATATTTAACTGCAGAGAATACGTTTGGAAACATTCACAAACGTTTGTGTGCAGTTTGTGGACCATCTGTAGCTGAGAGAAGTATAGTTGGTTACTGGGAAAGAAAGGTGAGCCCATTATGAAAACGAATTATATGTTAAAACATTACACTAACTGAAGAATATCTTCCAGTGACTTCAGTACAATAAAAACCCAGATGATTATTTGATACAGAATGGTAGCCGTAGGTCACACAGGAGTTTGAGGACTTCAGAAAGCATCAGTAAAAATGGCTGGACAGTGTTAGTCCATCGATACTACAGCCCTGACCTAGCTACTCTGCAAATCACATTTATGTGCCTGGCAGAGGGTTCAACGAACCACACTCACAGTTCTCTATTATTCCAATCTCGTATAGCGCGCGGAAAGAACGAACACCTATATCTTTCCGTACGAGCCCTGATTTCCCTTACTTTATCGTGGTGATGGTTTCTCCCTATGTAGGTCGGTGCCAACAATATATTTTCGCATTCTGAGGAGAAAGATGGTGGTTGGAATTTCGTGAGAAGATTTCGTCGCAACGAAAAACGCCATTCTTTTAATGATGTCCAGCCCAAATCCTGTATCATTTCTATTACACTCTCTCACATATTTCGCGATAATACAAGACGTGCTGCCCTTCTTTGAACTTTTTCGGTGTACTGCGTCAGTCCTGTCTGGTAAGGATACCACATGGTGCAGCAGTATTCTAAAAGAGGACGGACAAGCATCATGTAGGCGGTCTCTTTAGTAGATCTGTCACTCCTGGGTAGAGCACTTGCCCGCGAAAGGCAAAGCTCCCGAGTTCGAGTCTCAGTCCGGCACACAGTTTTAATCTGCCAGGAAGTTTCAAAGTTGCTCATAATTGTAATTCCTAGATATTTAGTTGAATTTACGGCCTTTATAGTAGACTGATTTATCGTGTAACCGAAGTTTAACGGATTCCTTTTAGCACTCATGTGGATGACATCACACTTTTCGTTATTTAAGGCCAACTGCTAATTTTCACACCATTCAGATATCTTTTCTAAATCGTTTTGCAGTTTGTTTTGATCTTCTGATGACTTTATTAGTTGATAAACGACAGCGTCACCTACAAAAAACCTAACGCGTCTGCTCAGATTGTCTCCCAAATCGTTTATATAGATAAGCAACAGCAAAGGCCTATAACACCACCTTGGGGAACGCCAGATATCACTTCTGTTTTACTCAATGACATTCCGTCAATCTCTCTGACAGGAAGTCACAAATCCAGTCACATAACTGAGACGATATTCCATAAGCACACAATTTAACTATAAGCCGCTTGTGTGGTACAGTGTCAAAAGCCTTCTGGAATCCACGAATACGGAATCGATCTGTAATCCCTTGTCAATAGCACTCAGGACTTCACATGTGAATAAAGAGCTATTTGCGTTTCACAAAAACGATGTTTCCTAAACCCATGCTGACTGTGTGTCAATAGACCGTTTTCTTCGAGGTAATTCATAATGTTTGAACACAACATATAGTATGTTCCAGAATCCTGCTGCATATCGACGTTAACGATATGGGCCCGTAATTTAGTGGATTACTCCTACTACCTTTCTTGAATAATGGTGTGACCTCTGCAACTTTCCAGTCTTTGGGTACGGATCTTTCGTCGAGCGAACGTTTGTATATGATTGTCAGGTATGGAGCTAATGCACCAGCATACTCTGAAAGGAACCTAATTGGTATACAGTCTGGACCAGACGATTTGCTTTTATTAAGTGATTTAAGTTGCTTCACTATTCCGAGGATATTTACTTCAACGTTACTCATGTCGGCAGCTGTTCTCGATTCCAATTCTGGAGTATTTACTTCATTTTCTTTTGTGAAGGCATTTCAGAAGGCTGTGATTAGTAACTCTGCTTTAGCAGTACTGTCTTCGATAGCATCTCCATTGCTATCGCGCAGAGAAGGCATTGATTGTTTCTTGCTGCTAACATACTTCACATACGACCAGAATCTCTTTGGATTTTATGCCAGGTTTCGAGACCAAGTTTCGTTGTGGAAACCGCATTGAAGTCCGCGCTAAATTTCGAGCTTCCGTGAAAGATCCGAAATCTTCGGGATTTTGCGTCTGTTTAAATTTGGCGTGTTTGTTTCGTTGTTTTTGCAACATTGTTCTGACCCGTTTCGTGTACCAAGGAGGATCAGCTCCGTCGTTTGTTAATTTATATGGTATAAATCTCTCGATTGCTGCCGATACTATTTCTCTGAATTCAAGCCACATCTGGTCTACACTTATATCATTAATTTGGAAGGAGCGGGGATTGTCTCTCAGGAAGGCGTCAAGTGAATTTTTAACCGCCTTTTTGAGTAGGTATATTTTTCGTTTCTTTTTCGATGATTCGGGGGTTACAATATTCAATCTCGCTACGACAACCCTGTGTTCACTAATCCCTGTATCGGTTTTGATGCTCGTTATTAACTCAGGATTATTTGTTGCTAAGAGGTCAAGTGTGTTTCCACAACCGTTAACTATTCGCGTGGGCTCATGAACTAACTACTCGAAATAATTTTCAGAGAATGCGTTTAGCAAATTTTCGGATGATGTTTATGAGTACCCAGAACGCGATTTTCACTCTCCAGCGGAGTGTGCTCTGATATGAAACTTCCTGGCAGGTTAAAACTGTGTGCCGGACCGAGACTCGAGCGCGGGACCTTTGCCTTTCGCGGGCAAGTGCTCTACCAACTGAGCTACCCAAGCACGACTCATGTCCCGTCCTTACAGCTTTACTTCTGCCAGTATCTCTGTAAAGTTTGGAAGGTAGGTGACGAGGTACTGACAGAAGTAAAGCTGTGAGGACTGGGCGTGAGTCGTGCTTGGGCAGTTCAGTTGGTAGAGCACTTGCCGTGAAAGGCAAAGGTCCCGAGTTCGGGCCTGTGTCCGACACACAGTTTTAATCCGCCAGGAAATTTTTTATCCGTACCTCCGGAATTAAACATGTATTTTCAAACTCAAGTTTTCTTTGAATCTTTCAGCAACTGTATCATCTGAAATTGGGAGGTCAGTAAAAAGATCCAATTATTATTTTATTCCGGTTGCCAATATACTAAACTACTAATTACTAGTTTTTCCACAGAGTCTCCCAGTCACGACTTTATCGCTATGTTTGTCTGATATCCTTGAAATAGGGCTCCCTGTGTTAATTAGCGACTTGCCTCTCCCATGACCTGTTTTAACTTTAATGTGTGGCCAGCCTAAGTTACTAATTATTTCTTTCCCCATAGAAACTTCATACAGTTAGTTGTGTTTCAATTGTCAGTAAATTAACAGAGGCATCAGAATCTTCATTACTTGTATTAATTTTTAAAGTTGCTTGAACACAAAACAATTTATTATTAGTTATACATTCTTCACTAAGCCACGTTTTAATTTTCTCTCACCAGCTGGATAGAGAGATATACTGATCTTTGCTAAATAATCCCAAAATGTTTCTCTAGCAACATTGTCCCCAAACTGATTCTACAACAACCTTAAAAATTTCTCTCCCTTACCTTCCAGGCTTGCATACAAATTTAAATGACATAGATTTTCTTCATTCTCATCTCTGCATTCTTTAATAACAACAAACTGAAAAGTATGGACGGGCCACAACTCTTTGTGAGATGCAGTTTCATTAACCACTTCATTTTCCCTAATTTCTTCAACAAAAACATTGACACCTAGCTTTAACATTTGATTTTCATTTACTGCAATACTCACAAAGTAATATATTTTGATTACCACAGTTCAAGTGGATTACTTCATTTTCTTATCAAGATGCATGAAATTGCATATGTTGGGTTCCTTCAATATTTAGAGTTAATCTGTTCAACTTAAACCAGTGTAAGATCTTTTCGAGTACTACAGTACATTTATTTTCTTGTTCACTGGTCGTTTGGCTTTCAAGCGGAATAGTAGAGTCATCAGCAAAAAGAGTAAATTTGCTCTCAGTGTTTGCACAATGTGGGAGATCGTTGATGATGAACACAGTAAAGGTCCCAAAATGGTACATTACAACACTCCACATTTTAATGAGCTCCAGTCAGATGACATAGGACAACCATCAGTACCATCAAGTATCATCTTCTGCCCTATAATGTGTGGATGTGATTCAATCCATCTCCCTGTGCTACCACTCAAATGATAAAAATAGGCCTTCCCTAAGAATATGATGTGGTCTACTTAGTCAAAAACCTTTCAGAAATCACAGAAAACTCCAAGGCGTGACGTTTTGTTATTTATTTACACAAGAATTTCGTTTTTAGAGAGAAAATAGCCTTCACTATTGATCTGTCTTTTTGGAAGCCAAATTAGTTTTTGTTGAGGCTGTTGTGATTGTTGAGGTGATCTACAATTCTGTTATACATCAGTTCCTCAAATATTTTCGGCAAGTAATTTAGCAGAGACATTGGATATTATTTGTATACGTTAGTTTTGT
Organism: Schistocerca serialis cubense; assembly: GCF_023864345.2. NCBI lineage: Eukaryota > Metazoa > Arthropoda > Insecta > Orthoptera > Acrididae > Schistocerca > Schistocerca serialis. Next base: position 717,001,986 of record NC_064639.1, on the reverse strand, counting down.
CATCCTTCTCATAAAGCAAATTTTAATCTCTCTGTGACAACGCTTTGCTGCAAAGATTCATTGAAAATGTGACAGAGGACCTGACGTATATAAGCACTAAAGTGCTTTACAATTTCAGATGAAATGTTTTCAGTAGCTGTGGAATCTTTTATTTTACGGCCTTGTTTGTATTTTTAATTTCACTGGTAGTGACTGGATCTATACAAATTGCGTCATACAACTTGTGGTCACCATGTTGTAATAAATTAATGGCCATATGTAATGAGCCCTGGTGGCCTACATGTTCCATTGCAGTTAAGAAGTGATTTTTAAATATGTTAGAAATAGTTACAGGATTATATATCACATTGTCATTATAGGTTATTTTCTACATTATTTTCATTCTTATTGTTCTTGGCACACTTTCTCTTTATGACATTCCAAATTTATTTTATATTGTTCCTAAAGTTATCAACTTCAGATTTAATATACAAGTTTCTGGATTTATTTGTTACCCTTTTTAAAACTTTACATAAAAATCTATTATGTGATTTTTCAAGAGAGTCATTTGATGCTCTTAATGAGGCATGCAATTCTCTGTTAGTCGTGAAAGAAATTTTAATTCCTTTGGTAATCTATGGTCTTCTGGAAGAAACTATAATGTTCTTCCTCAGAACTCTTTTTGAAGAAGCCATTTCAAATAGAGAAATGAATTCAGTTAAGAAAATATTAAATTTGTTACTCACATTATTTATTCTTTACACAGAAACCCAATCAATCTTCGACAAATTGTGATTAATGGCTGAAAGAGTTTTAGTGTTTATACCCAAAGGACTGATATATGTGTGAAAATTTGTTACACACATTGATGTTGGTGACCTTAAGCAGTTGCCCATCATGATCAGAAAGACCTCTATAACTTTGTTTATACTTGCACTGTTTATTCTATTCTTATCAACAGAATACTGTCTGTAAGATTTTTGCAATCTTCTGTAGGAAGTTAACCATAGCAGCCAAATTGTAAGACTTCATTAAATACTCGAAGTCAGTCTTGCAGAAGTTAACATTTAAGTCCTCTGTAACTACTATACTTGTCGTTTTGGAAAAAAAGTTAAGCCAAAAGAGATTCTCATTTTTCATGAAGATAGAAAACGTCTGAGCTGGAGCACTGTAAATTGAAAGCACTGTGACAATATGTCTTTTGCAGTAATTTCCGTTCCATAGACTTCAAAATGTTGATCTGTACAATATTTGTTTATATCTAGCGGTTTGTTAATATTTGTGTTATCTATATAAATTACAGCACCATCCTACTTGATCTGCAGAAGTAGGTACTGTTATATGGTGTTCAGTAAGACATAAAACATGTCTACAATATACAAGATTCGTATCACCTAGATTTACAGATAAAAATATATAATTTATTTTTGAGACCGCCGATATTTTGGTGAAAAATAGCAGGAATGTTTGAGCTATCTTCACTGTCCTGACGTTCCTCCTTTTCTACATACGTGCCGTATCTCACTGTCTCACTTCGAGCTGGGTTGTTTCTGTTGTGGCCTACGTCGCAGCTGGAGGTTTGTTGACGTCACGACGTTCCGGTGGTCGTGAACGTGCCAGCCATATAAAATCACTGCTTCCATTTGAAACTCATCTTTATCTCGTTGATACTCGTAGTGCAGTTTTTTTTACTCAGAGTACATCATGGTTAGGCAGAGATTCCGGAATCAGATACTGTCTTGTGTGGTGTACCCAGGAGCAAATATAGACTCGGATCACAATTTAGTAACGAGAAGAGTAGACTGAAGTTTAAGACACTGGTCAGGAAAATTCAATGCACAACGAAATGTGATATGGAAATACTAAAGAATGGAGAGATAGCCTTGAAGTTCTCGGAGGTTATGGATATTGCAATCATGAATAGCTAAATAGGTAGATCAGTTGAAGACGAATGGACAACTCTTAAGGTAACTGTGAAGAAAGCGTGGGTTACAGAAGAGATACTTCAGTTGATCGACGAAAGAGCTAAGTACAAAAATGTTGAGGGAAATTCAGGAACACAGAAATACATGTCACTTAGGAATGAAATAAATGGTAAGTGCAGGGTAGTTAAGGCTAAATGCTGCATGAAAAATGTGAAGAAATAAAATAACAAGTGATTGCCGGAAGGACTAACTCAGCATACAGAAAAGTCAAAACAGAAGAATTACACTGTTAAATACAGAGGGGAGAGCGGTAGATGGAAGGATTACAATGTTAGAAGAAGAAACAGGAAACGATAGAGAAGAGGTGGTGGATCCAGTATTAGAACAAGAATGTAAAAGAGCTTTGGAAGACTTAAGATCAAATAAGGCAGAAGGGAACATTCCATCGGAATTCCTAAAATCAGTTGGGGAAGTAGCAGTAAAACGTCTATTCACACTGTAGTGTACAGTGGATGAGACGGGTGCTATAAACTATCAGACTTTCAGGAAAACATAATACACACCATTATCAAGACAGCAAGAGCCGACAAGTGCGACTAATATCCAACAATGAGCTTAACAGCTCATGTCTCGAAGTTGCTGTAAAGAAAACTGAGGCTCTGTTGCATGACGATCAGTTTGGTTTTACGAATGGTAAAGGCACCAGAGAGGCAATTTTATCGTTCCAGTTGATACTGGAAGCAAAACTGGAGACAAATAAAATTACGTTCATAGTACAGTGTAATATGGTGCAAGAAGTTCGAAATTCCGAGAAGAATAGGGGTAAGCTATAGAGAAAGACAGGTAATACACAATATGTGAAAGACCCACGAGGAAGCAGTAAGAATGGAAGAACAAGGACCAAGTGTTTGGATTAAACAGGGAGTGAGACAGGGACGTAGTGTTTCGCCCCTACTAGTCAATCCATACATCGAAGAAGTAATGGCGAAAATAAAAGGAAGTTTGAAGACTGGGGTTAAAATTGAAGGTGAAAGGATATCAACGATAAGATCCAGTGCTGACATTGTCATCCTCAGAGGATCTGCTGAATGGAATGAACGATCTAATGAGTACAGAATATGGGTTGAGAGTCCATCGGATAAACACGAAACACGAAACGCGAAAGAATTAGCAGAAATGAGAACAGTGAAAAACGTAACATCAAGATTGGCGATCACGAAGTAGATGAAGTTAAAGAACTGATATTCCTGGCCAAGAGAAGTCTACTACTATCAAATATATGTCTTAATTTGAGGAAGAAGTTTCTGGGAATGTACGTTTGAAGCGCAGCATTGTATGGCATTGAAACATGGACTGAGGGACACGGGAACAGAAGAGAATCGACATATTTGAGATATGGTGTTACAGAAGAATGTTGAAAATTAAGTAGACTGATAAGGTATGGGATGGGGAGGTTGTCTGCAGAATGGACAAGTAAAGGAATATATGCAAAATACTAACTAGAAGAAGGGACAGGATGATAGGACATATGTTAAAACATCAGGTATTATCTTCCATGGCACTAGAGAGAGCTGTAGAGGGTAAAAACAGTATAGGAAGACAGAGGCCGGAATACACCCAGCAGATAATTGAGCTCGTAGGTTGCAAGAGCTACTCTGAAATGAAAAGATTGGCACAGGAGAGAAATGGGTGGCGGTTCGCATCAAATCAGAAGATCAATGACTTAAAAAAAAGAATTGTTTCATTTGTTCCTCCCAACTGTTCTCGTAACAAGCTTGGCCCACAGTATTCACATCCAGGTTAAGTCCATATTATTGCGTCCTCTTGCTGCGGATCTCTTTATTTTCACGTTTCAGAACAAATTACTTCCTTTTATCTGAACATAAGATGACATTAGTGTCTTCACAATAACAGAAGAATCCTGGTGAGCATCCCTTCTTACACTGGCGTTCCCGAAGTCCAATTAAAAGCCTTTGTTGTGTCACCTGTTATTGATGTGTTTGCATTTCTTCAGCAAGACGATCTGTTATGTCAATACATTGTGTAACGGTTTTCTTCAAAAGTGCATATCCAATTATTTATCTTCAAACAAGACATTGACCATTATTTTGTAGTTAGTCTGCATCCCACATCACATCTACAGTTCTAAATTAATACTTATCTTGTTTGTTCATAGGTGGCCTCCTTATCTTAGATGGAGTATGTTGCTCGTCCCATGTCATTCTCGTAGGAAGAAACATTAAATAGTCAAAGTATTGTTTTCAGGTAACTTCCGACAGTTATTCCAATAAATAAAGTTTCTGAACTTTGAAATAGATATACTCTTCAGTATTTCCACTTTGAGCACTAATACTATATAGTATAATACTTCTGCCTGCAGCAGTACTACAAAATTGTATCAAGTTCCTTTGTAACAATTCTTCCACCAAACGGATCCATTGCATTGTTCAAGGCTTCTGAACATTAAACTTTACAATTCATCATTAAGAGTGGGGGCTCAGCTCATGTTTTTTGCGTCTTTGGGTCATACACTGGTGCGCGTGGAATGTGGGGAAAAATGGAGGAACAGTTAGTGTTTGCGAGCCATCACACAACCTATCGAAAGTTGCGTGCTGCGGTGTTCAGTGTAGCGTCTTGTACTGTTATAGCGTGCATGCGCATAAAGAGGGCGGTGTTTTTCAGTCATCATTTAAACACAGCAGGGTCTACAACAATGGCCGCACAAGCTTAGACACTACGACTAAGAAGTTTTATAACATCGACCCCGCCTTGTTTTTTATGCGCATGTGCTGACAGATTTTTCACCTGTAATAATATTGTAATTTTTCTTGCATCCACAGTCCGACACCAGTCACAAGGTAGCGTATGAGGTCAGATGCGTGACACGGATTTGTTGTGTTCCATTAAGAGTACTCCTCTCATCAGCAGTGAAGCTTAAAGATGGAAGGAAGATATGGTGCTATACAAGGAAAATTATCTCATAGGCGATTTTATAGAAAGTGAAGAGGAAGTGGACGAAGATAAGATGGGGGCTTTGATACCGCCAGAAGAATTTGATAGGGCAATGAAAAACCTAAGCCGAAACATGGCCCCTGGCGTTGACGACAGTCCCTCACATCTGCTGATATCCGTGCGAGAGACAGCCACGACAAAACTATTGAAACAAATATGATAATAATATTATCATTCCAATTCAAAAGAAAGCAGGTGCTGACAGGTGTGAATATTACCACACTATCAGTTTAATAAGTCGTGGTTGTAAACTACTGGTTCGAATTATTTACAGAAGAAGGGAAAAACTGGTAGAAGCTGATATCGAGGAAGATCAGTTTAGATACCGGAGAAATGTTGGAACACAGGAGGCAATACTGTCATACAGCTTCTCTTAGGAAACAGGTTAAAGAAAGGAAAACCTACGTTTATAGTATTTGTAAATGTGCGGAAAACTTCTGACAGTGTCGACCAGAATATACTCTTTAAATTTCTGAAAGTAGGAGGGGTAACATACAGGGAGCGAAAGCTTATTACAACAAACCAGGTGGCAGTTATAAAGAGTCGAAGCGCATGAAAGGGAGGAGTGGTTGAGAAGGGAATGATGCAGAGTTGTAGTCTACCACCTTTGTTATTCATTCGGTACATTGACGAAGCTGTGAAGGAATACAGAGAGAAGAATCGACAGGGAATTAAAGTCCAGGGAGAGGAAACAAAAGCTCTGAGGTTTGACGAGTACATTGTAATCCTGTCAGAGACAGCAATGGACTTTGAAGAGCAATCGAACGGAGTGGACGTGTCTTGAAACAACGATATAATATGCACATTAACAATAGCAAAACAAGGGTAATGGAATGTAGTCGAATGAAGTCAGACTGTGCTGAGGGAATTAGATTATAAAGAAGAAGATAAGTTTTGTTATTTGGGGAGCAAAATAAGTGGTGCTGGTCGAAGCAGTTAGGATATGAGATATGGACAGGCAATGGCAAGAAAAGCGTCTCTAAAGAAGAGAAAATTGTTGACACTGAAAATAAATTTAAGTGTGTGGACCTATTTTCTGAAGGTATTTGTCTGGAGTGTAGCCTTGTATGGACGTTAATCGTGGGAGATAAGCAGTTTAGGCAAGAAGAGAATAGAAAATTTCGGTATGTGGCGCTACAGAAGAATGCTGAAGATTAGATACGTAGATAGATCGTATAGCTATTAGGAGACACCGAACACAATGAGCAAAGAAGTTCGTGATATAACCTGGGTAAAAAAATGGATAGATTGATAGGACACATTCTGAGACATCAAAGGAATCGTTGGTTTATTATTGGACGGAACCGCGGGAGTGTAAAAATAGCAGAGGGAGACCAAAAGACTATTACAGCAAGTAAGATCAAATGGCCCTAGGTTGTAATTGTTATTCGGAGATGAAGAGGCTTTCACAGGATGGACTAGCGTGGCGAGGTGCATCAAACTAGTCTTCGGACTGAAGACCACAAGGTCGCGGTACAGAGACTGTCTCGCTGTGATCCGCGGGTAGAGACAGACACCCGGAGTATGGGGAGTGTGCTGAACCTAACACACGTCCTCTGAAGACATCATAGAGTAAATATCTCTGGAGTGAGCGTTGGGTTCTGCGCATGTTGTCAACATTAAACCAGGATTGTCACGTGTTTTCGGGACTTCGTTGTGCGTGTGTGGTTTCCGCAAAGTTTGAAGTTTATAATATCAAGAGTTTTTGTTGTATTTCACCGTTTGTTGATAGCGTAATAGCGATGGTGAATTACTGTTGTTGCTACGGATGCAAAGAAAAATATGTGAAAGGAAGGATAGTAACTTTTCATGGGTACTTATCAGGTAGCTCTAATTATAGTTATCACATTAGTAAGAGACAGTGTATACGTTAAAAATTTCGAAACGCATTATAATTAAGGCTTGATTCTGTAGACCTATTTTTCTACGATTTTATGACTATATAATAGATATTACGGCTCGTACAAAAGCTTACAAACAATCGCTTCCTCTCGTAAATTTGCTAGTGGAACAGGAAAGGGAATGGTTAGTTGTTTCAGCAAATACTATCCTCCATGCATTTATCAGTGACTTGTCGATTATGTATATAGATTACTCAGTCTACTATTTATTTAATAACCTGGGAGCAAGTTCGTAAAATGCGTTAAATAAATGCTTGAAAGTGACACAAGTAAGAAAAATTGTGCTTTAGGTCGCAAAAACGAGAAAATAAATAAGCAGAAATAGCAGAAAAAAGGACGAATTAGCAGGGATATAATCGCTAATGTGTGGCAAGTTCGGCGTTTTTCGGACACTTGCAAAGGTACTAGCGTACTGCCAAGTCGTTTTGCAAGACTATCACTGCAAAAATGTACGTCAGGCTCTGTAATACTATAAGGTGCCGTATCATACCGAAAACTACCAAAACTCGAGTCCATCTGAACTGTAACACCTATCGCAAAGAACCTGAATGCAATATCACTTGCCCTTAAAATTTACGTAGCTGGTTTATTCCCGGTATCAAATGGGTACTGTTAAAATGTCTGCGCAACATATATAAATAATCCACGACATGTACGAAAAGAATCCGTCTGTACTAGGGATGTAGTGACATTCTAAATATACAGGGTGCTATACGGACAAACACACGACGTCCCGAGAACACGTGACCAGGCCGGCAATGTTGTAACACAAAATCTGTTCTGCGCATGTGAATGCTCACTCCAGAGATATTTACTCTATGGAAGACATGGCCAGGTCACTGCTTTGCCCCGTCACGCAAAGGCAGCAGAGCGGAGTCGAACTGTCTGCACTCTGGCGGACATAGAAGCGCAGCGTCAAGTCACAGGCTGGCGGCCGGGCCGCAGCTATGGTGGTCTACGTAGAAGTCGATCACGTTGCCTGCCGTAGTCACGCAGTTCATTGCAGGAAAAATCTGATCGCGAGGACGCGAGCCATGGGCCCCAGTTTAGGAACCAGTAGCAGTGGGCTGAAGTAGCAGAGTTCGTCTCTGCAGTGTGGGCAGCTGTTCGACAGCTATTCAGGTCGATGCATGAAACGTGGACACAGGTAGGCACCTTGAAGTCGGCAAGCAGGTGATTCTCCGGCTGGAGGGCATAAGTTCGACTTATGGTGGCATAAGGCCTGTGTGCAGCCAGAAGTTAAGCAGCTATTGAAGGTGGCGTCTAACAGCAGCCGCTAGATGACCTATATCTGATCGGCGATTGTCGTGGGGCACCTCTCGAAACTGACTACAGGCTGCGAGAGACAATGGGTAGCCGAAATTGGCAGTATTTATGGCGGTTCGACCCACCACTCTTTTGCCTCGTCACCTAGACCAAGAAAGGGGCCGAGTACCGGGGCTGGTCGTGTGGTAATGAAGATCGTCGGTGCTTCAGTCTCCCTCCGTACTGTGCTTCTGCTGTCTCAGCGCGGTTGCAGCCCAGGCAGCGGTCGTTGAAGCTAGATATATGGCGATGTGTCCCACTGTCAGGCCCGAGCAGTGCTTCCTACTGTGTCAGCAGGCCATACTTGTAGCTTCTTGCAAAATACACCCTTTCAGCTTCCGTCCAAAATAACCCTTTCAACTTGCGTCCGCTTTACCCCTACAAGGCTTCCTGCATCAGTCTGTAGTGACATTTCCCGCAAACCCAGCAACGCGTTTTTAACCACATAGTAAAGACGCCGTGTTGCAACACTGCAAGGTATTGTGTTCTTTATTAGGCACTTTTCCTCGTCGACGCACACCAGGATGTCGTCATTTCATACTCCATCAATACATCTGATCTGCAACAGTCACGAGGAACACTACATTTCAAAGGTTTCTCATTCTTTTTCCTGTCTTCCTCATCGCCCACACTTCATACTCGTTCTGTTCCATCTGCCTCCCCCCCCCCCCCCCCGGTTTGTTTATCTATAACTCAAGCTCCTGGTAATTTGTGATTTCACGTGTGCATTGACGCCATCATGTTCGGTCACATTGATCCCATGCCCACAATTCCTTCCTGTCCTTAGTTTGATTCCACCTTGCATACTGGATACTTCGTTTTGAATTTACAGTGACTGATGCACTGCAATAACTGTGACATTCCCTATTATTCCACAGGAGCTCTGTTCAAATGCTCGTTCAGCCTTTAATATTTAATTTTTCTGTGTTTGCTCTTTTTCTATTATTAAAGCAATTAATATTAAAATTTCCTACTTGTTCATTGCCTAATCACGTATTACTGTCTTTTTCTATGTTTTTAAGGCTTCGACACTGATGCAACTTAAAATAATATACCTTGTCTTTCAGCAGTTACATTTTCTATTATTGTACATCAGTAACAGATTCCCAAAGGACCTACGAAACAGGAAGCACAGAACATGGTATATCGAACATTTCTTAACATTTTGCTTTTCTTATTTTCTCTTCTCTACGGCTCGAGGGACAAATATTCCAAATTATTGTTATCCAAATAATATTTATTGTGATTAGATTACGCAGAGTCTCTCTTGCTGGCTGATGTGAGACGAGCAATCAAACTCTCTACCTCGCTACGTCAAATATCTGCGGTATAGTTGGGTTAGCAGCTACCAGTGTCTTACGCTTCCTCAGGGGAAACTGATTTTATAACACAATTCAATCCAGCTCCTCGTTCGATGTTAGTAGGGGTGGTTATGCAGGGAGTACCTTTCGCTGCGTCGTGTTCTTCGATTACCCTCAGACTACTTTTTCGCTCATTGCTGTAGTGCATTTTTAAACTGTTATTTACGTGTTTATCTGACTGTTTAAGCTAATTGGCTCTCTAGTCTCAACAGCCTGGATTTTCTCATGACATTTTAATTTCTCGCACGTTTTAGTTTTACTGATTCTGAGTGTTGTGTTCTGTATCGAACACACACACAAGTGAACAAACTAAACAGTCAATTAAATGAACAATCAAACTTTCTAACACTACTGATGCAAGAAATACGCTTATCATTAGCTCTCTTCTGCTGCGGCTATGTGAACAAACGTGGAGGTAAGTACGCAGTTAAACGACTTGCTGTTCAACTACACAAGAGACTGTCGTACATATTGACCTGGGTTGTAGTACTGACCTACGTTGAAGTGCAAGTTTGCGGATAACGAACTCTGAACGTTTACTGCAGCTACGACGACTACGTGTCCGTCCCTGGCACTCAATACGCTGTACATTTAAGCGTGAACCAGGCTCGACTGAGGTACGATAAGACGACTCTGTCCTCTGGAGATGGAAGCGGAACTTCGACGCTTGTTTGCACTCGAAACGGGAACTGTAGACACAACTCACAGGTAGAACAGAAGTGGTCGCTCTTGTTGTCGACGTCGATCGCCGTCTCCAATGGACTGTTCAACTGTCCGTTTGTTTGTAGGCACAGCACGCAGTGTTTCTCCAACCGTTGATGTGTTCTGCAGTTTGTGAACTCGACTGTGTGGTGTCTTGACTTTCGGACATTGTCCTCTGGTCAGGCTCGCTCGTCTTGCCCCATGATGCGGTATTTGAAGAAATAAATGACGCCTTCTATAAGGTGGCTGGAATCACTTTTACATGCTTTGGGGGAGTATTCCTCACTTCGAAAACATAGAAAAACGTCAGAGAAACATATGCCCTAAATTACCCCATTTTGGTGTATAATGCTTGTTTAAGATCAATGCAGTCAAGATAAATTTTAACAATCGAAGTTTCAATCAATAATTAAAACTGATTTTCCGCTAATATCGGTATAAAACTGTCTCCTGAACCATCTATTGTATCCTGTATAGCAATATGTTGCCATGTCGACGCGTTTATTTCTGACGCAGAGAAAATTTGAAAGATCAATTTATTTGGAGGGCTTCACGTGTGTGGTATAAGCGCGTATTCAGTTTCAGGACCGTAGCCCCGTCATCAGGTGTGTCTGAAATCTAAAGTAAAACAATAGTTGTAGCCTACTCTTTTGAACAATAAAAATATTTAAAAGGTTAAAATTTATAAGTTAAAAATTAGGTGGACCGTCATAACAGCATCCCAAGTTATAACTGGAACCAACTTTCAAGCGAGCCCTAGAAAAATGCCTCTTGTCGCAAAACTGACACAGGTAATGCATGCAGTCATCTGTTGTGTAAGACTTCGCTCAATAGAAGCATTTTACAGCAGTGGCGGATTTGTTTACCATGAACATTGTAACCTCCCCACAAAAATTTAAAGGATATTATTTAATAGAAATGAGAGCCTAGCGTAACCTCCCTAACAATTAAATTTAATGACAATAAAAATGAGAATCGCAATCTGACTCAAAGTATAAGCTGTCACGAAAATGATGAAAAACAATTCAATTAAACCGAAATACCGGTCTTTGGCCCTGTGCAAAAATCAGAATTAATTTCTTACCTCAGTATAACTGCATGTCAGGTTTCTGCTCTTATTGTTGGCCACGGCTTGGAGGAAATGCATTGCAAATAATATTTTTTTTTTTTTTGAAATTTAACTGAAACTTTTCTTTAAAGGAAATGGAAGGAGATCGTTGGTTCAATTAAAAGGTTTTTTTGTAAAAATTACTTTGAAATCAAAATTATTATTGGGGCACTTGTTGAAAATTTATTACAATAAATAAACTTTACATTATCTGATGGTTACCTACATTAACAATATACCTCATTCAGCATCTTGACCAGAATGCCATGTCGACGCTCGCCGACTCCTCACACACAACTGCACTCGACTGCTACTACCGACATACTGGGCGCAACTGAACTGAGCTACTGCTATCGACAGACTGTACTGCATGACGACTACTAGCGTACTGCTCGTAACACTCGCGCGGTCAAGCGCAGACTAACTACGATAAATGGCTCTCTGGTCAAATATTTTATCATGCTTCACCATCGCTGCTACGTTACATACGTGTTTCATAACCCTCCACTGGGGGGGGCAAAAATTTGGCAGCGATGGTGAGTCATTTGCACTTGCCAAGCGCGGCAAAATTTTTTCTCTAATTAATGAACTTTTACAATTTACAGAATATTTAAATACATGAATTAAATGTTGGGCATATGCACCGAGTAAAAAACATTTCAGACAAAGACAAGATATGAGTACAAAACATAGTAGCAAATCAGAAAACTGTATGTACAAATTATTTGACAGATAACAAAGTGCACACGCACTGAAAAAATTCTTTAGCATTTTCAGAACAAATAAACAGAATGGCAGAAAATCATGTTGACAAGTGACATGAGTGTACTCGCACTGGAGTTGAGAACATATCAGCAAATGACGAAATGTATATACAATGAGTAACAAATGACATAAGTGCATAATGAACATATCAGGAAATCATAAAAGGTATACAGAACGAGTACAAATCATATTGAAAAATGAGAAAAGTGCACAGGCACTGAAGTTCAGTAGAAAACATATTAACACATAATATAAGTGCACATGCACTGTAGTTCAGAACATATCATAAAAATAAAAATGTATATACAATATAAAAGACAAGAGTGCCCATATACTGTACTTCAGAACAAATCGAAAAAATGTCTTTAGCATTTTCACAACAAATAAACATAATGACAAAAAATCATGTCGACAAGTGACATAAGTGTACTCGCACTGGAGTTCAGCGAATCGAAAAAAATGTATAGCCCATGAACATAAATGATGTTAGCAAAAAAAAATGATTTTCACTATGTGACAAGAATTAGGATAGGAAAGGGAAGGATTGCATCATGGTTGTAGCACTTTAGATTGCACACAGCTGTTCTGAAAGTCCATATCTTTCCACAGAAGTACAACACCAAGTGACACAATTTGAAGTTCTTTTCCCATCAGAATTTATCAGCGTAGCCAAGACACTGAACTGTCGTAGTAATGTTCCATGTTTTCATTTTGGCAGTACATTAGGTACACCAAACAGTGGGACCATAATAACGTCTTCATCGCTCACAGTGGTGGACAGTATGTCGTGTCAACACCACGCTCTTACAAGGCACACCAACGTAGAATTAGTGCAAAACCAAAGATAGTGCTCCATGATCACTAGGATAGACAGGACAAATGGACATTGCAGTAATTCAGGGTAGTTAGCTCATAAGGTGAAGGACATTAAGTCACATACCATTCTTCATTAGTAGTTTGCGGCATTCATAGCCCAGTTGTTGAACATTTCTGTACCATGTATGTAGTATTACATGTATGTTCATTAATTGTTTTACATAGAATCAGTAACCTTCTTTTCCTAGTTACAAAGCATTATGAAATAATCGCATTCTTTTCCAGTTACAAAGTATAGCATAGTTAATTAATCATTTGTCATTCCAATAGTAATCTCATTCTTGTCCAGTTACAAAGCATAATTAATCACTTGTCATTTCAATATAGTAAGAATCATTAGCTTTTTTTCTAATTACAAAGCATTATCAAACAATCACATTCTTTTCCAGTTACAAAGTATAACATAGTTAATTAATCATTTGTCATTCCAATATAGTATTAATCATTAGCCTTCTCCTAATTACAAAGCATTATGAAACAGTCACATTCTTTTCCAGTTACAAAGTATAGCATAGTTAATTAATCATTTTCCAAGTGACATATTATTCATTGCTGATCAGCATTACTCAGAACTCTCTTAAACTGATATCATTATTTGGGTCTGTTAATAATTTTTTTGTTAGCAATGCATTGCGTCGAGTAATTATAGGGGAAAGCAAGAGAGAAGAATTTGCTTCTGGGTTGTTGGTATAAATGAAAATGTGTAACGTCATCCGTTATAAGTCAGCTGTGACAAGATTATGAAACAAGTAGAGTATATGTAACCACATTCATAGATTTAATGAACAAATGCTTATAGCACATTAATCTCATAAATAATTTCTCCTGCAAAATATATAAAAATGGATTATTAAGCTGAAAAGAGAAATGCATTTTATGCTGAAAAGTAGTTAACTTCGAATTAACAGGTAGTGAAATGTGTATAAAAAATGTGTTCCATAGCTGTCCTTTCCAAAGCCTTCAGTCATTATACTGTGCAATATAACACCTGCTGTCAAAACGAACTGCAACAAATACTTAAATAACTACATAGCCTAAATATAACTTCAACATTATCCTCATCTGCAAAGAAAAAAACTTCATTATACATCTCATCATAACACCATTATCATCATCACCTGTAAAGAAAAACTTCATTATTCATAACAGCATATTCTTCATCATTATTCATCAGCATTCATTATCATCTGCAAAAAAATCACTTCATTACTCATTATACGACTATTCCTTATCTCTAGCGTATTTCATCACTAAAACTAAGATGTGTAGTTCTGTCTGACAGCCTGCATCAATCGCCTTGTATTCTGAAAGAAAAAATTAGTTAAGACTGCTATTCTACGATGAGTATAGTATATTCTTGTTAATGCTTGTTAATCCTGATCCATTTACTCTTCCTCATAAAGTTAATCCGATATGGACCTGCGTATAGAAGTTCAAATTTACTGCACTTATCTTTTAATTTACTGGATAAATAGTGTGTACGTACTAATATTTTCTGTCCAACGTGAAAGTCGCGGCGTGTACAAACCTGTTTTTGCTGTCTTCTCCGGCGCTCTGCGGCACGTTTGATGTTGTTCAGCGCAATGTCAATTATTTCGTGGTGTCTTAGTCGACGACAGGTAGGGAAGTTTACTAAATTCTTTAATTTTGTTTGGTGGTTCAACGTTTTTCAGTATAACAGACGGAGATAGCGTAGTGGATTCATTTGGAATGGAATTAATTACATCTTGGAATGAGAGTATGTGTATGTACGGACTAACTGCCGGTTCAATAATTCCTTGGTCAAGCATATCCTGCAATTCTTTTTTAACCTGTTCTCTGTGAATATATGGAATGGGATAATGTTTAGCTTTAAATGTATCGTGCTGTTTGACTTGAAATTCATACATAAAGCCGGACATAGTACCAGGAACATTGTCAAAAACTGGAGCTTGCTGTAAAAGAATTTCGTGTAATTGCGTTCGTTCGTTGTGTGTAGTTGCACTGCTCTCTTTAACCTTATCAGAAATCGTCTGTATTACGTCGTAGTCAGCTTCGTCTGGAGTATTATAGTTGTGTACGTTCGTATCCGTGAACAATGTGGGATTACAGTCCATGTTATGTGACGCGGAAATGACCTCTGTGCGATTAATTGTTTGCTCTTCCGAAGATAGTGAGTGCTGAAATTCGAAAGCAAGTTGTACATTTTCATCCTTTAACATTAAATAAGAATTCTGAAAATCAATGGCTGCGTCGTGTTGTACCAGAAAATTCGTACCTAAAATTACGTCAGTTGTCAATAAAGGAACAATCCAAAAATTTGAGTGGAAGGTATGACCTGCAATACAAAATGATAAATGCGTCTGTAATTTAACGTCTACTCCTTTACTCGGTACTGCTCCTTTCACTTTTGCTTTGCCTAATGGTAATGTCGGATACGTATTCTCTTTGTTGCACTCGTTGAGAGTCTCCTCATTTATTACTGATATAGGTGATCCGGAATCGATTACTGCTGAGAATTTCGATGAACCAATTTTAATTTCGATAACAGGATGTGAAATAGTTTTCTGAACAAATGGTCTTTCCTGCAAGAGAGTGTCTCTGATACCGTCAAAAGTAATTACATTTTCGTGAATAACATTCTGTGTGTCTAAAGTAGTACTTGTATTATTGGAAGATGCGACCTGTACAGTATCTAGTCAGATTCTATCTGATGTGTTACTATTTTCAGCTGGATGTTGTGGCATTTCTACTATTTGAACTGTTCTATTACTTCTTCCAGACGTATTACGTTCTGGATGGTACCTACTGTCGGGTTCATTCATGAGAATATGTTCTTGCGTATGATTTTGCTGTTGGTGAGACCGACTGTTATTAAACGTACGCTGATAATTGTGCTCATCGTTTTTACGTCTGTCGTGATGGTCATTCCTATACGGTGCATTGCGATAGGAATTGAAATACTGTGTTTTCTATACGTAGTTGTTTCCTTGTTGCCGTGCGTTACTATTTGTTGGCTCTGGGACTATACGTGCACGCGGTGAAACATTAAAGTTTGGTTGACCTTGTAGACTGCATTGTTGGTTAGGTATGCTAAGCGGCTGACTTTCATGCTGTTGTAGTGAAAAACGTCTATTGTTACCAAAAAATGCGTTTGCTGTTAATTTTACACATACTGATGATTACGATTTTTATCTGTTATTAATATTCTCGTGGTAGTTCTGGAGTGCCTAATGAAAAATGTCACATTCGGTAAAAGATTTGTCATATCGGGTTTTCATTACATACTCTTAATTCTAGATAGAGCAATAGTTAAAGAGCAGTTTTGATAGATATAAAGGATAGTAGAAGAGAAGGCAGCAGTGCAGAAAACTAAAGATGAAACAGCACTACTACAGCTCGGGGCCCTATGCTCGCTATGGCACATATTCATTAAAGCCTAATGAATCCCCTGAGGTCTATTACGCACTGCAAATCAATTTTAGCTTTTGCGTTGCAGGCAATGGCGGTAAAATTCCAAAACTAAATTGTTGTAACCATGTAAATTCAAGTTTCCTCATTACAGGCAATGCTAATGAAAATGCAATAGCAAATTGTCGCATCAGGTTCAAAGCTAGCTTCCGCATCACACGCAATAGCGGTGAAAGCATAAAAACAAATTGTCGTATACAGCTCAAAGCGTGTACCTGTGTTCTGTCATTATTAAATTCTTTACATTTTCTTGCGGATAAAAATTGCTCATAATCTAAGTTCTCGTCACTGAACTTCAGAACACGTTCGGTTTTGTGTGTGAATCTGTTCGTCTGTGTCATTTCGTACTTCAAGTTGCGTAGCTTTTCAGATTTTAAGTCGCGTAGCTTTTCGGATTTTAATTCGCGTAGTCTCTGTAAATTGTTCACATTATACACGCTGCGTGACTCTGACAAATGCTCGCAAAATGGCGGATTCTGTGACGTATTGGTGACTGAAATAGTTTTTAATTCTGTTACTTTAATATTTTCGCCAATTTGGTTGTTGTGTCGTTCACTTTTATTAACAATTTCCGTATTCAGAGTGTGTGAAACTTCCAGTGGCTCTAAATTAAACTCGTCGCGTATCTGTACTGCGTTTTTACGGCATTGTTCAGTGACTGCATTAATTTCGTGTATCTGTGTTGCGTTTGCTGAACATTGTTCAGTGACTGCATTAACTTCGTCTTTATGTAATTCTGTTGTGCTTACACGTGTACTATTTAATTCTTGTGCAACAGTGCCAACTTCTTCATTACTGTTATTAGCACAAGCCTTAGTATCCTCACGTAATTGTTCTTCACTGTCCTGACATTGCACGGTAACAGCTGTAATCTGCTCACTAACTTGTTTGTTCTGTTCTTTAAGGTCGTCTTGTTTTTCGCTTGTCAGTTTGAAACTTTCATTAATTGTTTCGCTAAGTTGTTTGTGAAAGTCGTCTTGTTTTTTACTAATTTCATTAAGTTGTTTACTCATTTGTAGCAAAAATGCCATAATTGGATTCGACACAAAATTATCATTTCTATTCTTCGTGTTGTTTAGTGGTGTACCTGGAATTGTCTCGCTTTCCGTAACCATTTGGTTATTCTGAGATTTACAAAAAGGTCTGCTTATCGAATGTATACTGTGCGTCGCTATTTCGGAATTAGATAGATCCGTCCTACTTTCAGTACACTGACCATTTTCATTCGAAATATTTGTCTGTACATTATTTGAATTTTCTAAATCGGGTGTGTTAAGCTCGGCAGCGCTCATTACTATAGACCGCTCCGCGTCATCAATTGTCGTCAAATTAACAGACGAGACAATTGAGTTCGTTTGTTCATCATTAAGGTAAAAGTCATCATTAGTGGTTGGAATGCACTGATTGTTAGTGAACGCAGGATTGTCATCATTACACTGCGTGTCACAATTACTATCGGTCACGCTGTTTAAGTCGGTAATTTCGTTCATAATACCTCGCGATACACTATTCACAGTCTTTCGCGGCATTTTT
Source organism: Schistocerca serialis cubense (assembly GCF_023864345.2). Lineage (NCBI taxonomy): Eukaryota > Metazoa > Arthropoda > Insecta > Orthoptera > Acrididae > Schistocerca > Schistocerca serialis. The sequence goes on along the minus strand of NC_064639.1, from coordinate 716,984,069 downwards.
GCAACAGTCACAAATATTCACAAAACAAATAAGCACATATGCAAAAAGCAATAAACACAAATATAACAGAGCAACGAATTGCCGTTGACCTGTAGAGAGAAAGTCACAAGATTAGTAAAAGCGTTGCGCCAAATCCTAATTACATCTAAGCAAATAAGAGCAGATATCTGACTGTTGTTCAAAAGATTCTCAACGAAATACGATCCTGGACTGGGTGTCGCCAAGTGTAACCTCCCCACAAAAGTTTTTAAATGACAATATTTAATAGAAATGGGAGCCAAACGTAACCTCCCTGCAATTAAATGTACTGACAAAGGCAATAAAAATGTGAAATTCGCAATCTGACTCTGGTGTAAGCTCCCACAAAAAAAATATAATACAAGATAATTCAGTGCTAATGAGACTTCAGTGACAATGTAAACTCAATTAAACCGAAATATCGGTCTTTGGCCCTGTGCAAAAATCGGAATTAATTTCTTACCTCAGTATAACTGCATGTCAGGTTTCTGCTCTTATTGTTGGCCACGGCTTGGAGGAAATGCATTGCAAATAATATATTTTTTTTTTTTGAAATTTAACTGAAACTTTTCTTTAAAGGAAATGGAAGGAGATCGTTGGTTCAATTAAAAGGTTCTTTTGTAAAAATTACTTTGAAATCAAAATTATTATTGGGGCACTTGTTGAAAATTAATTACAATAAATAAACTTTACATTATCTGATGGTTACCTACATTAACAATATACCTCATTCAGCATCTTGACCAGAGTGCCATGTCGACGCTCGCCGACTCCTCACACACAACTGCACTCGACTGCTACTACCGACATACTGGGCGCAACTGAACTGAGCTACTGCTATCGACAGACTGTACTGCATGACGACTACTAGCGTACTGCTCGTAACACTCGCGCGGTCAAGCGCAGACTAACTACGATAAATGGCTCTCTGGTCAAATATTTTATCATGCTTCACCATCGCTGCTACGTTACATACGTGTTTCAACATGTTGCCGAACAATTATGGATGTCCCACAAATTAAAATTTGTTCTAATTAGGGTGCTGTTGAGCCATGAAAAATTATTACTTTTTCGTGCAAACAAAGGTGATTATTATGGAAGGCCACACTAATGGTAAACGACGCGAGGCTGTATGATGCTGTTTTAAGTCGCATAGGTGAGACATAATCCACCGCAGTCCAAGCGACAGATTGCTTCTACGTCTGGTCACAGAGAACGAATTCTGCACGCCCTCCAAAGAAGATCCAGGTATTAGCACACGATGTGTCATAATACCTTGTCATACATCTCATGGTACCAGATGGTGGGTAATTTACGAGCAAATCAAGTATTTGTATAACTTTCAATATTGTGCTGGGTCTCTCGCTTGTCAGTAACGGACCAACAGAGAACCTTTGCCAATGTTCCAGAAACTGCGAGCCCACTTTTAGTATCTTCATTCTTCTCACACGAGTCAACATTTGCATGCGATGAAACAGCAAATTTTGACAAACGATTCTCGTGGGTGGTTGAAAGACTTCCGCATAAAATTCAAGCTAGACGCCGTAAGTTTACGATTAATGCATGGGCTAGAATTGTAGGTATCTGTGTGGTAAGCCCGTATGTTCCAGCGCGTCTTACAGATAATATCTTCAGGGCGAGCCCCTAGATAGTAAGAGGAAGCGTGTTGTTTATGGATATGGCACTGCAGCATTTGTCAATTATGTTATTGAAAATACAGTACACAATGCGTGTCATCACAAGAATCATAGAATCATAGAGGAAAAACGGAGACCGGGTCGCAGAAGGGCTTTACGGTTCTAGAATCTCCTAGAATGGGTCGGCATCTAAAATATTGTCACACTGATAGAACAGCTGAGAAGAGAGAAGAGTAGACCATGAAGTTTGCGAACGTTTTGTAAGAAGAGAGCACTCAGGGCTGAAACGCTCCACACAGTCACTGCCAAGATGAAATTGCGCTACCGTTGCTGGAGCGAAGAGGAAGAAGGCTGAGGAAGCGGGTCAAGTGCTGGTGAACACATTCCCTAGACACGTCATGGACGTTTTAGGCGAAATTCGACTTCCGTCTCAAGAAATTCATAGTTCTTATACTAGAGCTGTACATACCATAAAAACGATGACTTTATTTCTGCAATGAAGAAAGATTCTTACGATCTTCATGTATTGACACGTACATGATTCGTACTGTTGCTGTCACTTAACTGTTATGCACCTCATATGTATACACTACTGGCCATTAAAATTGCTACACCACGAGGATGACGTGCTACAGACGCGAAATTTAACCGACAGGAAGAAGATGCTATGATATGCAAATGATAAGCTTTTCAGAACATTCACACAAGGTCGGCGCCGTTGGTGACACCTACAACGTGCTGACATGAGGAAAGTTTCAAAGCTATTTCTCATATACAAACAGCAGTTGACCGGCGTTGCCTGGTGAAACGTTGTTGTGATGTCTCGTGTAAGGAGGAGAAATACGCACCATCACGTTTCCGACTTTGATAAAGGTCGGATTGTAGCCTATAGCGATTGCGGTTTATCGTATAGCGACATTGCTGCTCGCGTTGGTCGAGATCCAATGACTGTTAACAGAATATGGAATCGGTGGGTTCAGGAGGGTAATACGGAACGCCGTGCTGGATCCCAACGGCCTCGTATCACTAGCAGTGGAGATGACAGGCATCTTATCCGCACGCCTGTAACGGATCGTGCAGCCACGTCTCGATCCCTGAGTCAACAGATGGGGACGTTTGCAAGACAACAACCATCTGCACCAACAGTTCGACGACGTTTGCAGCAACATGGGCTATCAGCTCGGAGACCGTGTCTGCGGTTACCCTTGATGCTGCATCACAGACAGGGTGTTTGGCGACATCGCGGTGAACGCACATTAGAGGCGTGTATTCGTCATCGCCGTACTGGCGTATCACCCGGCGTGATGGTATGGGGTGCCATTGGTTACACGTCTCGGTCACCTCTTGTTCGCACTGACGGCACTTGATCACTGGACGCTACATTTCAGTTGTGTCACGACCCGTGGCTCTACTCTTCATTCGATCCCTGCGAAACCATACATTTCAGCAGGATAATGCACGACCGCATGTTGCAGGTCCTGTACGGGCATTTCTGGATACAGGAAAAGTTCTAGTGCTGCCCTGGCCAGCACATTCTCCATATCTCTCACCAATTGGAAACGTGTGGTCAATGGTGGCCGAGTAACTGGCTCGTCACAATACGCCAGTCACTACTCTTGATGAACTGTGGTATCGTGTTGAAGCTGCATGGGCAACTGTACCTGTACACCCAATCCAAGCTCTGTTTGACTCAATGCCCAGGTGTATCAAGGCCGTTATTATGGCTGAGGTGGTTGTTCTGGATACTGATTTCTCAGGATCTATACACCCAAATTGCGTGAAAATGTAATCACATATCAGTTCTTAGTATAATATATTTGTCCAATGAATAACGGTTTATCATCTGCATTTCTTCTTGGTGTAGCAATTTTAATGGCCAGTAATATATATATATATATATATGTGTGTGTGTGTGTGTGTGTGTGTGTGTGTGTGTGTGTGTATGTGTGTTTGTGGCATGTGTATGTGGGTGGGTGGGTGGTCAAGTGCGATACAGAGAGCGATCTGAGAGTTTGAGAGGAGTGAGGAAGTGGATAGCTCTGCCTGTGCAGCCTTGTTTGCCAAACTGAAAATTGGACGTTCAACAGTAGCTCTACTGTAATACTCACGAGACATTGATTTTCTGAAAGACCTGTGCACTAATGTTATTGAATCAAGAAAAGTACTGTAGTACATGAACAGGAGTAAGTGAACAGGATACAACACTCAAAATTGTTGGATGTACATATGGATGAAAATCTGAACTTTTATAAACATGTCATTGAGCTTCAGCATCTGCTGCTGTTGGTATGATTGTTAAGTTTGCTAACAAACCAATAAATTAACTTATTTTACATGTATTAAGATATTATTGCCTTATTATTGAATTATATGGACCTGTGATAGCCCTTCCCGTAGGAAGACAGTAAGGATTGTACAAAAGCGTGCGGTGAGAAAAATGCAGCCAGTCACCTTACGAACTCTTCTTCAAGGAGCTAGGCATTACATCTGCGAGTTCAAAATATGTTCACTAATGATATTCGCCATAAATGATGTAAGGTGGCCTGGTCTCCTGACCTTCATTTCTTACATATTCCGTCCTCACAATCGTATTCTGCACTTCAAGACGCTTCATTCAAACCCAAACTCGATAAGGTAGAGTCAATTTTACATGAATTCATGTAAGCGATATGCAAATCTGATAAGTAACTCACAAGTGTGCACCGAGGTTGTAAAAGTCGAGGCTGGTGTACACAACATGACGGCCACAGGAATTTTCTTTCTAAAGAGGAAACCAACCTGCTGGGATGACCGTCCCTTCAGAGGCCTAGGTCAAGAACATACCTACTTCGGCCAAAGCGACCGCCCAGAGAGAAGACAGCTTTTGCCAGAGCGAAGGGATAACGACCCCTGTGTTCGACTTAAAAGCAAATTCCGCCACATTGTGTGGGAGCACCCAGAAGACGCATTTTTTCACGGACCGACTGCGTAGTTACGGAGTTCTCACAGGAGGACAGCGTACACCCAATGGAGATGCCACATATTTCCGCATTGGTCGACTCAAACGAAACGTCATTCTCCCGTTTAAAAGAGCAACGCAAACAGCCAGAGGAGTGAGGGAAGACAGCGATTGATAGACCCTTGCAACTTTTCCGGAAAAAGGGGCCGTTCTGTTGTCGCGCTTGGAGCAGGAACACGTAACGAGAGCGTATGCGCTCGTACATGTACGCAAAGAGCCAGGAACAAAGTCTCTCCTCAGTACTTCACTGAGAGAGCACCTTAGCAAATCGGAGTGATACATTATATTAAGTCACTCGCGAGTAAGTGCTGTTCACTGTGTTGGCCGCCACACTTATTGTGCGGTGTGAACACGGACAGAGTACTAGTTAAACGCCTGCGAGCGAATATTGTGTGGCTCGCGGTGGACTGGTTATCTGACAGGTTTACCACACCAATAGTTAGACTAGGGGCGGATAGGAGTCCTTGACTTCATCGAGGCGTAGGGAGAGTTTGACTGGCGAAGGTCAATCCAGATAGAAAGATATAGTTGTGTTATTTGTGAGCAGGGAGCGACGCAGGCAGCATTCGTCGCAGCCCATGGTGTTGTGTGCTACAGGGTATGCAAGCCCCACTGTCCTCCCTAACAGTACACTCCTCTACATTTCTCACGCGACAGCCTTGACCATACTTAAAAAAGCTATTCAAGTTGTGTAGGCACGGCTCTCAGCCATTCTGCCGAGTAAATAACATTCTTAAGGAAGAGGGAGAAAATAACCTTTCAGTAATTTGTAAAATAATAGCATTCCTATCCATAAGAGGCAATCTACTGTTCCGAAAAGAACCCGAAAATTTATTAATTTTTTATAAGAAAAAGTTTCACTTGATTTGTAAGAATTTTTTTTGGAATAATTAATATTTTTTGTTCGTTTAATGTTTTTCTTACACTAACTAGCAATACTCGTGTACCCAAGTATCTCACTAGTTATGTAAGAATATAGAATATTTTTGGGTCTTTTCCTTACAGCAGACGACTCCAGAAGATATTTGTTGCTGAATGTTTTTCAGGCAGTTCTTGTTGGTACATTAGGAGCGTCTGTCTGACTTCTGTAGTAGTGTGAGGTGGAAATTGTTTCTTGCAGGCGCCAAAGGGTACTTGTTGGATCAATCCATTGCGCAACTTGACAGAATAAAACCCTCACACTCACAATGAAACATTGCAAATTGAGAAGAATAGTAGAGTTCACAGTCAACAATGCTATAAGAATAAAAGGTCTTCGCTACATACAACGAAATCAGTGCCTCAGACAGGAGTTCAGTATAAAGCCTTACAAATCTTTGCACCTCTGCTCAGTTCATCAAAATTGTTATTTCCCGACATCATTTTCTGTTGTACATGCGAATATTAAATTAAAGATCGGCACACACGGAATATTTGTGTTTCATTTGCTGCTAGTGAGAATGAGTATTACACTTATTTTATCATAAACACAAACGAAGCATGTATGCATAGGCAGCTAAGTGACTTGCTTACATCATTCCGACATAAATCGTATTATTTATCTATGGAATATATAATTATCTAGCTAACTAAATAACTAATAAAGCAAACGATAGTGGAAAGGAATAGTGCCCGCCGATAAAAGTGTGAATTATCTTGGCGGTAAATATATGTTGTGTTAAAACATTAACGAAGCGGGCAGATACCATTTTAATTCATAGTACAACGACGGTTATACTAGTATGAGGTTCCCAAGCTATGAATCGTATCGAGAGGTGGGGTTTTTGTGCCTCAGGTGGATGCGGGAGCTCGTGTGGAAGGGGGACCTCACAGAAGACGACCTGTTCGTCCGCCTCGACTGTGACGCCACGGAGCATCTGGGAGACAGGCTGCAGAAGTAAGTGTCCGCTAGCATACAGCAGGAATACATCTTACATTCAGACATGAGACTAAGACATACACGCAGGTCGTATGTAATTCTTTATTTAGAAAAGTTTTGTTTCAGGTCATGGGATGAAGAACTTACACGGGCCAAAGAGAAGGGCAGCAGACCGAGTTTAGCGAGAGCTATTGTAAGGACATTCTGGTTGCGCTATTTTACCTACGGAGTCCTATACCTTTTCGACCAAGTCATCCTCAGGTAACATTTTTTCCGACGTACAGAAATATAGTCAGAGATTTCTCGACAGTTAATGTGTATATTTTGAAGAGATTCTATAGACAATTTTGACGAAGTTTGTCGCACGGAAAACGGAATGTAACTGGAATTCGTATCAACGGCTCTGTGACTGATCACCAATCCTCCAAGTATGAACGGAACCAACCAACCAGCCAGTTCCTCAATACCGTTAATACTATGAGTCACCGTCTCGCGAACAACATAATGCATTGTCACATTTTTACCTCAGATCCGCCGTTTCGTTTGTCGTCGCAACTATCAATGATTTCCATTGGAACTACTTTGTTTTATTCTGTGTGTTTGTATGCGTGCCAGTGCGTGTGTATGTAAACGTGCATCTTTCTTCTGCTTTAAGTCAATGATTTATTTTTATAGATCGCTGCGTAGATGGAGGAAATATTTGGATGGTGCCCAGCGTATCCTGAATGACGGCTTTGGGATATATCGAGATTCGCTTAGTCAGTTATTGTGAGGGGGATTGCCGGTTGCACTTCAAACTTTCCCTGTTTCAGTCGTAAACTGGGAGATAGTGCAGTTACTTTCTTTATGCCTCTGTACACCCCTTAATCTGCCTTACGTTCATTCTCACATTCCTTCCCCGAAATGGGAATTGTTGCCAGATAAATCTGCAATAGACCTGTCATATTGTTCAGCAGTATTCAGCATTAGTGAATCTGAAAACGAGGTACCCTCGTCTGGACAGAGATGTACAGAGGTTTACAAAAATTTCTTGACGAGGTTAACACCTTTGCTGTTGCACAAGCTACACAAAAAAGCTGTTGTTATATTTAAACTGACTAAGTATTTTGCGATTCTTGCTTCTCCCAAATAGTAGACTTATTTCAAAATATGTCAGTCCTTGCAATCTTTTCGGTCTCATTATCATGCGTGTTTCAGAGCTGTAGTTACACTATGTGATCAAAAGTATCCGGACACCATGTTGAAAATAACTTAGAAGATCGTGGCGGTCTCCACCGGTAATGCTGGAATTTAACATGGTGTTGGCCCACCCTTAGCCTTGATGACAGCTTCCACTCTCGCAGGCATACGTTCAGTCAGGTGCTCGAAGGTTTCTTGGTTAATGACATCCCATTCTTCACGGAGTGTTGCACTGAGGAGAGGTATGGATGTTGGTGGATGAGGCATGGCACGAAGTCGACATTTTAAAACATCCCAAAGATGTTCTATAGGATTCAGGTCAGGATACTGTGCTGGCCAGTCCATTACAGGGATGTTATTGTTGTGTAACCACTTCGCCACTGGCCATGCATTATGAACAGGTGGTCGATCGTGCTGAAAGATGCAATCGCCATCCCCGAATTGCTCTTCAACAGTGGGAAGCAAGAAGGTGCTTAAAACGTCAATGTAGGCCTCTACTGTGATAGTGCCACGCAAACCACCTAGGGGTGCAAGCTCCCTCTATGAAAAACACGTCCACACCACAAAACCACCGCCTCCGAATTTTACTGTTGGCACTTCACACACTCGCAGATGAGGTTCACCGGGCATTCGTCATACGCACACGCTGACATCTGATCGCCACATTGTGTATCGTGATTTGTCATTCCACACAACTTTTTTCCACTGTTCAATCGCCCAATGTTTACGCTCCTTACAGCAATCGAGGCGTCGTTAGGCATTTACCGACGTGATGTGTGGCTTATGAGCAGCCGCTCGACCATGAAACCAAAGTTTCCTCCCCTCTCGCCTAATTATCGTAGTACTTGCAGTGGATCCTGATGCAGTTTGGAATTCCTGTGTGGTGGTCTGGATAGATTTCTGCCTATTACACATTACGACCCTCTTCAACTTTCGGCGCTCTCTGTCAGTCAAGAGACGAGGTCGGCCTGTACGGTTTTGTGCTGTAAGTGTCCCTTAACGTTTCCACATCGGAAACAGTGGACCTAGGGATGTTTAGGAGTGTGGAAATCTGGCGTACAGACGTATGTCACAAATGACACCCAATCACCTGACCACTTTCGAAGTCCGTGACTTACATGGAGTGCCCATTCTGCTCTCTCACGATGTCCAATGACTACTGAGGTCGCTGATATGGAGTACCCGACAGTAGGTGGCAGCACAATGCATCTAATATGAGAAACGTATATTTTTGCGGTTGTCCCGATAGTTTTGATCACATAGTATAACTGTAATTGTTTTGGTTATTTCGGTTTCTTTGTTTTGATAGTAACTGGCATCAATAAATTATCTAGGCCACAAAGTGCAGATCTCAAGCGCGTTGTTTTACAGTAGAAAGTGTGACATGTTGAACTGCTGACCGCAAGGTCCTGTGGCAGTTATCTCTGGTTCCTGATTGGTGATCTCATTTCGTATAGAACAGGTCCGAAGGAATTTTGAAACAAGGTGCAAAGAACCACTAGATGCATTAAGACTGAACAACATTTGTTCTCCAGCTAGCACTAAGGTGAAACAGAATTGCTAATCCATGCAGTTCATAAAAAAGAGTAAAAATGTAATGGCTTCAAGAAATCGAAATGTTTAGTGACACGAATAACGTCCTACAATACTTTCCCCATGAATAACGTGAGTAAAAATTGGGTGCTCTGTGAATTAGTTGAGAAGCGTGAAATACAAGACAAAGTAACCGTAACTAACATGCCCAACGTCTGCTGTATGCAATACGTGTTTTAATCCAACTCTGGAGGCAGACTCTACAAGAGAAGCGTTGTGCATCACTGAATGATTTACTATTAAAATTCTGAGAACATGGTTCCTAGAAGAGTCAGCCAGTAGATTGTTTCCTCCTACAAGTATCTCGTGAAAAGGCCATGAAATTATCGTCAGAGAAATCAGAGATCACTCGGAGGCCTAACGACAGTCATCCTTCCCTCGAACCATTCGCGACTGACACAGGGAAAGGGTAGCGAGGGGGAGGGGGTGGAGAGGGAGTGACAGTGGTGCAGGGAGTAGCCTCCACCACACATCATAAGGTGGTCTGAAGAGCGTAGAAATAGCTGTAGATGTAGTGTGTGTTGTAAATTGTGAGTGGAGATACCATTAATCTATTGACGAAATTTCGAAGATGCCCCACACATTCAAACACATTCTGCCGTATTTTCGTACACTCACTGATCTCATAACATACACCGCATCTCCTCCGCTATAATATGTGAATATCGTCTGACATATTTTGTTGTTTAATCATATTCAATACTGACTGTCCCCAACTCATAAATTCAACAGTATATCACAGAATACATGCCATCTTTAGACGGGCTTTGCTGATCAAAACTGGCAATGTTACAAATAAACATCACAGAAAGTAATTGTTGCTGTTCTTTGCCATCAGTCATGTTAGAAATTTTCATAGAAAAAACTACATTAATTTATTTACTAACATTAAATTAACTTAATCTACTTCAATTAATTGCTAGTCTGCTACATGGCACGACAGTAGTGGGAATACCCTTCCAATGCGTTAAATAAAATTTTTGTGCAAGCGGTGTTGAACAGCTTCTTAAACGTTAAGAATGGCATTGCAAAATACACTACTGTTTTTATTGAAGACAATCGATTTCGCTCCACCTCTGCGTCCCTGCATCGAAAGAAGATAATTAGGCAACAAATGAATACCATTGTGGCACATGAGCATCTTATGTGTATACATTATACGTAGAACATCACTCATTATTGCAAGAAGGTACTTACAAAAAGCAACTCAGCTAAGCATTGTCACACTTGTATTGCCAAATATAGCTTATAGAATGTTCCATTACTATTATTGACTGTGTATGATGAATAGTCATATTCTGATAACATCAGAGATGGCTATGTCCGTGCTGTTCTCACATTTTGTACTGAATAGGCTAAAGACTTTACCGTGGAAGTCCTAAACCGTCCAGAAATATGATGATTATCGACGTAGACAGGCTGCCAACTTATCAAAGATGTCAGTAATGCTCCATAGGTCGACTACTGATGTCATCCACCAAGCTTTACATTATTACTTATTCATCAATCAATAGTAATGTAACTGACTAATGTATGTGCCAACTTGATTTTACTGATGTTTTTCAACGACCTTCAAACATAAATAATGTAATTAGTGAAAAAGTAGTAAGGTAAAGCATGGTGCATGCAGTCATTAGTCGAGTTATGCAGCGTTATTGGCTTCTTTGATATGTTTGCAGGGTGACTAAATGGATCATGATTACACCTCCTTAATTTTTATTGCTTCTATTGTAAGGTCTTTGGCCTATTTAGTTCTAACTCTGAGAACAAGATGGACACAACCATCTCTGATGCTGCCGTGGCATAATTGTCATTCATACACAGTTAATAAGAGTAATTGAACGTTTTATAAACTACATTTGGCTTTGCAACTTTGATAATGCATAGCTGACTTAGTTTTGTAAGTATTCTACCTTCTCGTAATAATTAGTTATGATTCACAAGTAATACACGAGATATATGATGGTTATTTATTAGAGCTGTACACACTTGTTATCTAGGTTTATCCTTTTGCTGCTGGAGACCCAAACATGACTGAAATTGATTGTTTTCTATAAAAATAGTAATACAGTTGTATTTTAAAATGCAATTTATGACTTAAATATAATTTACTGAAATACTGGCAATGAGTCATTGTAATGACGTACGTATTTTCCAGGTGGTTTAGAGTTCTTGGTATTCTTTATTTTAGGTTTATTGTCGAGTGTAAACAGTTATGTAATTTGAATTTTGATAGTTATTTACGCAAGCATATAAACATTTTTGCTTTTAAAAAGATGTACTCTCACTGTTGTGACGGCTTAATTTGGGTGAAGTTCTCCAATGGATAAATTTTTTAGAGCTAGAGCTATATATTTAACAGTTACCACTCGTGCTGTTTCTTTGCAGGAAGACATATAGCTCGAAAGGTAACAAAGGCTGTTCATTATGGGACGCACAGATAATCTAGTAAGCAACTATCGAAGTTGGTATGAAATAAATAGATGTTCTGTACTTCACAATCATCATATAGCCTGAATCGAAAAGGACATTTGAACTTTATAATTATGTAGAAATTTATTGAGGTCACTTACAGAATCGGCATAAACGCCACTTTGTAGCATTTAACCTCAATTTTGATTCACGTAGTCCTATTTGCCATCAGGAGCACCACCGTAGTGCGGAGTTAAAATGGCTACTTTCATGGTGAGGAATGTGCTCGCTGTGTGTTTTGGTTTTATGAAACAAACCCTCCATTATTCCTCTGATTATTCGCTGAATTATTACCCCCTAAGTTTGGCTTTTAGCACATTGCCTGGTCCATCCTCTCAATAAAATCCAAGAAATTTTTATAGAATCTGTTGGGCAATGTATCAGTTCCCGCTATACTTTTTCGGGTAACCTTATCAGTAGACTAGAAATCTCAGTCAAAATTCCCAAAGACCTATCTAAAGGTACCAACTTTCTTAATTCCTCCTGACAAAATTCTCTCATAGTTTGCCTACCTTCTTTGTAAACTGACCCATTCAAAAAATCGTTCTGTAATCTGCATTGTTTTGCTTGGCTCCAATACCTGTTTAGAAACATCAAATATACTGTATGATTTAATTTGTTCACTACATTTATTTGCCCATGTCTGAGCAGAACCCTCCAATAATCTTTTTACCAGTTTAATTTTGCTGTTGTCACTTACACCACCAATAAAACAATCCTTGCACGCTGCCAGAAAATCTACAGCATGGTACTTGCTTCCCCTGAAAAAGTCTTACCATTGGGTACTTGTACCATAGGCCATCCCATACTTCCATTAGCCCAACATAATTCAACATTGCTTAATCTACTGTTAACTTTGTCAGTTTCTACATTACTCTTTACAGTAACAGCAACCACATTTTAAGCTTCCTTTCCTAGGTCGCTAGCTGTCTCTGCCAGTTGACCTAATAATAAAGTTCTGGTTTTATCACAACTAGGCACAATCTTCCGATCCACATCAATCAGACCTTACCTTGTCTCATCATTCCTTGTGTCACACAACTGCCTGCCTGAATCAATTCTACCCCTTAATTCAATAGCAACTGCATCAATCTTAGCATTCAAATTTCCCTCTACCTCCTCAATCTTTTCTGATAAATCCAACAACTGATCATTTAATTCTCTGATTTTTGCCCCCCAAAAATTTTCCATATCCCCCATATCAGTTTTTAATTCAGCTCTGAATTCCCGCATTTGGCTCATTAATGATCCAAGCATAGCAACTACATTAGCTTCTGCTTCTTCTCCCGGTCTGTGAGGGCTATGAGGCTCACTCCTACTCCCTGTAGAATCAACATCACTAGCTGACTTCTTCATCACCGTCTCTCTAAATTCGAACTCCATAGCTAAACTGGCTGTGAGATAGAGAACTGAGACATTAATGCCCCTGATGCCAACACATAGCTTCGTTCAGACTGCTACCGCGTGCTGCCTGATACTGTCGGCTGCCTTGCGGTGAGGTGCGATGTGGTGCGGTGTTCAAATGGCTCTGAGCACTATGGGACTTAACAGCTGAGGTCATCAGTCCCCTAGAACTTAGAGCTACTTAAACCTAACTAACCTAAGGACATCATACACATGCATGCCCGAGGCAGGATTCGAACCTGAGGCCGTAACAGTCGCTCGGTTCCGGACTGAAGCGCCTAGAACCGCACGGCCACTCCGGCCGGCTGTGGTGCGGTGTGGCGTGGAACGGCTTGCAGGTTGGCTGCAGAATTGGCCCCAGCTCCGTAGCACGGCGGCGAAGTCGGCGCGTCGATGTTTGGCGGCCAGCGGCGCTTCAGCTTCCGCTTTGGTGATCGACGTCGGACCCAGCGTATTGCTCGGCGATCGACAATGCATTTCTCCCAATCTTCTTCATTTTCAAACGCAGTTCTGCATTGCCTACCGAGCCTCTTCGGTTAAGACGATCTCTGACGAGAAACCTCATATTACGACTGTACTGGACACTACACATTAAATGTTGAATAGTTTGGATCGAGCCCCCACGTGCTATGGCACGAATATATATACATTTGTTACACTCAGCTTAATTGAGCGGCCCAGAGATGTGGCAAGTCTGAATGTTTGGCTCCATTTTTCGTCATACGGTGTCAGCTCACACCTGTAGTAAACTCAGTTCTTAGGTTGAAATAAAATGTAACAAAACAATGCAGGCAGATATTGCGGTGAAATTTAAGTTATTGAGTCACTCACATTCATTTATAATTTGAACAAGTAGTTTATTTTTCATCAGTATATTCAAGTAACACTTAAAGTGCGGTCTGAGGGGCTCTTACGTAAGGGCGGCCGTTAATAACTGATGATACAATACTTCACTACAACATTCATTGGTCGCGATCACGGCAGTCAACAGTCTGGTCACAGTTCACAAAATACACTCTTGTCTGCTGTCCTAAACCACTACACTGCACTTCACTTGATCGCTTTCGAACGTCGCTTCGTACATACTTGCCCCTGAACGTGGCTACCAACCCACTACTACCCCCAAATGCGCGGCACGTCCGCCTCTTACCGTCGCTCAGAACCCACTCCCCTGTCATCAAAGATGGCCGCACTTTGCAGCCTCGAAATGATTGTCTAACTCAAAACAATGTTTGACGGAAAGAATTACGAATATTCTAAAACTAAATACAAAGACACATATGATACATTGAAAAATATGGAAAATTTCTTGGCAATAACAATGTAGGGTCCATTTTTTTTGTATCTGACATCGTTTTTTCACTAATAATGTTCTTATGGCATGATATTGCTTTTTTCAGATTTTTGATATTAAACATAAATAAACAAATAAAACTACATACTTTATTATTCACTTACCTCTTTAAACTTTAGAATGCTGCCACTAGTATCGTCTCTTTAAATTTATTTATTAGCAAAACCACCGTTTCTCTCAGTCAAATCCCTTATTACGACTCCTCATTCAAAAATGTTACACACCATGCTAAACCGGCTATGACTGCTCGAGGCATCTCTACTAGGCGCATCCGTAAACACTTTGCACATATTAATCGGCCAAATCATTGCCGAGATATTAGTTTTTGAACTTTCATAAGTTTACAATTTTTATGACAACAATAACTTTTATGCTATTATATGCTTTGTGGCGCGTCTAGATAATTTAGCTTTACACGTATTTCTGTCCATCAGTGCCAACTCACATCCCCATGTCACTCTTAGCTTTTTTTTATCAATTTTTCTCTGGCATAAAAATTTCTCCAAGCTCGCAAACACGGCGATACGCGCAACTGCCTGGCGTCCGATCGGGTCTTTCTAAGGCCGCGTAGCGCTCGCTAGCCGCTCGCCAAGGTCCGGCAGCAACCGCCAACCACGTGCTCTGCGGCAGGAAACTGCCGCTGTAAACTCCCGCCACAGCTTGTACGCTCACAAGTGGGAGTTGCTAACGGTACGTCATTTAGATATATAGATTCCAGCCCTGACACATGAGCCATCACAACGCACAACCAGAAATATTAATATAAATGGGACTACTTCATATTGTAGCACATTTATTCACTACAAAATGCATATTTACGCGAATCTTTTGCCAAGGGAAAATTCCACTACCCCCATGTTCTGTCCATTGGTGTACACTACATAACTCTGCGGAAATTTTGTATCAGTTCTTCCATATTTTGAGGACAGTCACTCTCTCTTATTACAATGTCATTTAGCCAGAGTACGTCCAGTACTAATTTGAAGCTTCCATCACGCTTAGGCACAACTATTACTATTATTATACTCAATAATCGCTTGCTCAATGACACCCCATGCCAGCATACGTTGAATTTCTCTCTTAACAGCTTGACTTCTCACAACGTGTATCTGATAAGATTTCTTACAAAATACCCACCCAGGCTTTACATTAGAACTGCGTTCATACCCTTTAACTTCACCAGGTGCTTCATGACAGTTAACTCATCCCTCTTAGGAACAGAATCAAAGAACGCTTGGGACAAAGTATTTGCTTCGCTGCCACTATCAATAAGACAAGAAGACTCCTGAGACTATCGAGAAGACTCCTGAGATGTTAGTTTTTATAATAGGGTGAGTTATTCTAGTTTGAACAGGTTCCTCATGAAAACCTCTAATAAATCATTCTCAATATGTCTCCAGCTAAAGTAATTTTGTTTAGTTGCAAGTACATAAATGCTCTGATTCATGGGGTCATCAACCTCTACATCCGCAGCTGCGTTTTCTGACCTGTCCACATGTTTTAAATCAAAGCACCTGACATCTTTCTCTACTTTTTTTTGCTGCGCATCAGCTAAACTAGTCTCCACGTCTGAGCAACTGCTTTCCTGTTGTATTCCCTTCCCATGTTTCAATCAATCGTTGCCTAATGCTTCCTCTGAAACTGTCAATGATTTCTAGTTCATTTAATTTATTCAGGTCTCATCTTGTTAATTAAGTTTTAACTTACAGATTGAGACCAGTAAATTATGATCATTGTACATATCTGCCCCTGGTCGTTTGTTACAGTTTAAAATCTGGTTTCGAAATGTTGTCTTACTATTACATAATCAATCTTAAATCTTGTAATGTCTCCAGGTCCTTTCGAGGTATACAACCCTCTCAAATGATTCTGAAACTAACTTTTAGCGATGATTAAATTATGCTCTGTGTAAATTGTACCAGGCCACTTGTTATTTCATTCCTTTCCCCCGGTTCATTTTGTCCTAATTTTTCACTTCTCTTGCTCTTCCTGCTACCAAAATCAGTTACTTATCACAATTAAGTTTTCCGCTCCTTGAACTATAGAAATAATTTCTTTTATTTGATCATATATTCTTTAAGTAGCTTATTGATCATATATTGATTATTGATATTGATATATTTGGTTATTGATATATTGATTATTGATATATATTGATTACTGATCATATATTCTTTAAGTAGCTTCATGATAAGTGGAGCTCTTTGGCATATGGACTTGGTCTGCCATCTTGGACGTTGGCTTCCTGTGTATCTTGCCTATGGTTATGCTTGACATTGACATCAATAGTAGTTTGCCTATATTCATATTTTCTTATTCATTATTAGACCTACTGCTGAATTATTCCTATATGTTTGTATTTATAACCCTGTACTCACCTGACCAAGAGTTTCGTTCTTCCTGGCAACGCACTTAACTAATAACCCCTATATCAAACTTCAGCATATCCATATATGCGATTGCAGTCTTTCTTGGCGTATTCCACTGATGAATTCTTCTCGGGTTATCAGCCGAGTGGTAGCGTCGTCTTGTCGCAACGTTTCGATGAATTTCGTACCCATCATCTTCTAGCGAAGTTTCAGGGTGCTCTCTCTCTCTCTCTCTCTCTCTCTCTCTCTCTCTCTCTCTCTCTCTTCGCACTTGAATTCCTCTTCTTGAGGAAGGTAAGGAGGAGTCTGTTGTTATTAGACATCTGGATGAATTGAAAGCATGCAGGGACGTTTAGGAACAACTGGGATGGTTGTGCGTGGTTAGGCAGACTGATGATTACCGGTCAGAGACAGGCGGTAGGTTGAATCGATAAGAGCGATGCATCAGTTAGGGGCCTTTACCTGACTGGCCTTGTTGACGCCTAGGACTGCCAGTCAGCGACTGACAGGGCGAGTGGTTGATGATGATGATGATGATGGGTGTCTGGCGCGATAAGGAGGAGAGTCTTCTAGGTCCTCCTGGCGTCTGGGTGCTTCTTCTTGTTCTTCTTCTTCTTCTTGGATGTGTCTGCTTGTGCCACTTCGGGATCTGGCATGTCCTCCCAGCTGGCGGCTTCGGCGTCTTCAGCGGTCCTCGCCCCTTGTTCTTTGCTCGCGTTCTCGGCTTGTTCTATCGAGGCGATATCTTCCCACTCAGCAGGAGTGAGAGGAGGGCGGGTGTTATAAGACCTGAGAATGTCCAAATGGACGGACACTATCTTCTGCAGCTGCATCTTGGGGAAGGGAGCGTCCTCCATGATGACCTGGGTTGCCTTGGTCTTCGCCGGGACGGCTGTCGGTACGGCGGCGTCTTGTGTTACCCCCACCGTGACTTCCTGTATTGCTACAGGCTCCACGGAGGCGGGAGGCTGCGTTTCAGCGTTCTTCTTCGGTACTGGGCTGGGCAGGCTGGCCAGTGCATCACGGAGACTGTGCACCAGCTGCCGAGCCTCCGCCAGTTCGGCTTCCAGTGCTGCCCTCTCTTCCGCCATTGCGTCTCTGAGGGCAGCAATATCGTCGTCAGTGGCGGTGCGGACCCTGGTGCACGCCTCGCTGACTGCGTCTGGTGGAACAGCCGAGTCACCGACCACCCCGGATACGCCGGGACCGGGAGGGGATGGCAAGGATGCAACGGCCGCCGTTGTGTCCGCCTTCTTGGTGGTCTTGCGTCTCCGTCTTGTCTTCTCACCGCGACTCCATTTCTTGGTGTAACTGCAGCCTCGGAAATTCGCTGCTTAAGCGCCGCCACAGTTGGTGCAACAGCGAGTGGCGTCCTTCTTCGTACAGTGGCGCGAATCGTGTGCTTGCGCACACCGAAGAGACGCGACTCGGTTCCGGCAGTTCTTGGCAACGTAGCCACGTTTTTAGCAGCGGAAGCACTGCTCCTTCTGTTCCGTCGTCTTCTTCTTATTGCGTCCCTCATCTTCTGATGCGCCGAGCACGAGGCACAGCAACTGCAGTAGGCGGCGGCTTTGCCTCCCTTTTCACGTCGTCGAGGCATGTTGGGGAACGAGCGCTTAGCGTACAGTGATCGCTCACCTCAGCTGCCTGAGCGGGACTGCCGGTTGAGATTCTCTCTCTCTCTCTCTCTCTCTCTCTCTCTCTCTCTCTCTCTCTCTCTGCTCTCTGGTATGGACAACCTGTCCTGAGATGGTCTACAATGTCGGAGTCTTTGTCTGTTGACATTTACTCCACAAATATAAGATAATTTAATTGACTCGGATTAAAAGGATTAGCTAAAACTTGTCTGAACTCGACAGGATAAAATACTGTGGGTGCTAGGAAACTAGCGGTGCGAGCAAGAGGGATGTTTGTTCTCCTTCTTCTGCTTAACTCTTGGAATAGCAGCGATTATGCGTTGCCAGTCATACTCGGTAAAGATAGGTAAGCGGTTTATAAGGCCCAAGTCCCTCTTAGGAACAACGACGGCCAGATTTGCAATTGCCCAATCGAATCATAAGGCTTGTGGTGTAGAGGAGGTTAAGGAGCATTGTAATCGGTAAAAGGGTGGGGGGTATTGTCATGCGCGTACGCCTTGTCACGCAATGATTTTGCGACCATCTTCAGTAGTCCTGGCGCAGTCATCTCTCTCTCTGCTGGCGGCATATTGACTACCTCTTCTGTATCCTGTTCTTGGTTGGATGCAGCAGTTGTGACTTCATCTCCCAGGAGAGGCTGTTCCGCCTCGTCCTCGGGAGTGCGGGCGGGCGGTTCGATGTCTTTGGCCACGTCATCCCGTGTTGCTGGTGGAGCTGGCTCAGAATCTTGTTTCCGCAGTCCCTCCCCTTCCGAGGAGGGGGAAGACGTCTCTATCGCCACCTCCGTGGGCACCCCCACAGCGCCCTGCTTTACCGCAGGAGCCGGGAGAACGTCCATCTGCGTGGCGTTGGTGGCAGTCGTAACGTCTCGCCCCTTGCGAGACTCGTACGCCAGCAACTCGCGGAGCTGCGCGAGCTGAAGGCGCACCTCGTCCACCCCAGCCCGAAGTGCAGCCCTCTCCTCTGTAGTGGCAGATTTGAGAGCGGCAACTGCGTTGGCGACAGCATCATCGCGTCGGGATTCTATGTTCTGCATATCTTTGTAGGTGCATGGCCGTCGTCCGCTTCTGTAGGCCGGCCAATTACGTTCCTGTGAAAAAGGGTACCGCATCAGTGGTGTTGGGGGGACTCTATCTTCAAAGAGGCAGAGGCAGTAGTAGGCAGTGGAGATATGTCTGCATAACAATTTAGTAAACAGGGATAGCGGTTTTCAGCTCAATGTAGCGTGGAATCCCGCAGTTGACAAAATACGTCAGGAGCGCTCCGATCTGAAGGCAGCGGCCTCCGCAGGCAGATTGGATAGCCACTGGGTCTCGACGCCGATCCACTCCGCCCCCCCCCCCCCCCACCTCCACCACCGACGCGGTACCCCTTTCCGGAGGAGCGTGATTGGCTGGCCTACAGAAGCGGTCGACGGCCAAGGAGCTATATAGATATGCAGAACACAGCACCTCGATGGAAAGCCCCAGGTCATTACCTCCCGACCAACGACCTGCTAAAACACCTGCCCCAGCCAGGGATAGAAAAACTGACGGAAATATTTAATGAGATCACGCGAACACAAAAATTCCCGAAGCAGTGGAAATATGTGGAAGTGATCGCGATCGCTAAGCCTGGAAAAGGCCCCCTCTTTCCCCAGCAGCACCGCCCCATGAGTTTACTCCCCACTCTCAGTAAACTTTAGGAGCGGTTCCTATTGTTCACATCGAACGATACATACGTAGAGAAGAAATGCACCCCCAGTTCGGATTTCGCAACAAACACTCAGCAACACCACAACTTATGAGAGTAGTCGAAGACGCCATAGAAGCCTTCAACCGCAAAGGTTACTGAGGCCAAGTGTTACTCAGTTGTATACATGGAAGAATCCTGGAGATACTAGAAGGTATCAGATAGATTACATAATGGTAAGACAGAGATTTAGGAACCAGGTTTTAAATTGTAAGACATTTCCAGGGGCAGATGTGGACTCTGACCACAATCTATTTGTTATGACCTGTAGATTAAAACTGAAGAAACTGCAAGAAGGTGGATATTTAAGGAGATGGGACCTGGATAAACTGACTAAACCAGAGGTTGTACAGAGTTTCAGGGACAATTGACAAGAATGGTGGAAAGAAATACAGTAGAAGAAGAATGGGTAGCTTTGAGGGATGAAGTAGTGAGGGCAACAGAGGATCAAGTGGGTAAAAAGACGAGGGCTAATAGAACTCCTTGGGTAACAGAAGAAATATTGAATTTAATTGATGAAAGGAGAAAATATAAAAATGCATTAAATGAAGCAGGCAAAAAGGAATACAAACGTCTCAAAAATGAGATCGACAGGGGGTGCAAAATGGCTGAGCAGGGATGGCTAGAGGACAAATGTAAGGATTTAGAAGCGAGTATCACTAGGGGTAAGATAGATACAGCCTACAGAAAAATTAAAGAGACCTTTGGGGAAAAGAGAACCACTTGTATGAATATCAAGAGCTCAGATGGAAACCCAGTTCTAAGCAAAGAAGGGAAAGCAGAAAGGTGGAAGGAGTATATAGAGCGTCTATACAAGGGCGACGTACCTGAGGACAATATTATGGAAATGGAAGAGGATGTAGATGAAGATGAAATGGGAGATACGATACTGCGTGAAGAGTTTGACAGAGCACTGAAAGATCTGAGTCGTAACAAGGCCCCGGGAGTAGACAACATTCCATTAGAACTACTGACGGACTTGGGAGAGCCAGTCCTGACAAAACTCTACCATCTGGTGAGCAAGATGTATGAGACAGGCGAAATACCCTCAGACTTCAAGAAGAATATAATAATTCCAATCCCAAAGAGAGCAGGTGTTGACAGATGTGAAAATTACCGAACTATCAGTTTAATAAGTCACAGCTGCAAAATACTAACGCGAATTATTTACAGACGAATGGAAAAACTGGTAGAAGCCGACCTCGGGGATGATCAGTTTGGATTCCGTAGAAATGTTGGAACACGTGAGGCAATACTGAACTTACGACTTATCTTAGAACAAAGATTAAGGAAAGGCAAACCTACGTCTGTAGCATTTGTAGAATTAGAGAAAGCTTTTGACAACGTTGACTGGAATACTCTCTTTCAAATTCTAAAGGTGGCAGGTGTAAAATACAGAGAGCGAAAGGCTATTTACAATTTGTACAGAAACCAGATGGCAGTTATAAGAGTCGACGGGCATGAAAGGGAAGCAGTGGTTGGGAAGGGAGTGAGACAGGGTTGTAGCCTCTCCCAAATGTTATTCAATCTGTATATTGAGCAAGCAGTATAGGAAGCAAAAGAAAAAATCGGAGTAGGTATTAAAATCCAGGGAGAAGAAATAAAAACTTTGAGGTTCGCCGATGACATTGTAATTCTGTCAGAGACAGCAAAAAACTTGGAAGAGCAGTTGAACGGAATGGACAGTGCCTTGAAAGGAGGATATAAGATGAACATCAACAAAAGCAAAACGAGGATAATGGAATGTAGTCGAATTAAGTCGGGTGATGCTGAGGGAGTTAGATTAGGAAATGAGACACTTAAAGTAATAAAGGAGTTTTCCTATTTGGGGAGCAAAGTAACAGATGATGGTCGAAGTAGAGAGGATATAAAATGTAGACTGGCAATGGCAAGGAAAGCGTTTCTGAAGAAGAGAAATTTGTTAACATCGCGTATAGATTTAAGAGTTAGGAAGTCGTTTCTGAAAGTATTTGTATGGAGTGTAGCCATGTATGGTAGTGAAACATGGACGATAAATAGTTTGAACAAGAAGAGAATAGAAGCTTTCGAAATGTGGTGCTACAGAAGAATGCTGAAGATTAGATGGTTAGATCACACATCTAATGAGGACATATTGAATAGAACTGGGGAGAAGAAGAGTTTGTGGCACAACTTGACAAGAAGAAGGGACCGGTTGGTAGGACATGTTCTGAGGCATCAAGGGATCACAAATTTAGCATTGGAGGGCAGCGTGGAGGGTAAAAACCGTAGAGGGAGACCAAGAGATGAATACACTAAGCAGATTGAGAAGGATGTAGGTTGCACTAAGTACTGGTAGATGAAGAAGCTTGCACAGGATAGCGTAGCATGGAGAGCTGCATCAAACCAGTCCCAGGACTGAAGACAACAACAACAACAACAGTGCTACTCAATGTTGCCAAGGCCATCGACAGTGTGTGGCATACTGGACTACTCTACAAACTTTACACATTATGGTTCCCCAGCCAAGTCGTTAAGCTACTGCACAGCTACCTAACTAATCGCACCTTCCGTGTCAAAGTAGGCACTGCCAAGTCGATCACACGCGGCATACGGGCTGGTGTCCCACAGGGCTCGGTGTTAGGCCCTGTGTTGTACAAACTGTACACAGCTGACACAGTGACCGTCCCACAGATCCATACCGCCCAGTATGCTGATGACACGGCCTTTTTTGCCACCAGCACTAACAGATCACTAGCAACATGCAGACTACAAAACCTTCTCAACAACACAGAGACATGGGCCAAGAAGTGGAGGATAATAGTTAACAGTGATAAGATACAAGCAATCATGATCACTCAGAGAAAAGGCAAACGATCCATTGCACACCGTCGCCGAGAGAACATAACACTCAGGCTCCATAGGCGCGAAAATCCATGGGAAAAAAACACGAAATACCTGGGGGTCACTTTAGACAAACGACTGACTTGGAGAACGCACATAAACGATCTCCACAACTGCCGTGGTCATCAGTCGCCTAGAACTTAGAACTACTTAAACCTAACTAACCTTAGGACATCACACACATCCATACCCGAGGCAGGATTCGAACCGGCAACCGTAGCGGTCGCGCGGTTCCAGACTGTAGCGCATAGAACCGCTCGGCCATTCCGGCCAGTGGAAACAGTAGAACAAGCTAACAAGCTCCAACTTGCAAGAAGCGGAAGAGGCCACGTCCCCTCAAAGGGTCGGGCCGCCCCCGCAAATACAGCTACCGGAACATTTACTAGCTCAAATTCGACATAAGAACAAAGTGGCAAAAGAGTGGAAGATCATCAGAGATCAGGCCACCAGGTAGCTGCTCAATCATCTACAGAGAGAGCTTATGAGCACAGAAACCAGCAATGACAAAACAGCCTCACAGCTCTCAAAGTAGACCATCACACACTATGGCAAACAACCAAGTAATTCACAAAAAAAGCGGTAGGATGCCACCACTGCATGGCGAGCGGGGTCTGGCCCACAGCCACGCTGAAAAGGCCAGCGCCCTCGCCGACTCCTTCGAGAAGCAGTTTAAAGCAACAGAACCCCAGGATGAAGCGCACAAAGAGGTAGACCGTCGTCAACTGGCTGTCTTCCTCAATGCTGAGGAGGACCCAGAGGACGAACCCACGCTTTTCGCCCCCCAGGACGTGGCAAAAGTAATTAGGTCTCTCACCACAAAAAAGGCGCCACGATGCGATAGTGTCTCCAGTCAGTTAGTTAAAAACCTCCCACCCTCGGCTATCACACACCTCGCGATCGTCTTCAACGAGATTACTCGTTACTGCGAGTTCCCAGCTTGCTCGAAACACGCGGAAGTGGTCGCGATTCACAAACCAGGAAAAGACCCTCTATTACCGCAGCACTACAGGGCGATTAGTCTCTCGGCAACTCTGAGCATGATATATGAGCACCTCTTGCTAAAACCCACACAGGAACATATTACCAGAGAGCAATTTCTGCAGGAATTTCAATTCGGATTCCGACAGAACCACTCTGCCCCACAACAGATCATGAGGGTTTTTGAAGCAGCCACAGAGAGCTTCAGCCACAGAGGCTACTGTGGGATAGTGCTATTAGTCATAGCCAAACCCTTCGACTCCATATGGCATAGAGGGCTACTCTAAAAGTTATACACAGAAGGGTTCCCCAGGAGCATAGTTAAGCAGATCAAAAGCTATCTCACGAATAGGACTTTCTCTGTCAAAGTAGAAAAAGCCACCTCCACCAAAAGGCGTATTCGCGCTGGGGTGCCACAGGGGTCGGTCCAGGGGCCCGTTTTGTACAGTCTGTACACTGTGGACACACCAACAGCCCCCCTGGTGCACATAGCACAGTACGCAGACGACACAGCCTTCTACACAAGAAATGCGACAAAGGACCTGGTCATCCATAGGCTACAAAGGGTTTTAGATGGCACAGAAACTTGGTCCCATCGCTGGCGCATCACCATCAACTCTGAAAAGATGCAGGCAATGCTGATCACCTGTAGGCTCGGAAGGCGCGGACTCCTCAACGCCCCCCCCCCCCCCACCACCACCACTTTCACCTAAACGGAACCCAAATCCTCTGGCGCAGAGCCGCCAAGTACCTTGGCGTTACCTGGGACTCTCGTCTTACGTGGAAACCCCACATAGACAAGGTCGTCAGGAAGGTCTGTGCCAGAATGTCCATCCTATACCATTTCCTCAACTCAACTACTTCCCTTCCCTGCTCTGTGAGTGTGAGCGTATATCAGGCCTTGATACGGCCAGTAATGGAATATGCATGCCCTGTCTGCGGATACGCAGCAAAGCAGCACCTGGACAAACTCCAGAGGCTGCAGAACCGCGCCATCAGGAGGGCATTGCTCCTACCCCTCAGATTCACTATCGACGATCTGCACGCCGCTGGTGAAATCCCACTCCTAAAAGAGCCCTTCCAAGATCTGGCAAGGGCCTTTTATGAAAGGTCTTCCAGGTCAGGAAATGTCCTCAACCGCTCCTTAGGTCGGTATGACATGTCCTGTGATAGGCACAAACTCCCAATAACGAATTTCGATGACTAAGTAGAAGAGAAAATCCCTACATCCAATTCCTTATCGTCTGCAGCTCGTGGTCGTGCGGTAGCGTACTCGCTTCCCACGCCTGGGTTCCCGGGTTCGATTCCCGGCGGGGTCAGGGATTTTCTCTGCCTCGTGATGACTGGGTGTTGTGTGCTGTCCTTAGGTTAGTTACGTTTAAGTAGTTCTAAGTTCTAGGGGACTGATGACCATAGATGTTAAGTCCCATAGTACTCAGAGCCATTTTTTGAACCAATTCATGATTCTCTTCCCTCCCTGATAATACCAATCATCTCACCAACCCCAGGCAAGTACCAGACACATACAGAACAATCATCACATCACACAGACAACCAAAATCACAGAAATAAACACACACAGAAGTAGGAAGTGGATTAAAAGCCGCAAGGCTACAAACTCGTCAAAACACTTCCCCAAAGAGGGGAAAATATCAGATGAGAGTGAGTGAGTGAGTGAGCAGCACCGCGAAAAGCGACAGTTCCCAAGTTCGTTAGCTAAGCAGCTATACGAGATGTAGTACAATGCATGCCGAAAAGCGACAGTTCCCAACAACGTTAGCTAAGCAATTACGACGGGCAGGATACTTTATTTGGTGCCACTTGACAGCAGGATTGTCGTGTTCCCTGTTGTTTTGTCGGTATGTCGAGCTCCATTGGTGCCTTGGGGTCGAAGCGGTCTACCGCTGTTGACAGAAGGCGCGTCTTGTTGTTGCCGCAGGCCGCGTCGCCGGCCGTTTGGAGCTTCTCAGTTGCCGCAGATCCAGGCTCTGCTCCCCACAAGGTTAGGGAAATTGTGGGCCAGGACCAGGAAGCCGGCTGCAGAAACAAAGAGAAGGTTTCCGCCGCCGCCTTCCAGACCTCCACCTCCATCAGCGCAATAGGACCAGCAATGCAGCCAGAAGCCTAACGGTGACAGTGATGGCTGTAACTGGCACCTCCCTGGCAGCAGCCCCTTTTTCCACTTCGGACATTGCGAGAAAAACACCTAACGCTGTAACACACAAATCGCCGACATCGACATACATGGTCAGTACTTCCGATCCGTCTCTCCTCCCCTTGTCCTAAGTCCGCTCCTGATTGCCAATGCCACCAACAACCTGCCAAACTACATAGCATCCCTGAACAAAGGCAAGCAGATGATCTGTCAGTCGATCGAAATCCTCCCCAAACCTACTGCATCGATCCAGCCCTCCACCCGATCCAAATAACTAAAATCCCCCTCCCCCCCCCCCACACAAGTCCAGTTCATCCAAACAGCGCTGTGCAAGGAAGGACCGCAAGGATAGCCACTCCAAGAGTAAGACAACTCCCTCACCCTCTGAGGAGCCCGCTCCCCCGACAGCACCTGTTGTCGCCCTGGGAGGGAACCAGGAAAACATCGCCCTGAACGGGAACGGAACAGCGCAACTGCTATGGTCGCAGGTTCGAATCCTGCCTCGGGCATGGATGTGTGTGATGTCCTTAGGTTACTTAGGTTTAAGTAGTTCTAAGTTCTAGGGGACTGATGACCTCAGATGTTAAGTCCCATAGTGCTCAGAGCCATTTGAACTATTTCTGAAGAAAACCTCTTGGCAGCCGAGGCTTCCGGTGGCCCAGGGAGTAGAACCAATTCCGAACAGGTTTTAGGCGGTGGCTGATGAGCTAGAGACAACACAGAACAACACAACAGAAACACAAACACAGAAATACGTCACCCATCATCTTCCCTCCGATTGTCGCAGAGTTTCGTCAGAATTACGAGGAACTCTTCGAGATGGTAAAATCATGGGAGGCAGTTTCAAGACAAAACCTGCCGGTGATGACAATATAAAAATAACACTACACACACTAGAAGACTAATATACAGTCAAAACACTTTTCACCACAACACTTTCCCCACAACAAAAACACGAAACAAGAATATTGTTATCAGAGACCTCCCAAAACGACTTTCCCCCCTGGGAATCCAAACAGATTTGAATTCCCAGGGGTTCGTCGTCAAGGCCGTCCAGCAGATGGGCAAAGTGGAAAGCAAGTAGCCCCTATTCCAGGTCACACTGCCAGATATCCTCCAGAACAAAAGGGAGATAAAAATGATCCTGGCTGTGGCTGTCACCACATAGCCAATGCATCGCAAAAACAAGACTGTGCAGTGCTTCAAGTGTCAGGGCCTAAATCACATCGCCACCCACTGCACCATGGCAATAAAATGCAGAAAGAGCGCCGAGGCCCATGACATGAGCTCCTGTACACTAAAACCCATGGACCCGCAAATAAGGTGCGCGCTGTGTGGCAAAAACCACACAGCAGGTTACCAAGGCTGTGAGGACCACAAAAGACACCCACAGCAGGCAAAAGGCGCAAAGACACCACCACTCCATCCAGTCACACAGAGAAACAAAACACAACCCACATGGACAAGGCTTGGGTAAAACAAAGACCAGACACACCAAGGGCAACATACGCGGAAGTGGTTTCCCCACTGAGAAGCCGTGGAAACGTAGCCCTATCACCACCACATCAAACGCATTCACAAGAACAACACCGGGAAAGACACAACCAGGTTCATGAAGATGGAGGAACCTCTAGGGAACCCCACACTCAGTCCACCCCTAGAATCAATTATTACGCATGGAAATGATGGAATTCAGGAAGGGCCAGAAGCAGAACACTCAGATCTTCGTTGCCCTTCAGGCAGCAGTCCAACAGGCGCTATCCTCCGCGATTTCCTCAGTTGTTTCAAAACCCCATCATTGATAGACGACCAAATATCCAAGGCATCACAATGTGCATCTTTAACGCAGACAGCATTGTTATTCAAGAGGTCGAGTTCAGAGAACTTATGAAGGAGTTCTCCATCGAAATATGGATGATGAGGGAAACCCATCTAAAATCGGGAATAAAAGCGACAGTTCCCAACTACGTTAGCTACCATAAAGACAGGCCAATCCAAGGTGGAGGAGTGGCCGTATACGTAAAGAGAAGGATCCCCCACCACCAGGTATTCTTACTAGCTACCAATAAAATCGAAGCAGTGGCGGTGGAAGTGACTACTGCCACTAAACCCTTAACAATAGTTACATTCTACTGACACCCACGAGTCGAAATAGACGACGGAAACGTAGCTGCTCTAGGGCAAATTGAAGGCAAACTCGTAATAGCAGGCGACTTCAATGCCAAACACCCATATTTGAACTCTAGAGTAACTTCCAGAGCAGGGGCCAAACTGCAACGACTAGCACGCGACCATCACTTCGAAACATGGGGTCCAGTTGAGCCAACACATTTTTCAAAAATTGGAGGTAGGCCCGACGTGTTAGACATAACCCTCACTAGGAGGATCGTGGGGTATTTAGTCACAAGGACAATCAACATAATGTCCTCCGACCACAACCCAGTGATTCTAGAGCTCGGTGTATGAGAATAGTTAGCACTCCCACGGTACCAGACGTCCTACAAACGCACAGATTGGGGGCGATACCGAGAAACTGTCGCCTCTGATATCGTTCGCGCTCCGCCATCTACTGCCGAAACAATAGAATAAGCGCTACAAGACCTATCAGATTCCATCTTGCAGGCAGTGGAAGAGGCCAACCCCCGAAAAGGGACGTGCCACCCTCGCAAATACAGCTCCCAGAACATTTGCTAGCTCAAATTCGACATAAGATCAGGGTGGCAAAAGAGTGGAAGATCATCAGAGATCAGGCCACCAGGAGGCTGCTCAATCGTCTACAGAGAGAGCTGAAGGCAGCGCTCAATGAGCACAAAAACCAGCAATGGCAAAACAGCCTCACAGCTCTCAAAGTAGACCATCACACACTATGGCAAGCAACCAAGTAATTCACAAAAAAAAAAATAAATAAATAAAAGCGCTAGGATGCCACTACTGCATGGCGAGCGGGGTCTGGCCTACAACCACGCTGAAAAGGCCAGCGCCCTCGCCGACTCCTTCGAGAAGCAGTTTCAAGCGGCAGAACCTCAGGATGAAGAACATGAAGAGGTAGTCCATCGTCAACTGGCTGTCTTCCTCAATGCTGAGGAGGACCCAGAGAACTATCCCACGCTTTTCGCCCTTGAAGACGTGGCAAAAGTAAATAGGTCCCTCTGCACAAAAAAGGTGCCTCCAATCAGTTACTTAAAAACCTCCCACCCTCGGCGATCACACACCTCGCGAACGTCTTCAACGAGATTACTCGTTACCGCGAATTCCCAACTTGTTGGAAACACGTGGAAGTGGTCGCGATACACAAACCAGGGAAAGGCCCTCTAGTCCCATAGCTCTACAGGCCGATTAGTCTCTTGCCAACTCTCAACGAGCGCCCATACAGGAACATATTACCATACAGCAACTTTTGCCGGATTTCCAATTTGGATTCCAGCAGAACCACTCTGCCCCACAACAGATCATGAGAGTGGATGAAGCAGCCACAGAGGGCTTCAACCACAGAGACTACTGGGGGATAGTGTTGCTAGACGTAGCCAAAGCCTTCGACTTAGTATGGCATAGAGTGCTACTCTACAAGTTATACACACAAGGGTTCTCCGGGAGCATAGTTAAACAGATCAAAAGCTACCCCACGGATAGAACTTTCTCTGTCAAAGTAGAAACTGCCATCTCTACCAAAAGGCGTATTCATGCTGGGGTGCCACAGGGATCGGTTCTGGAGACCGTTTTGTACAGTCTGTACACTGTAGACACTCCAAAACAGCCCCCCTGGTGCACACAGCGCAGTACGAAGATGACACAGCCTTCTACACTCGAAATGCGAACAAGGACCTGGTCATCCGTAAGCTACAAAGGGTTTTAGATGACACAGAAACTTGGGCCCATCGCTGGCACATCACCATCAACTCTGAAAAGACGCAGGCTATGCTGACAGCTGTAGGCTCGGAAGACGCGGACCTCCTCAACGCCCCCCCGCCCCACCACCACCCACATTCACCCTCACCTAAACGGAACCCAACTCCCCTGGCGCAGAACCACCAAGTACCTTGGTATAACCTTGGACTCTTGTCTTTAGTGGAAACCCCAATAGACGAGGTCCTCAGGAAGGTCTGCACCAGAATGCCCATCCTAAACCCAGTCCTCAACTCAACTGGCTCCCTTCCTTGCTCTGCATGAGTGAATTTCTATCAGGCCCAGATACAGTCAGTAATGGAATATGCATACCCTGTCTGCGGATACGCAGCGAAGCAGCACCTGGACAAACTCCAGAGGTTGCAGAACTGTGCCCTCAGGAGGGCACTTCATCTACCCTTGGGATTCCCTATCGATGATCTGCATACCGCAGCTGAAATCCCACTCCTGAAAGAGCGTTTCCAAGATCTGGCAAGGGCCTTCTATGAAAGCTCTTCCAGATCAGGAAACGTCCTCATCCACTCCCTAGGTCTGTATGACATGTCCGGCGACAAGCGCAAATGCCCAATGACGATCTACGACGACTAAGTCGAAGAGAAAATTCCTGTATCCAATTCCTAATCCTCCTCCCTCCTCCATATTATCAATCATCTCGCCAACCTCAGGTAAGTACCAGACACACACAGAACAATCATCACATTTCGAAGACACCCAAAAATTACAAAAAATAACCACACACACAAGTACACATTGGAGTAAAAGCCCCACACACGTCCCCAAAGAGGGGAAAGTATTAGATGAGAGTGACTGAGCAGCATCCCGACACTTCGCCAGAAGATGATGGGTACGAAAATCATCGAAACGTTGAGTCTACGTTCCACACTTCTTTTTGTAGAAATGACAATTTTGGTTTTCCTGATGACTGTATATACTAGACAGAATTTCAAGAAGAAAAAGAAAGTACCTCATGAGGGATGCAGTCACTACTGTATCTAGAGTTACGTGGCCAACATGCTGTGCAGTGCTTGGTGGTAGTTGTGTCTTTTCCTGTTTGATGAGGAAGGGAAAAGTGATTATTTAAAAGCCAACAATCCTTATATCTATTACTCTTACGATCACTAAATGAGGCATATGATGATGGCATTATAACTGTGGCACGGTCTTCCCTTGGTAATTGTTCTCTAAACTTAGCCAAGAAGATTTCACGAGAAGGTCGTCTTTGCTGTAAAGTTCCTCTGTTAGTTTCCACTGCATCTCTGTTATCCTTTAGTACAGATTACATCAAACAGCTGCTATCCAGCGCCCCTCTGATTTTATCGATGGCTGCTGTCATGTGTAGATGATAAGAATTCAGAATGCTGCAGGAGTACTCTAGATCACGTCCTACTGCAGTCTTGGAGGTATTTTCTTCACTAAAGCCTTTTCAACTAAACCTAAGACTTCCATTTGCCTGCCCTACTGTATATTTTACTTATTTGGTCCATTTCCTATCAATTTTTACTACTACCGCTGAACATTTGAGATGTTTACGTAGTGGGGTGCTGCAGGGTTATTTCTTTTTGTTACGAACAATGTATTGTTTTTAACTTACATTGCAAGAGAATTTTAATTCATTACTTTAAATAGAAATTGTATCCCAGTTTTTCAGCGTCTTCTCATTAATGTCAAACGACGAATTTTCCCGTAGATAACAACCTCATCAGTAAGCAATCTGAAAACGATGACGACCCAGTCTGATACGCAGTTTATATATACATATTTTGAACATTGGTGGACTTACGACACTACGTTTGGGCACGCGTCCTGTTAACTTCGTTTCGGCTGACCTTTCACCGCCCAGTATAACATACTGGATTCTATTAGACAAGTATTCATCATGTTACACTCTGAGTTGTAAGCTATCTGATGGTTTTTATCGTGGTTATGAGTCCACTATATGGAACTGTGTAGAACGGCTTTCAGGAGTCTAGAAAGACAGAAACTACTTACTCGCCTCTATCTACTATTTGATGGGTATAGTATGTGAATAAACCGAGATGTCTTGCAAGCGTGGGATTTCTTTTTTTTTTTTTTTTTTTTTAACTCGTTCTCCGTCTTTGAGAGAAATCTTTTCATCCTGGAACATCACGATTGTCGATCTTCAAATATGCCCTAGTCCCCTCCAACAGATGGATATTGAGAGGAGTTTTTGAACTGCATTTTTTGTCTTTATTACTTTAAGAGATTTCTTTAAGTTTGTTAAGACAGTTTATTGCTAAGTGTACAGTTATTTTCAAAATTATATACAAATTACAGACATCAGAGTTTAATACATCAGAGGTTTATGTCCGTTTCTTCCAGGTAACGTGCTGATACAACGTTAATTTCCAGACTGTTCTCACTCATTGCGGTTCTTGCTTTTGTTGGTGGGGAAATTTGCATTTTTATGAAGTCTTCCAAAAGTTCCAATCGAAGACCTGATGCAATATGTCTCCTCGGAAGAGGAGTGAAGAAAGGGCTTAATGTATATTAACCTCTTTCTCTGTTGCGATATTTGCCACTGCTGTTATCAGTGCTTTTGGGCTCTTCTCCAGACACACGGGCTATTTGATGAAAGAGAGCGTCTATACTTTCACTACTGACCACTAAAATTGAAACGCCATGGACACAGCTTGCAACAAACGTCAGTTTGGCGTAAAGTGTACTATTCGTTTGCATATTCAAACGATAAGGAGTTCCGCAAAACCGCACAAAACAGATAGGAGCAACACCATCTACTTTCTATCTATAAGGAAAAATGACGCTATGTGTTTCTCAGACTCTCATATTAATGTTATTTGTTTGCGAGAAAAACGTTTAATGACTCACGAAACAGTCTACCAGCACGTGTAGGAACTGAACTGTGTTGTCCGTAGCTCGTGGTCGTGCGGTAGCGTTCTCGCTTCCCACTGTCGGGTTCCCGGGTTCGATTCCCGTCGGAATCAGGGATTTTCTCTACCTCGTGATGACTGGGTGTTGTGCAATATCCTTAGGTTAGTTAGGTTTAAGTAGTTCTAAGTTCTAGGGGACCGATGACCATAGATATTAAGTCACATAATGCTCCGAGCCATTTGAACCATTTTGAACTGAACTGTGATAAGATCATGGTAATTTGGAACTTACTCCGTAATACTGCTGCTCATGTTGTTCGGTTGGATCCTACGACTAGCATACGAGTATGATATCATTTTGTTGGGGAGGATTATGCTATACGCATTGCAGGATATCGACGGCCCCACGGAACTAGCACCCGAGAGGACAGATATATTGTTCGTTCCACCATGCGGCATCATCCAACCACTTAACGTACCTTGAGTTGTGAAAAGACATTATTTGCATCGAGGCAAGTATGCACACCGACAGCGCGACTGATTTTTGAGCACGACGGACTGTCATGTCAGCACAGCGACCATTGTTGCAACTTCCTTGGTACGGTAGCAGAGAGAGAGGCGACCAACAACACTGCAGTGGCGTCACATCTTTTCAGACGAGTCCCGGCTCTGCGTACAACGTCACGATGGACGTCTGAATGTGTGAAGGCTCCTAGGAGAGCGAGCGTTGCCACGTTAGGTTCGTCATCGTCAGGCAGGCCCAACGCCCGACGCGATAGTACGGGGTGCCATTGGGTACACAGCACGACCACTCCGGCTTTTGCATTTCTGACTTGTCGAGCTGAGTGTTCGTGTCCTATCATCAACAACTCCATCTTATCTTGCAAGAAGATAATCCAAGGCCGCTTGTCACCCATTGTGTCCTGACATTCACCTATATAGTTGATGTTCAACTGTTCCCCTGAGCAGAACTGATCTCCGACCCATTCAGTACATCTGACCAAGGGCTGCCGGGGCACTGGCTCTCCACCTCTCGCCAGCTGTTACGACTGATGAACCCTGATAAAGAAATGAAGCACTGTGGAATGACAGATCCACATCTGTCATGTACACTCCGTTCGGCTCTATGCCCAGCCGAGTTGAGGGACTGTTTCTGCCAGAGGTGTCATCTTTGTCTACTAAATATCACCGTCTGTCTACTATCAAATCATCCAGAAATTTGGTTATGTAAACTTACTATTATACTGTATGTGCACAGTAAGTGAAATGTCAGTATCTGGTATCCCTGTTAACGTTCTCATTTTAATGGTTATGACCTAGAAGAGGGTGCTAATCCCACAGAGTATTCTATGTAAATTCTAATAGCTATTTCAGGGTGTGATACCTTGTTCTCTCAACTGCTGTTCAGTAACAAAGGTGTTTGTTTCAGCATCTTTCATTCGTGAGAGTGTGCGCCGCTTGTACCCTTTCATTACGCAAATACATTTTTAAATGTGGAATGTCTGTTTTGTTCATTCTTAAAGTCAGCCAGATCCACGAGAGATTGAACTGAATGTTGGATTCAGTTTATTGACTCCAGGTATTGCCAGAATTTTCTAGTATTTTGATAGATTTTTCACTGGGGGTCGAACGTGGATTGTAATACACTTTACACATACCTGTTCAAACCGATGCGCAGTTTGCCATTGAACTTCCGCTACCAGTTCTCTGCACTATCGTTTGTAACGACAGAGTAGTAGTCTCTGTTTTCACACTATCCGAATGATACTATTAAACCAATGTGTCTCTTCCTCGACTTCTCTTATTTTACTTTGGACGTTTTTATTTAGATCGTGCTTTATAATGTCATCTGTAGCCTCTAATGGCGTTCCAGTAGTAACACTTAATATTGTGATAGCGTGATATATTGAGTCACCATCAATTAAAAAGTGTGCTGAATATTTTTTCCTCTTGTAATTATCATCAGTGGCTAGATATAGGTAAGATGCCGAAGCTTCTTTCCG
This sequence comes from Schistocerca serialis cubense, assembly GCF_023864345.2. Classification (NCBI taxonomy): domain Eukaryota; kingdom Metazoa; phylum Arthropoda; class Insecta; order Orthoptera; family Acrididae; genus Schistocerca; species Schistocerca serialis. The sequence goes on along the minus strand of NC_064639.1, from coordinate 716,949,069 downwards.
CTCTTTACTTTTACCTTTATTTAATACAGAGTCGCGCAGCCGTTGCTCCTGGGGATGGTTATTCAATACTTTAGCCCAGCCAGCGACATTTCGCAGCAGGAAGCCTACCTATACGCCAGCCTGATGGTGGTCATCAACTTCGTGATGATGTTCTGCCAGCACCACTACAACATGCTGACTACCTACGTCGGCATGAGAGTCAGGGTTGCCTGCTGCTCTCTAATTTATAGGAAGGTAAGTCTGAGAAAGGCCCGCTTGGGATAATCGCGCCATCTATGGCGCCTTGCCACGGTTAGCGCTGCTCCCTCCGTCGGAGGTTCGAATCCTCCTTCGGGCATGGGCATCTGTGTTGTCCTTAGCGAGATTAAGTAGTGTGTAAGCCTAGGGACCGATGATCTAACCAATTTGGTCCCACAGGAACTTACCTCAAATTTCCAATTTCTGAGACAGATTGGGACAATTTTTCGCCTGTCGATTTCTTCTCTACTCTCACATTTCTAAAGTTGAGCAGATTATTTAGTTTATCTTTCCTTTTATCACTAATATACGACATATTGTTTTCGACAGTAAAAATGAAATAATTTTTAGTAACACTGAAGTACATTCTGTCAGTATACATTACATTCCCTTTACAGCACACACCGTAGTTGCCTGCACAAAATACTCTCTCTACATTAAAATAATTTTCACGGTGGAGTATGGTTTTAGACATTCATTTACGTCAACAGAGTGAAGCAGCGCATCTGACTCATCATCAACAGATGCAAGTAAACCTCTGCAGATAAAGTACAGTAGCTATTGCCATCAGCCTTAGATAATGTTCGTTTTTGCGTGATATTGTCCAGGAATTACCGTGGATATTACTGTTTGCGTTATAATGTCACTTTGTGTGTTAAATGTCTTGGGCAGTCACTCGTGGACAAGACGGGTAACAGGTGTAATGTCCCCACAGAAAATACCCTTTACCACGCACCAATTAATCATTGTCAATCAAACCATCCACATTCATTCACTTTGGAAAAGTATCTGATCTGATTTTCTCGTAATATATGAGGCGACAGCTCGACGACGCCAAAGTATTTTCTACTGAGTTTATTCTTTGAAATAGCAGAGATGCATATATGCATTCTCCATAACTAGGACAGCTTCTGGAGTATCCGTTGAGGGATTGACGTGTTTCTGAGAGATACATATTTTGCTTTTCTTCTCGCTAAAGCGAGCCAATTAACATTTGTGCCACTAGCGGTTTGTTTGAAGAGAAAGAGACTGTAAACGGAAAATAATTAAGACGTGGAATCACCGGAGATCTGGACATGTAATGGAGATGGATTGAATACACAATTTCCTTCGTAAATAAGGTTTGTGACTTTTTTGTTCTGGAGTGAGTGAACGAATGAGTTTTTTCTGAATCATTTGATGATCACGTTGGCCCTGTAATTAGTGGGGAAGTTTCAGCTGTGTCGAAGAGAGCCTGCAATCACTGAGTCCATGTTAAATCGTCCAAAAAGGCTTCTTACACATCTGGAATTCGCAGTCTTTCGTAAAAGGAACAAATTGTCCACAAGATTGATTCTCCTGACTGAATGCAGTGTTTAAAAGTAATAATAAATGTTAAAGTGGCCAATCCGTGACAGGACACGTTTTTGGACGTTTTTAAAATAATTTTGTTCTCTGTTTCATGTCAACTACGACGAGCTAACCTAACTGACGATTGGAAAAGAGAGGAAAGACTCGCAGGTGATATAATTGGATCTACAAATGAAGCCGAAAGACAGAAGGCGAGATCAATATTTTATTATTAAAGCTTGCTAGTATAGTTGAGGTATACGCATTTTTGTTTAGTGTTATTTGATACATTAAAGCTTGCTAGTATAGTTGAAGTATACGCTTTTCTGTTTAGTGTTATTTGATATTTGAACATTGATTAATTGTATTCATGTTAGACGCGTTTTGATTGACCTGTCCCAGTTGCATTTATCTGTATATGTACATTAAGAAAGTAGACACAGAAGTACTCTTGTGTGATCGGAGTTACATATCATATAGTGACAGTAGAAGGGAGTTATATATAGTGACAGTAGAACATTTATATGGTTTTAACTAGGGCAATGTTTAGGATGAGTCAAGCAGAGCATAGCAGCACGCAACAGCCTTCAGCTGTTAGCACTGATAATAATGATGCAGTAAGAAGTGTTGTAGGACCGATGGCTACAGATAGCGCAATAGAACGCCCTGTAGACACGGCTGGAGGTGTAACAGCAAGTACGCAGCATGGATTATTTCCATTGGTAATTATCATGAGACAGATGCAGATGATAACCGAGAGCATGAATACTTTGAAAACCGACATTAACGCGAAATTAGCCTCAGTTACTGAAGGGCAAAATGATTTGAATACGAAATTAGCCTCAGTTACTGAAGGACAGGAAAATCTGAAAACCGACATTAACGCGAAATTAGCCTCAGTTACTGAAGAGCAAAATGATTTGAACGCGAAATTAGCCTCAGTTACTGAAGGGCAGGAAAATCTGAAAACCGATATTAAAGCACAATTAGTGACAGTCACTCAAACTCAAGAAGAAATTAAATTAGTCCAGACTGAGATTAAGCAGCAGTTACAAGACAGTTTTTCCGAATTAGAGCAGCGGATAGAGGCGAAGACCAAAGAACTCAAAGATCAGGCCGAAGAGACGGAACGAAAATTAACTGCACAAATAGAATTGGTGAAAGCACAATGTGAGGAATCTACTCACCGCGCACGTGTCGAAATGAAGGAGTATGTGGCTATTAAGATAGATACTGTACGGGAACAAGTGGAAATGGTTCCGCAATTAGTACAAAAGCAAGACGGCATGTCATGTGCAATTGCGCAACTTCCTGAATTGGCACGTACACAGGCTAACCTAAAGGAAAGCGTTGAACATCTGACAGAGCGTCAAGACGTTATGGACCACCAAATTAACGTACTAACGGGTAAATTATCCGAAATAACATTAGAAAACAACAGGCTAATGTGTGAAAACGTTGAGCAAAATGTTAAGGCAGCATTCCAGAATTTATCTGGCAAACAGGAAGAGAATTTGTTTGCGAAAGGACTTGAGGAGGTGCGACAGCAGTTAGGTGCTGATTTGGAGCATTGGAAACAAACGATAGAAGAGTCGATGCGCGCTTCACAACAAAGCTCAGAACAAATGAATACAGGGCAGCAGCAGAAGTTGCCAGCGACTATGGAGCCAGTTACTGCCTATTCGCACACAATACCGACTTGTATAAGTAATTCAAACATTAAATTGCCACAAGCTGGTTGTTCGCATGAATTCTTATCTAATGTAGATTACAAAAGCCTTTGCCATGCCGAAGAAACAATGATAAAGCATCGGCAATTCCAGATTTTTAACCCTGACAAAAGGGGGGTCCGTCCAATTGTTTTTATTCGAAGTTTCAGAGGAGTGCTACCCAGAAATTGGTCGGAGTGGCAGAAGATCAGTTTTGTTATAGGATATATACAAGGTTCGGGGGCGATCTGGGCCTCGGACATCTGTTTGCCCGACATATGACGATTTTGAGAAGTCGTTTTTAGCAAAGTTCTGGCCAGAAGGGGTACAGGAACGCCTAAGGCAGGAGGTGCTCTACCCAGAGCCTTTCTCCTTTTCGAAAGGAAGCCTTAGAAGGTATTCCGAAAAATATATAAATAAAACGACATACTGGGACAGACCTATGCCCTTGCCAGACATAATAAACATACTTAAGGCAAGACTATCAACTAGCATTCGGAATCAATTGATTTACGGCAACGACAAAGACTTGGAGTCGTTCCTCACGACGTTAGACCATATAGATATTATCGAAGAGAACAACCAGAAAGCCCGTAATAACACATTCAAATATAGGGAAATAGAACCTCCGCCAAACGGTAGGCAAGGTGTAAGTATGTGTTATACCAATGGCGATCAGTCGACACTTAGAAGGAATGAACAGAGATCGTTAAATAATGGAGAAACCCCTCAAAATCTCAATAGTAATCCCGGCAATGATCTTGCGAGGGGCTATTCAAGGAACAACAGGAACGGGAAAAGATACAATCCCGTGTGGGGGAACGAAAGAAATTTCACACCCCAAGCCTGGAATAATAACAATAATAGAAAGTGGAATCAACCGGGAGGAATGAATTCAAATAGCTAACATCAGTGGGGACGGACATCTACGAATCAACCGGTAATTACCGAAGTGACGGATGATGTCAACCAGCAGACAAATCAAAATCCAACAAACTTGTAAGGACCCACTCGTGCCCCGGAGGAGCGGTCAACAATTGGTTGAGGGGCAACAGGATATGTGTACCCATGCTAACGTATAATGATGGACGATTACTGGCAGATGAACTGACCGAGGACTTAGAACCACAAGATGAGGATAAGGAACAGGTGGCAGTAGCCGAAGTGCAAGTCATTATGGAGACCGTACCTACAGTGGCGTTTATAGACACAGCTGCAACCACAAATGTTATTTCGGAGGCACTATTCAACAGGATCAGAAATATAAGACGAGTACCAGTATTTCCAGTTCAAGATTGCAGAATATTAGGCGCCGTCGGGGCTCGATCGGCTAATGTAAAGGTGCAGTCACTACTTGGTGTGGAATTCGAAAATGTAGCAATATTAAGCACATTCCTTGTTGTGAAAAATTTAGTGGTAGATTGCATTATCGGAGTCGACAGCCTACGTCAATACGGATGCAGAATAGATTTGAAAACAGGAAAAATTTGGTTGAATGTTAATAAACAAGAAATTGAGTTGGAGTTGTTGAGAAAAAAAAAAAGCCTTACGAGAAAATATAATTGTGGAATCAGTGTGCAAGTAATCAGGACGGCCCAAAATTCTAAAGAGCACATAATTAATGAGTTCCAAGTCAAAGAAGATTTCGGTCAATTAGTGTTTGAAAAGTTAAATGAATCCGACTGCATTATCGAAGATCAGAAGAAGCCGCTCAATGAATTATTATTAACGTATGAAAATGTTTTTGATGAAAGGCCAGGAGTTATTAAGGGACACATATGCCATCTTTACGTTAAGCCGCACGAAACGTATTGTAGAACTTTCTATCCTGTTCCCTGGAGGTTAAAGGCTCAAGTTCAAAAGGAAATAGATCGCATGTTGAAATGGGGTTTGATCGAACCCTCTACAAGCCCATACTGCTCCCCATTGTTAGTCGCGCCAAAAGCAAATGGGACTGTTAGACTGGTACTCGACGCCAGAGAAATAAATAAAATCATAATTCCAGTGAGAACACATCCGGAAAACATAGACGAACTTATACAACGGTTCCAGGATGTCCAATATTTGACGAGCATTGATTTGCGGAGCTCTTATTGGCAAGTCAAGCTGGATGAGTCAACAAAGAAGTATACGGCTTTCATTTATTCCGGAAGAAGTTACCAATTTACTGTAGTTCCTTTCGGACTCAACATTAGTGCCGGAATCCTTATAGCAGCTCTAGATTATGCACTAGGCCCAGAACTCAGAAGCAGGATAACAGTGTTTGTTGATGATTTGCTTATTGCATCGAAAACTTGGGAGGAGCATATTACCTTACTGAACTGAGTGTTGGATGTGTTCAAAACCATGGGAATAACTGCTAACCTACAGAAATCCCATTTTGCAGTAAACAGAATCAAGTTCCTGGGGCATATAATTGACGCAAAGGGAATTTTACCAACCAAGGACAAGCTTATTGCGATTAGTAAGTTTCCAACACCCAGGAATAGGAGGCAATTAAAAGGGTTTATGGGCCTGGCCTCATTTTTTAGAAGATTCATAACAAATCAGGAGATGAACGCAGCAGCTCTAAATAGTCTGCTGAAGAAGGATGTGCCCTGGCTCTGGACATTAGAGTGTCAAGAAGCATTCGAAGACGTAAAGAAGCAATTAGTAAATGCACCGCTTTTGTACCATCCGGACATGCAAGAAGAATTTTACTTGTCAACATATTCGTCGAATGTGGGTATTGGAGCGTGCCTTTTCCAAGTACGCAAGATAAATGGACAACTCACCTTCTGTCCTATTGCGTTTGCTAGTCGTGTTTTGTCCAACTGTGAACGAACTTACACGACGACAGAATTAGAGGCTCTTGCGGTCATCTGGGGATTTAAAAAATTTCATTATTATCTGTATGGGTCAAAGACTATCGTATATTGCCATCATCAATCATTAACGTTTTTACAAACGTGTAAACTGTTACACCCCAGACTGGCTAGATGGACTCTCGCTCTGCAACAATACCAATTTAAGATCGTGCATGTCTCAGGACAGCAAAACATTATTGCTGACGCTCTATCAAGGTCACCACAGGGTTTGGCCAAAGAGATTGAAGTAAATAATAACTCAGAATTCCCTGTATTGCTGCTGCAGGAAAATCCATATAAGACGTACTACGTCAATTTGTGTGCGCATGTGGCACAGTTACAGGAAAGAGATGCTCAATGGGGAAGTGTCATTCAAAGGTTACAACAGCAACCTTCGGATCAGATGGCTTATCTGTTAGCATACCTGGGATCTAACAAAATTAAAGGGTTATTTTCCCATAACGACTTGAAAAAATTTAATGAAGATTAGAAGATAGGGAGGAATGGTGTTGCGAGTGACAGAGATGAACGCTCGTAACAACATAACAATAAATTGTGTGTGATTAGTGTTTGAAAACTTTAAACTGAAATAATTAATCTGTGACACAGATTGTAGAAATAGTGACTAACTATTACTATCGAGTGCTGCAAAGAAGATAGTGGAGATAGGCTTCCCCTGTGTTTGGGTAAACATGGAACTTTAGCATTGCTAATGTCATCAAGATTTATAAAGGATCTGAATGACCTTCAAGAAGAAAGAAATGTTTCCCGAAAATGACGCTGCATAATCAAAAGAGGTTCCCAGTGAATGTTCATATATAATTTCAAGTGCGCGCTTAGATGTGTAAACGTGTGAAGTGATGCGTTTAGGCAGTGAATCATGAGTGACGGTTAACGCCGCAAAGATAATTTCCCGCGCAAAACAATTGACGTCGGCGCGAGAGCTAGAATCGATATAGACGACACAGATATACTTTGTAAGAGACTCGCATCAAACGCGAGGGGAAGCTGATTGATGTTGAACTTCAAAAAAGTGTCATAATTAGACGTTAAGAGTTCTTGATTTATTGTTGAATGTCAAAAGAAACTAAGATTCATAGAATTAGTAGTTATTTAATGGGTCTTGTTCACTTTGGAATTTTGTTCGAAAATCCATTTCCATATATGTGCATGTATGAATGCCGGATGAAAGAAGTGAATCCACATTACTCACTACTAATAACTTTTACATTACAGCAATCAAGCGGAGAAATATATGTATTTAGGATAAAAATTTTATGAGTATAGATAAATGATATGACTTTTCAAGGAAATGATGGATTATGTCTTTGTATAAAATGAACCACACTTTCCATTATTCGATGATTTGAATCCAAAATCTACTGCAAGTTGCATGAATCCTTTAAATTACGAAGAATAAATCATTGACAGAAAATGTGTCAGAATTTTTGGACTTACAAGCACAAGTGGTGATGCGAAGTCCAAAAGAAAATTCAAACTAGAGTAAATATTATGATGTTTTCGGCAACAGCATTAGTCAATGGATAAATGGAAACTTTAAGTCAATGGCTAAATTCCTTGCAGAAAAGAAAAAGGATGCATGAAGCCATAGGGATTTTGTTTTCAAAAAGGAGAATCTTGGACGGTGCAACCTAACCAGTTCTTTTACAGGAAGAGTTTCCCTTTCGGTCATTGCTAATTCTTTTGGAATGAATGTTGCATGTGAAATCTGGTATCCCTGTCCCTTCTACTCTTCCCATTGTGGGCCGCGTAGAAGACCGACTACAAATGTGGACGTCGGGGACATGCAAGATCCGTCGGAGTTTCAGCACCGCAAGATATTGTCCTGGGAACAAGATTGTAAAAAAAAAAAAAAAAATAAATAAAAAAAAATATAAAAAAACCTCGAGTTATTTATTGTAATTTTTTTTTAGCTAGAGGCACAACTCACTCTTCTCCACATCGTTATATAAATTGATACCTATCTTTCATTTAGAGATCAATTTCAAAATTATTTTTTCTCTTGTGTAGGTTATCCTATCTTCTATGTACCGTAGGCTGGGGGTCTAGGCCTAAGAGGTTTTCCAAGGTTTCCCTGCTTAAGAAAGTTCCCGAATAGGTAGACCCTGATAACAGTTTCATGAAAGATCATCTTCCTTGATTGCGCACAGCAGACAACACCTTGATGCACGTAAAAGCAATACAGCCGCGGTACCTGTATCTTCATTTCTTCTGTTTTCAAAGTTTCTTTTCTTCGTCTGTCTTAAACATAATTTTTTTTTCAGCCAGAGGACTGACACTCATCACTTCCGGGTTACCCACACTAATAGATAGCTCGCGAAGTGTGTTCGGTAAATCAAAATTAGGCTCACAAACTTCGCTCGCTGCGAGGGGCATTGTAATGTCCCCACAGAAAATACCCTCTACCACGCACCAATTAATCATTGTCAATCAAACCATCCACATTCATTCACTTTGGAAAAGTATCTGATCTGATTTTCTCGTAACATATGAGGCGACAGCTCGACGACGCCAAAGTATTTTCTACTGAGTTTATTCTTTGAAATAGCAGAGATGCATATATGCATTCTCCATAACTAGGACAGCTTCTGGAGTATCTGTTGAGGGATTGACGTGTTTCTGAGAGATACATATTTTGCTTTTCTTCTCGCTAAAGCGAGCCAATTAACATTTGTGCCACTAGCGGTTTGTTTGAAGAGAAAGTGTAAACGGAAAATAATTAAGACGTGGAATCACCGGAGATCTGGACATGTAATGGAGATGGATTGAATACACAATTTCCTTCGTGAATAAGGTTTGTGACTTTTTTGTTCTGGAGTGAATGAACGAATGAGTTTTTTCTGAATCATTTGATGATCACGTTGGCCCTGTAATTAGTGGGGAAGTTTCAGCTGTGTCGAAGAGATCCTGCAATCACTGAGTCCATGTTAAATCGTCCAAAAAGGCTTCGTACACATCTGGAATTCGCAATCTTTCGTAAAAGGAACAAATTGTCCACACGATTGATTCTCCCGACTAAATGCAGTGTTTAACAGTAATAATAAAATGTTAAACAGGCCATCAGACCGTGCATCAGAGTGTTATTAAAACAACAGTGTCCCATAATCGTACAGGAAGTAGTGATGGTAAAAAAAAGGCACTGTACACGTCCAGTATTTCTGAAAGTAAGCATAGGTTCGTCGACAAAGGTTAATACTCTGTCTTGTAGGCTGTCTTTCTGTTGATGTACATTGCTCATAACTAAATGGCTGTGCTTGTACCTAATACTCTGACTGTAACGTATTCAGCACTTGATGATAACGTGTATGTCATGAACAAATCCAAGTAGTGAATGAAGCACTGAACAAACACCACCAAGTCAAAGTCCACAATCGGGTCAGTATCCACATAGAAGCTAGGTGTGATTGGGAACAGCACATGCTGTATACAACACTGAGCCACAGTTGCTTGCTTGCCTGTTGCTGTCAGTAGCTCAGTCTATGTGACTCACGTTCTGCATCTCTGGTGGTGCTCTGCACCCTTGAGTTGTAGCACCTCCCACCCACTATATATTTCTATTGGTGGGTTTATTAAGAGCCTCCTCCCTGAAATTGGCACACACGGACGAGAATGTCTTGGCCCATGCAAGTGTCAGTGGTGTGGGAGGGAGAGCAGACCAAATACCATCAGCTCAGGGTCGACTCACTCAGGGAGCCACGTCAAATGCTGCAGTTGTGGTGGAAGTGGTGGCATCCCCTCTGCAATAAACTGGTGTGGTGCCACTGGAGTGAAGGAAAGTAAGGGGAGAGGGACGGTCTCCATAGACTCCACAAACCATGATCTCCTTATCCACCTGCTAGCGAGTGAGGGGGACAGGGACAGTGCTCATACCAAGGTCCAGGAGGCATGTGGAGATGGTGAGAATCCTAGCTGGTGGCAACCCTGGTGTCCAGTCTGGGCTGGTTGTGGTGATTGTTCAAGAGGATATCTCCTGTCATGACATCAAACAGCTATCGCCTCCTACATCCTATGTTGACCCCTTTGGTCCACCTTGGCTGAATGTACATGTCCAGACACAGGTCACCTGTGATCAGGCACGCCTGTGGACAGGATAAGCGCAGTGCATAGGACACAGGAAGTCTAACAGGGTCCGTTGTCGATCCCCCTTAAGGATTTCAGCTGGTATTATCCTGTTGACAGAGGTGGATATATATTTCGCTAGCACATAGTCATATTCGAATGTGTCTTCAATGGTGCAGATCCTTTCAAGGGACGGATAGTACCAGAAGCGGTAGTGCACAGAACATGTGCTAGAATGGGAAGTTCCAGAGGGTATCCCCGAGGTCGTACATTACCAGCAGCCACATAGCTCCCTGAAAAGCCCCAGCGAATCGACATCGTCCCTTTCCCACTGATGACCAGGGCAGGGCCATGGCGAGAAATTTGGTAATGGGGATGCCTGGTTCAGGGAGCAGGCGCGAAAAAAGTAGCACACACTTTCAATGTCAATATCAATGTGAGACTGGTAACTGGAGGCTGCAGGACCAGAGCAGGGTCTGGGTGATCACCAGGGAATCAGACTCTCTGTGCCCAGCATTAAGAAATCAATTGCGGTGTTCAGGCAGTAGAGCAGTGCGAAACAATTACAAGAACTTGGGACGACCTGGCAGGAATTATACTCCAGCCAGCCTCTCTGGGCTGCTGACAAAACATTTTGCAGGACTGGTCATGCAATTGCGCCAAGTCTACCTAGCGTGCCATCAGTTGGAATTCGTTAAGGATTGTGAAGCAAACACTTTCCTGGCAATCAAATTCCCTGTCATGGAGGCGGGACAGAGCATGCGCACTTGTGCGTTGGGCCGTGAGAAGAAATGGATTTCGTAAGGTTTTTTTTTGGAGGGTCATCAGTTTTCTGACTAGTTTATGAGGCCGCCACGAATTCCTCTCCTGTGCCAACTTCTTCGTCTCAGATTAGCACTTGCAACCTACATCCTCAATTATTTGCTGGATGTATTCTAATCTGTCTTCCTCTACGGGTTTTGCCATCTACAGGTCCCTCTAGTACCAAGTAAGTCATTCCCTGAAGTATTAACAGCAGTCCTGTCATCTTATCCCTTCTCCTTGTCAGTGTTCCCTAAATATCCCGTTCCTCTCTGATTCTGCGCACAACCTCCTCATTCCCTACCTTACCAGTCCACCTAATTTATAACATTCTGCTGTTGCACCTCATGTGAAATGCTTCGATTCTCTTCTATTTCGGATTTCCCACAGTCCACATTTCACTACCATACAATGCTGTGTTTCAGACGTACATTCTCAGATATTTCCTCCTCGAATTAAGGCCTATGTTTGATACTAGTAGACTTTTCTTGGCTAGGAATGACCTCTTTGCCAGTGCTAGTCTGCTTTTGATGTCCTCCTTGCTTCGTCCTTCATTGGTTATTTTGTAGCCAAGGCATCAGAATTCCTTAACTTCATCTACTTCTTGACCATCAGTACCGATGTTAAGTTTCTCACTGATCTCATTTTTGTTACTTCTCATTAGATTCCTCTTTCTTCGATTTCTCTCAGTCCATATTGTGTACTTATTAGATTGTTCATTCCATTCAGCAAATAATGTAATTCTTCTTCACTTTCACTCAGGATAGCAAAGCCATCAGCAAATCGTATAATTGGTATTCCTTCACCTAGAATTTTAATTCCTCTCATGAACCTATCTTTTATTTCATCATTGCTTCTTCGATGTTCAGATCGAACAGTAGGGGGGAAAGAAAACATCCTTGTCTCACACCCTCTTTAATCTGAGCGTTTCGTTCGTAGTCGTCCACTCTTATTATTCTCTCTTGGCCCTTGTACATATTGTAGATATCGTAGTTCTGTATTCCTGAAGTTCCCAGAACATTTTTATATTTTCTTCTTTCATCGATCAACTGTAATACTTCTTATGTTACGCATGGTTTCTTCACACGTATTTATGTTTTTCTTTCCAACTTCTGTGACTGCCCTTTTCAGAGATGTCCATTCCTCTTCAACTGTGCTGCCTACTGAGCTATTCCTTATTGCTGTGTCTAAAGCCTTAGAGATTTCAAGCGTGTCTCATCATCCCTTGATACTTCTGCATCTCACTTCTTTGAGTATTGATTCTCCCTGACTAATGTCTTAAGCTTCAGCCTACTCTTCATCGCTACTATATTGTGATCTGAATCTATATCTGCTCGTGGGTACGCCTTGCAATCCAGTATCTGATTTCGGAATCTCTGTTTGGCCATGATGTAATCTAAATGAAATCCTCCCGTGTCACCCGGTCTTCTCCAAGTATACCTCCTCCTCTTGTGATTTTTGTACAGAGTATTTGCTATTACTAGCTGAAATTTATGACAGAACTCAATTGGTCTTTCTCCTCTCTCATTCCTTGTTCCAAGCCCAAATTCTCCTGTAACCTTTTCTTCTACTGTTTCTCATACAACTGCATTCCAGCACCCCATGAATATTAGATTTTCATTTCCCTTTATGTACTGTACTATCCTTTCAATATCCGCATATACTTTATCTATCTCTTCATCTTCAGCTTGCGACATCGGCATGTATACCTGATCTATCTTTGCAGGTGTGGGTTTGCTGTCGATTCTGACAAGAACAACACTATCACGAACTGTTCATTGTAACACGTTCTTTGCCCTACCTTTTATTCATAACGGATCTTACTCCAGTTATATCATTTTCTGCTGCTGTTGATATTACCCTATAATCATCTGCCCAGAAATCCTTTCCTTTCCATATTACTTCAATGACACCTACTATATCTAGATTGAGCCTTTGCATTTCCCTTTTTAGATTGTCTAGCTTCCCTACCACATTCAAGCTTCTGACATTCCACGCATCGAACACTATCCTTTCGTTTATTATTCACTCTTTCACTCATGGTCACCACCCCCCTGGCAATCCTCTTCCGGAGATCGGAATGGGGCACTATTCCAGAATCCTTTGTCAGTGGACAGATCATCAATACACTTTTTCAATTACAGACCATGCGTGCTGTGGATACACGTTATGTGTCTTTAATGCGGTGGTTTCTATTGCCTTTTGCATCATCATATCCTTAATCATTGCTGATTCTTCTGCCTTTATGGACAGTTTCCCACCCCAAGGATAAAAGAGTGCCCTGAACCGCTGTCTGCTCCTCAGTCTTCTTTGACAAGGCCGTTGGCACATTGAGGGTGACTTCTTATGCCGGAAGTTTTTCGACCGCCAATAGCTGACTATTAATCAAAATTTAAGCTGTGGCGGGTTGAATACGGAACACATGACGGTTTGATTACTAATCAAAGAAGCTAGCTAGCCATAGACCACAGGTGCAGAAGATTCGTAGTGCTATTCGCTTAAGAACAACACCCAACGGTGCAAGCGCTTTGTCGTCTTGCCTGGGAGCTTAGAGCGATGCCTGAACAAGGGAATCAAAGGTTTGTTGTCAGTCAATTGGTAGAATTTTCTGCCACACAAATATATATAAAATGTCTTGAACCCACAAATAGTAATTGCTAAAGCCTCCATCTCTATTTGGCAATAAATAAGCTGCGTAGTGTTTAATGTTTCGGTGGGACAGTCGATTATGCTCTCAGAGCGATCTGACAACTTGTGGGACAAAACTTCCGCAGTGCCAAAGTGGGATACGTCTGTTGTGCGTAGGTGTGATATCGTTATGACTAAGAATGTGACGCAAGTGTTTGATGATGGCGGCAAGGAAACTACACTTTTCCAATTGACAGCGTAAATCATTTTCCTGGAGCCGCTTAAAAAAGGATTCTAGTTTCTTGTGATTTTCCATGTGGGGCGACCCCTTAGTGATAATCTCGTCCAAATAATTAACACAGTGCGGAATACATTGACTCAGTTGTTACAAGTACTTTTGAGAAATGGCGGATGCATCCTCAGCCCCAAGCGGTAAGCGACCTTACCTGAATAACCTGCGTGGCATACTTAAAACTAGTAAACTGTTTGAAGCATCATCAAGCAGCAGCTGGAGAAACGCATTCTTTCAATCTGTCTTGGAATTATAACGGCCCGTGGCCAGTTTAGCCAACAACTCCTCCACGCAAGACAATTCGTAGAGATCAGCATTAGGCGAATTAATGGTGGGCTTCAGATCACTACAAATACGTGATGAACTGTTCAGTTTCTTAATGACCACCGTAGGCGTTGCCCTTGACTGATGGAAACCTGGGAAATAACACATTGCTCGAGAAGACCTGCGTGTTTAGACTGAAGAGCCTCAGTAACTGCAAAAAAAAGCAGGCGAGCTCAGCAAAATTTTGCCACTTCGGAAGGCTTTAGAGAAATGTGAGAGGTAAAAGCTGCGTGCAAACCCAAGTGTTAGTTCAAAAATCTTCCTACAAGAAGCGGTCAGGGCATGAAGATCAGCAAAAGGTACTGCACATTAAATTAACTTGCTCCTCTACTGTGAACCCATGCAGGTAAATGTGTGTAAGCCGTGAATGTTAGTAGTTGGTTAGTATGTGTTCAGTGTTTTTGTACTTAGCTGCCAGCGACATTTATCTGAGGAGAGGAATGGCCTACAGCAGTAGGGCAGGACAGGCGCTGGGCTTTTCGTTGTGGAGACAAACCAAGCCATTGTTTGTCAAGCCACAGTGTGAAGTCCAAAGTGAACTTTCGTGGTGCCCTCCTGCCTTACAGCCATGGTGATGATAGATCACAGCAGTGTACTCTAACTGCGGCTGACCATGCTGCTGGTGGGCTGATTGTTAATCGCATTCAGGAGGATGGCGCTTCAAATCTCTGTCTGGCCATCCAAATTTAGATTTTCTGTGATTTCCCTGAATCACTACAGGAAAATTACAGGACAGGTCCTTTGAAAGGGCATTTCCTTCCCCATCCTTGAAATAATCCGAGCTTATGCTCTGACTGTAATGATCTCAGTGTTGACGAGACGTTAAACCCAAATGTTTCTTCCTTCCTTCTGCTTGCTGTACGCAGTTTCTGGGCGACCACACTTGCTGCAGGCCTAACATTGTCCCTCATTATATGGGTAACACCTTCTGTTGTGCCCGTGGGCCACGGTTAGGGCCAGAGTGGACTAGAGTTTCTTCAGCGTGCATGATGAATGATGCAACGCTAAGGAGGGAGAGTGTTTCTGACCCACCTGATTAACATACACAGGCTGCCCAAATAACAGACACCCTCAGCTGAGTGCACCTGTGGGCAGCTTTACAGCATTTAGGTCCATGTTCGGCTCACTGGCAGACATCTACCTGCTTGCCCTTACGGCTGCCTACCATCTAACCCGTCGTCACTCAAAGCAGGTAGCGCCTGTCACGTAGGCACAGCGTACCAAAACGCAGTCAGGTGGGTTGGCGACCTACTTAGTAGGGGCTGGGGGGTCGACTGACAAGTCAGGCTGTGAATAGGTGGTTTTAGAGGCAGAATTAGAGAATGATGTGTAGCAATCATTAGTTAACCGCTGTTTGCGATGGTGACTGATAATTTGAAAAACTTGAATTCATTTTTAAAAGCAGGCTTAGCTGGCGAAGCAACCTTAAAAGATTTAGCAGTTGTAAGCACTTCACCTAGACTAGGATCAGACATACCCAAAAGCTTTTGCAGTGACCTGTCTGTTAAGGGCAAGGCACATCACCATATCCCGAATCGACGACTGTTATAAGACGCTTTACAGCTCAGGCACGTGGTATTTTACCTGCATATGAGACACTGCGAGTCAGCCACTGATGTGGCGTCTGACTGTCCATATTATTTATGACACTAATTAAACTGTAGCGTAGCAGTAACGAGGTGCGTTTGTTAACCGTAGTGTTTATTTATGAGAGCACAGATATCACTGAAACACAAATCACTATGGCCCAGAGTGAGTGCAAATTCTGCACTGCTTCATATAAACTACTAGCAGAGGACAGGAGCAATGTACTTTGCTGCCCAGAAATGTCATAAGCAAAAAGTACCGTACAAAACGGCGCAGGGAGCCTTCCCAGCTGTCCGAAGACTTATTCAAAGCAATGAAAGCCAATGGGGGTATAGTCACAGCCACCGACTAACGAGCCTCTGGTAGTGCTGTGTACTCACAAGTTGCAACGCCTATGAAGCGCTATCGATATTAGACAGCTGCTCCACGTCCCTGCACATTTCTTTCAGCATCATCTTCTAGACGTCTTAACTCTCGCTCCTCCATACCTGGCGTATAAGCCCTGTTTCCCTGTTTGTGTTCGAGTGATTCAGTATCTGCAGGTTGCTGGAACAGCCTACTGAATATTTTTTTGAAATGCAATGCTACGTTAAAGATGCCATTTAGCGCTCGTGGCACGTGACTTTCGATAACACCGCTGGAAGAACCAGATCTGTTCTTCCTCAGGGGGAATAATAGGGCTCTATTCCGCTCTTTGAGTGTTCTCACTCCACAGAATCACTGATCTTGATTTGATACCTCCACAGTCTGAATCGACACATACAGAATGACTGAGGTGGTAAGCAGTTGTAACTGATTTGTTTGTTACAGTATCACAGCCAGACAACTAAGTACAGGGACAAAAACAACCAGTAAAAAGGAAAAGAGGAATGGACGTCTGCAGGGCAGTAGTGGTGAGGGTTACCGGCAGGCGCTATATGGGAAATGCCGACCGCTGGAGGGGAAGCGACATTTTAAACTGAAATGCTCACATTTTTTCCAGATATTAAGTGCAGTCCCTCGACGGCCACCCTTGCATGATGACCATTCAAAAAGTTCTGTCACTTTTGCTTTGGTTAGTATCTAAAAAGAATTCCGCTGCAAATGCAGCGATCTGTTTTCACCTGCCTTGTTAAACATTTATAACTTTCAGAGAAGCGACATGATTGGCGAATTTTGAGTAAAACCTACACACTTCTCTCGTTTCCGTGTCAAAATTTGTTTCTGTTGCCGTAACACAGCGGAGTTTACACAGTGTCACCTCACCAACAAGCTGTGCAGACGCAACTGCACTGTGGAGTAACAGGGCGGATAATTAACTTTTCCATAATAACCATACAGCTGTATACCCTCTGGCTACATCGTTATCGCGGCGCCATGGCAAATGAGTATGCTACAACAGATTAATTTTCTCGATATTGGTGACAGATAGAGACCTCCATCCAGGTCTAAAGAAAAATTCAATATGCTCGCTACGTTTAATACACAGCAATGCGTTATGAAACATGCACCAAACGCAATATCATAGCGACCCCTATCTTTAATTGCAAACATTTTCTAATTTCGCGCATTGTCTCCTACTTCCATTTTAATAACGCAATAACTATGATCATTAACCTCCCCCCATGAACCATAGACCTTGCCGTTGGTGGGGAGGCTTGCGTGCCTCAGCGATACAGATATCCGTATCGTAGGTGAAACCACAACGGAGGGGTATCTGTTGAGAGGCCAGACAAACATGTGGCTCCTCAAGAGGGGCAGCAGCCTTTTCAGTAGTTGCAGGGGCAACAGTCTGGATGATTGACTGATCTGGCCTTGTAACACTAACCAAAACGGCCTTGCTGCGAACGGCTGAAAGCAAGGGGAAACTACGGCTGTAATTTTTCCCGAGGGCATGCAGCTTTACTGTATGGTTAAATGATGATGGCGTCCTCTTGGGTAAAATACTCCGGAGGTAAAATAGTCCTCCATTCGGATCTCCGGGCGGGGACTACTCAGGAGGACGTCGGTATCAGGAGAAAGAAAACTGGCGTTCTACGGATCGGGGCGTGGAATGTCAGATCCCTTAATCGGGCAGATAGGTTAGAAAATTTAAAAAGGGAAATGGATAGGTTAAAGTTAGATATAGTGGGAATTAGTGAAGTTCGGTGGCAGGAGGAACAAGACTTTTGTTCAGGTGAATACAGGGTTATAAATACAAAATCAAATAGGAGTAATGCAGGAGTAGGTTTAATAATGACTAAAAAAATAGGAATATGGGTAAGCTACTACAAACAGCATAGTGAACGCATTATTGTGGCCAAGATAGACACGAAGCCCACGCCTACTACAATAGTACAAGTTTATATGCCAACTAGCTCTGCAGATGACGAAGAAATTGATGAAATGTATGATGAGATAAAAGAAATTATTCAGGTAGTGAAGGGAGACGAAAATTTAATAGTCATGGGTGACTGGAAATCAAGAGTAGGAGAAGGGAGAGAAGGAAACATAGTAGGTGAAAATGGATTGGGGCTAAGAAATGAAAGAGGAAGCCGCCTGGTAGAATTTTGCGCAGAGCATAATTTAATCATAGCTAACACTTGGTTTAAGAATCATGAAAGAAGGTTGTATACATGGAAGAAGCCTGGAGATACTGACAGGTTTCACATAGATTACATAATGGTAAAACAGAGATTTAGGAGCCAGGTTTTAAATTGTAAGACATTTCCAGGGGCAGATGTGGACTCTGACCACAATCTACTGCTTATGAACTATAGATTAAAACTGAAGAAACTGCAAAAAGGTGGGAATTTAAGGAGATTGGACCTGGATAAACTGAAAGAACCAGAGGTTGTACAGAGTTTCAGGGAGAGCATAAGGGAACAATTGACAAGAATGGGGGAAAGAAATACAGTAGAAGAAGAACGGGTAGCTTTGAGGGATGAATTAGTGAAGGCAGCAGAGGATCATGTAGGTAAAAAGACGAGGGCTAGTAGAAATCTTTGGGTGACAGAAGAAATATTGAATTTAATTGATGAAAGGAGAAAATATAAAAATGCAGTAAATGAAGCAGGCAAAAAGGAATACAAACGTCTCAAAAATGAGATCGACAGGAAGTGCAAAGTGGCTAAGCAGGGATGGCTAGAGGACAAATGTAAGGGTGTAGAGGCTTATCTCACCAGGGGTAAAATAGATACTGCCTATAGGAAAATTAAAGAGACCTTTGGAGAAAAGAGAACCACTTGTATGAATATCAAGAGCTCAGATGGAAACCCAGTTCTAAGCAAAGAAGGGAAAGCAGAAAGGTGGAAGGAGTGTATAGAGAGTCCATTCAAGGGCGATTTACTTGAGGGCAATGTTATAGAAATGGAAGATGATGAAGATGAAATGGGAGATATGATATTGCGTGAAGAGTTTGATAGAGCACTGAAAGACCTAAGTCGAAACAAGTCCCCGGGAGTAGACAACATTCCATTAGAACTACTGACAGCATTGGGAGAGCCAGTTCTGACAAAACTCTACCATCTGGTGAGCAAGATGTATGAAACAGGCGAAATACCCTCAGACTTCAAGAAGAATATAATAATTCCAATCCCAAAGAAAGCAGGTGTTGACAGATGTGAAAATTATCGAACTATGAGTTTAATAAGTCACAGACGCAAAATACTAACGCGAATTCTTTACAGACGAATGGAAAAACTGGTAGAAGCTGACCTCGGGGAAATATGGGAAATATGGGAAGACGTGAGGCAAAACTGTCTCTACGACTTATTTTAGAAGCTAGATTAAGTTCAGGTAAACCCACGTTTCTAGCATTTGTAGACTTAGAGAAAGCTTTTGACATTGTTGACTGGAATACTCTCATTCAAATTCTGAAGGTGGCAGGGATAAAATACAGAGAGCGAAAGGCTATTTACAATTTGTACAAAAAGCAGATGGCAGTTATAAGAGTCGAGGGGCATGAAAGGAAGCAGTGGTTGGGAAGGGCGTGAGACAGGGTTGTAGCCTATCCCCGATGTAGTTCAATCTGTACATTGAGCAAGCAGTAAAGGAAACAAAAGAAAAATTCGAAGTAGGTATCAAAATCCATGGAGTAAAAAGTGAAAACTTTAAGGTTCGCCGACGACATTATAATTCTGAAGGAGACAGCAAAGGACTTGGAAGAGCAGTTGAACGGAATGGACAGTGTCTTGAAAGGAGGATATAAGATGAACATCAACAAAAGCAAAAAGAGGACAATGGAATGTAGTCAAATTAAATCAGGTGATGCTGAGGGAATTAGATTAGGAAATGAGACACTTAAAGTAGTAAAGGAGTTTTCCTATTTGGGGAGCAAAATAACTGATGATGGTCGAAGTAGAGAGGATATAAAATGTAGACTGGCAATGGCAAGGAAAGCGTTTCTGAAGAAGAGAAATTTGTTAACATCGAGCATAGATTTAAGTGTCAGGAAGTCGTTTCTGAAAGTTTTTGTATGGAGTGTGGCCTTGTATGGAAGTGAAACATGGACGATAAACAGTTTGGACAAGAAGAGAATAGAAGCTTTCGAAATGTGGTGCTACAGAAGAATGCTGAAGATTAGCTGGGAGGCTAATGAGGAGGTACTGAATAGGGTTGGGGAGAAGAGGAGTTTGTGGCACAACTTGACTAGAGGTAGGGATCGGTTGGTAGGACATGTTCTGAGGCATCAAGGGATCACAAATTTAGCGTTGGAGGGCGGCGTGGAGGGTAAAAATCGTAGAGGGAGACCAAGAGATGAATACACTAAGCAGATTCAGAAGGATGTAGGTTGCACTAGGTACTAGGAGATGAAGAAGCTTGCACAGGATAGAGTAGCATGGAGAGCTGCATCAAACCAGGACTGAAGACCGCAACAACAACAACAACATGATCATTAACGAAATGATGGTTCAGATGGCTCTGAGCACTATGGGACTTAACATCTGAGGTCATCAGTCCCCTAGAACTTAGAACTACTTAAACTTAACTAACCTAAGGACATCACACACATCCATGCCCAAGGCAGGATTCGAACCTGCGACGTAGCGGTCGCGCGGTTGCAGACTGAAGCGCCTAGAACCGCTCGGCCACAGCGACCGGGAACGAAATGATGGGCACATCATCATGAACCTGACATATATGGGTATAAGTAAGACAAAAGTGAATTTTTTTACGGAATAGTCTCTACCAAAATCCTTTGAGAAAGATTACAGGGCGTGCGTCTCGATTGTGTCATCGCCGACCAGCCGAAAGCTGCAAAACTGACTGCCTCCCCTTTCGGACAAACGAATGTACTCCCTCAGCACTTTGGACTGAAATTGGTCACTGTGCATCCTGCACGGACTCTACATAGCTATCGACGATCACAAAGGCTGTCACTTCACTCTTGCTGCACAATATGATTCAGTCTAATTGCAAATATCGATTGCTGGTGGGGGTTGAATCTAATTCCACTAAAACACGAGTCGACTGACTAAACTTCCGTACCACATAATTCAGTGCTTACATCGATTTTCTTTATCTTCTTTCCTTTCATTCAATATCCGTCTGTACGTTTTGACAGTGATAATCTGGAGAAACTTAAAGAAAAACCACTTGCACTACAATCTTGCCATAGAGTTCAACTAGGAAACCACATATTATCGCCGGCCGGGATGGCCGAGCGGCTCTAGGCGCTACAGTCTGGAACCGGGCGACCGCTACGGTCGCAAGTTCGAATCCTGCCTCGGGAATGGATGTGTGTGATGTCCTTAGGTTAGTTAGGTTTAAGTAGTTCTAAGTTCTAGGGGACTGATGACCTCAGAAGTTAAGTCCCATAGTGCTTAGAGCCATTTGAACCATATATTGTCCCCTGTGTTTATTGAGTAACGGTGTGAGTTTGGTTCAAACAACTAGTAGTGCAAATGAAGTGGTTAATCTGACTAATAGGCCCATTGCGAAGAAGTACTGACGTTTCCAAATTTTTTTCCAGGTGCTGCGCATCAACAAGCAGTCGATGGACGCCACTGCCACCGGCCAGGTGATCAACCTGATGTCTAACGACGTGGCCCGCTTCGACGTGGCGTCGGTATACGGCAACTTCCTTTGGCTGAGCTTCCTGCAGCTGGCGCTCGTCACTTACTGCTTGTACCGCTACGTGTCCTGGGCTGCCTTCGCCGGTGTCGTCTACGTCGTTCTGATGACAGTGCCGCCACAGAGTATGTCACTACAAAACTGTGTCTAGCGCGATTTCGTAAACGTTTCAGTAGCTAGTCGCTAACATCTTAATATATTCGTTTACTTGGGCCTGGACCAAGTGCTAGAGGTGGAACATGTAGCACAGATACAGACTGGGAAATATAGAGTGAATTATGGAGGATGTTGAGAGTAGCAGATACCTATAAATGAAAAGATAAGCGTAAAACAGAAAGAAATTGAGAATGGCATCATACCAGTACAAAAGCTGATTTCTTTCGTTTTTTAATGCGTTTCTCTCATTTTTTTAGACAAAGTAAAAGAAAAGAAACGAAATAAACATATGGATCAGTCCTGTATGAATATGTAGGTTAGAAAGTGGAACAGTAAACGTCATACACGAGTGTGTAAAGCTCAAACAGCTCAGTTTAAGAGTGGAAGTTTTACAGCATTTCTCATGGGTGAAGTCTGATTCACTCACTAATGAGTAATTTTAATTTCAGACCTTAAAAGGATGTTTGTAATGCTTCGAAAAAGACGCATTGACTCAGTCTAGAATGTAGTGCTTTTTAAAATGCCCAACCAAGGGAATAAAACATTCTGCTGACCTAGTATCGCGTCCTGATCGCTGTCGGGATGGTTGTTCCAGGCTGCTTATTTGCTGCCTACAATGGTGCAACAGAATGACACTTCTGTTAATGAACGCCTAATTATATTAAGTCAACAAATGCTATTTACTTTATCTTTCAGTCCATGACCAAATGGTCAGTATATACAGTTCCACACAGTAAATGGAATGACACTATTAATAAATATAGACTTCGGTCAGAAATCGGTAGCTAAGGTAGAATATTCAAAATTTCTAGGTGTATACATTGATGAGGGGTTGAACTGCAAAAAACACACTGAATATCTGCTCAAGCGTTTGAGTTCAGCTACTTATGCTATTAGAGTCATTGCAAATTTTGGCGATATACATCTCAGTAAATTAGCTTACCCCGCCTATTTTCAACCTCTGCTTTTGTATGACATCATATTCTGGGATAACTCATCACTGAGTAAAAGAGTGTTCATTGCACAAAAGCGTGTAATCAGAATAATTGCTGGAGCTCATCCAAGATCATCCTACAGACACTTATTTAAAGAGCTAGGGATCTTTACTGTAACCTCACAATATATATATATATATATATTCACTTAT
The DNA here is from genome assembly GCF_023864345.2 of Schistocerca serialis cubense. NCBI lineage: Eukaryota > Metazoa > Arthropoda > Insecta > Orthoptera > Acrididae > Schistocerca > Schistocerca serialis. The sequence goes on along the minus strand of NC_064639.1, from coordinate 716,925,900 downwards.
GAAATTTGTTATTAACAACGAATTCAAATGTAATAGCAGTGTACATGGCTACAACACTAGGAGAAAGGATGATTTCATTACTCAAGGTTAAATCTAGCTTTGGCTCAGAAGGGGGTAAATTATGCTGCCACAAAAGTCTTTGGTCACTTACCTAATAGCATCAAAAGTCTGACAGATAGCCATATAGCATTTAAAAGGAAATTAAAAGAATTTCTGAATGGCAACTCCTTCTACTCATTAGATGAATTTTTGGATATAGTAAGTGGGTAGTTTCCACACCCCCGTCCCAAAAAAATTAAAAAATATTAAGTGTCATGTAATATTTTTTGTAATGTAATATCTTGTATAGACACCTTTTATTAACCTGACACGTTCCACATCATTACGAAGTGTCGTATTCATGATCTATGGTACAAGTAATAATCTAGAACATGATGTTTGAGATTCAGCTCATTGCATCGGTCGGTTCTTGCACAGTCAGTTCTGAAACTAGGATGGGAGATTTGCCAAAAATGAATATTTGAGAAGGGATTTTCAGTTCCGCAATCAAGTTCTTGTAACAAAGAAAAACCATCTCAAAATCTTGCTCGCTAGTGGGGCATTGGAGCTTTCTTGAATTTGGTTTTGAACATATAGTCCAGAAAAAATAAATGCATGGAATGTGTATATGAGAGAATAACGTTAATGATTTGCATTGACCAGAATCACAATATACTTTTAATAATGTGTATCATTGTTTCACTTTTAGTTACTTAGCTTAATGATGGCACGATATTTGGGATCTGCCCCCATTACAGCTCTTCAGCCCAATCCGAAAGCACTGGGAACGGAGCACAGGTGATCCCATTTCATAATACTTTGGAGGGGATTGTCATTTCTCGCATTTTCATAACAGCCAAGGAAATCTATCTAAAATTTCGGCACAGTTAAGGGTTTGGAGGTATTCGTAATTTATTTCTGAGACAATAAATCCTACACAGAAATGTGAAAACCTCGTGGCTGTTTGTGTGTGTGTGTGTGTGTGTGTGTGTGTGTGTGTGTGTGTGTGTGTGTAAGAAAGTTACATTGTAGATGACCTGCAATCAAATCTCCTCAGATATCCGACCGCTTTAGTCTACCTACGCTGGAAGACGTAAAGGAGAGGATATGCTTTCTGACACATCGATGAGAAACTTCCGACTGAAACGCGAAGAAACCTGAGAGGTGGAACAGACTGCTGAAGATGTGACCCACAGTATACACGGACCTTGTCAGCCACATAAGATTCGAGTTGAGAGTGGGGCGCAGGAAGTCCAGTGTGGGGGGAGGTTTCCAGTTAGTGCATTTTCTTTTCATCCGAAGGGTATCTCCCAAAACGTTGTACTGAGTTGTAGTGAGGAGGGGTAAAGAGATTTGAGCTATTTTTCATTTACTTGTAGGACAATACAACCCAGGCAAGGGAATGTAAAGGCCTAGTTCAAGTGTTTGTTTGCGTAACTGTTTATCTGTCTAAGGGCGTTAAAGGGATGACTTTCCCAACAATTTCAGTGTACATAATAACAAGTATGTGCTATTTTCTCTCTCTTTTCATTTATCGTTCCAAGGAGTAGATCGGGTTCTTTGGAACATGTGGTTCTTGTTAGCCAATTAGCCAATGGGCCGGCAGTGGAAAGTAGGCGTTGATAAATGGAAATAAAAATAGCTCAAAATTAAATCCTCTATACGGCAAATTTGCCTGTAACTTTGTTGAATTATATACAGTCTTGAAACTACACGTGAACTCAAGTCTGTAATGACCTCTGAAGTACTTCAAATAGCAGGCAGAATTACAGAATACATAGGAACCATTAGTTTCGTGATACCATTAATTGTATAGAAAAACACAAAATACAACTAAGAAATTTTATCATTGCTGCATGTAATAAACATTAACACTCAACGTTGTTAATTCCACGATAGCAATTCAGATTCATTCATGTATAAATACGCACAAAACAAAGAATACACAGAAGTAAAATATATCTTGTTGCAGCACCGATTGTTAAATATTATGTTTAAAGCCTACAATTCTAGAGAACTTAGTCGTAGCAAAATATTTAACGTAAATGCGAGTGGTGATGCGCACACATTTCGAAAGTTTCAGTTCAGATATTCTATTATCATCCGGCGTTTCTCTTTTCCCTCAGACGCCTACGAAACAATATGTATCACTTTAACAGCTACATTCTATAAATATAATCGAGAAGAGGTTTCTCGTGCACGAATTTACACTGCTAAGCTGACACAACTCTGCTGTGTTATGCAGGATAGGACTGTTGCTGCCTTCTACGCGTGTCTCCCCATGCAACGCCAGGATGGTTCAGGAATTACTGATATTCTCTAGACACAAAGGTATAAAATAACGTCACTGTCGAAACCAAGTGACGATTAAATCTCATTACTGAGGCAGTAAACACTGGAAGAGTCAAATCATCCAGCTTACAACAGCGTGTGGAACAAATTTTTGTGCATTGTCTACGTAAGTTATCAAGATCAAAATATACTGTGGCAACATCAAATTAATTTACTTCCTACGTGTCTCTACTTGGTCAGACGTTATTGGCTCAATATGCGCATATCCAACCACAGCAACTGCCAGCCGTTTGCTCCTAATAATGGCATGTCACTCCCAACTGCTGTCTGTCTCAGCTGTCTATGACGTCACATAGTACACTTGAAGATTTGTTAATCGTTTTTATATTGCAAAAACTTACATCGCTCGTTCCATGGGAGACAAATTCTAAATGATATTTGACACAATTTATTCTCCTACTTATGACAATGCGTAATTTTATGATGGCCTAATTTTCCTCCGCCATTCTAAGTTACATTGGACTCTTCCTCCAGTTCTTAGTGAGGAGGTGTCTGCTTCTGCACATTACGCAATATTTCTGCTTAGGGGACCGTCAGTGTTGCTCTCCCAACGTTCAGCACTCCCAACGGCGTGGTCTGAGTCCCCATCACTGGTGACTTAAGCTATTGTGACCAACGCCGCCCTGCTACACAACACTCGCCTCTGCCTCGCATGAATTCATTTCAATAGCTCAACTAAAATTCGAATACCTCGTGATTCTCCTAATGGACCAGGATACTATTTTCGCCAAAGTTATTCTAATAAAATTTTCCATACATCTAGATATGATTACATCAGAATATTTTTCTCCTTCGTTATTTTAATTTATTAATTTATTGACAAGGAGAGCAATGCTCACGTGCAGTTGACAGACGTATCTGTGCTATGTCTCAAATTGTCAATAAATATTTTGCAATGGGCCATTTACAATGGAATTTTTTTTATTTCCTGTCATAATACTAGTAAACGAATCAGTATTAAATGCCACTTAAGTTGATATGATGCACAGGATTAAACTATAACTCGGACAGAAAAATAACTTGGGCCCTACGTTGGAATTAAGATATGAAAACATTGAAGTTTATAGTATGATGTTTATAGCAGGATCAGTTAATTCAAGAGTAGAATAAATTATGTATACATCACGTTACGTGTATTATTCTACTTAGACGATGTCATGCAATGGACTAATATTCACTTGCTGTGACAGCGAAAACTTCAAACTCATGTACTCTAGAAAGTGGGAGTACTGCTTTCTGGTTACTTGTGTCTTACTTGCAATATGTAATATCAGCAAGAAAGACTAATTATGGACATAATATCGTAAAAGAGATTCTTCTCCAGCTGTTTCTTGGACATATAACTTATGCTTAAGTCAAGACTATCTGGGTACCCACTACTCCTGAGCTACACTTGTGATCCACTTGCTTGCTTCCTACTGCAGATTTACTTGTCCCATCGTTGTTTCTCTCTGTGTCTCTTTGTTGTATACATCGAGAAGCTTTAGCGTATTTTGTCACAATTGTATTACTTACAAAAACTCAGAAAACAACTGAACAACTTTACAGTTGAGATTCTTAGTATATACACTGATGGAAAAAAATTGCACCTCCAAAAAATAATTAATGAAGAGTAATGTAATTTTGGGGATACGTTTGTCTAGGTAACACATTTAAGCGATTAACTTCGCAAGATCATGGGTTTCACGGGTTAATGTGAGTGCAACATAACTCATTGAAAATGTGAAATACTGGTACTTAAAAAGGAGTGTATCCACCACAATGTTGAATGCAAGCATGCAAATGTTCATTGCTTGTGTCGTACAGGAGCCAGATATCCCTTTGTGGGATGAAGATCCGTTCCCGTTGCACTTTGTCGGTCAACACGAGGGCGATTAATGCTGTTTGTCGATGACACTGGTATTGTCGTCCAAGTATATCCCATATCTGCTCGACTGGAGACTGATCTGTTGATCGAACAGGACAAGGCAACATGTCGAAACCCTGTAGAGACCGTTGAGTTACAATAGCGATATGTGAGTGAGCATTATCCTGTTGGAAAACACCCCGTGGATATTCATGAATACCTACTCAACAGGCCGAATCACGAGATTGACGTACAGATTTGTAGTCGGGGTAAGTGGGATAACCACGAGAGCGCTTCTGCTGTCATAGGAAATCACATTTCAAATCATTGCACCAGGTGTAGGTCCAGTGTGTCTAGCAACCAGATAGGTTGGTTGCAGGCCCTCAACTGACCTCCTTCTAACCAACACATGACCATCAGTGGACCCGAGGTAGAACCAGCTTTCATCAGAGAACACAACAGATCTTCACCATGCCCTCCAATGAGCTCTCGTTTGACGCCGCTGGTCACAAATGGCGCTTGTTTGCAGTTAGTGGAATGCACGCTACAGGGCATCGCTTCAGCGCATCTGGTTTGGAGCTGTGCTTGAAGTAACTGATTCGTAACAGTTCGTTGTGTCACTGTGGGTCAGCTGCTGCTCAAATTGCTGCTATAGACGCAGTACGATGCGCCAGAGTAATAAACAGAACGTGATATTCATCCCTCTCGGTAGTGCTACGTGGCCGTCCAGAACCCGGTCTTCTTGTGACCATACATTCTCGTGACCACCGCTGCCAGCAATCATGCACAGTGGCTATATTCTTGCCAAGTCTGTTTGCAGCATCGCAGAAGGAACATCTAACTTATCGCAGTCCTGTTACACAACTTCGTTCCAGTTCAGTAAGTTGTTGATAATAGCGTCTTTGTCACTTTAAAGGCTTTCCTGACTAGCACCGAGTCAGCACGTCCTGCCTCAAAAGTAACTGATGATCACGATCGTTACAGCGTGTACTTAAAGAAAACCTGATTTGCGTCCCCATTTGCATCCTTTTACATATTTCATTCAAAACTTTCTCTTGTTGCACGGTTGATACCTCCACAAAATCTTTAATTGCTTTGAAAATGTTGTGTCCCCTACAGCCATATGCACTATGATTTCCTTACAAGCAATTTCTCGCTTTATTAAGCAAAAGAATCTGCTTTTGTCAATGAAAGTTCCATTGATTAGAAGTCAGTTTCCAGTTACACTGTACTACTATAATTTCTAACGTTTTTTTTCAGATTCGTATCTAATACCACAAATATTTTCATTCGTTATTTATAGTAAGATTTGTAACTGTGTAACTCGCCTCAAAGCCTTATGTAACTAACATGCCATGTTTGACACCCATTAACTAGCGTGATCCGTAGCTCTTTCACTTGACGATTTTGTTGTTGTAAGTAATGTTTCAGGTAATACCTGCAGCACATTCCGTGGTTTATGTTGGCAGCTTATATGGGGAGACTGTCTGCGCGATTCCGTAAGCGAGTGGCCGTCCGCACTGACGAGAGGATGAGGATGATGAACGAGCTGGTGCAGGGCATACAGGTGGTCAAGATGTACGCCTGGGAGAAGCCCTTCGCCAAGCTCGTGGCAATGGCCAGGAAGTAAGTGTCTGTATAGTAACAAACCACAGTATTTATGAAATTACGATGCACATAGACATTCTGAGCCCATGGACGTCAGTATGTAACACTCGATGTTACCAAGTGATTCGTTAAATTTCATTTATACATAACCAGTACCAGACTGAGCTCATCTGATGGCGTCTGTTTTTAAGTATACGATTCAAATTACTTCCTAGTTATAGCTTATTCTGCACCCGGTTGATGACACGGTGCTGCACAAAAATACTAAATACTCCTTTCTGAATAGTGGCAAGGGGGAGTTATTTCCACGACTATTACACCTGAATTATTTTAACTGTCTCTGCGTGTCAAAAAGAACTATCCTGCTGGGTATTCTACAAGCTTGTCAAGCTCTTAATGAGACTATAACATTCTAATTGTAAATTAAAATGTTGCGGCGTTCACGTTTCCCCCCATGGACGGATGGAGTCTTATCATCAAAACTGGGACCAGAATGTCACATCAGCCAACTACACCAGAGGAATAAAAATTATCTCACGATGTGGTAACGTGAAATATTAAACCCCACAAACTTCTCTTTTGAGTTCACTTTCGCTTATAATCACAATGATCAACACTGTTTCTTTAAAAAACCATTCAAAACCTTCATTATTAGACAGAGTTATGCCGATTAATAAGACATGTGTGTTCTGCGTGTGCGACTTCAGAGTAACCTGTGCCACCAGTGGCCACACGAGAGGAAGAGGAACCTGTGACCACTGGAGAAAGTCCCAGCTGTAACCTAAAAGTCGTACACATAATCCATACATGTCTTATTAATAGACATAAATCCACCTCCTACTCAAGGTTTAGGCTTCTGAAACGCGTAGTTGAAACAAAATTAATTATGAACTTTAACAGTGAACGTGTAGTTTCAACTGAACTACAGTTTTTGCTGCAGATGAAGTTTACTAATCAACATTATAAATACACCCACATTCCAGCTGACAGTCGAAAGCATTGGGAGCAGAAATAAACATTAATAATGATATATTACATGAAAAATTATGTAAACTTCAGTGAGAGTTAATTCTCTTAACGCGACGAACTGAAGTCACCACATAGAAAAATTACTTGTCTGTCAGCGTTCAAAGAACTGGTTTCAATGACAGTCTCACTGTACTAGCTTGCGTTGGTGTTTTTAATAACGTGCATACTACAAATTCTTGTCTGAAGGACCACAGGGTTCGCTTTTTGCTACCTATTATAGTTATTCTAGTTAAGTATTATGAAGAGGGCATCTGGGTATTGGTACAGAAGCACGAGATGCTGTAATCGAGCCAGCGTAAGAAGATACCTGAGAGCTGGCAACACTGTTGCCAGATTTCATCTGTGAACAGCAAATGGCTACAGGCGAAAGCAATAGCCATCTACAGAGATCCGTTAATACTTACAAAATCGTGTTACGTGATGGCAGAAGTGGGCATGAGAAACTGCCAGACCCAGCCTAATGAAACTATCAAGGATCTTTTTATACTGACTCGACTACAGCCACAGTTAGCTAACAGCTGAGGCGCTGTTGTCCACAGTCAGCCGTGTTCAGGCTGCTGCCTTGGGATATAATTTTGGTGGCGAAGCTGGTGCGTTGCGTGGCGCACCTCAAGTGTCGCTTATTTCGCTCATGGGCTCTGCTGCCGAGGCACCTTCCACCACAGACGATGTTGGGGAACTACACTCACAGCAGGGCGAGTGGCATTTTTCAAGCTGTTTGCATCCCTGGGGCATACAATAAATGTGGAGGATTGTCCCATTCTTTCTACAAGCCGACAAGTGGTAGCTATTTCAGTAGCTCCAGAACACACACACAGGAGAACGGGTTTGATAGTTACCAGGAACTTGAGGGTTGGAAAGAAACGCAAAGTGAGCTCGATATGTTTGCAGGGGGCCTCATCCCAGGTGTGGAAGAGTCACTGCGTGCAGCTATTGAGGTTTCATGGTGCTGTCGTAAGCATGTTGGCGCTCATCTCAACACCAAAGACTCCTTTCAGTTGGGTTCTGAAGCCATCCTCAGTTCACAAAGGTGGCTACTGGAAATGATGAAGACTGATAATCACAAAAAACACCACCTTACGACAATCAGCCTCCTCCATACTTCTCTGTTGGTACTACACATGATGGTAGGTAATGTTCTCTAGAAATTTGCCAAACTCAAACCCTTTCTTCGGATTGCTGCTGGATATAGCAAAACCGATCGGTCCAAATCACTCGTTTCTCTTTATCCACTGTTCAGTGTCGTCGCTCTTTACTCCACCTCAAGTGTCGTTTGGCATTAACACAGAGATACATGGTTTATGGGGAGCTGCTCGACCATCGACACCATTCCGTTTTAACTCCATGAAAGTATTGTACGAACCCGACTGCTGGTAGCATTTTTCAATTGACAAGTGATTCCTTCCGCTGATTTCATGTGAGTTTTTACAGCCACCCTCAGTACAGGAGGTCTGTCTAGTCTTGTTTAGCTGTGTGTGCCTTAACGTTTCTACTTCACAATCGCGTCGTCAGCAGTGGACTTGGGCTATTTTAGAAGGTTACTCAAGTGACATCCAATAACCAGTCTAGTTGGAAGTCACAGAGCTCTCCTGACTGAGCCATTCTACTGTTACTACTTCTACTTCTCTACTGACAAGAATATACTCCTCACCTGTATTTATGCACTGAGGTGACAAAAGTCATGGGAGACCTCCTAATATCGTGTGGGACTCCCTTTTCTCGGCATAGTGCAGCACCTCGACGTGGCATTGACTCAACAAGTCATTGAGAGGTCCCTGCAGAAATATTGAGCCATGGTCCCTCTATAGCCCTCCATAACTGCGGAACTGTTGCCGGTGCAGGACTTTGTGCATGAACTGACCTCTCGATTATGTCTCAAAAATGTTCGGTGGGACTCATGTCGGCCGATCTGCGTGCCAAATCATTCGTTCTAACTGCCCAGAATGTTCTTCAAACCAATCACGAACAATTGTGACTCGGTGACATGGCGCATTGTCATCCATAAAAATTTCAACGTTGTTTGGGAACACCAAGTCCATGATTGACTGCATGTGGTTTCCACGTAACCGAAGGTAGCTATTTCCTGTCAATGATTCGTTCAGTTGGACCAGAGTACCCAGTCCATTCCATGTAAACACAGCTCTCACCATTATGTAGCAGACACCAGCTTGCACAGTGCCTTACGGCCACGTCTTCGTCTGGTCTGCGCCACACTCTGACCGTACCATGAGCTCTTACCAACTAAGATAAGGACTCATTTGACAAAGGCATGGTTTTTCAGTCGTCTAGGCCCAACCGAGCCCAGGAAAGGCACTGCAGAGGACATCGTGCCATTAAGAAAGGCACTCATGTCAGTCGTCTACTGCCATAGCCCTTTAAGGACAAATTTCGCTGCACTGTCCTAACGATACGTTGGTCGTACGTCTCACGTTGATTTCTGCTGTTATTTAACGCAGTGTTGCTTATCTATCAGCACTGAAAACTCTACGTGAACGCAGCTGCTATGGGTCGTTGTGCAATGGCAGTCGGCCACTGCTTTGTTCTTGGTGAGAAATAATGCCTGAAATTTGGTATTCTCGACACACTGTTGGCGTTGGATCGCGGAATATGGAATTCTTTTACTGTTTCCGAAATGAAATGTCTCATGATCCCACCTCCACCTGCCATTCCGCGATAAAAGTCTGTTACTGCCCGTCGTGCAGCCATAATGCAGGCGGAAAGCTTTGCGCGTGAATCACCTGTGTACAAATGACAGCTCCGCCAACGCAGTGTCCTTTTATGCATTGTGTACGTGGCACTACTGCTAACTGTATGTGCGCATATCGCTGTCTCTTGACTTCTGCCACCTCAGCTATACCGCTGTAGCTGATTTGAGTAGCTAGTTCGACAATCCACAATGGAAATATTTTAGTCCTTGAAGCTACAAAAAGTCTTGACGTTAAGGACCGACCCAGTATGGAGACAGGAATTAGTGGTCACTGGTCATGATGTCATCATAGCTGCGATGCTTGCTAAACTTAATAAATCCACCAAGAAGGCTACGGGAGCTTTTGTCCTGGAAAGAACATCTAAGCAGTTGTCAGCATCGTACTTAAACAGTGAATGGGTGTCATTTATTTTCAATATGATTGATATAGGGGAATCATGGGCAAAGTTTAAATTGTGTATCGATCTGTGGAGTAGTATGTAGCGAGTAGTTAATTAAGGACGAAAAAGACCAACCATGTAGCAATAACAAAATTCTGAGAATATCGAGAAAGCAGAGACTGTTGTACTCTTAGTTCAAAAAAGAAATCAGAAATGTCGACGTTTTAATAACAAAATCCAGCAAACGGTGAGGTATAGAGACAGGTTTACTCTCGGTTCGTAAAGGAACCCAGATAAATGTCGACAGGCGAAAGTCACTAGAAATTGCTGCACATATAAAAAGACCAATACGTGAAGAGCACAGTTACTTCACCAACACGTATTAGCGAAAAATCTTGCCGAGAATTTCTGGTCCTAGGTAAAATTGTTAAGCGGGTCAAACGATTCTGTTCAGTATCTCGTCGAACATTCTGGTGTGGCAACAGAAGATAGCAAAAGAGAACCCGGAGTCTTCAATTCCGCGTTTAAAAATCATTCACTTAGAACGATCCTACAAACATACCATCGTTTAACCACCGCACAAAATCCCGTATGTAGGCCATAGAAATACATACACCCTGCGATGAGGAGCAAATGAAAAATTTGGAAACATGTCACAAATAAGTCAATAAGGTGAAAACAAATAAGCAATTCCAATTCGATTATGGTCCCTAACTGCTTGCATTTATCGCAAATCTCTCGCCCATATCAAAGGCGCAAGCGATTGGACAGAAGAGAAAGTGATTCCTGTACATGAAGGGGCAAAAGAATGGGACCGCAGAATTGCAGACCAATGTTTATTTATTTATTTCATTAACAGTACAGAGTAACCCACCGCCTTGAAATGTGAGGTGGATCGGATGCTTCTGAATCCAACAGCAAACACTTCTCATTATTACAGTGTTATTGGTACACAGTTGTTAATGTTTTATAAATAATATAAAGAACATAATATAAAAATTTCTCTAAGGTTACAGCGAACTGAATGCTTAACATCTGTTAAAGTGGTTCTATATAATTTGTTTCTGCCTAGCTGATGAGAATATAATTTATACATGCAAATGTCGAAGAAAAATAAAAGAAAAATGTAATACAATGAGCGTGGTGGAAATAATTTGCAATATGTAGAGGGAAATGATATACTGTATCTGGATGTGTAATAGAGCCTATGTAGCATGTTGGTTAGTAATGGCCTATTTCTACCTATTTCAGGTGAGAAGGTAGAACCTCGAGCTATTCTCATCTGAAATGGTTTGTGTTCAAGTATGTTTAGTGTGTTTGTGTGTATTGGTATATTACTGGGGGTGTTGCAAATCAGAACAGTACATGATATTCAGTAGCTGTTTGTTTGTTCTATTGTTGGTGGTTGCGGTATATTCTATGTGATACCTTGGATACACACACCTGGTATTATACAAATAAAATACTGACTGAGCATTTGATACATGGAATACATGAATTTTAGCTTTACATCAGAAATACACTTATGCTTGTAAATTTGTCAGTAGAAAAAGCATGTAGTTCATTGCTACTTTAGTGCATTATTCCTTAAATAACTTAATACATTACTTTTACAGACCAATATCTTTAACATCCCTCTGCTGCAGAATTCTTGAGCATATTCTTAGTTCGAATGTAATAATTTTCCTTGAAACAGAAAAACTTTTGGCCACAAAAAACGCGGATGTAGAAAGGTCGTGCGAAACAGCTTGCTGTTTTCTCTCATGATATCCTGAGGACCATGGGTGGATGGAGGAGATCAGACAGGCCACAAGTTCCTAAATTTGCTTAAAGCATCTGACGTGTTGCTTCACTGCAACGTATTAAGGAAGTCCCAGAAAACAGAACTAATTCTCAAATACTTAAGTGGCTCGAAGACTTCTGAAGATATAGAAGTCAGTACAGTCTCCTGGATGGCGACCGTACAGCAGAAGAAGGGCATCGCCAGGAATGGCCCAGGGCAGTGTAACAGGACCACTCTTGTTCTTTATATACGTAATCGATCTAAAGGACAGGATGAGCAGTAATCTGTGACTGTTTTTTGATGACGCTGTAGTATACGGGAAAGTGTCGTGGTTGTGTGACTGCAGGAGGATACAGGATGACTTGGAATTCCCATTTGACATGATGAACGGCGGCTTGCTCTAAATGTAGAGAAATGCAAGCTAACACAGATGAGCAGGAGAAACAATCCTGTAATGTCTAAATACAGTGACAGAGACACGTCGATTAAAAATCTGGGTGTAACGTAGCAAACAGATATTTATTGGAACGAGCAAATAAGGTCGGTTGTAGGTAAGGCGAACCGTCAACTTCGACTATTCGGAGAATTCTAGGAAAGTACAGCATGTCTACAAAGATCACGTATAGAACAATTGTGTGACCCATTCTTGAGTAATTGGAGGAATTCACTGGTTTGGTACTAGATTCATTAGCATCAATCCAAGTAAGACAGAAACTCAAGAAGGAATCTCCGGAGGGAAGACGACTTCCTTTTCTTGACACGCTATTGAGAAAGTTTAGAGGACAGGCATATGCAACAGACGGAAGAAATTGTACCGTCTCACCAATGTACATTTACCGTACGGGCAGCAAAGGCGAGATATGAAAAATTAGGGTACTCACGGTGGCATATATATACAGATGTGCTTCCCTCCCTTCATTTGCGATGGAACAGGAAAGGAAATGACTAGCAGTGGAATAAGATGCCCTATGTCACGGACCGTATGGTGGCAGAGAGAGCACGTATGCGTAAGTAGACGTAATCAGGAAGTTCAATTCGACATATTTGTCAGTTGCTAACGTGCTGGCTAATTTCACGCTCTTTCTCGCTCTTTAGTCTTGTTTAGTTATCATCTACTATATGCATTCTTTGCTATTAACTAAAATTACTTTCAGTTGTTTTGTGGTGTAAAACTTCTAGAATAGAAGATAATGCCAATGCAGGTTTCCCTTGTGGAAAAAGGCCTTCAAAACAGAGCTGTGGATTCTGCTACAGAGCAAGAAATAGAGCGAATCTATTATTTCAGACGAAAACTGAAATCATGTTTCTCTAGTGACTGCTTCTGTAAATTATCTGATTACTTAGAATCAAGGACTGACGTTTCCTCTTAATTATATCGATAAAAACATGTAACAACAGGAGATGGTAGACACCTGAATATCAAAAATGAAGAGTCAGCAGATTTTTCCAAAGTGTCAGCTTTCTTGTTGGTGTTACTACGAGGCTGTTCTGAAAGGAAACGCCTCGTAGTTTTTGTGTGAACAATCTTTCTTCTAGTCTACAGATTTATTTCTCAACATAGTTAGTCTGGAGACGAACACGTTTCTCCGAACAAGAAACGAGTTTGTTGACTCGGTGACTGTAAAATGTTTGACATTGCTGACAAAGCCACAACCTCAGTTCTGCTTCCTCCGCTTCATCACTATCAAAGTGAAGTGTAGGAAGATGTAAGCGTAGGCTTCCGCGGTCGTTGTCACTGTCAATGAAATTCTTATGGGCTGTTGACCGCGTTGTCAATCTACAAAATTGTCCGACATTTCGGCCACTATTGTAAGTGACCTTCCTCAGGGCTTTGTGCTGAGCTGATTGCTGAATGAAGAGTCTTTAGATTTGTATAGTAACGAAGGAAGCTGTTTACGTAATTTGATAGGGTACTTGAGGATAGGAGGAGAGATGTTAGGCCTTCCTTATTGATCTTTGTATTAATCCTTGTCAATGATGGATAGAGACGTACTTGATTTGTGTTTACGTTATTTCTTTCCATTGGTGGAAACAGGCGAGTAAGAAACGGGCAGTGGCTGTGACGTAGCACTGTTTACTTGTTGCCAGGTGTGATCTGTGTAGGTGCGACCACCGTGGTCTCCCGGCCTCTTTGTGAGATGCTTCCTGCGCCGTCTTCCCATTGCGTTGTCAGTGTTGGCAGCCTTGGTGCCAGAAGCCTATACTCGTCCTCTCTGTTCATGTTGGCGGGTCGCTTGGCTATTTCTATGGCCTCTCTGATCTTCCTTCTCAATGGACTTTACAGAATATTATCTCTTTATCGCATTCATCCTGGTGTTCCGATACTGCTGACCTGATGCGTCTTAAGTCTCTCTCTCATTCAGGAGTCAGCTCAGTATGAAGCCCTGAGGAAGGCCACTTGCAATAATAGCTAAAACATCGGACAATTTTATCTATTGACAACGCGGTCTTCGAAGATGTTGAAACAAATGAAAATCGGAGGGGGCCACGTTGGGACTGTATGGAGGATGGTCGGTGCCAATGTCGGATTGTTGCAGATTCGCAGCGTTCGTGTGTGGTCAGGCATTCTCATACTAAAGAAGAGGGCTTCGTGCATGAACGAACTTTCCTCGATTACAGCACGCTGTTTCTCACACAATGACATAGTTATGTTAGCAGCGCCATGTTACACGCCCTCTAGCGTTGTAGCCCTCTAGCGGCAGGGAGTTGTTTATCTGTAGACAAAAAAAAAGTTAATAAAATGTTCAAATGTGTGTGAAATCTTATGGGACTTAACTGCTAAGATCATCAGTCCCTAAGCTTACACACTACTTAACCTAAATTGTCCTAAGGACAAACACACAACCCACGCCCGAAGGAGGACTCGAACCTCCGCCGGGACCAGCCGCACGGTTCATGACTGCAGCGCCTTACACCGCTCGCCTAATCCCACGCGGCTATCTGTAGACATCACGAATAAGGATGTAGAATGTTAATAACGTTCGTTTTATAAGGAGCGATCAAAAAGTTTCTCTTCGAAGGCCGTACAGATCAGAAACAGTATGCCAGTCAGGCAAAATTGCCGTAAGCGTAAAGGCAATCACCCCACAGACGCATCAGGTTGAAGATACTCTTTTTGTAAAACAGCGTGGCCTGATGCGTGAAGAAGTCCGTAAAACTGCTTGCTACACATCCTCGTCCGACATGAATCGCTGATCATTCAAGACTCCCTTTCAGTAACCGACACTATGATAATAACACGGGGAAAGATTAGGACTACAGGGCGAGTGCTCGAATATCACCCACTTGAGCTGGGGTAACTTCTGCGTTACGACATTTACTATACTGGGACGTGCCTTCTCATGAAACAACAGCACTCCTCGTCGCACACTATTCCCCAACGGTGATTTTCGACAGATATGCTGCACCATACTCTCCGATGTCTACCAATGTTGGGGTCAGCAGCCAATTGGTCTTATTTGAAAGCCTTTGGTAATAACGTTGCCATAGTTCACATAACCGCATTCACCGCACGCACGTCGTGAAGACACGAATGCCACACTAATACCTAGCTTACATGTCGCTGCTTATATGCCAGCATCAGAATCGCGCTACGTTGCATATCCGCAGCAGGAAGCGGAAACTTTTTCATCGCCAGTTGTATTTTAAAACTCTTAAAATGTTTTCATAAAAATTGGGAGACGTTACTTTCCAGCATGCCCTCGTACGTTAACTGTGTCTCGGGTAGCCACAAACAGCTAGCTGTTCAAATATACCTAATCATTAACACAATTCATACATGGTGTTTCTCAACACACAAGGGTAGCCGAGAGCGCTAAAGCGCTGCTTCGTGGACTCGGGTAGATGCGCCGGCCCTGAATCGAATCCGCCCAGCGGATTAACGCGAGAGCCGGTATGCCAGCCAGCCTGGATGTGGTTTTTAGGCGGTTTTCCACATCCCGCTAGGTGAATATGGGGCTGGTCCCCAAGTTCCGCCTCAGTTACACGACTTACAGACATTTGCAAACGTTCGCACTATTTCATGACTTACACTGGACATGGACAGCTGGGGTACACTACTCCCATCCCAGGCGTCAGGAAGGGCATCCGGCCACCCTCTGCAGTTAACACTGCCATATCCATCATAACAAAGCCGACCCCGCATTGGAGCGGGACAAAGGCCTCGAGAAAGAAAGAAAGAAATACATGGTGTTTCCCATTACTAATGTACATCTTGGTTCATTTCAGTTCCCAGAAGAACATCCTCCATAAAGGTATCCATAGAATATTATAAATGAGTGAATGAGGGAAGGAACGAATTAGCACATGAATGGACAATTAACTTGGCCTGACATGCACCCAAACTACTAAACAGCAACTTGAAAATTGGACTTGCCTGTTGACTGCTTTTAGGTCTGAAGTGCACAAGCTGTTACACGCAGCCTACCTCAGAAGCTTTCTTTTGGCATCGGCCGTCTTCATAGAGAGGTCCTCTCTCCTCGTCACATTACTGGCATACTTCTTGGGAGGCAAAATTGCAGGCCCTGATCAGGTACATACGCATGTGTCTTTGTTACAGATTTATTCTACAAGTAGCGCACCAATAACACAGCTGCTTTGTTTCTTTTGTATTCCAGATATTCGCAATGGCTCGTTTCTACAACGTCCTCAACGCTTCCTTAGCCATTATGTTTCCCATGGGCATTGCAACAGTACAAGAGGCTCGAATTTCTGTCCGCCGTATCGAGGTAAGTACCCACTTTCCAGATACAATCCACTTTCCCACTGTTGGTGTTAATGGGTTAAGGTCATGTGCTGACTGTAGGTGCCATGTCAGTTAATAGTACTAGGAATGCGTCCTGGACAATTTATCGCCGAATAGGAAGAAGCGTATTCGGAAATTGCCAAAAGGCTGTCGTTTTTAGAGACTTGGGCTCTTAGTCTGCCAGATAATAGCAGGACTATCAGCACATTATTCTTTGCATAGGCTGACAATTCTAGATAAAATATCACAAAAATCGCAACACCAAAACATAATTAATGAAGAATACAGATATTTCAGGAATAAATTTGCCTAGATAGTATGTTTAAGTGATTAACATCGCAAGATCACAGATTAATGTAAGCGGGAGATAAACTATTGAAAATGTGAAAGGCTGGTACATTAATAACTGTTGTAGCCGCCATAATGTTGAATGTAAGCATGCAAACGTGTATCCACTGTGTTGTACAGATGCCGGACCTCAGTTTGTGGGATGGAGTTCCATGCCTGTTGCACTTGGCCGGTCAATACAGGGACAGTTAATGCTGTTTGTCGATGACGCTGTAGTAGTCGTCTGATGATGTCCCATATGTGTACCATTGGGGACGTGGCGATCTAGCAGGCCAAGGCAACACATCAACAACAGCGGTATGTGGGCGGGCGTTATCCTGTTGGAAAACACTCGTGGATTGCTGATCATGAGTGGCAGCACAACAGGTCGAATCACCAGACTGACGAACAAATCTATATTCAGTGTGTCTGGGATAATCACGACAAGTGCTTCTGCTGTCACATGAAATCCCATCGCAAGCCAAAGCTCCAGGTACAGGTGCAGTGCATCTAGCATACAGACAGATGATTAGGTACAAAGTACTGGTCCTAGCCCACATGGCTAATTCCTGGCTAGTGTCAGGACTGATTCAAGTTACCCAGGACCGGTACTTTTTACATACTATACTCCCATTTTATTTCAAAATTCACTTATTTTCATTTAAAAACGTTTATTTTACTATCAATTACTTAAAAAAATTAATTACAGTGAATATTTTTACTTATCTCATTCACTTATTATAAAACAATTATTTTTTATCGAAGGTTGAAAGTAAGAAAATGAATTTAATATTTTTTTATAAAAAATGCATGTAAGAAAAAAATTTAATTCATTCTCACAAAGAATGATTCATATTAAAAATTTACTGGCTTTCTAGTTCAGCATATTTTATTATTTAACCAGGCAGTTAGCATTAATTTAAATGTCTGCCCCCTGTAGCTGAGTGGTCTGCACGACAGAAAGTCAATCCTAAGGGCCCGGGTTCGATTCCCGATTGGGTCGGGGATTTTCTACGCTCAATCATCATCATTTCATCCCCATCGACGAGCAAGTCGCCGAAGTGGCGTCAAATAGAAAAACTTGCACCCGGCGAATGGCCTACCCAATGGGAGGCCATAGTAACACGACATTTACATTAATTTAAATAAAATATTCGTTCTTAGAAAATCCAAAAACCTTCGGCACTATCTGAAGAAAAGCTGGACTGCTTTTTCTTGTGTTTACTGTCTTTATTTCATTTCCATCCTCGAAGTCTAGGTAGCTGTCCTTCTTTGCATCTGGTCCCGTCGTCTTCAATTGAGGGGACAGAGCTCGAACAGCAGTGACTTGATGATGCATGATCCTGACTCCCTGGGTGGACAGCCCACTCTTGACCTGGGACACTCCTGGAGAAAATGTATTTGATCGCAGTTTGTATGTATTGTTGGAACCTGAATCACAGAGTATATTCTAAAAATGTTATTTTCATCAGTTTATTTTGAGTGTAAGTAATTTATTTTCTTCACATTTTTGTATTTAATTTGAAGTGATGAAATATACATAATGTGTAACATTCTCTTACAACACTCAAAATCAGATTTAAAAAGAATATTACATTTTAAAAACGAAGTATATTACTGTACTTTTGCAAATGATAATTGCTCCAGCACCATCTCTGAATGAACCGCTTAGCAAATGTCGAAGACAGAACATGTAAGGGAGACAGAGCCAGTGCACATTGTATCATGTCATTTTCTCTGACGTCAGCCCTGTCAACACTGTTGCACTAGGTCAGTATTATCTTATCTAGAGGCCACACATTGCCAGATAAACACAAGCTGTAAATGCCCAGAGCTGTCAGTGGTCTGAGAAGAGTTTCATTGGCAAGACCTATGTTGTCTTATGGATATGTAGGGAACAAACATCGATCTCATGCAAATATTAACCTACTTTGAAATTCGAAATGCTATTCTAGAAAAAAAAAAAAAAAAAAGAAAAGGAAATGGTTCAAATGGCTCTGAGGACTATGGGACTTAACTTCTGAGGTCATCAGTCCCCTAGAATTTAGAACTACTTAGACCTAACTAACCTAAGGACAACACACACGTCCATGCCCAACGCAGGATTCGAACCTGCGACCGTAGCGGTCGCGTGGTTCCAGACTGTAGCGCCTAGAACCGCACAGCCACACCGGTCAGCAAAATACTATTGTAATCTTAATAACAAAGCCATCTGAAATATCATATTAAGACTGATATGGTAATTTTTCAGTTTTTATTTCCTCTGTCTTTCTGGAAATACTTCCAAAGGAAATGTAAACATGAAGTTAACATTTCTGTAATTGTTTCAAATTTTTTATTCATTTGTGTAGTTGAGAATTGTTAGTAAGTATTCTGTGCTGTGCATTGTAAGTTAATTTTTCTTACCGTACATTGTTACATATGCTAAAGTGTCTGAAGAAATTGTTTTATTAAAAGTTGTGCAAAGTTTCGTAGTCGCTTTCTGTGTAGTTACAACATTCTTTCTGCAAGTCATGTTAAACACATAGATCGAAGAATTTGAAATCAAATCATATCGAGTTATCTCAGTGTCAGATTTCAGTAGTGTCAATCGTTTAAAATCGAGAAATGCATCATACGCACTGAGAAAATTATTGGTGATTTAATATTCCACATGTCCTGGGAGAGAACTCTGATTCCTCCATTTTTCAAGTACATATTCTGTACTTAACATGGTCGAATAATGATCAGTCCAATAACTGATTATTCTTACATTTAGTCTGAAATATAACAAATAAAAAATATGGCATACCACCATATCAAATTCTGTAGAGTTATAGTAATTTGTGATATCAAGTTCAAAATTTCTCTTACCACTCAATCCTGCAACTTCTACAGTTTGTAGTTCATAAAAAGGTATCGAAATTTTTGGATTTTTCAGAATAATTTCTCATTGTTCTAACCGGTAATTTGGTTCATATTTAACTATTGGTACACGAATATCCATCGATTTCATTAGAATTCCTCCTTCTTGAGGAAGTGTACCTTTAATTTCAACACCAGCACCATTATAATCAGGCCACCTAAGAATTGCATATCCAGCACTAGAAGACCTAGACCAAATCGGATTCAGATGATCTTCCCACATAATTTCTTTACAATCTTTAAGAAATCTGCCAAGTAGTCCAAGTGGATAAAGTACCTCGTTTTTATTACTCCATATTTTACCATTATTAAGAATATGTTGAAGCTTATTTTATCAGTAACAGATGAATTCAAATATAACATAGTTGTTGATGGAAATAAGAGGCTGTTCAGTTTTGGATAAAATATTATTTCCGTTTTTATGGTCACAAAAGCGAAGTTTTTCCACATAATTGCCTATTAATTTTTAATTGGATTTTCTGTCACATGTTTAATAACTGATTCTGATCCCTCACAATTAGCTGTACCAATTCTAAAGTTCATGTACAATTGTGCATGCATCTATCATCAATATTTATTTCAATCTCTGTATCCTTTTTGGGTGTATTTAAAGTATTTTTTGTTCTTTATTTCACAGGAAATGAGTAAAACTGATAACTCTCGATTTTGCTCATGATCTATTAAGGATAAAACTTATTATGACATTTTTAAAACAATTCTACACAAGCACCATTGAAGTCAATCACGTTCTCATTTTCATCAGCTGTACCAATTTTGAAATAGGTTCAACAATAGGAATGTCAACAGGATAACATGGTTCATAAATTATTGGTCTTCCGAATCCAGCATTTGGTTTACATGAAGAAATAATACCAGTTTCTCTATGAAAATGATCAGTTTAACAAAAATTTAATCAGCTTGATTAAAATTTATGTTTATTCATCCAACTGGAATAATTATGGGAAAATCGTTTCCAACAGTCTTTTTACTAGCTTCAATAATTTGATTATTAAAATCTAGCACACTTGCAATATTATCTTCTATGATATCCATATACAACTTAACATCACTCTCAAGAGTAATCCTGTTTAAAATTTAATCAGTTTTAATGTGAGTGTTTGGGTTTTAAGTTTCTCGTATTGGAACAGTTAATAATTTTATTAAGAACAGATGATTTATCCCTCAACTCAAATAGATAAACGAAGTATATTAGTAAAAATTTATTTAAATAGATGAAAAATTGGGAACCAAAAATAAGGATTCCAGAAAAGAAATAAAAAAACTAAACCTTTAACTTATTCTATTTGATGTGCAATAATAGGACCAAATGGTTGTGGAAATATTACATTAATGATTGATAATTATTTTCTAGCTTCTGGAAGGTTAAATTGGAATAAAATTATTGTACATTTACTCCAAAAGTTTAGATCAACCAAAACACGCAGAATTTACAAAAAGCTTTAAGAATTTGAGGACAATCATAATGAACAAAACTCCTACTTTTATTGGAAATAGTGATGAAATTTTCCCATTATATCAATGTCTAGATAATTCAATAGCAGTATTTGCGCAAGGTAAGTTCGGAAATAAAATTCAGATTTTCAGGACAACATAAACACCAAATGTAAGCTTTAAACATAACAAACATTAAACAGATCAATGTTTTTTCATTTCGAATAAATGTTTGCAACATATGACTCAGAAGTTGCTAAAAAACTAAACAAAACAGCAAGAAAGCAGAAGAACAGAAATAACAGTTAAAGCTCTGAAAATATAACCAAGAACAGAATATGAGAAATATAAAAAAGAAGATCAACCACTAATCGATAGTACTGAAGCACCAAATTAAGGAATCAAAGGTTTAGATGATAATATTCTAAAAGCTATTGAAGAAAACACAGAGGATGAAAAACAAATGATTCCCTATCATCACAGAAGATTTTGGAGAAATACCAGAAATTAAATCTGATTGAAGTCCACAACGTGATTAGACATTCAGCGAGTCAGAAACACAGGGTGTATTGGAGAAGTATGAAGAACGGACTAAAAGTAAAAACAGAACAGGCACAACAAAAAAATAATGGATAGTAATGCTAAAAAAATAAATGTTAGTGAAATAATTTTGTTGCTGTTGTGGTCTTCAGTCCTGAGACTGGTTTGATGCAGCTCTCCATGCTACTCTATCCTGTGCAAGCTTCTTCATCTCCCAGTAACTACAGCAACCTACATCCTTCTGAATCTGCTTTGTGTATTCATCTCTGGGCCTCCATCTACCATTTTTACCCTCCAAGCTGCCCTCCAATACTAAATTTGTGATCCCTTGATGCCTCAGAACATGTCCTACCAACCGATCCCTTCTTCTAGTCAAGCTGTGCCACAAATTTCTCTTCTCCCCAATCCTATTCAATACCTCCTCATTAGTTATGTCATCTACCCATCTAATCTTCAGCATTCTTCTGTAGCACCACATTTCGAAAGCTTCTATTCTCTTCTTGTCCAAACTATTTAAAGTCCATATTTCACTTCCATACATGGCTACACTACATACAAATTCTTTCAGAAACGACTTCCTGACATTTAAATCTATACTCGATGTTAACAAATTTCTCTTCTTCAGAAACGCTTTCCTTGCCATTGCCAGTCTACATTTGATATCCTCTCTACTTCGACCATCATCAGTTATTTTGCTCCCCAAATAGCCAAACTCCATTACTACTTTAAGTGTCTCATTTCCTAATCTAATCCCCTCAGAATCACCCTACTTAATTCGACTACATTCCATTATTCTCGTTTTGCTTTTGTTGACGTTCATCTTATATCCTCCTTTCAAGACACTATCCATTCCGTTCAACTACTTTCCAAGTCCTTTGCTGTCTCTGACAGAATTACATTGTCATTGGGAAAACTCAAAGTTTTTATTTCTTCTCCATGCATTTTAATACCTACTCCGAATTTTTCTTTTGTTTCCTTCACTGCTTGCTCAATATACAGATTGAATAACATTGGGGAGAGGTTACAACCCTGTCTCACTCCGTTCCCAACCACTGCTTCCCTTTCGTGTCCCTCGACTCTTATAACTGCCAACTGCTTCCTATGCAAATTGTAAATAGCCTTTCGCTCCCTGTGTTTTACCCCTGCCACCTTCAGAATTTGAAAGAGGATATTCCAGTCAACATTGTCATAAGGTTTCTCTAAGTCTACAAATGCTAGAAACGTAGGTTTGCCTTTCCTTAATCTAGCTTCTAAGATAAGTCATAGGGTCAGTATGGCCTCACGTGTTCCAACATTTCTATGGAGTCCAAACTGATCTTTCCCGAGGTTGGCTTCTACTAGTTTTTCCATTCGTCTGTAAAGAATTCGCGTCAGTATTTTGCAGCTGTGACTTATTAAACTGATAGTTCCGTAATTTTCACATCTGTCAACACCTTCTTTTTTTTGGGATTGGAATTATTATATTCTTCTTGAAGTGTGAGGGTATTTCACCTATCTCATATATCTTGCTCACCAGATGGTAGAGTTTTGTCAGGACTGGCTCTACCAAGGCCATCAGTAGTTCTAATGGAATGTTGTCTACTCCCAGGGCCTTGTTTCGACTCAGGTCTTTCAGTGCTCTGTCAAACTCTTTACGCAGTATCGTATCTCCCATTTCGTCTTCATCTACATCCTCTTCCATTTCCATAATATTATCCTCAGGTACATTGCTCTTGTATAGACCCTCTATATACTCCTTCCACCTTTCTGCTTTCCCTTCTTTGCTTAGAACTGGGTTTCCACCTGAGCTTTTGATATTCATACAAGTGGTTCTCATTTCTCCAAAGGTCTCTTTAATTTTCCTATAGGCAGTATCTATTTTACCCCTGGTGAGATAAGCCTCTACATCCTTACATTTGTCCTCTAGCCATCCCTGCTTAACAACTTTGCACTTCCTGTCGATCTCATTTTTGAGACGTTTGTATTCCTTTTTGCCTGCTTCATTTACTGCATTTTTATATTTTCTCCTTTCATCAATTAAATTCAATATTTCTTCTGTCACCCAAGGTTTTCTACTAGCCCTCGTCTTTTTACCTACTTGAGCCTCTGCTGCCTTCACTACTTCATCGCTCAAAGCTACCCATTCTTCTTCTACTGTATTTCTTTCCCCCATTCTTGTCAATTGTTCCCTTATGCTCTCCCTGAAACTCTGTACAACCTCTGGTTTAGTCAGTTTATCCAGGTCCCATCTCCTTAAATTCCCACCTTTTTGCAGTTTTTTCAGTTTTAATCTATAGTTCATAAGCAGTAGATTGTGGTCAAAGTCCACATCTGCCCCTGGAAATGCCCCACAATTTAAAACCTGGTTCCAAAATCTCTGTCTTACCATTATATAATCTATGTGAAACCTGTCAGTATCTCCAGGCTTCTTCCATTTATACAACCTTCTTTCATGATTCTTAAACCAAGTGTTCGCTATGATTAAGTTATGCTCTGCGCAAAATTCTACCAGGCGGCTTCCTCTTTCATTTCTTAGCCCCAATCCATTTTCACCTACTATGTTTCCTTCTCTCCCTTTTCCTACTCTTGATTTCCAGTCACCTACGACTATTAAATTTTCGTCTCCCTTCACTACCTGAATAATTTCTTTTATCCCATCATACATTTCTTCGATTTCTTCGTCATCTGCAGAGCTAGTTGGCATATAAACTTGTACTACTGTAGTAGGCATGGGCTTCATGTCTATCTTGGTCACAATAATACGTTCACTATGCTGTTTGTAGTAGCTTACTGGCACTCCTATTTTTTTATTCATTATTAAACCTACTCCTGCATTACCCATATTTGATTTTGTATTTATAACCCTGTTTTCGCCTGACCAAAAGTCTTGTTCTTCCTGCCGCCGAACTTCACTAATTCTCACTATATCTAACTTTAACCTATCCATTTCCCTTTTTATGTTTTCTAACCTACCTGCCCGATTAAAGGATCTGACATTCCATGCTCCGATCCATAGAACGTCAGTTTTATTTCTCCAGATAACGATGTCCTCTTGAGTAGTCCCCGCCCAGAGATCTGAATGGGGACTATTTTACCGGAATATTTTACCCAAGAGGACGCCATCCTCATTTAACCATACATTAAAGCTGCATGCCCTCAGGAAAAATTACGGCCATAGTTTCCCCTTGCTTTCAGCCGTTCACAATACCGGCACAGCAAGGCCGTTTTGGTTAGTGTTACAAGGCCAGATCAGTCAATCATCCAGACTGTTGCCCCTGAAACTACTGAAAAGGCTGCTGCCCCTCTTCAGGAACCACACGTTTGTCTGGCCTCTCAATGGATACCCCTCCGTTGTGGTTGCACCTACAGTACGGCTATCTGTATCTCTGAGGCATGCAAGCCTCCCCACCAATGGCAAGGTCCATGGGGGGAGGGAAATAATGTTATAGTATATTAATCATAGTAAAGATGACGTTTTTGGATTGAGACCTGTTGAAATATTTAAATAAATTTAAACTGGTAAATTACCAGTTGAATTCAATGGAGATTAATTATTGTTGAAAAGACAAGATTACTATAGATGATATAAGTGAAAAATTTAACAGTGCTGATTTACCTTATTATGCAGAGATGTTATCCATAATTCACGAGCATTATATTCTGAGAGTAACCCAAATAAAATTAAATTGGATAGATGTAAGAAGTATAAATACTTGACAAAAAGACTGTTGATTATTTCCCAAACTTAAGAAGATCAAACACAAATTTTTCTGATTATTCAAAAGTAAGTTCACCTGAGATAAAACGTGAAGTTTTAAGAAAGAAATATTCAGAAAAACCCATCGAATATGGTTGGATGAATGACGTTAAAGATATAACCGACAGATTAACAGTAATTCATGGAGAAAAATTAGCTGGAAATAAAAATTATCACTGTGAAAAAGTTGGAATAAAATGGAATTTTATTAATAAATTCGATGACTTTATTATCAATAATCCTACAGGAATTCCATATTTAATTAGATTTTTGAATAATCTTCCTCACTCATTTTGAAAAAGTGAAAAATTCATGTAAAGTTTATAGTAAATAAATTAATTAACAAATTTCCATTTGAAATACGTCTTCCTTATTATAATTAAATGGAAGATTAGCTAGAGATGATCCAACAACATATAAATTAGATGGAGCCTGCAAACAACATAAAACCGCCTATTGTGATCATAAGCATTGAGAATGTATGCTACAAAGTCTTTCGTGACGTATTTCTTGAATAAAAGTATCTCGGTGTACATGCCGTGTCAATTTACGATAAAACTCCAAGCTTTCAACCACTACCTCCATGGTCGTCGTCAAGGCTAAAACTGACTGTCGTGAACTGGCGAGGCTCCCACTTTTATATGCAAAGGACGGCTTCTGATTGGCTGGAATACGTCGTAGCAACAGTGATATGGCGCTAGTGGAGTGGTACCCTCTACTTCCATAGATGCAGTTTCTATCCCGCGTTGCTTGCAGCGCCATCCCTCGAATCAGAAGGTAAAGTGCGGGAAGCTATCCTCTGCGATTTTTCTTTATCAAGTGCACCCTTCCAGGTGTTGCTAAGTGCATAACCGTTGTCTCTGTTGAAGTTATTATCGTTAAGTCTAATTTCGATTGCTTCCCGGATCACAGAGTCCCTGTAACTCATTTCTTCAAATAGAATCTTATGCTTGCTAAGCAGGCTATGCTCAGCTACCGCAGATTTCTCCAAATACCTATATTTCAGGTGGCGCTGGTGCTCGATGTAACGTTTGGCAACCGTTCTTACCGACTGGCCCATGTAATTCTTGCCGCATTCGCAAGGAATACTATAAATTCCCTGCACCCTTAAGCCGAGACTAACTTTGACTGGTCTCAACATTTCCTTAATTTTCCTAGGTGGCCAGAAAACTGGTTTTATTTCTTGCCTCTTTAGGACTCTGTCTATCCTGCTTGTTGTAGCACCGCAAAATGGAAGCCATGCTATGTGTTGGTCCTCTTCTTGTTTACGGATGGAATCGTGTCTTACTTTCTTGGACAATATTGATTTAATTTCACTGGCAGAATAACCATTCCTCTTGAAAACAGTCGTCAAATGGTTAATCTTGGGACTGAGGTGGTCCTTGTCGGAAATAGTCCTGGCTCTGTGTACTAAAGTATTCAGTATAGCTCTCTTCTGAGACGGATGAGGGAAGCTGTGGCTATGCAGATATAAGTCTGTATGCGTTGGCTTCCTGTACACAGAATGGCCCAGTCATCCATCCTGTTTTCGCTCCACCAACACATCTAAAAAAGGTAACTTCCCTTCCTTCTCTACCTCCATTGTAAATTTTATGTTTGGATGTACACCATTCAAATGTTCGACGAACTGTTGCAGCGTGTCACTGCCATGTGGCCAGATTCAAATGGTGTTATCGAGAATCTAGACATCAAGCTGACAAAGAATTTCAGTCAGCTGCAAAGGAAGGAATGCATTCAAGTGATGTTTCCTTAAGAGAAAAAATAGCTGCAACTGCAGAATGCGGAATAATCTATGGAAAACGAAAGTTAGGAATTGGTTTGAATGTTGATGAAAATGTTTGGGAATTATTAAGTTATTAATCCTTATAAATTTTTTATCTTTATTGATAAAAAACTTTAGTTCGATTTTACTTTGCTACCAAGTGGCAAAACTAAACCAAAAGCTATAAAAATTAAATTAAATAATGAATAGTTATGTACTATTGATCAGTTATTAACTGATGCACAAAAAGAAAGAAAGATAAAAAACTAGTGGAAATTTGCTTATTACATTATTTATTCCAGTTGTGTAAAAATCATTGAATATCTAACAGAGAAGAGAGAGGTTATGGATTAACAGAACATGAAGGTAGATTTTTACCATTACTAATAGCATTATCACCATATCTAGTGAGTATTGGTTCACACGCTGGTTGTTCTGCAGCAATCACAAAAACAGTAATAAACAAGAGAAAAGCTGATAAAGTATTAGAAAAAAAAGATATAAAGTAGCACTGGAGAATAAGGGAAGTGCAGTAAAAAAAATTGAGAAAAATAATCCATATATATCCTGGTCCATAAAGTAATTTTGATCTAGAAAAACTTGCTAAGCAATTAATAATTAAATCCTTTCATGGAGGATACATGTTTGATTAATTACCTAATGAACCAAAGAACTTAATCTTGACTACTAAATTTAGATACATCTGATCCTCCTGAAGCTCATTAGATTTTTATTATAAGAATAAAGATATAAAAGTTGTTTTTGATTCATTTGGTGGTAATATACCAAAACCACTAATCAACTACTTTGGAGAAAATGATCTATACTGCAGTATGGACAGAACTTTGATGAAGCAATTTGTGATCATTTGTGTCTGTTTTAAAACTGTTTTGAGATAATTGGGAATTTTTCGAAATAGGTTTCAGCCTAAAAGTCACACAATTTATGATCAAATAAATTCAGGAAACTCCATCTTCAATTTCTAACCCAATCCCACTGCAATTATGAGACCATTATTGATGACTGATATCCATATAGATTTTAAATAACGTTGGTGACATGGGAGAGCCATGTAACAGTCCCTTGCCTGTACTATCAATTTCCACTTGATTTATTTTAATAGATTCCATGCATTATTTTAACCAAAGGACTATTTACATTTGCCAGATGTAATGCTCTCCAAACTAATTTTCTTGGGACAGTATCATATGCTTTTTCTAAATCTATGAAAATTCATCCTATATTTTTTTATTTTTCCCTGTGTTTCTCTAAGATCTATTGTAATGTGAAAATATGGTCTATGAATGATCTACCAGCTGTGAAGACACATGGTTTGTCCTAGTTTTTAAAATTTATTTCGACCTTAATTTTAATTATTTTCCCAAATGTTCTGATTAATGTATTTATAACAGTAATTCCCCAGCAGTTTGAGAAGCTTTTGTGATCCACTTTGTTAAATATAGTATTAATATAGCCCAGATTCATTTCCTTGGATATTAATACCCAGGTATTATTGCATCTTTTACACAAGATCTTAATTTATCTCCTCACAACATTCCACCAGGTGTTCTGGTCTTGTAGATCTTGTTCCTCTGCACGAAGTCTTGTCATTGTTAATTGTATATTTTGGAGTTATGTGGTCATAGGACATTCTCTTCTCTTCTTCCCATCTGGTTCCAATTCCAGGATCATTTTCGAAGTTATGGCTTCCTCCATTCTTCTTACATGCCCAAACCATTGTAACATCCTTCTTATCCATAACGTCATGCACTCTTCTTCTTACTTCCTTTCTCTTTATTATTTCGGATTTCTTACTTTCTCTTTTCTAGAAGTTCTTGCTGATCATCTCCAGAAGGCCTTTTCTACTGCTTGCAGATTTTTAATGTGTTTCAGATTTGTAGTCCAAGTCTCCACTCCATACATAACTATGCTCTCTAGTATCAATGTATAAATGATTTTTTTTGGTTTGGATTATTACATTTCTGCTGTATCAGATTGAGTTAAGCATCCCAGTGACCTCCCCACAGCTTATTCCTTTATTGATTTCTACCTCTGATTTTCCTTCCAACTCTAAAATAAATTACAAATAATAGAAAGTTTGACCTTCATAATTTTCTTTCCATCTATGTATAACTCATTTTGAGTATTTGCAACCTCACTGTCTTGTGCTACAACTTCTTGCTCATCAGGAAGTGTAGTTGATGTAAATAAACTCCATCTTCAATTTCTAACCCAATCCCACTGCAATTATGAGACCATTATTGATGACTGATATCCATATAGATTTTAAATAACGTTGGTGACATGGGAGAGCCATGTAACAGTCCCTTGCCTGTACTATCAATTTCCACTTGATTTATTTTAATAGATTCCATGCATTATTTTAACCAAAGGACTATTTACATTTGCCAGATGTAATGCTCTCCAAACTAATTTTCTTGGGACAGTATCATATGCTTTTTCTAAATCTATGAAAATTCATCCTATATTTTTTTATTTTTCCCTATGTTTCTCTAAGATCTATTGTAATGTGAAAATATGGTCTATGAATGATCTACCAGCTGTGAAGACACATGGTTTGTCCTAGTTTTTAAAATTTATTTCGACCTTAATTTTAATTATTTTCCCAAATGTTCTGATTAATGTATTTATAACAGTAATTCCCCAGCAGTTTGAGAAGCTTTTGTGATCCACTTTGTTAAATATAGTATTAATATAGCCCAGATTCATTTCCTTGGATATTAGAAGGAAAAATTGATCCAAAAATAGAAAGTTTAATTAAACAGCTTCATAAGTAATTATGCAACATTTTGAAAGTAACTAAACGATATATTGATTTTAAAGGTAGAAAAAAATAGATGTAATAGATCCAGTAGATCGTTATGATTCTGTTACAAAACAGTGTCTAGAAAAAGAATTAAACATTCTTGTTACAAAACCTGAATACACAAGTATTCTAACACAACTCTGTATTTATGTCAGTACTAAACAACATATTGACAAAATTAATCAACTTAATAAAAATGACATATTTCTTGTAGTGGCCATTTTCGCAGTAACTGTATATAAATTGTGGTTGTTTCAAAGAAAATTTCTTTTTTGCATGCTGCAGATCAAAATTTTTATTTTTGTTTACGTTCCCAGATGTGTTTTAACTTTTTTTACAAGGCATCTTCAGTGGATGTCCTGAAATATTACATGATTTGTCTATTTTTAAACATAGGTTATGGTTTGTAGGTTGTAGATTTAAAAACAGATGCTTAACGTTGTCTTTATGAAATAGAAAGGTACTTATAGGTACCTTCTAATTAATTGCATCCAAGCAAACTACTATTTCTCATCTAGCAACAAGGTGGACATCTTACAGTTCACTGTTTACATTACACGTCACTGTAACTGACAGATATTTCGTAGATTCTTAAATAATTTTTTTTATCTTATTTTATTACTATTTTTATTCATTTATTTATTCTTAAAAATAATAATAATTATTATTATTATTATATTTTCCTGTATATACTTATGAGAGGAATCAGATGTGTAAACATTTGTTGTGATTTCTGTATAATTATATGATCAGCCAGTGTAAACATTGAAATGTTAGTCATATTTACTTGGTCATTTAGTAGCTGTCTCTTTTCCACCTTTGTTTTGTATATATGATAATTTTCCTGTAATGTTAAGAGATGTCTTTCAATATTTATTCTAATTATTTTCATATCACTTTCTCTTGTAGGTTTGTGATTATTTCCTCTCAAATGTTCTGCAAAAGTTGAGTGGCTCGATCCATATTTCCATTCTCTGATATGTTCTTTGTACTGGGTGTCAAATGTTCAGCGGGTTTGTCCGATATACCTTCCATCACATGTGTTGCACTGTAGCTGGAATACTCCTGCTTTTTGGTAGATACCTGTGTTTTTTTTATTTTTGGAGTGCCTCTTTGGATTGAATTGTCTGTTTTGAATTCTATATTTATCCCTTGTCTTTTGAAAATGTTTGTTATTTTATGTATGAGTTTGTGCTTGTGTGTCTTTGTGTACCATCTTCAATCCTCATTCTTGTTTTTCTGTATGCTTTGTGTCATGTTACTGTTGTTTATGGGTGGATTTGTTTTTTAGTTTTTTTGTTTAATTTGGTGACTAGATCCCTATTGTACCCATTGTTTGTTGCTATTTGTGAGTTGATGTCCAGTTCTTTCTGGTAATTTTCTGTGCTGAGTGGTACTGTGTTGAGTCTATGAAGCATGTATCTGAGTGCTGATTGTTTTTGTAAGTGTGGGTGATTAGAAGTCTGATGTAGGATTGTGTCAGTTGTTGTAGGTTTACGGTAGATTTCAAAGCTATGCTGATTATTTTCTTTTTCAGTGGTCATATCTAAAAAATTATTTGGTTGTTCTGTTTTTTTTTTCCATTCTGAATCTTATCTTTCTGTGTATTGTGTTTATATCTGTATACAACTGGTCAATTTTTGCCTGAGTTTCATCTATTAAACAAAGGATGTCATCCATTTATCTGACCTAATAAAGTATTCTGTTTGATAACATTTTTGAAAGGGGCCTGATGACCATAGATGTTAAGTCCTGTAGTGCTCAGAGCCATTTGAACCATTTGAACATTTTTGAAAATTAAGTTTTCTACATGGTTTACGAAAATGTTTGTTAGGCAACCTGATACTGGGGATCCCATTGGTAACCTATCTTCCAGTAAATAGCATTCATCATTGAAATAAAAGTAGTTCTGTTCAGTTATCACTTCTAGCAACTTGTGTATTTCTTTGTTGTGTTCATCTGGTAGCTGGCTGTTGTCCTTCAGGTTTTGTACTATGATATTTATTGTTTTTGCTATTGTAATGTTAGAGTAGATGTTTTCTATGTCAAAAGTTAGTAGAGTAGCTGTGTCTGGGATTTTTGTATCTTTTACAAGTTGTATTAACTGTGAGGTGTTCCTTACAGTTCTGTAATCTTCTATTTTATAAGTTTCTGTTAGTAATTTCAACATGTTTCCTGCAAGTTTGTAAGCTGGAGCATTTTTGAAGTTTACAATGGGTTTACTGGGATTTTTTTATTGATTTTTTGTTGGCATCAGAGGGTGGTTGTTGTAGGATTGTTCTGTATTAATTTACCTTTTTCTATGTCATCCAGTGTATAGTCTATATTTTTTAATGTATTCCTTACCTTAACCTGAAATCTGTTTGTTGGGTCTGATTTCAATTTTTAATACTATTTTGTAAAATTAACACTAGTGTTACGTCAAGGTGTTGTTGTTTCAGCGTAAGAACTACTGTACTTCTTTTGTCTGCTTCAGTAAGAATG
Organism: Schistocerca serialis cubense; assembly: GCF_023864345.2. Lineage (NCBI taxonomy): Eukaryota > Metazoa > Arthropoda > Insecta > Orthoptera > Acrididae > Schistocerca > Schistocerca serialis. The sequence goes on along the minus strand of NC_064639.1, from coordinate 716,893,380 downwards.
ATGTTTTCATTTTGGAGTTTCTTTCTGAGTTTTCTGAGTGTTTCAGATTCTGTGATTTTACTGTTTTTGTCAGTATGCTTTTTTTGTATCAGTAATAATTTTATCTATATCTTTTTTTATCAGAAACAGTAAAAACACAGAATCCGAAACACTCAGAAAACTCAGAAAGAAACTCCAAATTAAAACATAATTATTACTAAAGCAGACAAAGGAAATACAGTTGTTCTTATGCCCATACAACAATACATCAACAGAACACAAGAGTTTATTTTACAAAATGATATTAAAAAACTGAAATCAAACTGAACAAACAGATTTCAGTCCAAGGTAAAGAATATGTTAAAAAATATAGACTACACACCAGATGACAGAGAAAAAGGCAAATTAATACAGAACAATCCTACAGCAGCCACCCTCCAATGCCAACAAAAAAACATTAAGCAAATATCCCAGTAAGACAAATAGCAACAAACAATGGGTGCAATAGAGATCTAGTCACCAAATTATACAAAAAAATTAAAAAACTGAAATCAAACTGAACAAACAGATTTCAGTCCAAGGTAAAGAATATGTTAAAAAATATAGACTACACTCCAGATGACAGAGAAAAAGGCAAATTAATACAGAACAATCCTACAGCAGCCACCCTCCAATGCCAACAAAAAAACATTAAGCAAATATCCCAGTAAGACAAATTGCAACAAACAATGGGTACAATAGAGATCTAGTCACCTACAGCAGTCAGTGAACAAAGTATATAAACAGTACAACAAAACACTGCACAAACAGGCACAAACAGTGACAGAGCAATAACGACACAAAGAATACAGAAAAACAAGAAAGAAGATTCAAGATAGTACACACTGACATACAAGCACAAACTCATACATAAAATAACAAAGATTTTCAAAAGACAAGGAAATTCAATCCAGAGGAACATTCAAAAAATTACAAAAAACACAGATAACTAGCAAAAAGCAGGAATATACCAACTACAGTGCAACACAGGTGATAGAAGGAAACAGGAAAAACCAGCAGAACATTTGACACCCGGTACAAAGAACATATCAGAGCATGGAAATATGGGACGAGCCACTCAACTTTCACAGAACATTTGAGAGAAAGTAACCGCAAACCTACCACAAGAGAAAATGATACCAAAATAATTAGAAGAAATAATGAAAGATATCTCCTAACACTACAAGAAAATTATCACATATACAAAACAAGGGCTGAAAAGAAACAACTACAAAATGACCAAGTAAATATGACCAACAACTCACTGTTTACACTGACTGATCGTATAATATACAGAAATCCCAACAAATGATTACACCTCTGTTTCCTCTCATAAGTATATACAGGAAAATGTAATAGCAATTATTATTATTGTTAAGAATAAATAAATGAATAAAAAATAGTAATAAAAATAAAATATATAATTTTTGTTTCATTAATAAAGAGAAATTTGTCTCCCTCTCTAATACATACACACACACACACACACACACACACACACACACACACACACACACACACACACACACGCACAGTCACAAAACAGTTGAATGCAGAAAACTGAGAATGTTGGTAATGCTTAGAAAAACAAATGAAACTCTGTATTAAAAAGATGGCCGTTACAGTGATGTCTAATGTAAATAGTGAACTGAGAGCGAACTGTAAGATCTATACCTGGTTGCCAGATGAGAAAAATCAGTTTGCTTAGATTTAATGAATTAGAAGTTACCTGTAAGTACCTTTCCATTTCATCAAAAAAGTTAAGGAACAGTTTTAAATCTATAACCTATATTTGAAACTGTAACCTATGTTTAAAAACGGACAAATCATGTAATATTTCATGACAACCACTGAAGATGCCTTGTAAAAAAGGCTAAATGCATCTGGGTGCACAAATAAAAATAAAAATTTTGATATGCAGCATGCAAAAAAGGCATTTTCTTTAAAACTACTACAATTTAATAAAACGATCTATCTAATTCCTTTACAAAAAGGAAATCGAAAAAGTTTTCACAGATTATTTATCAAATATTATATATGTAATTCTCAAACTATTATATGACGCCATACCCAAATCAGTTAAGTAATCTTCAAAAAAGGATGTGTGACAAGCAAAAAACTGAAAATGAATTTGTTAGAGGTGATGAAATATTGCATATACATATCAATACAATGTAAAAATCAACAGAATTACTTTATTTGGGGCCAATGCAGATGGTGATTTGTCAAATACCTAATTTTAAAATAGAGGTAAAGTACGTAATATCAGTGAATTAGAAATTTTATATCCTACTCAGTTCAAAAATCCATTACTTGCGATGAGAATGAAAGATAAGATATTTATAACTCTGCATCAAATGTTGATATTAACTGGAACAATAATTTAAATCTTATTAAATTTTTCATCTATAGAAATACAGAATCACATTTACTGTTTAAAGTCAAGTAACTTACTGAAACACCTCTCAGAGTAACAACTAAAAATGGAAGACAAGAATTGAAGGGCTTTATACAGCATGTAAAAGTGAGTTGTGTAAATTTGTTGAAATATTTTTGTAAATGTACATGATGAAACTCTAAATAGGATCCCCAAGAGCCCTTAAAAAAACACTGTAGCAGCTGCTAAGGTGAACAAATTGCTCACCCACGAAGAAATAATTTATCAATTACAAGATTGCAATGATAAAAAATTTTAACAGAAGGAATGTAATTTCTCTTGGTATTGATGATTTATGGCAAGCAGATATAGTACAAATGGATTTATGTAATTTGAAAGGAATTTCAAGATTAAATATGTATAAATATATATTAACTGTTACAAATAGTTTTTCAAAATTTGAGTGGGCTATTCCTGTTAAATCTAAATCAAGTAAGAATTTAGTTAATGTCTTTGAAAAAATAGTTAGGCACAGAAATGGTGAAGAATTTTATAATAAAGATTTTCAATAATTGATGAAAAATATATTATTTATCATTATTCAGCTTTTACAGAATTGAAAGAACCTGTTGAAAATGTTAGAGAAGACTTAAAAGAAAAGATGTGGAAAAATTCTGACTTACAGCAGTAGAAGAATTTTGCGGAAATAAGTGATGAAAAATATAAATATGCAAAAGTAGTTGGGGAAAAATTTGATATGAAAAAGCTTGGTAAATATCATGATCTGTATCTAACAACTTATCTATTTTTATTGGCTTATATGTTTGAAAATTTTAGAAAAACCAGTATAAAAATTATGATCTTGATCCATCTTGATGTTTTACAGCCCCAGGATTATCTTGGGATTCAATGTTGAATATGACTAAACAGCTTCTTGATTTGTTACGTAATTATGAAATAATTTTAGTTGTTGCAAAGGGAATAAGAGGAGGAATACAACACTGCTGTAAAAGATATGCCAAGGCAAATAATAAATATATGAACGGTTCTGATGATTAAACTATATCAAATTATTTAGCATATTTGCATAAGAACAGTTTATATGTTTATATTATTAGTCAATAGTTACTATATGGTGCATTTGCATTGGATGAGCCAAATAACTTTGACTGTGGAAAAATAAGAGAAATTTCAGATACTGCTAAAATTGGATACATCTTCAAAGTAGATTTAGAATATCCAAAAGAATTGCATTGTTTATGTAGAGATTTACCATTAGCTCCTCAATGTGAAACTGTACAAGGAACTAAAGTAAGGAAGTTGTTAACAACTCCAATTGAGAAACATATTCATATAGTTCATTATAGAAATCTGTCTCTTGGAATGCAAATAACAAAAACACACAGAATTTTAAAATTCAAACAAATGCATTGCTAGAAGAAGCATATACATTTAATTATATCAATGAGAACTAAAGCCAAAAATTATTTTGAAAAAGATTTTATAAAGTGATGAATAATTCAGTGTTTGGAAAAACGATAGAAGACATAAGAAACAGAGTGGGTATAAAATATATGTGAGAGTGTTATAAATGTGATAAATGTATAGGTAAACCCAACTTTAAGGGAAGAAATATATTTAATGAAAATCTTGTAGCTACTCATATGAATCAAACAAAAATTCCATTTAATAAATTCATCTATGTTGTTAGGAGTACACCTAATTTATCTAAAAACTGATATTTAATTGTCACTAGTAACAATGAAACCGAAATATGGAAAAAATATTAAATTGTGTTGTCAAGATATGGACATTACATTACATTATTAAAGCTGACCATTTTTATAAAGATATGAGGTCAGACATAGGCTACTTTGATACATATGATTATCCTGAAAATAATATTTATGGAATTCCAGAAGTAAACAGGACTTTTAGGAAAAATTAAAAGTGAGTGCAATGGAAAAATAATGGAAGAATTTAGTGGGCTTAAGAGCAGAAATGTATACTTATAAATTGGATGATAAAGTAGAGGAAAAGTCTAAATGAATTAAGAAAGTATTATTAAAAATTGAATAACAGTAGGATATCATAAAAGTTGTTTGTTTAACAATAGGAACCAATTCAGAAAATTTTATATGATTTGAAAAGAAAAACATGATGTTTATACAGCTGAAATAAACAAAAAAATGTTGAGTCTTCATGATGACAAAAGATGTTTTGGAAAATAAAACAGATATATTACCATATAGGCATCACAAATTATTAAAAAATCTAATAAAAATTTTTCTATAGAAAAGGAGAGTTTAATCAAGAAACTCAACAATGCAAGTGTCTCAAAAGAGATTAAAATGTTAAGTAAATGGGATGTAAATGTTTTATTCCATATTACTATATGTGAATATTTAAATAGTAGATATGGAGAAGAAATTTGTATAGTGCTTCGTAATGAGTTTAAGATTTTTTTAGTAGATAGATATTTTAAATTAGTTACTGATTGGCATTTTCAGTTAGTTGAAAAAGAGCAGCTGAAACTGAAATACAAAGGAATGACGAAACTCAAAAATAGAAATAATGAATTTCTTGATCTGGAATGCACTCTCAGAAACTTTCTAAAAATTTTATTTTTTGCTATTAAATTTTATAATCTTTAAATTTACAATACCAAACAGCAAAAGCAGTGTGGTGACTGCCTAGAAAAAAAGATTATTAATGAACTTTATACAGCTAAATATTGAAAATATGGATATTGCTGGACTTGTACAGAGTGTAAAACTAAATACATGAAAACAAAAGTTATTTGTGAATGTGGTAAAACTGTAAATCAGCCTCCTCTCCAAAACTGTTTACAGTTGGCAGTTCATTAAAATCTTATGGGTGCTCAAGAAGATATAGTTAGAAAAATTAAGGATAAAAATTGAACAGTGTTTATTTATTTACTTACATTCACCTTCTATAATAAAATACACTGAACTGGAGAGCCAGTAAATTTTTAATATGAATTATTGTTTGTGAGAATGAATTAAAATTTTTTTCCTATATGCGCTACAGTCTGGAACCGCGCGGCCGCCGGTTCGAATCCTTCCTCTGGCATGGATGTGTGTGATGTACTTAGGTTAGGTAGGTTTAATTAATTCTAAGTTATAGGGGACTGATGACCTCAGCAGTTAAGTCCCATAGTGCTCAGAGCCACTTGAACCATTTTTTGATATGGCTGAGCTCACAAGCGGTTTTATCTATGCTGTGGTACCTGTACTATTTGCTGCTGGTGCCCTGACGGGCGTCTGTGCTGCGTGGGCGTCCAGAACCACGTCACTATCTGTGAGAACGTTCACGTGACCACAGACAGAAACATCGTTTCACAAGTGATGTAGCACGTCAACTTGTGTGGCATTTCTCCGAAAGTACATCCTGCCATTCGGAAGCCACAGTATGACCTCTTCCAGACTCTCTAAGTTGGCTGTAGGAAGCAAGTGCGTCTAGGTGGAATAGCTGCTTGCTTGCTTCAGACGTTTACACAAAGCCATCTGGCTGTGAGCATTCCATATTAAATGGTAGACACAGATGGCGCTCTAGTAGCTATGCCACTACGCTATCTGTTGGCGGACGACGATGATACCTATCAAAACATTTATTAACCATTTCGCATGTGCTGTCATCGGATCAAAAAAATGGTTCAAATGGCTCTGAGCACTATGGGACTTAACTTCTGAGGGCATCAGTTCCCTAGAACTTAGAACTACTTAAACCTAACTAACCCAAGCACATCACACACATCCATGCCCGAGGCAGAATTCGAACCTGCGACTGTAACGGTCACGTGGTTCCAGACTGTAGCGCCTAGAACCGCTCGGCCACCCTGGCCAGCCATCGGATCAAAATCGACGTCATATTTCCAGGTGTACTATTTTTTTCGGCTGCGTATCAATATAACATCACCATATTTATTTACAGTATGTGCAAAATGATGTATTTAACGTAAATTTTGAACCACTCTGATACTCTTTTCCACCAATGTAGCTGTAATATTCGTCGGTGTATAGAGCTGGAAATGTAAGTAATGTCGTGCACTGTTCGTAGCAATCTCACTGCGAGTCTTCCTTGATCTCGAGGCGGAACTCCGTGTGCGGTGTCTTGAAAAGTCGCACGGAAGGATACATTTGCATTCGGCATGTAAGTGCGGAGACGGCATCCTCTTGTGGCATCCATAGCGCTTCCCATCGGAATACGGCGAGCATTATCAAAAGCGTGGTTCGTGGTGGCTCTGCTGAATGCCCATTTCAATGATTCGTCTCTTGCAGAGATGTTGTTGGGGCGCTGTGTGGGTCGACATAGATACCATCAATACCGCAGTTCACGTATCGATAGAGAATCAGCAAAGTTAACCTTACAAAGTGCTACCAGAGTCAAACTCAATGAGTCGCGAAACTTTAAATAGACACACTTTAAGACATAGACTGTGCATCTTCACATATGTAATGCGAATTTTGATATACACGACTACATTAAAGGAAAAAAATTTCAATCAAGTCCCTAAGTTCCCTTTTACAAAAACGTGAACAACTTGCTAGTTATATAAAATGAGCTAAACCCTTTCATACCTTGTGCAGGAAATACAAACAAGGCAAACAAAGAAAAAAAACTGTTGAAGAAAGCTTAATAATATTCATCAAATATGGAACACTTATGCATTTCTGTTCATTAGTGTGAAGTAAATACTGTAGAAGCATTTGACGAGAAGGTGTCCCTCCATCTGTTATTTAAGCCAAAAATTAGGCTGATTTAACCTGGGGCTTGTAGTTGAAAGTACTATTTCCTTTTGTCGTGCCATAGAATTTACGAAAATCATGACACTAGAAAATAACAATTTCATCACCAATATTCTTATCAGTTACAGCAGGCCTGAGAGCTAGAGGGTGGGCTTCGAAAGGGGGGGGGGGGGGGGGGAGGAATGTTGCGAAAGCATCTTGCTCCTGTGTATGGGAGATCTTGTAATGGTCGATTTCGTATCTAGACATAACACTGCTAGAAGAGATGAACTCGGAATGAGTATGTTACGTCAGGTATAGGAATGCTGAATGGCCAACTGCAGCTTATGGGGAGCACTGGGAAAGTATGATGGACCTGTAAAGGAGAATGCATGCAGCAGCATTGTCCGACCCATTCTTGAGCACTACTGGAATGTTTGAGATCTCCACCAGTCAGACTAAACAAAGACATCTTAGCATCTCGGAGGCGTGCTGCTAAATTTGTTACCGGTTTTTCGTTCAGTATGACAGTTTTGCAAAAATGATCCATGTGCTTAGATAGGAATATTGAAGGAAAGAAGACGATATTTTCACGAAAAGCTATGGAGGAAATTTAGAGGATCAATATTTCCGACGGACTGCAGATCGATTCTCCTACTTCTTACGCACGTCTCCTGTAAGGATCCTAAGAATAAAACAGGGAGAGTGGGGCTCGTATAGCAACATAAAGGGAATCTTTTTTCATCTCGCTCCTTTTGCGAGTGGAACAGGAAATGGAATATCTAGCAAAGTACCCTCCCCTAGGCTTCGTGCAGTGACATGCAAAGCATGTGTGTAGACGAGGTTACAGATTAGTAAATATACGAGTATATGTATGTGCATTTACATCTTCCATAAGAAACATGAACTAAAAAAAAAAAAATATTTTCCTGCTCTATGTTTTTCCCCATCTGCAGTTCCTTTCAGTAACTGGTACGCCATCCCATATTGTAGTTTCAAGGAGGTGCCAAAAACATTACAATCTTGTAGCTTCGCACCATGATATTACATTACAAGTACCGCAGTCCAATAACTTTTCTTGAGTGAAATTAATTTTCCATCAGCTATTCCGGTGTTATAAATAGTAACTAGATTCGCTGAAAGTTGAAGTAAGTTGCTCTACTCTGACTCTACGTTTGCCGATCATGCAGCGGATGTGTGCGACAGTTGCCCAACACAATTCCATGTTCTCCACCTGGCAAACTAAGGACGAAAACTAACGCTGTTGTAAACTTATGAGATAAACAATCAGTTGGCACACTGGTCACACTTACTTTTATACGATTAAATTTCGCTCAGCAGTTCCCATCACTGGTACTTTACATATTATTTTGATTTCTCTAGTCTTCTCACATTGCGGGCCGCATGTGAATCATCGATTTGAATTTGTATTTATTTTCTGTTTTATTTTATTTCGTTTTTATCTTCAGTAGATTCTAATTGTCTTATAACTCTGTTATTCTATCGTATCCATAGCTTCTCTATAATTGTGTGTAATTCGTTATATCTGTGTACACTTACAAACTTGTAACTTGGGGATAAATGCAACGTTATCGACAACATTAGTCAGCTCTGTGTAATGATAACTTTTTAAGATGCAACCAGGCGTAATGATGTTTATGGTTTGATTGTTTCCTTTAATGTTCTTAGAGATCTGAGAGCCTGGAGTCCTATTTGGGAGGTATTAGCGTGGCACTTCCTTCATTAAACAACAACAAAAAAAGAAATGAGAAAGAATTAGTGTAATATTTTATAATCCTACTTCACCGAACAATGCCGATATTCTGGCAGCCAAGCTTTGTGGTAATCACCATCGTGTGTCCCAGGAGTTCCTGTTGAAGCCCGAGTCCACAACGGAGGCCAGCAGCGTAGGAGCAGCACGTGGGGACGTCTCCTTGCAGCACGTGACCGCCACGTGGGATGCCGCGAGTCCTGCTCTGGCCGCCATAAACCTCAACGTCTCCGCAGGCAAGCTGTGTGCGATTGTGGGCCCCGTTGGTTGCGGAAAGGTAGTAGAAACTATTTTAGCTCTCATGCAAAACATTTGCAGTATTTGAAAGATACTGAAGAATTCTGAATCAGTGACCTTATGCTTAAGGCGAGGTATAGAACAGTCTGGTAACGATGAAGAGGAAAATCATGAATTAAATGAATTTAAACCTATCTGAGCATTAGCGTATCGAATTCGGAGAACTGCCTTCTAAATCAGAGAGATCAGATGCAGGAATTATCTGTTCCTGCCAGCCTGCGTGCCTGGTGTAGGCACAAATTTTTGAAGAAACGGTAGGTTTTTAGAGCGCCACTCTTTACCCATTCGGGTTTGTGTGTATTATTGGAAGTCGGTTTGAGGCCAATAAGATGGAAGGTGGGTCATGGCGAAACGCAGATGATGATTTAGGACCAGTCCTCCCTCACTTCTTCATCTAATATAATTTCGAGTTGAATGACAGTAGTTCCGTTAGCACTTATTCCAATCTTCAGTCTACAATGCAAATTTATTTAAGTACCTTCTACAATTTAAAAAAAAGCGTGGTCTAGAAACAACTAAAACGAAAGGCACAACAGGGTATTTCAGTGCTACCAGTGGCATCCATACTAGTAGGCATTTCTAATAACGGTTTACGGTTTAATCTATGTTATTCAAGATGGTACATACACAACAGTTGCAGAAAGTAGCGTCCTCTAACTTCCGTGCCGTCACGGCATCGTGGCATGCGATTCTGTGGTATCGATTGTGTAAGGAATCATTTACCTGCCGCGACAGTCGCAGAGTGCTGACCGTTACTGTGAGTGACAACGCCGGTTTTCCAGTATCCGTTTCTCCAGCCTGAACGTAATGGGTTGTGTTCCACTAATCCGACTGTAGGGCGCTGTCCTGACCCGACTGGCTGGTCCTCAAAGGCGAGTGTTTTCCGACAGAATGGCTAGCGTTTCGTGGTAGTCTTTGTGGAACAAACTTCTGAAAGTGGCGGTAGGCAGCAGCACTTTACAGAAGAACTCTGAGTGTTAGGAAGGAATAGCCAACCGCAGTGACTATTTTCTTCTGTGGAGGCTGATTATCCAAAGTGTCGGCAGGTGAAACTAATGTCGTGGACCTGTGGACAGCTCGCGAAATCGAGGAATCGGTCAGTGGCAGTGGGAGGGTGCAGGAGGCGAATTGAAGCCTATAGGGCAGAAGTTATGTAGAAGTGCATTTCGGAAGTTTAGTAGTTTGAGAACCGTAAGGTTTTTTTCTAGCTATGGAAACTTCAGAAGTGCTCGGAAGTGCGTTCGCCTTCGTGCGCATAGCTTATCGAGGTGGGTCTTGATGTTAGCAAACATACACGGGCTGTTAAGTAAGAGGTTGCCTAGCAGAGTGTGGAACAACTACAGTAACTAGCTGGATGCGGTGTGTAGCGGACGAATGGACCTCCCGACGGTTTTTAGAAGAAGAATAAATTCAGTTGTACTCCAACAGAAATTTAAAGTGTCGAGTTCTCGTGTATGTACGTACCGTCATGGACTTTTACTATGCTCTTGTTTTGTTTACATAATAGATGGAAGACACCGGTTGGTGACGATGTGGTAACAGTTTTAACTCTCACTCGCTTGTCTAAACGATGCTGTCGACACTTATTTTGCTAGTTACCACATGTATATCAGGACACAGAAATTACTTAGGTGAGACAGCAAACGGCTGGGAGGAAGTCTACGGAACAGTAACGCCGCGTGATTGGTCTCGCGCACCGCACGGCAGCGGGCGCAAGGCGACTTCACCAGACTCTGCATAAGCTCCGAGGAGACAGACGAGGAAAATCGTTTCAAATCGAAGAACACCAGTGAGAGTGTAACCAAAAAATGAACGATGGGCCATGCCGAGCGGAGCTGGTTCACTTTTCTAAACGATACAGCTAGCCGTACCGGAGGTACAACCACAACGGAAGCGTATCTTTGGAGAGGCCAGACTCGCTCGTGGATCCTGAAGAGGGGCATCAGCTGTTTCAGTCGTTACAGAGGCATGTCGTTTGTATGTGGCCTTGCTCATCTGGTACTGCGAACAGCTGTAAGCAATAGTAAGTTACAACCGTTATGTTTTCGCCAGAGAAATTGCTTAATAATGATGGCATCGTCTTGGGTAGAATATTCTGGAAGTAAATAAGCCTCCTATTTGGACCTTACAGCGGTAAATAATCAGAAGGATGTCGTTAATAGGGAAAACAAGACCGGTATATGTGATCGGAGGCTTTCCCGGCGTATGTGTTGTTTCCAGGGCTCTCGGGTGTCCAGTTGGATGCGATCGTTGAAGTCCCACGATATTTCGGCGAATAACCTTTCCGCCATCATCAGGTGGTTCTGATGGAATGGTCTGTCTGCTGACGCTGAAAAAGGCGAGCCTGTCCTTGGCTCAAGGTGGTGCTGTTTAGACAGAAATTGTCATTCCTGCGGTTCCTAAGGAGAATAGATATTACCTTTCTTCTTGATTGGTCCTTGCTGGTGGGTACCTGTAAAAACAGAAGTAAACCTATTCCGCTGTGGGATTAGTAAAACTTAATCCCTCAACAGCTCAGGCCAACGCGTGGTTGCCCTGACGTGCGGTTGTTGGCGCAGTCCTCGTATGAGCCGGTTGCGGGAGTGACCCGCTGTCCCGTAAAACTTCTTTGCGATGGCGCGGATCCTATCTCGGAGCGGCAGGATCCCGGTGTCCTCGTGGAGTTGGCGCGTCGAGTAGCGCCTCGGAAGATGCATGGCAGTCTTCAGGGCGCCGTTCTGTATCCACTGCAGAGTCACAATGTGAACATTTGCGGCTTCCTCCAGACCACGGCCGCATACTCTAACAGCGGGCGGACCAATGTTAGGTATAGCGTGATGCCGTGTTGCGGTGGCAATGACGACTGCAGCATATACAGGACGCGAAGGCGTCCTATTGCTCTCCGTTTGACATCATGGATGTAATGCTCCCAGGTGACCCCTAGGTATTTCGCCGTCCCACTCCATGGGATACGTTCTCCCAGGATTTCGACTGCCGTAAGCCCTGGCGCCAGGAGTCTTCGGGTGAAGACAACTGCCTGGCTCTTCGTGGCATTGAATTTCAGCCGCCATTTTGTTGCCCATGATCCCAAGGCGTCGCACCCACGTAGAAGGCGGTTTCTCAGCACTTGGGAGATCATGCTAAGAGGAGTGGACAGGGCTGTATCATCCTCGTACGGGGCCAGTTCAACTCCTGCCACTTTAGGGGCGTCGGCAATGTACAGGGAGTACAGCAAGGGGCCGAGTACCGACCTCTGTGGCACCCCTGCACGTATCTGCCGGTCTGTGGACGCACCGCCGTCAGTCCTCACGTGAAGGTTCGTTCAGACAGGTACGACCACAGTAGCGTCATGTGGGACGTCGGTATCCCTTGTTCAAAGAGTTTGAACTCGGAACCATCGTGCCGCACCGAGTCAAGTGCTAGGCAGACGTCGAGGAACACTGCCCCAAGGTATTCCCTTGTTTCCAGGGCTCTCATCACCGGTTCTACCACCCGTAGGAGCTGTTGGGAAGTGGCATGTTCTTCCCGAAACCCGAACTGCTCGTCCGGGATGGTGCCCCCCGGGTGACGTGTTGCATCAGTCTTCTCAGGAGCAGGCTGATGGGTCGGTAGCTGGATGCCTGGCGTGTGTCCTTGGCGGATTTCAAGATGGTCACAACCTCCGCATGTTTCCGCGCAGAGGGGTAGACACCTAATCGGAGGATCCTGTTGAAAACATCGGCAAGTTGCCGGTGTATTCCCAGCAGAAGGTTCTTCAGCAGGAGGTTTGTGACGCCATCGCTGCCTCCAGCCGTCCTGGGGCTTAGCGAGTGAAGCAGTGCAGCAACTTCTTCCTCCGTTATCGGGTCGATAACGTCTCCGTACTCCCTTGCGGCGCGGAAGGTTGGTAGTTGCTCTTGGACCATACGTGCTCCACGTCTATGACGTCGGCCACCGGTGTGAAGTTCGCTGTGAACGCGTCAGCCAGAGCCCTGACTTTCGCGTCCGGTCCCTGGCTAAGTCGTTCCCAACTTGTAAGGGCGGTATTCGCTGTCGCCGGCGTAGGAAGTACTTTACCACCCTCCCTGCACTGCCATCCTCAGGGTTGAGCGTATACACAAGGTATGCCCATTCCAGGTTCCGGTGTTGCTCGACTGTTGCCTTAATCTGCGTCTCCTGCGGTTTAAGCAGCACTTCGTGTCTGGTTGGCGAGTCAGCCTCCATTCACGAAACAGTCGGTTCTTTTCCGTGATCGCGACCAGAATAGGGCGCCGTAGCTGACGCGAGAAGTCTCGTGGCCCTTGGCGGTGTCTCGGCATGGCTTCATCTGCTGCTCGTATTCTTCAGGTGAAGAATGCTAGGGCGGCCCCCACCTCTGTGGGGTTTGGCGTGTCCTCGAGGAGTTCCAGGCCTTTCGTCTGAAAGCGCTCAGTGTCCAGCCTGCTATAGCTCGGACGGCTCTCTGGAAGAGAAGCTCCGACCACGTCGAGGCCAAAAATAACCGGAACGTTATTGCGTCTCGGCGGTCGCAAATTGCGCTTTTTCCTTTAGAAGAACAATATTGAGCACGTCCGGTTGTCCCCGTACAGGGAAGTTCGCGGGGTCAAACGACCACACGATGATCTCGCCCTTACGGCGAACAGCGCGGGAGAGGCGTCGACCGCTGCGGTTGACAGTTTGCGAGTTCCACTCGGTGTGTTTTGCATTGAAATCCCCGGCAATGAAAGGTCGCCCTCCAACGACAGCAGGGCGTCGAAGTCCGCTTCATCAGGGGGTCTTCCGGGCTGCCAGTACACCGACACGAAAAGAATCTTTCCGTCGGTGGTGTTGACAGCCACTCCTGTGGCCTCCAACGCATTAAGCGCCGGCAGTTGGACCCGGTGATGGCACAGTGACTCCTTCACGTAGATGGCAGTGCCACCCCGTGGGTGGCTCTGTCATCTCGGTAGCAACAAAAATTTACTGCTCGCACGTCGACCCCGGGTTTGAGGAAGGTCTCCTGCGCAAGGCAGATGCCGACCACCTCGTTCCGTAGGAAATGGCGAAATTCGCCCTGCTGGGGGAGGAGACCCCTAGCGTTGAAAGGGCAAATGGTTAACCCACAAATATGGTCGTTATCCATTTTAAGGCTGGCTTCTCCCGGTGGTGGCCTGGAGGGCCGCCGTCATTGCTCCCACGAGCAAAGGTAGCTATGCCATCAGATGGTTGAGCGACCGCAGAAGCGCGGGCAGCTCGGTGATGTCTTCCTTTTCTATTTCGTGAAGGTTTGACCCCATCGCGACGTTTCCCGTAGTCGGCAGCGGAGCGGCGTGCTGGGAACGCCCTGCGCGTTCAGCAAACCTCCTCGCAGCCGCGGGCGCCGGCAAGTCGGCTCCCTCGACTACAGGCAAAGCCGCCGGCAAAGGCAGCTGCGACGGCTGCGGTGACAGTGCGGCCTCCCCTGCGGGCGGCGCTAGCCTCTCCGAGGGGGCTGTCGGGTTCCCCTTAGCGGCGTCCGCGAAGCTGTGACTCGGGGTTACGCGGATGGTGCGCTTCCCGCGCTTGAATGCAGCGCATCCTCGGTAGCAGGCGACGTGGTCCCCGTTGCAGTTGCAGCACTTCGGCTGGTCTTCCTCTTTCTTCGAGCAGTCCCGCAACTGGTGTTCCTCGGCGCACTTGTAGCAGCGCTCAGCCATCCTGCAAAATTTTGTCACGTGATCCATGCAGTGGCAGTTGAAGCACTGGGCTCCCCTGCCTTTCGCACGGAGTTATTCGACTTTTACGCCGAAGTTGGCAATGTTGTCAACCTGAAAAATTTTCCGGTTGTCAACGTTGTCAACCAATACCACTAGGAACAAGAGCGTGTCCCTATGGGTCCTGGGCGACCACATCAGGCTGACGAGGCGGGATCTCCTCCAGATACCGCTGTAGAAACGCCGGTTTCATCTTCATCGGCAGGTGGCGAAAGATGACCATTAGCTGCTTCAGCTGTTCAGTACATTGCGTGAAGCAGTGCCACTTCTCGGTTTCGCAGTGCTGCATGAGTTTCGTGCGATCCTTGATGCACTCTGCTCTAACCGTGTAGGTGTCGGTTTCCGCGATCACCTTTCGCTGTTTTACGACCGAGTAGAGCTTCTCTCGCAGCTCACCATAGCCCTCGCGCCAATGGATGGTGATCCGCGGCGGGCGGCGGGGTGGTTTCGGCGCCGTGGTCGGAGTGGTCACGTCCCCGTCAGTCTCGGCTACTTCCGGCAGATCTGCATACCTGTTTGCGGCCTCGACCTGTTATGGCGTCACCAGTTCGAACGCCCTGGCTCTCGGTGTGTGGCGGCAGGAGGGCGCGATGAAGCCTTCTTCATCGGGTTTCCTCGGTGATGCGGTCGTCCTGCCATGCACCGTCCTCTTCCTCTGTCTGGAACCACCGGAATTTGCCTGGTGGACGGAGTGTCCTCTATAGCCACGGCTGGCCTCTTCCGCGAGGTTTGCTCGGCCTCTGCAGGCTTGTGTGGTGTTGCCAGATCGGACACTGGCGAGGGCGTGGCAGCTTCTGTTGCAGACGTGGTTGGTTTGGGTGCGACTCCTGGTCCGGCAGCTGTCGTAGCGGCTGCGACATGGCTTGGCTGTCGCCACCCACGAGTACCAAGGACCGGAGTCTAGGAAGTACCTCCTCCCTGTCCTCTTCTGTACCCACACCCAACGGTGCATGTAGCTGCAACTCTACTGAGGGGCCAGCCTGGCGATGGCGGCGGCAATTTCCTCTTTTGTCAGGGGGACTGGCGGCTCTGTGTGTCGTCTCCGTCATATGTGCGGGCGCAGCGCCGAACATTCGAGGCAATTTCCACGTCCACCCGGCGGCCGCGCGTATCACTCTCGCTCGTCGTCTTCGTCAGTGGTGGGGGGTCAAATGCTGCAGCCGTCGGGGAAATCTCATTTGGACGGTCATCTACCACACCCTGCGTCTAGCGGAAGTGGGATTTCTCTCTTCGACTTAGTCGCCGAAGATCGTCATAGGGCGTTTGTGTTTATCACGGGACACGTCATACCGACCTAAGGAGTGGATAAGGTTATTTCAAGATCTGGGCGAGCTCGTTGAAAGCCCTTGCCAGATCTTGGAATCTTTCTTTGAGGAGGGGGATTTCGGCAGCGGCGTGCAGATCGTCGCTGGGGAATCCCATGCGTAGGTGCAGTGCCCTCCTGGGGGCGTGGTTCTGCAGCCTCTGGAGTTTGTCCAGATACTGCTTCGCTGCGTATCCCCAGACAGGGCATGCGTACTCCACTGAACATATAAGGAACAGATAGGCATTTACTCCAATAGAGCAGGGAAGGGAGCTGGGTATAGGATGGACATTCTGGCACAGACCTTCCTGTGGACTTTGTCTATGTGGGGTTTCCACGTTAGTTTCGAGTCCAAGGTTACGCCGAGATACTTGGTGAATCTGCGCCAGGGGAGCCGGGATCGATGTAGGTGCAGGTGGAGTGCCCATGGCGGCCGTCATGGAAAGATCTTGTGTTCACTTGAGGCGTGACTCCACGATGGAGCTAAGTAAGGGTTTCCATGCCTTGCTCACTTGAAAACCTGTGTCTCGGTTTATGAGAATTTCAATGGCCTCTTTGAAGATGTTGTCGCAGTAGAAGCTGGTAGGGGCCAGAATCTTGGTCTCTTCGTATTTCGCCTTGTGCCCAGTTTCCAAGCAGTGTTCTGCCAGTGCCGATTTGTTGGGCTGGCCCAGGCGCATGTGGCGATGGTGATCTTTGCAGCTGTTTTCAACGGTTCGGATCGTTTGACCGATGTAGGATTTAACTCTACGCTTCAAGATCATTCCTGGGAATGGGTGGATGGCGTCACATGGCCCCCGAACATGTGACAAAAGTAGTTAGGTCCCTACGAAAAAGGCGCCAGGACCCTACCAGCTACCAGCTAGTTAAAAACCTCCCGCCCTCGGCTATCGAACACCTCGCGAATGCCTTCAACGAGATTACTCATACCCGCGAGTTTCCAGCATACTGGAAACACGCAGACGTGGTCGCGAAACACAAACCAGGGAAAGACCCTTTATTCCCGTAACCCTACAGGCCGATTAGCCGCTTGCCAACTCTCAGCAAGATCTATGAACTTCTCCTGCTTATTCCCATACAAGACCACATCACCAACGAGAGACTTCTGCCGGATTTCCAATTCGGATTCCGACAGAAGTACTCCACTCCACGACGGATCATGATACTGGTGGAGGCAGTCACATAGGGCATCAACCACAGAGGCTACTGTGGGATAGTGCTACTTGATGTACCCAAAGCCTTCGACTCAGTATGACATAAAGGGCTGTTATACAAGTTATACACACAGCGGTTACACAGGAGCATAGTCAGGTTAATCCAAAGCTATCTCGCTAATAGTTCTCTGTCAAGGCAAAAACAACCACCTCCACTAAAAGGCCTATTCGTGCAGGGGTGCCACTGGGAGCGGTCCTAAGGCCCGTTTTGTACAGTCTGTACACTGCGGACACTCCCACGGCCCCACACTGCACAGTACACTGACGACACAGCCTTTTACACTCATAATGTGTATAAGGAACTTGTCATTCGTAGGCTACAAAGGGATTTAGATAACACAGAAATCTGGGCCTGTCGCTGGCGCACCACCATCAATCCTGAAATGACACAGGCTATGCTGATCACCCAGAGACTTGGGAGAGGTGGACCGCCTCAAGCCCCCCCCCCCCCCCACACACACACGCACACTCTACACCTCCACCTACATAGATCCCGACCCCCTTGTCGCAGATTCACCAAGTATCTCGGCGTAACCTTGGACTCGAGACTAACGTGGAAACCCCACATAGACAAGGTCCACGGGAAGGTCTGTGCCAGAATATCCATCCTATACCCAGTCCTTAACACAACCAGCTCCCTTCCATGGTCTATTGGAGTAAATGCCTATCTGTTCCTTCTGTTCCTTATATGTTCAGTAATGGAGTACGCATGCCCTGTCTGGGGATACGCAGCGAAGCAGTATCTGGACAAACTCCAGAGGCTGCAGAACCACGCCCCCAGGAGGGCACTGCAACTACGCATGGGAATCCCCAGCGACGATCTGCACGCCGCTGCCGAAATCCCCCTCCTCAAAGAAAGATTCCAAGATCTGGCAAGGGCTTTCAACGAGCTCGCCCAGATCTTGAAATAACCTTATCCACTCCTTAGGTCGGTATGACGTGTCCCGTGATAAACACAAACGCCCTATGACGATCTTCGGCGACTAAGTCGAAGAGAGAAATTCCAAAAACTCCAAGTCCTAATACCAATCCTTAAAACATCCAACATCCCACCAACCTCAGGTAAGTACTAGACACCACCAGAACACCACCACAATACACAGACAGTCAAAACAGTCAAAGAAAATCACACACACACAACACAGATTGTGAAGTGAAATCCAAAGGCTATAAACTCCTCCATACACTGCCCCAATGAGTGAAAGTAAAAGGTGTGTGTGAGAGAGAGAGAGAGAGCAGACAGGCTATTCCATGAGAACCACCTGATGATGTCGGAAAGGTTATTCGCCGAAATGTCGTGGGACTTCAAGGATCGCATCCGGCTGAACACCCGAGAGGCTTGGAAATAAGATTGGTATACTTCAGGTCGGAGCATGCAGTGTTTGATCTCTTAATCGGTTAGGTACGTTGGCTAATTTAAAAAGGGAAATGGATAGATTGTAGTTAAGTTTGTGGGAATTAGTGAAGTGCGTTGGCAAGAATAAAAATGTTATTAATACTAAATCAGATTGCGAAACACAGGAATAGTAACTCTGCAATGTGCGTGCCGCTAAAACTCAGAAACGAGCCCGGTACGATCAAGAGAGTAATATGGTGTAGTAGCCCACTATTCCCCATCCGTGAAGAAGGTTCCTGTTTTTACCAGAAGGGCGTGTTTTTGAAGCTGGGAAGTTTCGTCTTCTACAAATTTTTAGAACGTTCGAGAACATTCGAGAGTATTCGAGAACATTCCGCACTATTCGAGAGCATTCCATTACATTCCAGAATGTTCCACAATGATCCTGGATTTTCTGGAATGTTTGGGAATGGTCTCCAACCTTCGGGAAGATTACAGAATGTTCGGGAACATCCCGGAACATAACAGATCATTGTGGAACGTTCCAGAACACTCTCGAATGTTGTGGAATGTTCTGGAACATTGGGACCATTCAAAGCTTTTGGGTTCGTTCTGGAATTCACCATTGATGGGGTTACCTATTGATAGGATGACGAGGGAAGGAACCGAAAGGTAGTGCAATGAGTGAAGTGTGAGTAGTTAAAGCGATACCGTCACTGGATATAAATCGGATAGAGTGTGAAATGTGTGTAAATCGCACTTAGTGTATTTTCTAATAAAACGTTGATTTGATTTATGTTTTGGATAATACCCGAGCATAAAAGAGTAGGAGATCTTGACAGTTCTGAAGGAAAACGGCGAAAACAAAAGGAACAGCGAAAAAATGAAACAGAGGAAAGGCGCGAACTCGTTTAAGTTCTCAACGAACTACAATGAGCACTGAGAGAAGCATAGAAATCGAAGAACAACGAAATGAACGGACTGAAGAATCAAGACTTGCTACACAGTCTTGTAATGAAAGACTGTAAACTCAAGCCAGCCATGAAAATATCACCCTACGAGAAGTGCGGACGAGGACAAGTAGACAGTACGACCTAACAAGTGAAGCTTTTCACTGCGTCCCGACGACAGGATGTAGCAAAACAGCGGTAATCGGAGAAGTGGATAACAATTTCGCAATGGAAAAAATTCAGTGGAGAAACCCCAGGATTCTGTTGTATGAATGAAGTGATTACCACCACTGGAGTGACTGCCACCACTAGAATGATTACCCCCGCTGGAAGCACCTTCGCGGGAATTTTTACTTTTATGACCGGGAAACTCCAGAATCAAAACATTTTCTTCAAAATATAAAAGCGTACAACACCTGCTTCCATATGACTTTTTTCGATGTAACTTCGATCAACACTAACAGAGATGAAATCGATGTTTTTTCCATCGAAGGACATATCTATCAAAACATGAGATCATTAGTACCACTACCCGCGGAAGATCATATATTTGTGGAATTATATTATACCGGAAATGAAGAAACAGAAAATAATCAACGATGCACAAATATCACTGGATTGAGACGAGAAGTAGTCCTAGATCTACAGAGGATCTTACAGAAGTAGAATCAACTAATTCACATATTCAAAACGGCACACAGCAACACAGACCGAATAATTTCTGATGACTATAAATTGTACTTCGAGCGGAAAGGAGACCATCTGGAGAACACAAACGAGATTTTATGCCCCTCAGATAGACAAAGTCGCCATAGTAATTTTAGACCGTGAAAACACAAGCCGCACTGCCGAGACACACCTTTCATATGATGCCCTCCAATATTCCATTAATATTTCTGCACGGGTGGGATGAATATGATTTTAATGTGGAACAAATCCAACTTGAAACAGGCGTTGAAACAAACAAAAAATTCATTTCAAGGAGTTCTTTGCATGCCGCTTTATGATCTGAGACAATGAAACATACAATCACAGTCTCAACATTCACCGTTTACTCCAACAATTCCTGGTAGGTATGTATGCAAAAATAGAAGCGGAACGGATGCTTTACATAAGACTGAATCAGAAGAAAGTGCACACAGAAGACTACATCCATGTTTGAGGAGCAATCATAAATGACGGAAACATTGAGGACATTGGAACAATGGTAATCTTATCCTCATCATACATTGTAAGTCCGAGACACATGCACGAATACACACAAGATGCCATTACCTACATAAGGAAATATGGACGACCTATCTTCTTCATAACATTCACATGTAACTCTTCGTGGCCATAACTCAAAGAACAACTAAGATACGTACAAGCCGCCATGCGTAGACACGACGTAATAGCCTGCGTTTTCCTACAAAAACAAATGACAGTTATTGAAGTTATCACAAAATACCACATCTTTGGAACCTTTAGATGTTTGATGTACACAATCGAATGGCAAAAATGAGGACTGCCTCACTCACGCAATCTCATATGGTCACACGAGAGAACTCATCCCACGGATATTGACAAAATAATACAAGCTGAATTTCCCAAAACACAAGAAGATCCGGAGCTGTACGACATAGTAGTGAAAAATATGATTCACGAACCTTGCGGGCAATTAAACTACAATTCGTCATGTATGAGTGATGGAAAACGTACAGAAAGTAAGAAAATGCCCAAAACCATACTTGGACGACACAGAATACGGAGTTGTGGCGATCCCAAACGCAGAAGACGATCACCAAAAAACGATGGCCCCATAGCAAAAATACGAATACAAGGCAGCGACGAACTGGAAATTGATAACCAAAGAGTAGTACTACATAATTCACTACTTTCCAAAATGTTCCAAGCACACATAAACGTAGAATACTGCAATTCAGTGAAATCCATCGAATATGTCTGTAACTATGTGAACAAAGGCAGTGACATGGCAGCCAAAGACAGCGAAGAACAAAGCAGAAACGATGAGATCCACATGTACCAAAGGGGAAGAAACATCACCAGTAACGAACCAGCGCAGCGGATTTTTGACTCTCCCATACACGAACGCGAACCAACTGTGCAACATCTAGCAGTACATTTGGAGAATGGACAAGAGTTTACTTCACAAAAGACACTACCAGCAAAACTACAAGCGAACCACCTCAGAACGCAACATTAACAGCTTTTACCCACTGTACCAAACGAATCCATTCGCGTAAACATTATTATATTTCGACGTCCGTACCTATTATACATGGAACACAACAAGGAAAACCTTTCAACGACGAGAAGAAGGAATTCCAGTAGAAGATCATCTAGGAATCATGAATACTTGCGCACTAGGCCGAGTGTACACTGTATATCCGAACAACGCCGACGCCGAATGTTTGTATCTCCGGATGTTAGTAAACGAAATACGCGGACTAACATGTTTCACAGATCTCAAGACTGTTGACAGTTACCTATGCCAGGCGTACAGAGAAGCATGCTAACTGTTAGGACTACTGAAAAACGAGAACCACTGGCAATTAACACTGCAAGGAGCCTTACTTAAAGCCTCAGCTGAATAAATGAGAGACTTATTCGCCATAATTCTGACAACATGTAACCCATCGAATCCAAAACAGATTTGGTTCAAAGAAAGTATAGGTGATGTAAAATGTAAATGCCGTGTGGCTAGGGCCTTCCGTCGGATAGACCGTTCGCTTGGTGCAAGTCTTTCGAGTTGACGCCACTTCGGCGACTTGCGTGTCGAAGTATGAGTGATGACATACTGTACCAAATCCGACGAGCTCATCCTGAACTGACCATCGTATTCAATGACGACATCTTCAACGGAACACTCATTCGCCTAGAAGATAAATATTTAGCAATAAACAACCAGACTTCAGTACAACTTGGGATGCAAGAACCATGAAAAGATGCTATCAGTGTTCTAAACTTCGAAAAAAGCACAACATCGACGAAATACTTGAATAGATTTATCACAACAAACCGCTCCTCAATAACAATCAAAAGGAAATTACAACGTTATCATGAACCGTATCGGCAACAACACTGGGGGAATCATTCACTTGGACCCACCAGGCAGTACCGGGAAAACGTTTATAATAAATCCGTCGATGGCGGAAATACGTGCTAAGCAACACATCGCACTTGCACTGGCATCATCCGGCATTGCAGCCACACTTATGGTAGGAGGACGAACTGCCCATTGCGCCCTACAGCTACCGTTGAATATAGCCAAAAAAACAATTCCTGGTATGTAAAATCTCAGTAGCATCTGGACAGTGTGAACTTCTAAAGCAAGCTAAAATTATCTTCTGGGACGAATGCGCAATGGCACATAAAAAAGCACTCGAAGCCATGGATAGAATATTACAAGAAAACTTAGAAGTGGTGGGTGGAACTCTACTCACACTCGGAAGATTTTCAACAAACACTTCCAGTTACCCCAAGTCAACACTAGCAGACGAGATCAATTCCTACTTAAAACAAATCAGATCTCAGGCCATACATACAAAAACTACGACTGACAAAGAATGTGAGAGGTGAACTATCGAAAGACGAAACAACAGCACATTTTGCTCAGCAGCTTTTACAAACAGGGGAAGGCAAGATAAAATAAGGGAAATAAGAGCTCGTACGGAAAGATATAGGTGTATGTGATTTGCAGAGTATCCATGTAGATGTAGATATACTACTGACCAGACGACGAGCCTCAGTAACCTCGACAGTGATTTCTGCAGCATAGCCACTGCTGAAAACGAACTCATAGACCAAATTTATCCTAATATTGTTCTCAACTGTACCAATCCGAACTGTTTATTTGAAAGAGAAATTTGGCAACTAAAAGTAATACTGTTGACGACGTCAACTTTAATATTCAAAAGAAAATTCCCTGTGAAGAGGGAATATACAAATCAATCGACACGATACTGAACATTGAAGAAAGTGTGAACTTCCCTACAGAAGTTCTAAACTCTTCGCAATACCAGGAATGCCGTTATTGGTATCTCCAATCACACTACTCATAAATATTATCTCACCTAAACTATGTAATGGAACCAGAATGACAGTCCAACAGCAGTCGAATACCATCGTCGAAGCCGACCTCACGAGTGGAAAGTACATAGAACACACACTATTTATCCCAAGACTACCACTGATATCTACTGAACTGCCATTCCAATGTCCGCAGTTTACAATCAATTTAGACTACAGTTTCACAATTAACAAAGAGCAAGGACAAACTTTAAAATATTGCGGCATCAAGACTCCTGCTTCTAAAAATGGTTCAAATGGCTCTGAGCACTATGGGACTTAACGTCTGAGGTCTGAGGTCCCCTAGAACTTAAAACTGCTTAAACCTAACTAACCTAAGGACATCACACACATCCATGCCCGAGGCAGGATTCGAACCTGCGACCGTAGCGGTCGCTCGGTTCCAGACTGAAGCGCCTAGAGCCGCTCGGCCACACCGGCCGGCTCCTGCTTCTCTCACGGTCAGCTCTACATAGCTTTCTCTCTAGTAGGAAATTGGAAAAAATTGTACATATGTACCTCGGATAACAAAATGAAAAATGTAGTTTGTAAACAAGTATTACACATAGTTGGAAAATGTTTTCAATACTTTTTTTTACCTCTTATACTTTAAAGTTTATCCTTCTATTTCAACTACCACACTATCAACTCCCTGAGTGAAGCCAGCTACCCCAGCTAGTAATGAAATAGAAAATAGGAAAGCGGGTGAGTTACTATGAACAGTGCAGTGAACGCATTATCGTGGCCAAGACAGGCCCGAGGCCAACACCCATCATTTTATAGCACATAGCTCTGTAGATGATAAAGAGATTGAAAGAATACATGATGAGACAAGAGAAATTATTCAGATAAGCAAGGTGAAAACTCCATTCTGACGTGGGACTGGAATTCGACAGCATGAAAAAGTAGAGAAGAAAAAGTAGTAAGAAAGCATGGTGTGGCGGAAAGGAATGAAAGAAGAAGCCATCTCGTAGAATTTTGCACAGAGCATGATTTAATCGCTTGGTTTAAGTATAATAAAAGAAGGTTTACGCAAAAAACAAACTTGGGAACTGATTGACTGTATAATGGAAAGATGGATTTCAAAACCAGATTGTAAGTTGTACGATAGTTCCAGCGGCAGACGTGGAGTCTAAGAGCAGATGTGTACTCTGACTGTAATTTATTGGTTTTGAACTGTTGATTCAAACTGAAGGAATTGCAGACAGGTAGGAAATTAACGTGATTGTCTGAAATAGGAGAAAGGAATACAATAGAAGACGAGTGAGTATCTTTGAGAGATGAAGTAGCGAAGGCAGCAGAGGATAACATACGTAAAAAGATAAGGTCTAGTACAAATCCCTGGCTAACACAGGAGGTATTGAATTTAACTGAGGCAAGAAGAAAGTATAAAAAGGCAGAAAAAGAAGCACGTAAATGAGAATATAGACGTCTAAAAAATGAGATTGACAAAAACTGCAGAGTGGTCAAACCGAAATGGTTAGGGCACAAATGCAAGGCTGTAGAAGCATTCATAACTAGGGAAAAGTGGATGACATCTATGGAAAAATTAAAGAGACACTTGGAAAATAGCGAAGCAGTTGTATGAATATCGAAAGATCAGATATGAAACGGAACACTAATCATAGAAGAGAAAGCTGAAAGGTGACGTGTGAGATATGATACACTATGTGATCAAAAGTATCCGGACACCACCAAAAGGATACGTTCTTCATATTAGGTGCACTGAGCTGCTACCCACTGCCAGGTAACCCATATCAGCGACCTCAGTAGTCACAACACATCGTGAGAGAGCAGAATGGGGCGCTCCGTGGAACTCACGGACTTCGAACGTAGAGAGGTGATTGGGTGTCACTTGTGTCATACGTCTGTACGCGAGATTTCCGCACTCCTAAACATCCCTAGGTCCACTGTGTCCGATGTGATAGTGTAGTGGTAACGTGAAGGGACACGTACAGCACAAAAGCGTACGTGTACAGGCCGATCTCGTCTGTTGACTGACAGAGACCGCCGACAGTTCAAGAGGGTAATAATGTGTAATAGGCAGACATCTATCCCGACCATCACACAGGGATTCCAAACTGCATCAGGATCCACTGCTAGTACTGTGACAGTTAGGCGCGAGCTGGAAAACTTGTATTTCACGGTCGAGGGCCTGTTCATAAACCACATTTCACGCCAGTTAATACGAGTACTAAACGACGACTTGCTTGGTGTAAGGAGCGTAAACATTGGACGATTGAACAGTAAAGAAAGGTTGTGTGGAGTGACAAATCACGGTACACAATGTGTCGATCCGATGGCAGGGTCTGGCTATGGCGAATGCCCAGTGAACATCATCTGTCACCGCACGTAGTGCCAACAGCAAAATTTGGAGGTGGTGGTGTTATGGTGTGGTCGTGTTTCTCATGGAGGGGGCTTACACCTTTCGTTGTTTTGCGTGGCAGTATCACAGCACAGGCCTATACCCATGTTTTAAGTACCTTCTTGCTTCCCACTGTTGAAAAGCATTTCGGGGATGGCGATTGCATCTTTCAACGCAATCGAGCACCTGTTCATAATGCACGGCCTGTGGCGGAGTGGCTACACGACCATAGCACCCCTGCCATGGACTGGCCTGCATAGAGTCCTGACCTGAATCGTAAGAAACGTTTGGGATGTTTCGGAACGCCAACTTCGTGCCAGACCTCACCGACCGACATCGATACCTCTCCTCAGCAGCACTCCGTGAAGAATGGGCTGCTGTTCCCCAAGAAACCTTGCAGCACCTGACATAAAGTATGCCTGCTAGGGCGATACTGAGGAAAGAAGATGAGGAAATGAGACATTTGAAGTAGTAGGCATTTCTAGGCAGCAAAATAAGTGATGACAGCCGATTTTTTAACATCTAATATCAATTTAAGTGTTAGGAAGTGTTTTCTAGAGGCGTCTATCTGGAGTATACCCTTTTATGAATGTGAAACGTGGAGAGTAAGCACTTCAAACAAAACGGGAACTGATGCTTTTGAAATGTGGTTCTAAGAAGAATTCTGAAGATTAGATTGGTAGATCACGTAACTAATGAGGAGGTACTGAATCGAATTGGGGAGAAAAAAAAAATTGTTGCACAACCTAACTAGAAGAAGGGATCGGTTGATAGGACATAACATGAGACATCACGAAACTGACAATTTGGTAACGGAAGTAAGTGTGAGATGTAAAAACTGTAGAGGGACGCCAAGTGATGAATAGAGAAAGCAAGTTCAAATGGATGCAAGTGTGGTAGTTATTCAGAGATGAGGATTCTTTTGTAAGATAGACTAGCAGTGAGAGCTCCAAGAAACCAGTTTTCAACAACGTATAATTATCACGAATGAAACTAGTAATTTTTTAATTTATTTGTTCTTTTATGTCGTAGAGTTCCCTGTTGTACCTGCTGATAAATGAGCTCGCTCCGTCGTCTGGAAACCTAAGGATTGGTGGAAAAGTGTCGTACGCGAGCCAGGAGCCGTGGGTGTTCGTGGGCAGCGTGCGGCAGAACATCCTGTTCGGACAGCCGTACGACCGGAAGAAGTACCAGCGCGTGGTGGAGGCGTGCGCCCTGTCCAAGGACTTTGAGCTGCTGCCGTACGGCGACCAGACGCTGGTGGGCGAGAAGGGCATCACCCTCAGCGGCGGACAGAGGGCCAGGGTCAGCCTCGCCAGGTACTTCAGCCAGTTACCAAAAAAAACATTGTTTTTGTCAACCAGTTATATACACATAGAGAGTCGTATAATTTCAATTGTAGCCGTTTTGAGGTTATTGTCAAACTAAACTGTTTTTAGAACAATCGCTTCACTATGCACATAGAATTAAATTTCCTGGATGAGTCATCCAGTCTGCTAAGTTGCCTCAGTTCTTTTGAAATCTCGTAGCAGATTACAATCGTTTGCCGGACCAAGACACAATCCCGAAAACTTGCCTTTCGCTCATTGTGATTATTTTGTGGTATTCACAATCAGTTGATGTCCTTTGTAAGCCCAGAATTATTCAGTTGCTTCTGTTACCGTGTATCAACATGGACGTTCTGTATGCTCGACTCATTTTGTTATTTAATCCTTCCAGCAGCCATTTTACTATGAAAATGTTGAAAATGCATAGTAAATTTGGTGATAAATAATCTATAAATGCCTGTGCAGCAGCTGTCATAGAGGCGACAAAACTTGCCCATAGCTATAGCTGTTTGAGTAATAACAAGTAATTTAATTCTGTTCCTGAGTTTCAAACGTTTTTCTGCGAAGAAGTGAATTGTGCCTGTCCATTTTACAGCGTGGACTGCTATTCACTAACTTACTCTTAGTTGCTTCCGTAAATTTATTGCGCTATCCTTGCGTTAGGCGACTTTTCAGGGTAGTGCACACAAGCAGTAGTGTAGCAGCAAATCTGGATTGCACTCAGCGACTTCTCGGGTTATTGCCACTTGACTTCCTACATAAAAAAGGAAAAGTGATTGAAATGGGTACGGACTGCTCCTGTTGTGTTCTGATCCAGGGGGAATTGGCTATTGTCTGTAAACAGCTGAAAGCTGCGTTGGTCACGGTCAGCATGCTTCAGGCTGGACTTCAATGGCGCTCGGACACCTAAGACGAGTGCTTGAGCACCTCTAGAGGTCATTGCGCTTTCTGGAATCCTTGCTCCTTCCGATTCGCACATCCCTAGTGGCAGACACTTGCTCGACGGTGACTGCCGAACAGTGGCAGTGTCGCGAGGCTCAGGCCGGGATGTGAAAGTCGGTACCGGCCGCACCGCTGTCCTTTTACGCCTAACAAATGTCTGAGGTATTACCCACTGCTGAAAGTACATCTAAAATCAGCATTGGATGGCTCGCCTGTTGGGACCGTGGCCGACCTTCCTGAGAGGTCCGGACAAGCGCACTGGGTGTGATTGCTTGTTGTTAGGAGCTTCACGTTAGGTGGGTAATGGAGTCCATCAGCGAATTAGCTTGCTTTCTTGGGGGGGGGGGGGATGCGTCGTCCGAGATGTGGAGCAGGTTCTGCCGGCAGCGATTGAGCTCAGTGGATGCGTCCGGTTGCAAATCGTGGCTCAAGTTCGCGCGGATGACGCGTGCCAGCTGGCTTCAGACCAGAACTCTAGCCTTTTTTTCCAACACTATTTCGCTCAGGAAGATAGCAGTGCAGTTCCTCCTTTAAATCGATGCATGAATGATAGAATGACACATATCTAAATGAGTGACAAAGGGACAAAAAAGGAACTGGGATCGCTGAACAGAGATAAAGGCTACTGGACCTTAGGATACCAATTAGAGTCTACACAGACAATGCGAAAGAACTTGGTCCTCTTCTAACAGTAGTGTACCGCACGCCTCTAGCGAAGCGTACCTAGTGACTGAAAAAAAGCACAGGGCATTCCAGTTTTCAAGAAGGTCATGGAACATACATACAGAACTGTATGCCTATATTCCTGATGTCGGTCTGTTGTAGAATTTTGGAACACGTTTTATAGTCGCGTATTACGCCGCATTGGTGAAACCGGTTCCCGTCATATCACCGAACTCAAGCGCTGTCGAGCCTGGATAGCACTTAGATGGGTCACCGTCCGGGTCTGATGAGTACTGTTGGCAAGCGAGGTGCACTCAGCCCTTGAGAGGCCAAGTGAGGCGCTACTTGATTCAGAAGTAGCGGCACGGTAAGTAACAACGGCTGGGAGAGCGGTGTGCCTACCACAGGGCCCTCCATATCCGCATCGGGTGACACTTAAGGGCTGAGGACGAGGTGGCGGCCGGTCGGTACGGTTGGGCCTTCCAGACCTGTTCGGACGGTGTTTATTGTGAAACTTCCATAGGAATCAACATGTGTCCCGAAAATATAGCTTGTGTGAAACCAAATTCGCTCTATTCGTCCACGACACCCAGTAAGCTGCAGCTCGGTGTTCCGGAAGGAGTTCGATACAATTCCGCACTACCATCTAATGAACAAAATGCAAGCGTACGGAAAATCAGGCCATCTGTGTAACTGGACTGAAGAGCTTCTAGCAAACAGAAAATAGAATATCATTCTGAACAGTGGAAAGTCTTCAAAAGTATAAGTCGCTCCGGAAGTGGGACCGTTCAAATGGTTCAAATGGCTCTGAGCACTATGGGACTTAACATCTATGGTCATCAGTCCCTAGAACTTAGAACTACTTAAACCTAACTAACCTAAGGACATCACACAACACCCAGTCATCACGAGGCAGAGAAAATCCCTGACCCCGCCGGGAATCGAACCCGGGAACCCGGGCGTGGGGTGGGACCGTTAATTTACAAAATACGTATAAATCACCTAGTAGATAACGTGGGAAATTCCATGTGACGTTTTGCGGAGGACGCTGTAGTATACACAGAATAATTTCACAACTGCAGAACAATCACTGAAAGCTATTACTACTATAAAATATCTATGGCTATGTGTAGGCAACGACCTGAAGCCGAACGACCACATTAAGCAATCACGCGTAAGAAAGATGACAGATTGAGATTCATTGGAAGAATATTCATAAATGTAGTTCACAAACAAAAGAAGTAACTTATAAAACACTCGTTTGACTAACACTCGAATACTGCTCGTCAGACAGGGATCCGTACCAGATAGGGCTGATAGAGGAAGACGCAAAATCGGAATAAGAGCAACACGTTTCGTTATAGGTTCATTAAGTAAGTGCGAAGGTGTCACGGAGACTCTGTTTGTAGACGTAGCAAGAGAGGCGTTCTGCATCACGGTGTGGTACTCATATTACTCGTAAATTGTCGAAGTTCCGCGAACGCACGTTGCTAGGAGACTCAACCAATACATTGCTTTCATTCTACGAACTCATATAACTTGCGAAAGACCACGAAGATAATATTAGAGAGTCGAGCCCCCAGGAGGCTTCTTCCCGCGAATAATATGCGACTGGAACGGGAGTACATATAGATACAGATATGTAAGGATGAAACGATTTGAGCGGTAAACCAGAGAGAGTATATGGGATAGTGACGTATTAATACAAACGTCTCAAAAATGAGATCGACAGGAAGTGCAAAATGGCTAAGCAGGGATGGCTAGAGGACAAATGTAAGGATGTAGAGGCTTATCTCACTAGGGATAAGATAGATACTGCCTACAGGAAAATTAAAGAGACCTTTGGAGAGAAGAGAACCACTTGTATGAATATCAAGAGCTCAGATGGCAAACCAGTTCTAAGCAAAGAAGGGAAGGCAGAAAGGTGGAAGGAGTATATAGAGGGTTTATGCAAGGGCGATGTACTTGAGGACAATATTATGGAAATGGAAGAGGATGTAGATGAAGACGAAATGGGAGATAAGATACTGCGTGAAGAGTTTGACAGAGCACTGAAAGACCTGAGTCGAAACAAGGCCCCGGGAGTAGACAACATTCCATTAGAACTACTGATGGCCTTGGGAGAGCCAGTCATGACAAAACTCTACCATCTGGTGAGCAAGATGTATGAGACAGGCGAAATACCCACAGACTTCAAGAAGAATATAATAATTCCAATCCCAATGAAAGCAGTTGTTGACAGATGCGAAAGTTACCGAACTATCAGTTTAATAAGTCACAGCTGCAAAGTACTAACGCGAATTCTTTACAGACGAATGGAAAAACTGGTAGAAGCGGACCCCGGGGAAGATCAGTTTGGATTCCGTAGAAATGTTGGAACACGTGAGGCAATACTAACCTTACGACTTATCTTAGAACAAAGATTAAGGAAAGGCAAACCTACGTTTCTAGCATTTGTAGACTTAGAGAAAGCTTTTGACAACGTTAACTGGAATACTCTCTTTCAAATTCTGAAGGTGGCAGGGGTAAAATACAGGGAGCGAAAGGCTATTTACAATTTGTACAGAAACCAGATGGCAGTTATAAGAGTCGAGGGGCATGAAAGGGAAGCAGTGGTTATTCAATCTGTATATTGAGCAAGCAGTAAAGGAAACAAAAGAAAAATTCGGAGTAGGTATTAAAATTCATGGAGAAGAAGTAAAAACTTTGAGGTTCGCCGATGACATTGTAATTCTGTCAGAGACAGCAAAGGACTTGGAAGAGCAGTTGAACGGAATGGACAGTGTCTTCAATGGAGGATATAAGATGAACATCAACAAAAGCAAAACGAGGATAATCGAATGTAGTCAAATTAAATCGGGTGATGCTGAGGGGATTAGATTAGGAAATGAGACACTTAAAGTAGTATAGGAGTTTTGCTATTTAGGGAGTAAAATAACTGATGATGGTCGAAGTAGAGAGGATATAAAATGTAGACTGGCAATGGCAAGGAAATCGTTTCTGAAGAAGAGAAATTTGTTAACATCGAGTATAGATTTAAGTGTCAGGAAGTCGTTTCTGAAAGTATTTGTATGGGGTGTAGCCATGTATGGAAGTGAAACATGGACGATAACCAGTTTGGACAAGAAGAGAATAGAAGCTTTCGAAATGTGGTGCTACAGAAGAATGCTGAAGATAAGGTGGGTAGATCACGTAACTAATGAGGAGGTATTGAATAGGATTGGGGAGAAGAGAAGTTTGTGGCACAACTTGACGAGAAGAAGGGATCGGTTGGTAGGACATGTTTTGAGGCATCAAGGGATCACAAATTTAGCATTGGAGGGCAACGTGGAGGGTAAAAATCGTAGAGGGAGACCAAGAGATCAATACACTAAGCAGATTCAGAAGGATGTAGGTTGCAGTAGGTACTGGGAGATGAAGAAGCTTGCACAGGATAGAGTAGCATGGAGAGCTGCATCAAACCAGTCTCAGGACTGAAGACCACAACAACAACAACAGCTTTTTTTAACTGTTGTTGTTGTTGTTATTGTTGTGGTCTTCAGTCCTGAGACTGATTTGATGCAGCTCTCCATGCTATCCTATCCACTGCAAGCTTCTTCATCTCCCAGTACTTACTGCAACCTACATCCTTCTGAATCTTTTTACTGTATTCATCTCTTGGTCTCCCTCTACGATTTTTACCCTTCTCGCTGCCCTCCAATGCTAATTTTGTGATCCCTTGATGCCTCAGAACATGTCCTACCAGCCGTTCCCTTCTTCTTGTTAAGTTGTGCCACAAACTCCTCTTCTCCCCAATTCTATTCAATACCTCCTCATTAGTTATTTGATCTACCCATCTAATCTTCAGCATTCTTCTGTAGCACCACATTTCGGAAGCTTCTATTCTCTTCTTGTCCAAACATTTTACCGTCCATGTTTCACTTCCATACATGGCTACACTTCATACAAATACTTTCAGAAAGGACTTCCTGACACTTAAATCTATACTCGATGTTAAAAAATTTCTCTTCTTCAGAAACGCTTTCCTTGCCATTGCCAGTCTACATTCTATACCCTCTCTACTTTGACCATCGTCAGTTATTTTGCTCCCCAAATAGGAAAACTCCTTTACTACTTTAAGTGTCTCATTTCCTAATCTAATTCCCTCAGCATCATCTGACGTAATTCGACTACATTCCATTATTCTCGTTTTGCTTTTGTTGGTGTTCATCTTATATCCTCCTTTCAAGACACTGTCCATTCCGTTCAACTGCTCTTCCAAGTCCTTTGCTGTCTCTGATAGAATTTCAATGTCATCGGCGAACCTGAAAGTTTTTATTTCTTCTCCATGGATTTTAATACCTACTCCGAATTTTTCTTTTGTTTCCTTTACTGCTTGCTCAATATACAGATTGAATAACGTCGGGGAGAGGCTACAACCCTGTCTCACTCCCTTCCCAGCCACTGCTTCCCTTTCATGCCCCTTGACTCTTATAACTGCCATCTGGTTTCTGTACGAATTGTAAATAGCCTTTCGCTCTCTGTATTTTACCCCTGCCACCTTTAGAATTTGAATGAGAGTTTGAAAGCGATAAAAAATCAGTTATAATTAATGCTTGCTAATCTCCTAAGACGGATGTTTTTGACGCTCATTTTAGTTGTGTAATTTTTTACCAATAATGGTAACCCTAACAACACATAACCTGACATTCTGAGGTATTACATGTTCAGACTGTCTTCTTCCATCCTACCGCCCAACTTGTTTTCTATCTATATAGCGCCCTATCCTAACACGGTCGATTTTGGAACTACTCAACTCGTACTCTGGTATAAAGGCTGCTACTAACGTGACTAAATAATTTATGAATTCTTGAGCAATCTTTTTAATGAATATTTCGTTATAGGCTAATCGTATACATCTAGACTGAAATAAAATAATATCACTGCAGTAACGGAGGTCTGTTAATGGACACCAACGTGTGCCTCATAGTGCGCGCGGCATTCCTAGCTCCACAAGCTGCGACATTGTCGCGAATAAGACAGTGACTCGAATATAGAATAAGTTTCCTTTACTTTACATCTACGGTCACAAACTTTTTGTCAACAGATTACCGGTTTCGCTCTATAATGACCATCTTCAGATCTGTTTTAAAAAACGACGCAATGCATTAGGACATCGTTTTTATAAAACAGATCTGAAGATGGTCATTATAAACCGAAACCGGTAATCTGTTGACAAAAAGTTTGTGACCATAGACGTAAAGTATGGAAATGCATTCGTAACTGACGAACGAAGAGACGGCATTCAACGTTTTACTTGTCCTGTTATTTCTAGTTCAATTTTTCATGTCAAAATCAGAACAGGGGTCATTGCGATGACGGTGACAGAGAAAATTAAGCATCCTCCTTTTCAACGACAGCAGAGAAGTTTATGCGTTAAGGATAAAACAACTAAATGGATGACTACAGCTGAGCGTAATAATATCAAAACCAGCAGCAAAATATAGTAACTTAGCTTCCTGGCAACAAATTAATTGCTAAAACTTGCAAGACTTCTTTAGAGTGTTCGATGTGTTTATAAATGCTCAAATAATTCGCTCGAGTGTGCCAGCCTTTGTATTAATCGTATTGAGCCCTTCTAGAAAAACTGAAGTGTTTTTTTTTCATTTGACAATAAACATTGGAAGTTAAATTAACATAAAAGGAAGTAGCTTTAAAATGTTTTAAGTTGTCAACCTTATTGCTTGATGGGCAGTTGTAGTAAACAATTGTGAGCCTTTTGAGTTCAGTAAGCCAGTAAGAAAAAAGCTTTTTCGTAAAGGTTTGGGCAACATCACAATTTTTATGTGATTTGGTAATACATAGCTTCCTGGGAGTTATATATCCTCGTGACATATTACGGACTTCATCAGCGGCAGCGTAACTTTCTCTCTCGCATCTGTTGCGTTAGCAATTGATTGTCCTGTAGTGCAGCATGTATTGGTTTCCTGTTCATAAAACGGTGACATGAAGCAAAACATGAGATCCTTCTGCTTCTATCTACGGTTTTAAATGAAATGAAATTTACTTTATTAGTGCAGACCGTCTTACCCTGGAGAGGAACGTGATGCAGGGATAACAATTTTATTTTCATGTCTCACAGTGTCAAAGGAATTTCGGAGCAGCGTCGCATTCTATCCCTCACACTACTGCTATAAAAAAAACAAGTGTAGGTGTTCCTAAAAATTATGATGTAGAGCTTAGTTCAATTTGCGATGGCTAACACACGTGACAGTTAAAGTTCAATAAATTGTTTATAATCCTCATAAATGTGCGCAGAAGACCAGTCGGGCTTAACTGATATACTAATGTTAAATTCTACCAGGTCCCCATCGTATATATTGAAGCACTATCTAACTGTTCTAACAAGTTTCAATAACTTTCAGCATACGGTATGGATCCCAGCACTGCTCTCAGTGCTGAGTCCCTTCGAAAGTCAAAAGTATCCTAAATTGTTTATCATGTGCGAAACATCGAGTCCCTCTGAAGGAGTATGTAATGAATTTGTTGCTTTTCATTAGAAGTACTTCACTAACGCGGCTAAACTGCAGCCAAACTGACAAAGATACTGGCACAAAAGCGTTTCGAACATCATCCTCCCAATATTCGCACCTCATGATTCGTATTCTTTATTCCCACTATAGGTCTCTAATTGACGCAAGCCTTATTAACCAGACTCGTAAAGTTCATATGTTTTGAACAATACATGATAATTACAAATTAACTGCACCATGACGTACACGCTTAATTTCTGATCAAACTGGGACGAGTCACTAGACATCTAACATAAACACTGTACCGCGATTTTTCCGCATTACAGGGCGTCTCATCTGTGGGAGACTTTCCAGTTCTGGACTAAGAAATGACGTAGCACTTCTGGATCTCGTGTACTTAAGGATATTAATAATACGCATTTAGCTCATCTAATTTTCATCTTAATTTATATAAAAGCACATAGATTTACGTTTATATCGATAGCTATCTCTTGATACGAATGCATGCTGCTGCGTGTAACATTCTGTTACTTATGTAGCGTCTGAAAAGCAATAAAACATGGTAATTAGTTTCGTGCTGCCACCAGCTAAGTGAAAAGTGTGAATAATCTAATGAATTTCTTTATTGAATATATTTGTAGATACCTCTCACCAAGACACATCTGTTGACACTTCGCTGAGTGTCGTATTTGTTTTATTAAAAGAAAGAATTAATTTCAAAAATGCAGTAATGAAATCTGCGCTTTGATCAACTGCAGCTCTGCAAGCGCTGGTGGAAACGAGTATTTCCGTCTCAACTCTATTTTTTATCTGCCGTTTTTGCCTATTGAATATATTTATTCTTGCGTGAAATATAAGGACTAATAAGAGCAATATAAAATGCCACTGGGTCACTTTTACAGTCTATCTGAAGCTACCAGTTCTTCAGTTTTGTACAGCGACTCACCTTTCGTAAATGAACAAACCACCACGTGGGCGCTAGCTGTAATTCTGCTGTTATACCGCTGTCATACTGCTCGTGTATAGGATTTCACCTCGTTACGTCACACACTGTTACTTTAGGCAGTAATTACTGGCGTCAGTGAATGATTGTAACTTCTCATAATATTCTCTTCCAGTTTAAATCAAAATTGTATGTGGAATTCAGGTACCCATGACGAGACCAAGAAATTTATAATGTTGCAAAATGATTTCATCCCTAATACTTAAGCTTTAGTAGGTATCATATAAAAATAATGTTATTAACATGCCCTCGGAATATTTTGCGGAGGCTTACCTGAATAAAATCTTCTCGGCACTAAGATGTTACACATAGAACACCTAATAGGATCTGTTAACTATTATTTCTTCAAGTGTTCAAATGTTCAAATGTGTGTGAAATCTTATGGGACTTAACTGCTAAGGTCATCGGTCGCTAAGCTTACACACTACTTAACCTAAATTATCCTAAGGACAAACACACACACACCCATGTCCGAGGGAGGACTCGAATCTCCGTCGGGACCAGCCGCACAGTCCATAACTGCAGCTCCCTAGACCGCTCGGCTCTTCAAGTGTATCAAATGGTTCAAATGGCTCTGAGCACTATGGGACTCAACTTCTGAGGTCATTACTCCCCTAGAACTTAGAACTAGTTAAACCTAACTAACCTAAGGACATCACATACATCCATGCCCGAGGCAGGATTCGAACCTGCGACCGTAGCGGTCTTGCGGTTCCAGACTGCAGCGCCTTTAACCGCACGGCCACTTCGGCCGGCTCAAGTGTATCGATGCTGTAATTCTGGTACTATAATGCTCTATCTTCATGAACCTACAACACAGCTACCGTACTTAATCACCAATGGAAATTTTTTTAGTTCTTGTGTTTCGTTTTGGCCATGTGTTGTCTTGTGACAGCCAGAGCGACAGCACCAGCAGCAGCGAGTACTGTTTGTATAAAGCGTTTATTTTGCATTTTGTTTACGACCTTCCACTAAGGAAGGGGTTCTATTTGTGTTTATCTGCTCTGCATAGTAACTAACAGTTCTTGATAAAACTTTACGTAGTTTTCGTGTTAGATTCCTTAGTGTTTTCTTGATCGTTTAGAACAGAAAGCGCCCTAAAACCGTCTTTTGTTTGTTTCGCGGCCGTTAGCCACTAGTCACTTGAATCGGCAGTTGTCTTGTGACAGCCAGAGCGACAGCACCAGCAGCAGCGAGTACTGTTTGTATAAAGCGTTTATTTTGCATTTTGTTTACGACCTTCCACTAAGGAAGGGGTTCTATTTGTGTTTATCTGCTCTGCATAGTAACTAACAGTTCTTGATAAAACTTTACGTAGTTTTCGTGTTAGATTCCTTAGTGTTTTCTTGATCGTTTAGAACAGAAAGCGCCCTAAAACCGTCTTTTGTTTGTTTCGCGGCCGTTAGCCACTAGTCACTTGAATCGGCAGTTGTCTTGTGACAGCTAGAGCGACAGCACCAGCAGCAGCGAGTACTGTTTGTATAAAGCGTTTATTTTGCATTTTGTTTACGACCTTCCACTAAGGAAGGGGTTCTATTTGTGTTTATCTGCTCTGCATAGTAACTAACAGTTCTTGATAAAACTTTACGTAGTTTTCGTGTTAGATTCCTTAGTGTTTTCTTGATCGTTTAGAACAGAAAGCGCCCTAAAACCGTATTTTGTTTGTTTCGCGGCCGTTAGCCACTAGTCACTTGAATCGGCAGTTGTCTTGTGACAGCCAGAGCGACAGCACCAGCAGCAGCGAGTACTGTTTGTATAAAGCGTTTATTTTGCATTTTGTTTACGACCTTCCACTAAGGAAGGGGTTCTATTTGTGTTTATCTGCTCTGCATAGTAACTAACAGTTCTTGATAAAACTTTACGTAGTTTTCGTGTTAGATTTCTTAGTGTTTTCTTGATCGTTTAGAACAGAAAGCGCCCTAAAACCGTCTTTTGTTTGTTTCGCGGCCGTTAGCCACTAGTCACTTGAATCAGCAGTTGTCTTGTGACAGCCAGAGCGACAGCACCAGCAGCAGCGAGTACTGTTTGTATAAAGCGTTTTTGTACTTATTTGCTGCGCTTAGCTTTTAAATAGTTTTTCTGGGAAAACCTAGCGTAGTTTTCGCGTCTCGTATTTCAGTGAGTGTTTCTTGATTATCAGAGTAGCTCATCAGAAGATTATCTTGGGAATTTGTCACCGTATATAGTAGGGTAAACATAGTCATGTGTAGGGGCTGTGGTTGTTGTGAGCGGACGCAAGGAGAATTGGCCACTCTTCGGGGGCAGGTGGAGGCTTTGTCTGTTAGGCTCATCGAGCTTGAGGCGCAGGCGTCGGCTCGTAGTGGCGTTGGGGCAACTGTGGTGAGACCTATGCCTACTTCGGTGGCCTTGGAATCACATGGAACCCCTGATGTCGCTGCGTCTTCCGGCAGTGAGCATCTTACCGGTCAGCCATCACTCCAGGGTGAATGGCGGACAGTGGTGGGCTCGCGCGTGCCTGGCCGAAAGGCGAAGGTGGGATCTGGCCGCGTGGCAGCTGCCATACCCCTTTCCAACAGGTACGGGGTGCTTCCTAGTGGTGATGACATCGTTTCCGAGCCACCACAGGGTGCCTCGCCTGTTGGGCCAGTGGCCGATTCTCCGGCAAGGTCCCGACAGTCACAGAGGGCGGGCCTATTAGTTATAGGGGGCTCCAACGTTAGGCGGGTTATGGAGCCCCTCAGGAAAATAGCGGGTAGGTCGGGGAAGAATGCCAGTGTGCACTCGGTGTGCTTGCCGGGGGGTCTCGTCCGTAATGTGGAGGAGGCCCTTCCGGCAGCTATTGAACGCACTGGGTGTGACCGGCTGCAGATAGTAGCACATGTCGGAACGAATGACGCCTGCCGCTTGGGTTCTGAGGCCATCCTTGGTTCCTTCCGGCGGCTGGCTGATTTGGTGAAGACAACCAGCATCGCACGCGGAGTGCAAGCTGAGCTTAATATCTGCAGCATAGTGCCCAGAGTCGATCGCGGTCCTCTGGTTTGGAGCCGTGTGGAGGGTCTAAACCAGAGGCTCAGACGACTCTGCGACTATAATGGTTGCAAATTCATCGACCTCCGTTATTGGGTGGAGAACTGTAGGGCCCCCCTAGACAGGTCAGGCGTGCACTACACACCGGAAGCAGCTACTAGGGTAGCAGAGTACGTGTGGCGTGCACACGGGGGTTTTTTAGGTTAGAGGGACCCCCCCTTGGCCGAAACGATAAAATACCTGACGGCTTACCAGAGAGGACATTATCATCGTTGATAAAGAATGTCCGTCCTCAGAGACCAAAAACAGGAAAAGTTAACGTAATATTGGTAAACTACAGGAGTATCCAGGGCAAGGTTCCTGAATTAGTATCTCTTATTGAAGGAAATAGTGCGCATATAGTATTAGGAACGGAAAGTTGGTTAAAACTGGAAGTGAACAGTAACGAAATCCTAGACACAGAATGGAATATATACCGCAAGGATAGGATAAACGCCAATGGTGGAGGAGTATTTATAGCAGTAAAGAATTCAATAATATCCAGTGAAGTTATTAGCGAATGCGAATGTGAAATAATCTGGGTTAAGTTAAGTATCAAAGGTGGGTCAGATATGATAGTCGGATGCTTCTATAGACCACCTGCATCAGCAACCGTAGTAGTTGAGCGCCTCAGAGAGAACCTGCAGAACGTCGTGAAGAAGTTTCCTGATCATACTATTGTAATAGGGGGAGACTTCAATCTACCAGGTATAGAATGGGATAGTCACACAATCAGAACTGGAGCCAGGGACAGAGACTCTTGTGACATTATCCTGACTGCCTTGTCCGAGAATTACTTCGAGCAGATAGTTAGAGAACCAACTCGTGAAGCTAACGTTTTAGACCTCATAGCAACAAATAGACCGGAACTTTTCGACTCCGTGAATGTAGAAGAGGGTATCAGTGATCATAAGTCAGTGGTTGCATCAATGACTACAAGTGTAATAAGAAATGCCAAGAAAGGAAGGAAAATATATTTGCTTAACAAGAGTGATAGGGCACAAATCGCAGAATATCTGAGTGACCACCATCAAACGTTCATTTCTGAGGAAGAGGATGTGGAACAAAAATGGAAAAAATTCAGAAACATCGTCCAGTACGCCTTAGATAAGTTCGTACCGACTAAGGTCCAAAGCGAGGGGAAAGATCCACCGTGGTATAACAATCATGTACGAAAGGTACTACGGAAACAAAGAAAGCTTCATCATAGGTTTAAGAGTAGTCGAATCATAGCTGATAAGGAAAAGCTGAACGAAGCGAAAAAGAGCGTAAAGAGAGCAATGAGAGAAGCATTCAACGAATTCGAACATAAAACATTGGCAAACAATCTAAACAAGAACCCTAAAAAGTTTTGGTCATATGTAAAATCGGTAAGCGGATCTAAATCCCCTATTCAGTCACTCGTTGACCACGATGGAACCGAAACAGAGGACGACCGAAGAAAGGCAGAAATACTGAATTCAGTGTTCCGAAACTGTTTCACTGCGGTAAATCGTAACACGGTCCCTGACTTCAGCCGTCGCACGGACGCCAAAATGGAAAATATTGAAATAAACGATATCGGAATTGAAAAACAACTGCTATCACTTAGTAGCGGAAAAGCATCCGGACCAGACGAGATACCCTTAAGATTCTACAGTGATTATGCTAAAGAACTTGCCCCCTTTCTATCAGCAATTTATCGTAGATCGCTGGAAGAACGTAAAGTACCTAGCGACTGGAAGAAAGCGCAGGTCGTTCCCATTTTCAAGAAGGGTCATAAATCAGATGCGAATAATTATAGGCCTATTTCGCTTACGTCAATCTGTTGTAGAATAATGGAACATGTTTTGTGTTCTCGTATTATGACGTTCTTAGATAATACAAATCTCCTTCATCATAACCAACATGGATTCCGCAAACAGAGATCATGTGAAACTCAGCTCGCCCTATTTGCCCAAGAAATTCACAGTGCCGTAGACACTGGCGAGCAGATTGATGCCGTATTCCTGGACTTCAGGAAGGCATTTGATACGGTTCCGCACTTACGTTTAGTGAAAAAAAATACGAGCTTACGGAATATCGGACCAGGTTTGTGATTGGATTCAGGATTTCCTAGAAGAAAGAACACAACATGTCATTCTTAACGGTTCAAAATCTGCAGATGTAGAGGTAATTTCGGGAGTACCGCAGGGAAGCGTGATAGGACCTTTATTGTTTACAATATACATAAATGACTTAGTTGACAACATCGGTAGCTCCGTGAGGCTATTTGCAGATGACACGGTTGTCTACAAGAAAGTAGCAACATCAGAAGACTCGTACGTACTCCAGGAGGACCTGCAGAGGATTAATGCATGGTGCGACAGCTGGCAGCTTTCTCTAAACGTAGATAAATGTAATATAATGCGCATACATAGGGGCAGAAATCCATTCCAGTACGATTATGCCATAGGTGGTAAATCATTGGAAGCGGTAACGACCGTAAAATACTTAGGAGTTACTATCCGGAGCGATCTGAAGTGGAATGATCACATAAAACAAATAGTGGGAAAAGCAGGCGCCAGGTTGAGATTCATAGGAAGAATTCTAAGAAAATGTGACTCATCGACGAAAGAAGTAGCTTACAAAACGCTTGTTCGTCCGATTCTTGAGTATTGCTCATCAGTATGGGACCCTTACCAGGTTGGATTAATAGAAGAGATAGACATGATCCAGCGAAAAGCAGCGCGATTCGTCATGGGGACATTTAGTCAGCGCGAGAGCGTTACGGAGATGCTGAACAAGCTCCAGTGGCAGACACTTCAAGAAAGGCGTTACGCAATACGGAGAGGTTTATTATCGAAATTACGAGAGAGCACATTCCGGGAAGAGATGGGCAACATATTACTACCGCCCACATATATCTCGCGTAATGATCACAACGAAAAGATCCGAGAAATTAGAGCAAATACGGAGACTTACAAGCAGTCGTTCTTTCCACGCACAATTCGTGAATGGAACAGGGAAGGGGGGATCAGATAGTGGTACAATAAGTACCCTCCGCCACACACCGTAAGGTGGCTCGCGGAGTATAGATGTAGATGTAGATGTAGATCAACAAATATCTTCAGAGTGGATGTCACATCAGATTAATCTGCAGCATATTGCGTATTGAACGTACAACTTACATTTTACATATAATTTTCTTCCCAATGGGAAAAAACAGATGCTTACCGTCGGCGTGAATACTGCATATGCATCCTATGGCTGGACTCATTTTACGTACACAATACGAAAACTCGACTGAAAATATCTGCAACAACACCGGAGAGAAGGTGCCTCACGACTGTTACATCAAATGATATACAACAAAATTGCATATTATTAACGTCGAGTCACTTAATGCTGTAATACTTCCTTTCTTCTTTTCACAGAGCAGTTTACCGTGAAGCGGATATTTACTTGCTTGATGATCCTTTATCTGCGGTCGATACTCATGTTGGGAAGCACCTCTTTGATGAATGCATCACCTCCTATCTGGGAGGCAAGACCAGAATCCTGGTAACTCACCAGCTTCAGTACGTGCAGGGAGCTGACAACATCGTGGTGCTCAACAAGGTAGGCCAAAGTACTCCATAACTGAGCTGTATTATCTTCCTAGAGTGACACGTATGGGGAAAAAAGAATTATTTACTGCAGGGTAGGATAGAACAGCAGGGCAGCTTCGACGAGATCCTCCAGAGCGGTGTCAGCTTCTCAAAGCTGATGAGCAGTTCGGAGGAGGACGGAGACACGGATCCAGCGAGTATGAGGCGCACGCAGAGCACTCGAAAATCATTGCTGGTAATCAAGGGCACTTTCATCTTATAAAGCTGAGTTTGTCTGCTTGCTCTCATACTAATTTTGTTTACAGGTAAGCGAAAACAATTTTAATCGTTCGATGACTGTTGGATCTGAGAAGAGTAACATGATCA
The DNA here is from genome assembly GCF_023864345.2 of Schistocerca serialis cubense. NCBI lineage: Eukaryota > Metazoa > Arthropoda > Insecta > Orthoptera > Acrididae > Schistocerca > Schistocerca serialis. The sequence continues at coordinate 716,849,830 of NC_064639.1, read as the reverse complement.
CCTACGAGAGAAAAACTTCAAATTCGTCTAAAGTGGTGAGCCCAGCTGATATATTAATGGCTATTTCCTACTCCTAAGTTTTAAATTGATTAATATTCGTAATAACAGATCAGCACTTCCGTGGTTATGCAAAATGTTTTCCATCTTTCGTAGTCAAGTATTTATTATGTTAGGATATGTTATAGACAGTTTTGAGGATGGTTACCACTGAGAGAAGTCAATAATCTAAGAGCAGTTTTTGTGATGGTGGAGTAGACTAAAAGAAAAAAAAATCTATCTAGGGTGAACTTTTTGTCTTCGATTCTATACCAGCTATGTAGCAATTTATTGCCTACAAAGCTATCAGCACCCGAAGATACCTAAATCCAGAAACGTCAGTTTGAAATGTTTCAACACACACACATGCATAGTACGTGTGAAGTGCAACATTATGTAAGGAAATAAAATATATTTTAAAGGAGCCTTAGGCCTAATCCAAATTGTTGTGTCAAGTGTATGTGACTGGTCGCATACAATAAAACCTGCATTAAAAGCCGGCATTAAAACCTGGGTCATACAACTCTACTAATGTGTGATATAACCTTACGTAACGAAATGAAAGTAGAGGATCACTAGGAGTTAAAGCCCAAACGTTGCTGACATCAGCATTTGTAGAATTCATGATATCACTATCAGCATTTCTGGAATCATCGACGCCAGCATTTGGTGCTCAGACAGCTGTACTTGTTATATTTATCTGATATCAGCATCAGCAAACACGAAATCCCCTTCCCCTCCACCCCTCCCCTGCAACAAACAATTTTTTTAAATATTCTGAGCAAGTACAGCTGTTGAGAGGCATGCTACTAGGAAGAGCTCCACTTACACCTGGTATAATTCACGGTAAATGATAACAGCCAAACAGTTGCAGGATAAAGATTTATTAAAATCCTTCAGACGGTTTCGGTGTATCTAAATATACCTCCATCAGAAGCAAAAATACACATGAACAGGAAGACACCTTCATTAGCAAAACATTTAGCAACGTAACTGAAATACGAGAAAAAAAAACCACTTATAGCTTTAAGTATCCATGAAAATTACCAAAGTATTACAAGCACAAAAACTATTAGTCGCTAAAATCACATCCTGCAGTGGAGGTGCATAAAACAATCGAGCCAAAGGTTTCGTCAGTAGTTAAAATATCACCTCCGTCTGAACAGCATAATTATGAAGATATGGTCGATGCGAACACGGCATATTATCAGTTCAAAAAAATGGCTCTGACCACTATGGGACGTAACATCTGTGGTCATCAGTCCCCTAGAACTTAGAACTACTTAAACCTAACTAACCTAAGGACATCACACACATCCATGCCCGAGGCGGGACTCGAGCCTGCGACTGTAGCGGTCACGCGGTTCCAGACTGAAGCGCCTAGAACCGCGCGGCCACACTGGCCGGCCGTATTATCAGTACTTAGCCTGTGAACTAGCTTGAAGAGGGTGTGGAAGCACTAGGGCAGACAGTTCCACCGACAGAGGGCACTTGTGGTATGCGCGAGACACTCGCGCACATTCAAACTCAGGCATACATACCCATGCGCATCAAAGTTTTAAAGGTTGTGTTAATTCAAACCCTGTGTCTTAATAAATAAAACACATTAGAACCATTTAAAACACCTACACACAATAGAAAGTATGAACACCAACTTGCTTGTGTCCTAGTGTCAAGTAGGTGAAGCTTGCGCTAAGGAACACATCTAACAAGACAGGGAAGAATCTCGCGCAAATTAAAGACTATGATACATACTAGCGATAAACGAACAAAATGTTATAGTAAATTGAAACCATCCGTCATCATGAATAAAAAACATAGCAGAATCATTTAAACCACACATACACATCGAGAACCGCGAACAGCAATAATCAAAATACGTGAAATCCCAACAAGACAGGAAAGAAGCATCTCACCAGCATCAACAGATACGAAAACTTGCTTTTAGTCAGCCAAACTATATTACGTTAGAGCAAGAAGGGGTTTGAAACTATCGAAAAATTTTTTGTTTCTAACCTGAACCTGCTCGTTAAGAATAAATCCATCTTTCTGAGATAAATGTTTGAAAATTTCTAATTCTTCGAACAGGTCCAGTTTGTAAACCTTACTCAATTCGTGTAGCAATTCTACGTCATCAAGTTTACGTGGCATATGCTGTAAGAGCAATAGATGTTCAGCAAACGTTGAATTGTACACGTTTTCCCCGTTTTTACCTAGCATGTGTTCTTTATGTCTTACTTTAATGGGTCTATCTGTCTGTCCAACGTAATATTTGGGGCAGTCGTTACAAGTAAACTTTTAAACTCCGGATTTAGTGCCAAGTTCTTCCCGTGACCCAATAATATGAATCACTCTTTGTTTTAAGTTATTATTTACGGAAAAGGCAACTCTGTAACCGTATTGCTTCTGTAGGAGTCTCTTTATCTTGCGTGATACGTTCCCCAAAAAAGGAGTAGAAATAAAGTTATTGTCCTCACTCTTTATCGCCCTGTTATCTCCTAAGGTTGAACATTTTACTACTGTTTTGTTTTCTAACAATTTGGTCAATTAACATAGGGTTGTGTCCATTGTTAGTAGCTATGGATTTTACTATTTAGATATACCGAAACCGTGGTCAAGGATTTCAATAAATCTTTATCCTGTACTGTTTGGCTGTTATTATTTACCGTGAAGATTTTCAACAGTTCCTGCTTCAGCCATGTTTAAAATTTTGCTGGTACCATTTTTGTTTATTATAACACAATTGGTTTCGTGGATTAAAGCCACATCGTCAGGTGCAACCTACACAAAAAAAGCAAACTGCAGTGGACATTAAAATTAATAAAGGAATGGAGCACGTCTTTACCTTTCACTCGACGTAGTACTCATGATATTCTCTGAATAGTAAAATTTGACTAGGAGCGATGGGTGTGCATATGATCTTTTAATGGTGTCAGTATATTTTAGACACTTCTTTTTTAATTTTAATATCCACAGAATTTTGTGACACTGTACTTTGCTTTTTATCACATAGGTTGCACCTAATGATGTAGGGTTAAGCCATGAAATCAGTTGTGTTTTAATAAACAACGCTTGTACCGGCCATAAGCAGAGTTGCTCCCAGCGCCATGCTTTCCCATCTGGCCGGTGGTGCTACGTATGTGGGGTACCATCATCAGGCTCTCAGCCATTTGTTTTGGGGCCTCAAAGTGCTGACATTTCAGTCAATGGAGTTCAGTCCCCCCGCCCCCACGCTTCGAGCAATTATTATTTTTATAATTTGATTGTTTGGATGCTGTCTGTATTTTGCCCCAGTACAAAGTGCTACGAATAGTGATCAGTTGGGAAGAAGAAGACTATCGGTAAGTATTTTGTCCATCAATTTCAAATTATTATTATTATTACTATTACTATTTATGTTTTTCTATACTTAGCGTTTTGTTAGCGTTGTTACAGATGAGGACACCCAAATGATCACATCTCAACTGAAGCAGTAGCATCAGTCGTTCTCCATAGGATATCTTCATGATCTTAAAGACGTGGTGTCATTTGACCATGACATAGCAGAGCCTAAGCTCCAACCTGAGCTTCTGCTAATTACTATCAGAATACTGCTACTCACCAATATGTACAATTAGAGCGTTCAGTGTCTCAGTAACAGAGTGCAGTACGCATGGTGTGAATGGGACTATCTGTGTACTATGGCAATGTTCATAGAGACGAAGGTGACGACCGATTACCACCCATGGTATACCCTTATTAATATTAGTATGTTAAAGGGTGAAGTTTCGATTGTCAACATGTGTAGGGAGGCAGTGGTTTGAGTTGAAATCTGTAGTTGCATTCATATACACTAAATATTCAATTGTGGTGCATTTTAATAACTTGCACAATATTTTACTGACTGCAGCAGGCTCAGCCACTGGCGTCCTTTTATTGGAGATGCATACGACGACTTTATTGACTATTTGTGTGTGCACAGGGTGAATATAAATCAATTAAAATGGTGTATAAATGCCTGAGTTCATCCAACACCTAAACATGTATCTGAAAACCCTATAAGCACAAATCTTATGGAGGCCAAATGTACTGAAATAATGCATGTGTATGTATGAGGGGTATTCAATAAGTAATGCAACAGATCTTTCTTGTCTCAGGCAGTTTCTATTGAAAAAAATGCGGAATTTATTGTGGGACGTCCCACTTCAGACCCTACACTTTCAGCGGTGGTGTTACAAGTATTCTTAAAAATGACGTCGTAACAGAGGTGCATTCCAAGCTATAAACTGTCATTGAATTTCCTCTGGCGTAAACCTGACCGTCACACGTATTCATTGGCACTTGCAGGCTTTCTACGGAGACCTGACAGTGAACAAAAGCAAGGTGAGTCATTGGGAAAGGCGCCTGTCATTATTTCAACCAGGTTGTACAAACCTGTCCGATCTCCCATGTGCAGGCCAGTCACACACAGCAGGAATGTGTGGATACCCTCATTCGGGATGATCGCCGCACAACTTCATATCTCTGTTGGTAGTGCTGACAAACTCGTCCATCAGTTTGAGTATGTGCCCTCTGGGTTTCTCTCCACGTAACAGAATACCACAAAGACCAACAGGGGACCACCTGTGCAGAATTGCTTGTTTGCGCATTGTGAGGCTGATTGTGACAACTTTTTGTCGAACATTGTCACAGGCGATGAAGCACAGGTTCGTCACTTTGAATCAGAAGTAAAACGGCAGTACATGGAGTGATGCCACATCACCTCTCCTCTGAAGAAAAAATTCAAAGCTGCTCCCTCAGCAAGTAAACTCATGGCGGAGTTCGTCTGGGGCTCTGAAGGAATTATTCTCTTTGGTCTTCACTTAAAATTTCCGGCCTGTCAGCTTGGAAGTTTTAAGTGAAGACAATACCGGCCATGAAAGCCTACACTTTACATTCTGTTTGGTGTTCTGTCTCATGGTGCAGCGACTACCTCTGAAGTGTGTTATGCTTCCCTCAGGACATTTAACAGGTTCGTGTGTTCGTTGCCAAAAAATGCAAACGAACTTGTTCTTCTCCATGATATCATATAGCTTCACGCAACTCTATACACCCGAGAAGAGTTTACAAAATTTCATTGGGTTGTTCCTTCTCATCTACCCTTCAGCCTGGACCTTATATCTTCCGACTTCAATCTGTTTGGCCAAGTGAGTGAGGCTCTCTGTGGGAAGTAGTACGTGTGCGGCGGGGCGGGTTAAAATTGTAGCGTATATGTTTCTTTGTTCACTTATCTTCGGCGTACTGTGCACTACAAAAGTTCCACCTACCTCAGTACGGCGTCAGATCACCAGCCCGTTTCTCTGCATACGTAGATACTGTTCAGACAATGTTAAAAGCAGCGTTGAAGAAAAACACCGTCAAAACTTACGTTTGAAAAGTCCGCGTAAACTCTGGCGGCAAGTTATCCTGTAATATAACACAATTTTCGGGTGGAGAGTAATTCCTTCATCTCTTTAGAAAAATGGCAATATTCTGCCACGAGTTCTTTTATTTCCTTAGGTTCAAAATTAAACACTTGTCATCAGCCAGAATTTAATTAATGGATAACATCACTGTCCTCAGCTCACATGCAAAGCAGCCAGAAATGTACTTAAGTCCAACCCGAATTGTTACGCGATCTACAGTCAATAGTTTGCTGCAGTATATCAGTTGCGCTACTTCTCAGCTGATTTCTAATAAAGAAATTGCTCGACAACTATTCCATAAACGGGTATGAAACATGCCACACGGAATTTTACAAAGGCCGAAAGTTCACAGGCGTTTATCTCTCTAACAAATCACTTCACCAAGCTCAAATTTTCATAATCTGTCCGTAAATGCAACTTCTTTCATGGCAATATAATCTGGACACGAGAAACCACTAACTTCTTCATTTTACTCCTAATGTAGACGGACACGTCCAACATGACCTGCACGTCCGATAGCTAGCCAGCGCCTGACTGACTGCCGTTCCTTCCAGGGCATATAACTACTTGCAATGCATGGGAAATGCTTAACTATGATTGGTTGTTGAAAACGACCTGCCGCCGTTGGATAAGCAGCTGCAGCAGCAAGTCGTATACTCCTAGCTCACTCATTTGTTACATAGTTTAATTCTTAATTTCTTTGCGTGTTTTTGGTACTTGCATTGTTTAATTCATAAATTTCGGGCGTATTGTAGTATTTGAGAGTTGTAGCATCGCGTTTTAGTACCTGAATAGTGTAAATTCGCGTAGTCGTTTGTCTTCTGTTTTTGTTTTGAACGGCCAATGTCGGTTGGTCACAGTTAGTGTGCTCCCTACCGCCGTTGGATAAGCAGCTGCAGCAGCAAGTCGTATACTCCTAGCTCACTCATTTGTTACATGGATTAATTCTTAATTTCTTTGCGTGTTTTTGGTACTTGCATTGTTTAATTCATAAATTTCGGGCGTATTATAGTAATAGTGTAAATTCGCGTAGTCTCCTTCCGCCGCCGAGCAGTGTCAGCAGTGCGCAAGTAGCAGCATTACTGCATTTACTAGGCAATCTTGTATTTTAATAACCGTTTAAATTTTGTCGATTTGTTTGCGCTCTCTGGAGATTAGTTCAGACGTTCTTTGCAAAACAGTTTTTAGCATGGATAGGGACTGAAACTGCTGTGTTCGGATGCAGGCTGAGTTGGCATCCCTTCGCTCCCAGCTTCAGGCAGTGTTGGCTTCGGTCACACAGCTTGAGGCTGTTGCCAATGGGCATCACTGTGGGGGTCCTGATGGGGGTTTGTCGGGGACAGCCAGCTCGTCCCACGTATCCCCCAATCGGACTACGACTGTGGTTGCCCGGGATACTGCCCGCATTGAGGCTGATCCCTCCCCTGTGGTAGAGTGGGAGGTCGTCTCAAGGTGTGGCAGGGGGCGAAAGACATTCCGGAGGGCTGAACGGAAGGCCTCTCCAGTTTGTCTGACGAACCGGTTTCAGGCTCTGTCTCAGGCTGATACTGATCTTCGGCCTGACATGGCTGCTTGTCCTGTTCCAGAGGTTGCCCCCTCAGTCTGCAAGATCCGGGCGGTCGCAGAGGGTGGGCTTACTGGTAGTTGGGAGCTCCAACGTCAGGCGCGTAATGGGACCCCTTCGGGAAATGGCAGCAAGAGAGGGGAAGAAAACCAATGTGCACTGCGTGTGCATGTGTCATTCCAGATGTGGAAAGGGTCCTTCCGGATGCCATGAAGGGTACAGGGTGCACCCATCTGCAGGTGGTCGCTCATGTCGGCACCAATGATGTGTGTCGCTATGGATTGGAGGAAATCCTCTCTGGCTTCCGGCAGCTATCTGATTTGGTGAAGACTGACAGTCTCGCTAGTGGGATGAAAGCAGAGCTCACCATCTGCAGCATCGTCGACAGGACTGACTGCGGACCTTTGGTACAGAGCCGAGTTGAGGGTCTGAATCAGAGGCTGAGACGGTTCTGCGACCGTGTGGGCTGCAGATTCCTCGACTTGCGCCATAGGGTGGTGGGGTTTCGGGTTGCGCTGGATAGGTCAGGAGTCCACTACACGCAACAAGCGGCTACACGGGTAGCAGGGGTTGTGTGGCGTGGGCTGGGCGGTTTTTTAGGTTAGATGGCCTTGGGCAAGTACAGAAAGGGCAACAGCCTCAACGGCTGCGGGGCAAAGTCAGGACATTCGGGGACCAAGCAGATATCGGTATTGTAATTGTCAACTGTCGAAGCTGCGTTGGTAAAGTACCAGAACTTCAAGCGCTGATAGAAAGCACCGAAGCTGAAATCGTTATAGGTACAGAAAGCTGGCTTAAGCCAGAGATAAATTCTGCCGAAATTTTTACAAAGGTACAGACGGTGTTTAGAAAGGATAGATTGCATGCAACCGGTGGTGGAGTGTTCGTCGCTGTTAGTAGTAGTTTATCCTGTAGTGAAGTAGAAGTGGATAGTTCCTGTGAATTATTATGGGTGGAGGTTACACTCAACAACCGAGCTAGGTTAATAATTGGCTCCTTTTACCGACCTCCCGACTCAGCAGCATTAGTGGCAGAACAACTGAGAGAAAATTTGGAATACATTTCACAAAAATTTTCTCAGCATGTTATAGTCTTAGGTGGAGATTTCAATTTACCAGATATAGACTGGGACACTCAGATGTTTAGGACGGGTGGTACGGACAGAGCATCGAGTGACATTATACTGAGTGCACTATCCGAAAATTACCTCGAGCAATTAAACAGAGAACCGACTCGTGGAGATAACATCTTGGACCTACTGATAACAAACAGACCCGAACTTTTCGACTCTTTAAGTGCAGAACAGGGAATCAGTGATCATAAGGCCGTTGCAGCATCCCTGAATATGGAAGTTAATAGGAATATAAAAAAGGGAGGAAGGTTTATCTGTTTAGCAAGAGTAATAGAAGGCAGATTTCAGACTACCTAACAGATCAAAACGAAAATTTCTGTTCCGACACTGGCAATGTTGAGTGTTTATGGAAAAAGTTCAAGGCAATCGTAAAATGCGTTTTAGACAGGTACGTGCCGAGTAAAACTGTGAGGGACGGGAAAAGCCCACCGTGGTACAACAACAAAGTTAGGAAACTACTGCGAAAGCAAAGAGAGCTTCACTCCAAGTTTAATCGCAGCCAAAACCTCTCAGACAAACAGAAGCTAAACGATGTCAAAGTTAGCGTAAGGAGGGCTATGCGTGAAGCGTTCGGTGAATTCGAAAGTAAAATTCTATGTACCGACTTGACAGAAAATCCTAGGAAGTTCTGGTCTTACGTTAAATCAGTAAGTGGCTCGAAACAGCATATCCAGACACTCCGGGATGATGATGGCATTGAAACAGAGGATGACACGCGTAAAGCTGAAATACTAAACACCTTTTTCCAAAGCTATTTCACAGAGGAAGACCGCACTGCAGTTCCTTCTCTAAATCCTCGCACAAACGAAAAAATGGTTGACATCGAAATAAGTGTCCAAGGAATAGAAAAGCAACTGGAATCACTCAATAGAGGAAAGTCCACTGGACCTGACGGGATACCAATTCGATTCTACACAGAGTACGCGAAAGAACTTGCCCCCCTTCTAACAGCCATGTACCGCAAGTCTCTAGAGGAACGGAGGGTTCCAAATGATTGGAAAAGAGCACAGGTAGTCCCAGTCTTCAAGTAGGGTCGTCGAGCTGATGCGCAAAACTATAGACCTATATCTCTGACGTCGATCTGTTGTAGAATTTTAGAACATGTTTTTTGCTCGAGTATCATGTCGTGTTTGGAAACCCAGAATCTACTATGTAGGAATCAACATGGATTCCGGAAACAGCGATCGTGTGAGACCCAACTCGCTTTATTTGTTCATGAGACCCAGAAAATATTAGATACAGGCTCCGAGGTAGATGTTTTAGCAAACAGAACACAGCATGTTGTTATCAATGGAGAGACGTCTACAGACGTTAAAGTAACCTCTGGAGTGCCACAGGGGAGTATTATGGGACCATTGCTTTTCACAATATATATATATGACCTAGTAGATAGTGTCGGAAGTTCCATGCGGCTTTTCGCGGATGATGCTGTAGTATACAGAGAAGTTGCAGCATTAGAAAATTGTAGCGAAATGCAGGAAGATCTGCAGCGGATAGGCACTTGGTGCAGGGAGTGGCAACTGTCCCTTAACATAGACAAATGTAATGTATTGCGAATACATAGAAAGAAGGATCCTTTATTGTATGATTATATGATAGCGGAACAAACACTGGTAGCAGTTACTTCTGTAAAATATCTGGGAGAATGCGTGCGGAACGATTTGAAGTGGAATGATCATATAAAATTAATTGTTGGTAAGGCGGGTACCAGGTTGAGATTCATTGGGAGAGTGCTTAGAAAATGTAGTCCATCAACAAAGGAGGTGGCTTACAAAACACTCGTTCGACCTATACTTGAGTATTGCTCATCAGTGTGGGATCCGTACCAGATCGGTTTGACGGAGGAAATAGAGAAGATCCAAAGAAGAGCGGCGCGTTTCGTCACAGGGTTATTTGGTAACCGTGATAGCGTTACGGAGATGTTTAATAAACTCAAGTGGCAGACTCTGCAAGAGTGGAATGTTTGAAGTGGAATGATCATATAAAATTAATTGTTGGTAAGGCGGGTACCAGGTTGAGATTCATTGGGAGAGTGCTTAGAAAATGTAGTCCATCAACAAAGGAGGTGGCTTACAAAACACTCGTTCGACCTATACTTGAGTATTGCTCATCAGTGTGGGATCCGTACCAGATCGGTTTGACGGAGGAAATAGAGAAGATCCAAAGAAGAGCGGCGCGTTTCGTCACAGGGTTATTTGGTAACCGTGATAGCGTTACGGAGATGTTTAATAAACTCAAGTGGCAGACTCTGCAAGAGAGGCGCTCTGCATCGCGGTGTAGATTGCTCGCCAGGTTTCGAGAGGGTGCGATTCTGGATGAGGTATCGAATATATTGCTTCCCCCTACTTATACCTCCCGAGGAGATCACGAATGTAAAATTAGAGAGATTAGAGCGCGCACGGAGGCTTTCAGACAGTCGTTCTTCCCGCGAACCATACGCGACTGGAACAGGAAAGGGAGGTAATGACAGTGGCACGTAAAGTGCCCTCCGCTACACACCGTTGGGTGGCTTGCGGAGTATAAATGTAGATGTAGATGTAGATGTAAAAACAATCCTTCGGGTTCTTTTTCGCGTTAAAACTGTCCTACGCCAATCAGCATTCACAGATGCATTTACGTCACTCCATCATGCAAATATTAATAAAACGTTTAACAAAACCAAACGAAAAGAAAACTAATCTTGAAATAACTTTAGAAAATTATTATTCTGCAAATGGCTATTCTGGCTGCCTTCTTACAAAAGCAAGTTCCCTTAGACAAACGTCATCAGCGGGGTGGGGAAAAAACACAGCTTTCCCATGACACAGTTACGTAATGCTGTACATCATATAATGTTGAATCTTTACGTATGTCCCACATACACACCCTCACTCGCTCTCATTTACTCACACAACAACACATTAAATAAATACTGATCTTTTCTGAATTTTATATTACGAAAATTAAAAATAGTTAACATTTTTGTTTATTCAAATAAATTGACCTGACATTATGTGAACTTCAGTAATGATTCCAAATGATACTAAAAGACAAACTGTTATGAGTCCTAACTGACTTTAATCTTACAACTGTCGGTTTGGAGTGTTTTAGGTGATTTCCTCTAACTCTGAAACTATGACAGATAGAAAGCTGAGATTCTTACACTATCACACAAAGGACAATATATTGACTTTTAACCAAATTGAATAATATTTAATATAGTTTACTTAGATTCTTAGGGGCTTGAATATTCTGTCGCTCGAATTGACACAGGTACGCTTCCCACGGCTAGGCTAGTGACAGGTGCGAATGAGTCACGCTAAGATACAAGCGGCTGTTTTTATCACTGCCAACGGCTCCAAAGCTACGAGCCGTACTGCAGAGTAGTGCAATAAAAGCTATTGCGTATTGATTCGCGACGTTACACGTGATGACGGGGAGATCATTGATGTAGCAAGATTTTGGCTTCGATGCCGACCAATAGAATGGTACCTGCAAGTATATAGGCCCTCACAGTAAGGTGGCGTAAGGTTGTCGCACTGGACAGATGGTTTTGTAGCTAAAAGGAAAAAAAATTCCATTACCTACGGAACGTCCCTCTTATGGGCAGCTTTTGGCCTGAAGATGATTCAGGCCGAATTCAGGGCACATAGAAAATAAATATTTTGTCAATGCTGTAAAACTTAGTGATTTTGTCGTTCTTAGGAATATTTTCTCTTATGTTTAGGCAGATATTAGCACTTTCCTCTTTACAATGTGTAGCTGCCGTCAGCCAAGACAATTATGACTCATCACGTCCTTCATGCTACACCCACTGTCGATGGAAAGCGTTTTTTTTTCAGTTTTAAAGCGGAATTCTACCTGCCTATTAGGTAGAGCGTTCCCAAATTAGTGAGATATTCGTTTTATCGAAATGTATTAACAGATAGAGTAAAACAGGAGTAGTACACCTGTACTCGCACAGTGACAGCACCGCCCTGGCCCGCGCTGACTGCTACCGCCACACAGGAGCGCTGCACAGTCGCTGCTGGAGTACTTGCTGTTCTTCGTCTTACTGCGCCATTTAATACGTGGCGCTAAGACAAGTAGACTAATGTGGGACCGTTGCACCAAACGGGCTCATAAGATTTCGGTTTCAAAATCTTTTACTTCGTAACAGGAAACAAACCGACCCTTTCTGTCGACACAGGGCGTCGCACAGAAGAGTTATGAGCAGTATTTGTTTGGGCTGACTTCCAGCTATGCACTGCATCAACTCAGTTTCCATCCAATACCTGCCGACACATTAGAGCGAATGCGCCTGGCGACTCTTATGAAGGCGATCAGGTATATGTGTAAATAAATAAATGTTGTACAGAAGAAATTGTTCTCATTTGTTTTCACTCTACAATAATTTTCTTGGCGAAAGGATTAGCGTCTTTTATGAAGAACAACACTGATATGAAAAATTAACTTGCGATTTATTATCATTAACAGTAATATTTCCATAGTTATTTGCAATAGTTTTTTAATAATTACTCTTTTTCTCTCAAAAAGAGATTGTTTACGTGTAGAGCTACGTTACACTAACAAAATTCATTGTTTTATACGTGACTATCAGCATTTGATGCTTACATGCAGATGTACATCATTGAATTGTATTGTATGGAACTGTGGAACTGGGCACCTAGAAACGATGGAGAGGCTTCGTCCCCATCTTAGCCTGCAGTGGTACACAACCCCACAACAGGCTACAGCAGTCCACTCACCCCACCGCCGCCCCACACCGAACCCAGGGCTATTGTGTGGTTCGGTCCCCAGTGGATGGCCCCGGGAACGTCTCACAACAAACGAGTGTAACCCCAATGTTTACGTGGTAGAGTAATTACGGTGTACGCATACGTGGAGAAAGTGTTTGTGCAGCAGTCGCCGACATAATGTAATTGAGGTGGAATAAGGAGAACCAGCCCGCATTCGCCGAGGCAGATGAAGAACCGTCTTAAAAACGATCCACAGACTGGCTGGCACACCGGACCTAGACACTAATCCGGCAGGCAGATTCGTGGCAGGGACCGGCACACCTTCCTGCTCGGAAACCAGTGCATTAGACTGCACAGCTAACTGGGCAGGCCGATGTACATCATACTAACACTAAGAGATGAGGAGAGCGATTTAACATACAATTCATTGTTTTATTCATGACTAGCAGAATCTGATTCCTTGCCTGCAGAGATACATCACACCACCACTATTCATTCTTTTATGCAATAGTTACATGAATGAAAGCAGCTGATTATTAACATATATCACACTATTTCCATAATTGCTATGGATTTTTGTAATCATTTTTTACGCCGTATGGAGACTAGCAGCTGCAGGTGAAGAAAAAGAACCACACACAAATGCATTCACGTGTACACACACACACACACACACACACACACACACACACACACACACACACATATACATATATATATATATATATATATATATATATATATACGCAAGCACACAAAGTGTGTGATATAAACCATGCATATAGTAAAATGTGCAGTGCACATGGTATATACCTAACATGGGCGCCATCTTAAAATAAAGTATCTGGAACCTAAGTAATTTTTAAAATAGAAATTGGCTCGTGTGATGTATCAGATTACATCAGCCTATACTGACAAGTTCATTGCTGCAAACAGCAGTTATGATTATGGTTCAAAAGTTGCAACACATTTTGCTTGGAATTACAGATTTGACTGTTCTCCATGAAGGCAGTCACTTAATATGTACGAGATGTCCCTCTCAGTCAACGCACATTTGAAGGTGCTGAATGCGATTGCCATGCTCTTGCACAAGTATATCCACAGAAATGCTGGCACACGCTTCTCCAGTGCTTTGCTCCAGACCGGTCTAGATCTTATTTCCTCTGCATATATGTTCCTTTAAATGACCCCAGAGATGAAAGTAGGTGGTGTGAGATCAAGTGATCTGGGTGACAATTCCACAGAACCACATTGGCCAATCCAATGACCAGGAAACTGGCCACTTAGCCACTGAAAAACAACTGCTCCATATTGTGTGGAGCCTCATCCTGTTGCAAGTAAGAGGGGAAACTCCCATCTTCTTTCACAACTAAGGGAAACACCACTTCTTACAGCATTTACAAGTAGCCTTGAGCATTTAGGTTCTGGTCAATGAATATGGGTATCCCATATTCCACACCATACCAATACCTTTACATAACCAACTACCTTCGAAGGTTCTATCCAGTGGGGATTTTGGTCACTCCAGAATCTGTGCTTGTGATGGTAGACTTCACCACTGACAATAAAGTTTGTCTCATCACTGAACAACATACCTTGTGCAAAAGGCAGGTCTCGTTACTCGCTCTGGGTCCCAAGTGGAAAACTGCATATGCCTGTCTGGGCCATCCTATGCCTGATGCTGGAGCAGCTGAATCTTGATTGGGTGCCATTGACAAGTATGAAGGATCCATACGATCGGTAACTGGCTGATTCTACAGTCCGCTGACAAATATCATGTTCTGCAGTGTGGGCTCTTCACAAGCGACGCCAAAACCATTGCTGAGGTTGTCTCATCAGTAGCACTGTTTGGATGGCCACTCCGGGCCTTGTCAGCCACTATGGTCCCAGTTTTTCGGAATTTCGAAATTAAGCACCTGCAGCGTTGTGTGAAACTGGAGATTGTTCTTGGTGCCGATTTTTAAAATCAGCTGCAATGACAAGGAAACTCCGTTCTCCAGGCATCAAAATGACCTCATTTCTTTCCACTGTGGTCAATGAAATCATCAATTAACTGCAAAAAAAGCGTAGTAACTGTTGATTCATAACTGCTACTTCGAATATGTTTACAGGAACGAAACTGTCAGAAAATGCCGCCTTCCCACTTAAAAAATTTACTTAGATTCAAGATGGTCGATTTTAAGATGGCGCTCATGTTCAGTACTTAATGTTAAAGATAGACCACTTTGCCCGTACCATACTAGAATATTCTGGTTTCCCCATTCCTGTAAGGTTTTTGACATAACAGGGTGTACTGCGATTTTTGACTCACTGTTTATTCCATGTACACACACACACACACACACACACAAATGTAACCGGAAAAACAAACAACTCAGTCACTCGAGCATCTGCACGGATGAAGCATTTGTCGTTATAGCGCGACGAACCGCCTTTCTGTTGCAGTGTAGTATGTACCACACGGCTTCATGATCAAAAGACTACTTTGTACACCATATGTAGAGCAGTATCCATCACCGCTACGCAGGCACTCCTTGTAGTCTTCGAAAGTAAGAGTGTGTAAAGCCACAGGATGCACTCCCTTATCCTGTCTTTGGGTGGCACTTGCATTCATACTGCATGCATACTGAAACCTGGTTGGTAGGTACTCAGAGAGCGCGCAGGATAAGGTTATGATTGTGGATGGGGCCATAAACAGTTACTGTAAGTTGCACAATCAAACACAGAACTTTACTTTTCTAAGAACCACTTATTTACACATTTCTTTAAAATATTTCAATTAAACAATACAGTTGAAGGGCCAGTTAAAGAAAACTTGAGGTGCTTTCTGGGCTGAAGGCCCAAAGCCACACTAAAAACAAGAATGGCTGAAGGTCTGGGTTAGAAATCAAAAGCAATTAAAAATAGAAGATAAAAATGTTTTTCCTTTTTAAAAAACATGCAATTGAAAACAATTAGCGGCTGAAGACCTACACTACACGTCTGAAGGACAACTACAATCAAAACATATTAATAAACAATTTTTACAACCAAGAAATTTATTTTTAAAATTACAACAGAACGGTCGAAAATCTAATTAAAGAAATATTAACTTATTACATGGCTGAAGGCCACAACAAATTTGAAACAATGACTGAAGGCGTGAACAACAAGTCAGACAAACAATTTAAATAAACCCCTTCCTTCTTATAAAAAATTTTCCTTTAAAGAATAGACACGACTGATGGCCTCGAAAGGGGTTCACGTAAATACTCTGCTGAATGCCACATACAACACAGCGAACCACTAACGGCTTAGGGCCTGGATTACAACAATTTCAGATAGAATAAATTTTAAGAAAAAAAATTTAAATAAAATCAATCTTCAAGATTTTAATTTAACACAACTGAAGGTCTTTAAGTAAAATTTAAAAAGAAATGAATTAATACACAGCCAAAGGCCTCACACAATACTTCAAACAAAAATGAAAATCACGATCTAAAACAAACAGAACAAGTGATGCTCAAGTGTCGCCCTGAGAACGTAGCTCAAACGTAAGGTGAGGTGAGACAGGCAGCCAAGAGTTGAAGTAATCGGATGGCAGCTCAAACTAGGGACGGCCCAAAGACCGACCAACAATTTCACCAATTCTCTTCCGTCCGACCAACGGCACAACGATGGAAAATATCGGCCGAGGACGAGGATACGAACAGCACTACCTCTTCAGAAATTGGCGTCTAAAACAGTCAAGGGAACAATAACCACTCTAAGCAAAATATGAACCAAACAACTTAAAAGGCTGTCGAACTACACGCCGTGCCGGACAGCATCAAGACTACGAGGAAAGGCACACTACCGGAAAACTACATTAACGACCAGGGCAGGTAACTGGGGCGTTAACGGCCACAGGGCAGAAAATACTGCTGGTGAACTTCACTGGCAAGTAACAGTCAATTTAATAATTAATCACAACATAGGAAGACGGCTGCAAGATTTAGCTGACTCCAACACATCATACGTTGCTGCTAGCCCAAACGACCCAGGGAGCAACAACCTGCAAATGAATGAAGAGATGTCACAATAGTTGAGGTTTCATAACAGGTTAACTGATCATTCAACTTCAGTGTTCAGTTTCGGTGGGAAACAAACTTTGTCGCTCTCGTAGCTAACGCCTCACGATCCAATAGCGCGTGCACGCCGCCAGTGGTCCCGGCCTGGCCTTGCGCCACGGAGACTTCCTCGCTGCTCCATCCCAACCGACTGACTCAATCCAGCATGCACACAGTATTAAAATAACTACTCAGTCAAACCACACAAGCTACCACGGTTCCGCGAAACACTTCCACAAACAACTCGAACAATACTAAAACCAGTCACTGTGGAACAACTAGGAGGAATCACAAGTCGACACACACAAAAGCCCGGAAGTGGTCGGCGACCAAATACACATCATCCGATGAGACGACCGACCGAACGACCAACCAGGGTCATCCCTACTGAAGTCATGTGTGCCAGCAACGGTCGGGTGAGTCATGGCTGTCTGGACCTCACTGCTGCTCCATCTCCACTGAAATGCCGACACACGACGACCCGGAAATACTCCAAAGATAGTACGACAATGCTCTTATCGACAAGCGCTGCTGCTGCCACTCACGGGCAGGCAAGCCAGCAACGCCAGCCGCAGTGGCCACGCTGTTCTAGGCGCTTCAGTCTGGAACCGCGCGACTGCTACGGTCGCAGGTTCGAATCCTGCCTCTGGCATGGCTGTGTGTGATGTTCTTAGGTTAGTTAGGTTTAAGTAGTTCTAAGTTCTAGGGGACTGATGACCTCAGCAGTTAAGTCCCATAGTGCTCAGAGCCATTTGAACCAAGCCAGTAACTTAGTGACGCCAGTAAATCGAATACGAAATGGGACTGCAGTACTGCAAAGACAAGATGTCAAGCAATAAACGACACGAGCCGCGCACAGCTCTCATACATTTTCGATTTGAGCCACACAAACTCTTCAAGCTGCGAACCATTTATCTCGTCTTTCATCGGCTCGGTAACCTTCTTGTTCTGTGGTGTTATGCTGAAACGATTACTGGCCATAAATCTGGGCGTGTCGAATTCCTCGAGATTGTACCTAATTACAATGGATGAAACTGTCTGTTTCCATATAAGATAACTAGGAATCAGCGAAGTTTGGTTTGCAAACTCGTGGTGGAATTGGTACGTGTGGAGTTTGAAGAGATACAGAATACTCATACTGAAATCGATAGGCTTCATGAACTCCAACAGAACCTTAGCAATCACCTCAGCGACTAGCCCTTAATTGAAGATTGTTGCCCATTTGAAATTTGGCCTGGCGATGTAATCTATTGTCCTATAACGCCTATTCCAAAGGTAAACTAAATGAATTTCACAAGGTTTTCGAAGATTCTGTATAGTTTTACCGAAAACTGCATTATTCATTAATCAATAAAGACCCTTTTCAAAAGAGCCCTCTTTTCAACATTAACATAAAAGTACTCCTTCAGCTAGGGATGCTGCTTGAAATAGGTATTGTTGGAGAATCTAATAAGTCGCATCCCAAACCTGACAGCTTTGCTGGAGTTTCATATAATCTAGAATGTATCTCTGCTTGTTCGCCAACATGATTATCAGCTTATGGACAGAACCACTGCACGGGCCTAGGTAGTTCGGACATAGCAGCAAGTCACTGTGCATGTCACACACGGATGGGGTATTCCAGATCTGCCTCCAGCATTCGCAGCCACATCTTGGATCTCTTCTTTCAGTTTAACGATTTGATCTACAGACAACCATCAGAACTCTCCAAGTAGCATAGATCGTTGCATGGATTACCCATAGAGAATTTTTACATCCAAGTAAAGGATGTCACTTAAATAGTCAGATGGCTTGTACTCCTCCCCACTCATTTACGGGTTGTTCATCCTTGCATACCTGTGCATGCACTTGGGAAGTTCCTTGCGAATCCCGCGTTCGAAAAAAAGCAACCTAGTAACATTGGTCAACAGTTTCACATTTATCTGTCTGATTCAACACTGGATGACACGGAAGTCCTGGCGTAGTGTAATAAAAGGTAGGATCCACAGTGTATGTGACCAGGCAAACAGTCGGAAATTTTTAATTTGTTTTGTTTATTTATAGACGCAATCACATTCTTATGTCTGTGTCATAAGAATGTGATTGCGTCTATAAATAAACAAAAAATTCAAAATAATCAATTACTCACTCCATTGACAAAAATGTCGTTTTTTCCAAAGTTGGAAATTTCTCATAAACGTCTATGAGCAAACGCTCATGTGTCTCCGTGTACAGTTTATCACATATCTCTCAATCAGAGATGTTGAACTCCTGCTGAACATTCACCATGTGCCTGTACCCCACATCCATTATGACAGTGCCTGTTAGTTTGGTGGTAACTTGATCGTTCTGGGCAATGTGATTTCACAGTGACTCACCATCGACGTATCCATCATCACGATATGTGGTTCTAGTCACATGCACGTCCTACCAATGCATTGTTTCAGCAAGTTTCTGAAGAGGCCCATATACGAATCGTAACGCATCTAGAAAAAGGAGCGCTAATCATACTATAATTCTTTTGTAGAATGAAATGCTCTTTTCTACATCATCAAATATCACACTGACTTTATCATTCTTTCACCAAAAATCACCCTAGTGATTAGCTCATGCCTAATGCGTGACTGCAATTGTTGAGACTAGAGTCATATGAGCATACAACTTGATACACTGCCCCCATAAGATGCATGTCTTTCTGTGAAAGTGTTGTGAGAGACTGTGATCACCTTCACAATACACCACAGGAACTAGTAAGTACTCAAAGTCAGCATACACAGTGAAGGGACAGGTTTCCTGGTGGTGAGAATTTTTAAACTATAAAAACTTTTTATTCTCAGTGGACATTTCCACACATACTGGTTCCTGACTTACGCCATCAATCGGATGTCCTTCTACACACTCGCATGGTAAAATAGTTTAGGCTTCCATGGCAGAAATGCCTTTCCTTATGATTGGAGAATAGCAGTAAATCTACGCGTTTGGGATGCTGACTGACTACTTTGGAAAAGCAGAGGGGTCCTATTACTTTATGCTTCACAACTTGTGTCTTGCGCTTTTTCTTATCTGCATTCAGCCTGTAAACATGAACCGAATAAGTAGAGTTCTGCGTCTCGAATTTTGGTAGATCTGGGATTGTTACAGGAAATCACATGCCTTCAATGTTATAATGCATGCAGACATTAGATGTCTTGTATGTATTAGTACACACTGCATTTTTCGAATAATTTATATCTCAAGCCATAATCGACAATGCGAATCAATATTTATGCCCTTTTTCGATACACTGGAAATTAATACGTGCTTTCTTTAGCATTGGGCAGCGGCTTTGCCGCAGTAGATACACCGGTTCCAGTCAGATCACTGAAGTTAAGCGCTGTTGGGAGAGGCCGGCTCTTGGATGGGTGACCATCCGGGCTGCCATGCGCTGTTCCTATTTTTCGGGGTGCACTCAGCCTCGTAATGCTAACTGAGGAGCTAGTCGACCGAATAGTAGCAGCTCCGCTCACAGAAAACTATTAAAACGACCGGGAGAGCAGTGTGCTGACCACACGCCCCTCCTATCTACATCCTCACCTGAGGATGACATGGCGGTCGGATGGTTCCGATGGGCCACTTGTGGCCTGAAGACAGAGTGCTTCTTTAGCATTTTCTGGAAGAGGGATGAAGCTGGACTACCCATTAAAGGGATCAAAAACATGTGAGTACATATGAAGGTGGGTTGCTGGCTGAATGTCTTCCAGATTCTCTTGCCTGCATACCTAAAAAGCGGCTAAGTATGATGCTCTCAGCAAAAGTTCCATACCACTCTGCAATTGATTCATGCTTGTGGTGAAACAAATGTTGTATCATTTGAGAGATACAGAGGCGAGTGTGTGTGCTGGGCCTTACTCCAGTTCACTGCTACTAGCAGCACGCCATCGTACCGCGCCTGTGGGTAGCATAAAAAATATTGAGCCGTAATCTAAGGATGAAATTAAAAATTAAAGTAGCTTTTCCAAACTTTGTCAACATATGCTTCAGTATATTAATGTTTAAATTGTTACATCTCAGAGTGATCAGATGAACATGTTACATAAAATACAGTGTTTTAAAAAAGAAGCAAGGGGAACTAAATAATAAGCTAGAGAGCCAAAAATTGTTCAAGATGTGCTAATGTATGTCACAATTAACTTTTACGAGTCTCAGCTTCATTGGAGCAATACTTCGGTCAAAATCTGTGTTTTTACGAAAAATTGAAGGCGATAAATATTTGACTTAGATATATGAAAAGTGGTATGAAACTTCAGTTTGATATAAAAACCTTAACAATGTGACCCCATTAAGCTACCTCTAATAGTTTTCAACTGATTTACTAAAAACCAAATTTGGGACAAAACTTTTCTTGTTTGTAGTAGACTGACTATGAGTTATATTAATGATAGAAAGTTCTAATTATAACACTTGATTACATCCATTAAATGGTAAAGTTCCAACAAGTTTCAAGATGTTAATGTAAATAACAATCAATACGAGGTCTCTTAAAGTTGTAGCTCAGAGGTTGTTCTATTGTCCGTTCTGCTCAAAAAATTATAGATGACACAGTTTAAATACAGTCCAGCTAAAAAACTTTTTCTGTAATTGAACTCAGTTTAACTCTATTCATATAAGAACTACGAAGATTGTAAACGGATACACAACGGATTTATTAAATAATATGTGTCCGAGAAGGAGGCCATTTAGATGCCGCTACCTGATCATACAGTAGATGATAGCAGATGTTCTCGTCAGTCGTCCGCTGCGCCCATGTATAAATATGGCCTGAAAGGTAATGACACCGACTTCGAACCCACCTATCCATCGATCCGTGTCTGTCAAACGCTGGCTTATGCGCTGCCTCGGATGACGTCATAGCCAGGCTGCTGCTAAACGCATGTTTTCGGTACAATTAGGAAGTGAACTCTCGAGGACTGTACACTGTCCGGGATCGCTTAGATTTCACCGAAGTAACTGCTTGTGCGCCGCCCGTAGTGCTATCCAAACCGCGTGTTAAGTGGTGAGATTATTTTCCACGTTTCTGGCGAGTAATTAATTTTGGTTATTAGAAGCCCGGGCGAAAGATCCTTTGATGGGACTTACTGTAGAGGTCGCTTCTGAACTGCTTATAGTGCTGTTTAAGATAGAGACATTATTATTATTATAATATTTTATTTAAATTGGTTAGACCCATAGAGGATCACACAATGCAAACTACTATCTGTGGTTGCCATTTTCTCGTCCTTTCAAAAGTGTTTCATCCTCTCGCTATGTTTAGCTCGACATTCTTCCGTCCATTTTCCCGTAGATCTTTTAGGTTTTTCTTCTGGTGCAACCTCCCTGCAGTGGATCTGCTGTCTGAAAATTTTTCTGTGATGACTGCGGATGTGATGTTGGCATTTTTTAGATCAGTTTGAACTTGTTTGATCCAGACTGTTGTCGTTTCTAGTTTCTGTGAGTACATTAGAATTTTCTTTGTTTTCATCCCGTCTCATGATGTGTCCATAGAACTTCAGTTGTCGTTAGCGGAAGTCTGTTTCAGTGTTGGAGTATTTTTCTGTTGTCGTGTTTGAATGTAGCCGATATCCTTCGACTGTGACCCAGGATTATTATTATTATCAGGAATATTAGTACGTTGTGCGTGTGAAATTGTATTAAATATACGAACCCGTTAGCACTTATAACTCTTATTTGTTATCATAGTTCCTGATACCGCTGAGTAAATAGAGTATAGAAGCATTTCTTTCAATGAGCACAAGAAGAATGTGGACTTGTAGACTGGAAACTATGGTCAGTATGTTCTCCATCGCTTTCTGGGTGACCGCAAAAATATTTTTCAGGCTTTTGTAAAAGACGGCGACGAGCGAACAAATACAATATACTCGTATATTTTTTTTAAAATTAAAATCCATCCGCCGCCCCACACCCTGTGATACCACACCATATTTCCCCAAAATTTCGACAATGCTTTTTTTCTCTGCAGAACTTCTGCCTTCTTCCGGAGGGTGCGTCAGCTGACCGCACAGAACTGTTTCACACGTGATGGTGGGTTACAGCTTGTCTTTGATGATTTAGAGAACTTCCATTCCAAAACTGCTCTGCAAGCATGAAGGAAGGTAGCTGGGCACCTGCATGCAGTACACAAAATCTTCGGGCGTTCCGCTAATACTGATAAATGCAGTATTTTCCGTACCAATTGATCGACACTAATGTATTCTCTTTGTCTGACACTTCTTCAATGTATGAGTACCACTTCTAACTAGAATCAGCTCCTGTTTAGCGTTCATAATGACGCATTTATCATCGTCGAAGAAGCCAGTTAACCCTTTCCCGCCAGTGTAGTGATAGCTGTGGACGCGAGCCAGTCCTGCCTCGGCGTGCACGCTACACAGTCAACTTTTCCTGTTCCCCTCAGTACTTTTCTATCCCTGCTTTCACACTCGTAGCTCAGTCACAATAATAAGACTTTATGTTATATACTTATTTGGGAAAATATTTATATATACATTCAATGATCATCATTTTGAGTAAAAAATTTGTTCTGGATCTTTTAGACAATTCGCGTAATTTTTTCAATCTTCTATCACACCTGTGGTTTGGGACACAGCACTAGTGGTTTGGGTGCATTATTATTTAAAACACATAATGTTACTTCTGTTATCACATGTACAGTAATGTTTACTTTTTATTTGGTTCACATTTCATTTCAGTACATTACATCACCCCCCCCCCCCCCCCACACACACACACACAAACATGAACCATGCACAAACATGTTCCTGAAGAGGGGCAGCAGCCTTTTCAGTAGTTGCAGGGGCAACAGTCTGGATGATTGACTGATATGGCCTTGTAACACTAACCAAAACGGCCTTGCTGTGCTAGTACTGCGAACAGCTGAAAGCAAGGGGAAACTACAGTCCTAATTTTTCCCCAGGGCATGCAGCTTTACTGTATGGTTAAATGATGATGGCATCCTCTTGGGTAAAATATTCCGGAGACAAAATAGTCCTCCATTCGGATTTCCGAGGGGGGACTACTCAGGAGGACATTGTTATCAGGAGAAAGAAAACTGGCGTTCTACGGATCGGAGCGTGGAATGTCAGATCCCTTAATCGGGCAGGTAGGTTAGAAAATTTAAAAAAGGAAATGGATAGGTTAAAGTTAGATATAGTGGGAATTAGTGAAGTTCGGTGGCAGGCGGAACAAGACTTCTGGTTAGGTGAATACAGGATTATAAATACAAAATCGAATAGGGGTAATGCAGGAGTAGGTTTAATAATGAATACGAAAATAGGAGTGTGGGTAAGCTACTACAAACAGCATAGTGAACGAATTATTATGGCCAAGATAGATACAAAGCCCACGCCTACCACAGCACTACAAGTTTATATGCCAACTAGCTCCGCAGATGACGAAGAGATTGATGAAATGTATGATGAGATAAAAGAAATTATTCATATAGTGAAGGGAGACGAAAATTTAATAGTCATGGGTGACTGGAACTCGAGAGTTGGAAAAGGAAGAGAAGGAAACGTAGTAGGTGAATTGGGAATGGGAGTAAGGAATGAAAGAGGAAGCCGCCTGATAGAATTTTGCACAGAGCATAACTTAACCACGGCTTTTGAAACACCCCAGTTATTGCCTTTATTGGGTTTTGTGCGATTTACTGAAGCCTCCAAACTGTTAATTATAATGAATATATGACCGTGTGCTTAATGGATGAAAGGCCATCGATTTTTCTGCTGTGGTTTCTGGGGTATTTGAACAGAGTGCGGTTGTTTTGAGACGGAATAGTTAATGATTGAAAGTTTCTCTATTAGTAAAGACGATAAAGGTTGCGATTACAAACTGATATGTATTTTCTATTGACACACAAATTCTAAGGCAGTTGCTACCTTCGCCTTACACGTTTAGTTACGGTTATATCTGTTATTGGTTGCTGATTTTAAGTACTTCGTCACGCTTGTTGCTCACCGACTCAGTTGACGCGAAACACGTAATTCGACACTTGTCACTTTTGGTTTTATATCACTCGCGAATCCGTATTGATGAGGGTCAGCCCCACGACGATCAGGGGGACGCGCTCATTTGTCACACTCCAGCGAATTTACAATTTATTCCTCACTCGGCACGTCCGCCATTGACACCGTACTCAGCTCGACCACGCTTCTTGCCCGTCTTCCCAGAACCCCTTCCAGTCGACACTAGTCTCAGTGCCACGTGCAGCACTCGACAATCGATTCCTGTCTGCTATCGACCTGGGTGTCGGGTACTAATATGTATTGCATGATGGTCTTAATAAACTTGATTGTAGAAGGCTGCATTTGCAGTTCAGGCAAAGATAGTTCTGCTAGCGCTGTAGTAATGACAACAGACCCCTAAGAATAATGATGTAATAATAATAATAATAATAATAATAACAGAAACGATATTTAGAGAAGAGGGAAATACTGACTTCTTATGTGGTAGGGGACTAGAAGGCATTTAAAAAATTCCAGAAAAATGTAATACGTCGTGTTGGCAGACCCAATCAGATACGGCATAATTCTAACCCTTCTGTTGTTTTGCCATTATTTGTTGAACAGTTTTCCTCTTGTCTACAATAATATACGCCTCCATTATCATGCGTTTCATCTCTTGATGCAGAAAGCGGTGAGCACATTTCTCTGATAGATGTTCACAACAAATAGACTCGTTAAAATTCTTGTTGGCTCTATGCAACCATCTCGTCGGTTTAACACAGTAGACCTAAAATGACAGCACTCGTGCAATCAAATTATAAAAAGTAAAATTGTGCAAAGGATGGGGGGCTGAATTTGCAATTCATTGGCTGAAATATCATCACTCTTGCTCCCAACACATTTGGCTGAGAGAATGATGACGTCAGTGAACATACATAACGTCATTGGTCACAGGGGAAGGGGCAGGATGGAATTCTGAACTTCTGAGCCAGAACGCCCTGTGATCCTCTCTATCACTGAATATGCAGAAAAGCAAAAGCAATTCCGACTATACTTACTAGCTTACTACTGATGATTATCCCTCATAATACCAATGGGGTGGGGTACTTTGTGCCCACCATTCGAAAATTCGAAAATATTGTAATCTAGATAGTTATGTTACAATTTAATATTTTGAAAAAAATTTATTGTTTTTAATGAATTCTTCTACCAGATTGCGTATGTTTTAAATTTTTCAGTTAAACTTAATCCAAAAATTTAAGTCTTAGTGGTATATGTCACTTTGCCCAATGAAGGTTGTGTTCAATATTTTCAGATTACACTTACATGTCAGGTTACACTTACACATCACTATCTCCTTAAACAAAATGTTGTGAGTAAACTCAAAAACAGTTAACGAATTTTGCATTTGATTTTTTAAATTACCCGTGAAACACCGCTCCCCCACTGGTATCGCACATTACTGAAAGTTTGTTCATATGCTAAGAGTGTGCTAAAAGATATTTTCAGCTTCTGGATCCTGCTTATGTTGTATGTATTTAAAAATTATGTTTTCAATGTAAGTCAACAACAGTTACATCATTCTTCTACTACTAGCAAATTTCTTTTGTGTTCAGCATAAAGTATCCACCCCCCCCCCCCCCCCCCCCCGTTTGGTAACACGCATTATGGGAAATGCGTTGGTAGTGTTAGGGTTAAATATCGAATGATCAACCATTTGTGATGTTAATAATATACTTTACACATACTCAGATAGGCAAATGCACCACTCAATTTCAAAAATTAGCTCTATATTGTCTTATGATCCAAACACATACCATCTTCTTTTATGTTCAACAGTGGAATTAGCTGGAGTATTTTTTTTAACTTGTGATCCTGCAGTCTAAGATTTGGCAAGTTGAAATAAATATATTATTATTTATAAAGGCTGAAATTTTTTTCAAGTAATTGAGTGTAGGTGCCACCAAAGGATTGAGAATGAACAGAGTGATGATTAATTTCGTGAGTAAAAAACACATAAGTATTTAAAATGGTGGTGCTACAAATACGCATATTAAGCATGAAATAAAATAACGAAAATAATCAGTTTCAGTAAATTGTGTATTTACATATTTAAGTGGCATCAAGTTCACCAAATACTAACTAAACTTCAGTCCCATCCCGCTAAATGGTACACAAAATAAGCGCCGGTTCACAAATATATAAAGTTCAATGTAGCAGTTAACATCCCTAAACGTACGTAATTATCAATAAGTATAAAAAGGCTAACCAGTAGCAATTCCAAAACTGTAACCCAAATAATTCAGAGTTTATCGCTGCTTATAGCCTAACATTTGCAAAATGTTGGAGTTCCCACTGTTTCTCATATTCCAAGTTTCATTCTAAATATAAATAAAAGTTTAACCATTCGTGTGGTCATTTGCCACCCAAAACCTATTACCCTACAAGTTCTAAGCCATGCCAACTGCTCTCCAGCACTCAAGATATCTGAGTGCCACTCTGGCATACAATGACCACACAGCATGACCACTCAACGCAGAATGACCAGGAACGGCCGTTAGCATGTTCTTATAAGCCCTTGATAAACCTGACGTACTTCACAGCGATGGGGAAAATACATTAAATGGACCTCCACTCGTGTATACAGGGTGTTCCATGAGGAATGGTCATTATTCATATATATGACACGAACTCTAGTTTGAAAAATAATAATAATAATAATAACAATAATAATAAACTATACATGAACAAATGCCCTAATTCGAATAGTTTCTAAGGTAGAAAACCTTTATAAGGAATAGGAGTGGATGCAAAATTGAACCCTTGGGATCTCTCCATTGTACTTACGCCAACTTATATTCATGGGGTTGGATGAGGTATGAGGTGTACGACTGAAAGCTGAATACAGGAGATGACCTGCTTGGTCTTGTCCTGGGCACTGTAGCCCTCATTAGGAAACACACAGTGGCACTCACACAAGCGACATAACATGTTCTCCCAAGAATGGACAAATCTTTGAAATTCATGTTGGGATATGTTGTTGTTATTGTTGTGGTCTTGATTTGATGCAGCTCTCCATACTACTCTATCCTGTGCATCTCCCAGTACCTACTGCAGCCTACATCCTTCTGAATCTGCTTAGTGTATTCATCTCTTTGTGGGGCAGCAGGTGGAATTTAATTGTTAATATATGTGGGTAGAATGTAATGTAGTAAAGAATGCATTTCCAGGCCAATGCACCATTTGTGGGGCGGCGGGTGGAATTAATGTAGCTATATAATGTTTGGTTTGTAATGTAATGTAGATGCATTTCCTGGCCGATTAACCATATGTGGGGCGGCGGGTGGAATTAATTGTTATATAAATGTTCCTATTATTTATGCTGTCTTTTGCCGTTCTCAACACTGGCTCTCTAACTACGATATTGGCAACCAGAAAGTGATTAGCAAAACGTGAAGCCTGTAATTAGAATTCCTGGTGCCCACTTCATCTGAGAAATACACTTATAGCTACAGCTTATAGCTCTGAGGAATTAGGAGATTGTCTAGGATTCATAATCAAAAACGATCCTGTAATAATGTTCGCTATATTCTGAACGTCACAGATGAAAAAAAAAAAAAAAGAATCCACACAATCTGACTAACAGAGCAGTTCAGAGTCTAATGCGCTGATGCAACTATAACTGTCCAAATTAAATGTTTAAGTAAATGCTCGTCATAATTTGATGATAATGTTCATCAAACGCCACGCTAAATAATGGTAGAATGTCTGTCCCGTGACAGCACGTGAAAATACGACATACGAAAACTGAAGATAGATCATTAAAGTCATCCCAGAATTAACACTTCACTCGAAAATGATTTCATGGTTACGCGTATCCCGAGTAACTTATTACGGCATCCGAGGCTGTTTATAGCAATGATACCAACGCAACGCAACTCCCGACTCAGATGGTGTGCTATTCAGCGTCTGGAGAGAACTGGGACCTTGCTTCCTCGCGCAGCGTTCTTATATATAAAGCCGCGGTGCGGACGGCTAAGGGAACGCCTGATCAAATCGGCTCTCCCGACTAGCCGCTGGGCTAGTAATGCACCAATTTAAGTTATTGAATAAACCATCGCTTCCTTTGCTGATGGCCGATGAAGCTCTCAATTTAAATGTGCAATCAGCACACAGGTAAGTAATCATAATAAAAGTCTGACGTGGCTAAGTAAAATATTTTGGGCGAGAGAATTAATTTAATTACACTACACGCAGTAGACGAGCTCTGAACTTGCCCTTTGGAGATACGCTATCGCTATAGTTTTATAGTTATTCAATTGAAACTTCTCACATCTTTATGATTATAGCGGATCTCCATCCTACTTAAATATAAACATCCTAGCCTTATTTATTAGCCTAGTTAATCTATCTTGCTTCCTTAATTTTTAAGACAAAAACCAGAAAAACATGAATTTCAACTAAAATCTTAATTTGTGTGATCCAGAATACTGTTTATACTAAATTATTATGAAAAAGGAATCTAGATATAAATTTTTAAATCTCTAGCTCTTTTCTGTTGCGCTAATGATTTTACAGAAAAACGTCCAAATTTCAAAAATGGTTAAAGTTATTGCACTGACATTCAACACATATATTAATTTAGTATTACTCCTGATGTGCTAGAAATGTTTCAGGTTATTTACTTGATTTTTAAAGTATTGCGCAACATTTATGATATCAGAGCTAGTTACAGCGGACTAGGCTGGCACACAATGCAAAGACTGATGAGAATTTTATAAGGCGTGAGTAGGCTGCTTCCCTACATCCTTGTCTCCCTCTACGATTTTTACCATCCACTCTGCCCTCCAATACTAAATTGGTGATCCCTTGATGCCTCAGAACATGTCCTACCAACCGATCCCTACTTCTGGTCAAGTTGTGCCACAAACTCCTCTACCCCCCATTTCTATTCAAAACTTCCTCATTAGTTATGTTATCTACCCATCTAATCTTCAGCATTCTTCTATAGCACCACATTTCGAAAGCTTCTATTCTCTTCTTGTCCAAACTATTTATCGTCCATGTTTCACTTCCATACATGGCTACACTCCATACAAATACTTTCAGAAACGACTTCCTGACATTTAAATCTGTACTCGATGACAACAAATTTTTCTTCCTCAGAAATGCTTTCCTTGCCATTGCCAGTCTACATTTTATATCCTCTCTATTTCGACCATCATCAGTTATTTTGCTCCCCAAATATCAAAACTCCTTTTCTACTTTAAGTGTCTCATTTCCTAATCTAATTCCCTCAACATCACCCGACTTAATTCGACTACATTCCATTATCCTCGTTTTGTTTTTGTTGATGTTCATCTTATACCCTCCTTTCAAGACACTGTCCATTCCGTTCAACTGCTCTTCCAACTCCTTTGCTGTCTCTGACAAAATTACAATGTCATCGGCGAACCTCAAAGTTTTTATTTCTTCTCCATGGATTTTAATACCTACTCCGAACATTCATTTTGTTTCCTTTACTGCTTGCTCAATATACAGATAGAATAGCATCGGGGAGAGGCTACAACCCTGTCACACTCTCTTCCCAACCACTGCTTCCCTTTCATGTCCCTCGACTCTTATAACTGCCATCTGGTTTCTGTACAAATTGTAAATAGCCTTTCGCCCCCTGTTTTTTACCCCTGCCACCTTCAGAGTTTGGAAGAGTATTCCAATCAACATTGTCAAAAGCTATCTCTAAGTCTACAAATGCTAGAAACATAAGTTTGCCTTTCTTAATCTTTCTTCTAAGATAAGTCGTAGGGTCAGTATTGCCGCACGTGTTCCAACATTCCTACAGAATCCAAACTGATGTTCAGATGGTTCAAATGGCTCTGAGCACTATGGGACTTAACTTCTGAGGTAATCAGTCCCCTAGAACTTAGAACTACTTAAACCTAACTAACCTAAGGACATCATACATATCCACGCCCGAGGCACGATTCGAACTTGCGACCATAGCGGTCGCGTGGTTCCAGACTGTAGCGCCTAGAAACCGCTCGGACACTCCGGCCGGCCAAACTGATGTTCCTCGAGGTCGGCTTCTACCAGTTTTTCCATTCCTCTGTAAACAATTCGCGTTAATATTTTGCAGCTGTGACTTATTAAACTGATAGTTCGGTAATTTTCACATCTGTCGACACCTGCTTTCTTTGGGATTGGAATTATTATATTGTTCTTGAAGTCTCAGGGAATTTCGCCTGTCTCATACATCTTCCTCACCACATGGTAGAGTTTTGTCAAGACTGGCTCTCCCAAGGCTGTCAGTAGTTCTAATTGAATGTTGTCTATTCCCGAGACCTTGTTTCGACTCAGGTCTTTCAGTACTGTGTCAAAATCTTCACGCAGTATCCTATCTCCCATTTCATCTTCATTTACATCCTCTTCCATTCCCATAATTTTGCCCTCAAGTACATCGCCCTTGTACAGACCCTCCATGTATTCCTTCCACCTTTCTGCTTTCCCTTCTTTGCTTAGAACTGGGTTTCCATCTGAGCTCTTGATATTCATACAAGTGGTTCTCTTTTCTCCAAAGGTCTCTTTAATTTTCCTGTAGGCAGTATCTGTCTTACCCCGACCGAGATAAGCCTCTACATCCTTACATTTGTCCTCTGGCCATTCCTGCTTAGCCATTTTGCACTTCCTGTCGATCTCATTTTTAAGACATTTATATTCCTTTTTGCCTGCTTCATTTACTGCATTCTTGTATTTTATCTTTTCATCAACTAAATTCATTACCTCTTCTGTTACCTTAGGATTTCTACTAGCCCTCGTCTCTTTACCTACTTGACCTCAGCTGCCTTCATTATTTCATCTCTCAAAGATACCCATTCTTCTTCTATTGTATTTCTTCCCCCCCCCCTTCCTGCCAATTGCTCCCTTATGCTCTCCCTGAAGCTTTCTACAACCTCTGTTTCTTGCAGTTTATCCAGGTCCCATCTCCTTAAATTCCCACCCTTTTGTAGTTTCTTCGGATTTACTCTACAGTTCATAACCAATAGATTGTGGTCATAGCCAACATCTGCCCCTGGAAACGTCTTACAATTTAAAACCTGGTTCCTAAATCTCTGTCTTACAATTACATAATCTGTCTGAAACCTTCTAGTATCTCCAGGGTTCTTCCATGTATACAACCTTCTTTCATGATTCTTGAACCAAGTGTTACCTATGATTAAGTTATGCTCTGTGCAAAATTCTTAGCCCCAATCCATATTCACCTAGTATTCCTTCTCTCCCTTCTCCTACAATCAGTCACCCATGACTATTAAATTTTCATCTCCCTTCACTATCTGAATAATTTCTTTTATCTCATCATACATTTCATCAAATTTCTTCTTCATCTGCAGAGCTAGTTGGCATGTAAACTTGTAATACTGTAGTAGGTGTGGGCTTCGTGTCTATCTTGGCCACAATAATGCTTTCACAATGCTGTTTGTAGTAGCTTACCCGCACTCATATTTTTTTATTCATTATTAAACCTACTCCTGCATTACCCCTAGTTGATTTTGTATTTATAGCCCTGTATTCACCTGACCAAAAGTCTTGTTCCTACTGCCACCGAACTTCACTAATTCCCACTATATCTAACTTTAACCTGTCCATTTCCCTTTTTAAATTTTCTAACCTACCTGCCCGATTAAGTATCAGCTGAGAAATATTCCGATCCGTAGAACGCCAGTTTTGTTTCTCCTTATAAGGACTTCCTCCTGAATAGTCCCCGCCCGGAGATCGGAATGGGGGACTATTTTACCTCCGGAATATTTTACCCAAAAGGACGCCATCATCAGTTAACCATACAGTAAAGCTGCATGCCCTCGGGAAAAAGTAGGGCTGTAGTTAGTTTCTCATTGTTTTCAGCCGTTCGCAGTACCAGCACAGCAAGGCCGTTTTGGTTAGTGTTACAAGGCCAGATCAGTCAGTCATCTAGAGTGCTGCCCCTGCAACTAGTGAAAAGACTGCTGGCCCTCTTCAGGAACCACATGTTTGTCTCGCCTCTCAACAGATACCCCTCCGTTGTGGTTGCACCTACGGTACGGCTATCTGTATCGTTGAGGCACGGAAGCCTCCCCTCCAACGGTAAGGTCCATGGCTCATGGTGGGGGGGGGGGGGGGGGGTTGGGATATACGCACATTCATTATGCACTGCACATCTGCAATGTAGTGTGTATCAAACGCTTAAGGCTGAATATGTTACAAAATACGATATTTCTCAGCTGATACTTTGTAAACACATGCTGTAATATTTACTAACTGTTGTAGGGGAAGGTTGCTCAAGTTGTACCCCTTAAAGGAGAATTACTGTATTTGCGAGAGTAATTTAAATAATAAATGTGTTTCCTGTACACTTTATCTTTATTTTTTAATCTATCAGGCAACTTCCACAAAAATACAAAATTATCTTCTCAAAATAAATTTTACCAACTTTCCATCTTACGCTTCGTTACGATTAAGGCGCTTGGTTTCCTAACGCATACCTGCTATAGCCTACGTCATAGGTAAGAACAGGCAAGTGCAAAGTGCAGATTAACGTTACTTCCGTAGTTACACGTAACGAAATTATGTGTAGGAAACAAAGTATAAATTCTTAACAAATCAAATTTCTTAAATTGGTATATAAAAAATCAGTTAGTTTGAACAGAGATATCTCACATATAATTCTTAATTTTACTTTCCACGCCAGAGCATAGGTTATGTATCCAAACTTTATATTTCATACAGTGAAACATATCTTCTCGATCTCCCTCACAAGGTTGACATAACCAGTTCACACAGTCGTCTATGTTTTATTTTTGTTAAAATTTTCATTCGTCTGTCTCCTTGTTATGGGTTTGTGCACAGATTTCGTCGTTTTACTGGACTTTTCTTTGGCTTCTATTTCCTTACTGTAAGTACTTGATGTTGACCCCATTGTTGATTTAGGTCGTTTCGTAATTTTTTTGATAGCTTTTGTTGTACACGACACAGGATATAAGGTGTCCAAGTAAGACTTAATCTGTTGACCTTTAATTTCGTCAACTGTTGCAATGTTGTTTTTCTGGTCCACGTTGTTGAGACACTGCAGAAGGACCAGACTGATCGTTGAGTGGTGTTGCAACGTTAGGCAAACGTCCAGCTTTTCGCGTTGTTGCTTCAGTTCCACGAGACAATTCTTGGTCTGTTTGATCAACGGCATGTATGGTAGAAGTTACAAGCTCCTCACTTTGAAGACATTTCTGTCGTATGGTTACAAGCTTGTTGCCTTAAAACCGTTTAGTCTATGGCCATACAAACAGATCTAGGATATGCATTTCCCAGAAGTTCTGCAATGTTACCTTGTTTTATGAGACTGTCAGGATATGAATGTGGAAATGAAGATGGCACTTCTTCCTACCCGTTTTCAGTGTTTTAAAGAAAGTTCTGTATAGTGCCTACAGACGAGGAGTCTTGTGGGCATGAAATGATAGCATGATTATACCATAATTACAAGCAATATGAATGCTGTTGAAATTTCGACAGAACGCTTTCCGGGAAGAGAGAGATACTATATTGCTTCCACCCACATATATCTCGCGAAACTACCGCGAAGACAAATCTCGAGAAATAAGAGCTAATTGAGTGGCTTATATGCAATCATTCTTTCTACGCGAGTGGGTTAGGGAGGGGGGAACTGTTAGTGGTACCAGAAGTACCCTCCGCGACACACTGTTAGGTGATTTGTGTTGTGTGATGTAGATGTACTGAACTGTAGGACTATAACTAACAGAAGAAACGATACTTTAGAGAGTTTTGGCTATACATCCTATTCAGTGAATTTATTGGAGTGGATCGAAGTTCTGAACAGCCAAAAAATTTTCACTTCTCACACTCAACGCAGCGTATTCTTTGTAAAAAATTTAGAATCGTCACCCATTTTATGGCTTAGTAGTCAATATGTTTACCATTTAAAATTTCACGCATGTAAGGTGAGACGTTGAATGTCTGCTTCTGAACAATATGACTGTTTCCTCTTTCGTGCAGAATGTGATTGCTGAAGAGACAGGAAAGCTACACAGAGATCCGGCAGAGCAGGACAACAGCGAGAAGGTGCTGGACGCGGAGTTCAGGTGGTCGACCATCTGGCAGTACTACGGGGCTGCCGGGGGCGTGGGCCCGCTGCTCTCCGTGGTCGCCTTGCTGCTCATAGCGCAGGTCATCACCAGCGGCTCCGATTACGTCGTAACCTACTGGTAAGGGAGCACCTGCGGCGTCAAGCAAAGCAGTAGTTGTGACTGAAGTTTTAAGCAGAATATTACAACTCAGGCATCAAGTAATAAAATGTAAATATCGTTCGACTGGGGCCTCCCGTCGGGTAGACCTTTCGCCGGGTGCAAGTCTTTCGATTTGACGCCACTTTGGCGACTTGCACGTCGAGGGGGATGAAATGATGGTGACCAGAATAACACACCACCCGGTCTCTGAGCGGATGAAATCTCCGACCCAGCCAGGAATCGAACCCGGACCCTTAGGATTGACAGTCTGTCGCGCTGACCACTCAGCTACTAGGGGCGACAAGCGACAACCAAAATATTGTAACAGCAAATGAAATTTTCTATACTCTGCTCTACACTATGAATAATTCATCAGTGAACATAGGTATTGTTACTTAACTGGTAAAGCGTGATTCGTGGAACAAGTCAGCAATTAAAAAGTCTTTGCCATATACTATATAGCCTTAATGTATGTTAACCTCCTTAAATTGGTGGGTCTACCTCAAATGTGAGCTGAAGATCATTTTTATCTTACAGAATCTGTCTTAACTGAAGAACCAGTGTTCATGTCTGGAGAGTTTGGTGGCCAGTGGAAGTGTTTAAACTCGGAAAAATGTTCCTGGAGCCACTCTGTAGCAATTCTGGAATTGCCCAAGTTCGTCGGAAAGCACAAGGTACATGCATGGATGCAGGTGATCAGACAGGGTGCTTACGTACGTGTCACCTGTCAGGGTCGTATCTAGACGTATCAGGTGTCTCATATCACTCCCACTGCACACTCCCACACCACCACAGAGCCTCCCCTAGCTTGAACAGTCCCCTGCTTACATACAGGGTCCATGGATTCACGAGGTTATCTCCGTATCCATACACGTCCATCCGCTCGATACAATTTGAAACGAGACTCGTCCGACCAGCCCGACCGGCAGCATGTTTCCAGTCATCAACAGTCCAATGTAGGTGTTAACGGCCCCGGGCGAGGCGTAAAGCTATGTTACGCAGTCATCAAAGGTAAGCGATTGGGCCTTCGGTTCCGAAAGCCCATATCGATTACGTTTCATTGAATGGGTCGCACGCTGACACTTATTGATGGCCCAGCATTGAAATCTTCAGCAGTTTTCGGAAGGGTTGCACTTCTGTCACGTTGAACTATTCTCTTCAGTCCTTGTTGCTCCCGTTCTTGCAGGATCTTTTTCCTGCCGCAGTGACGTCGGAGGTCTGATGTTTTACCGGATTCCTGATATTAACGGTACACTCGTGAAATGGTCGTACGGCAAAATCCCCTCCATCGCTACCTCGGATATGCTGTGTGCCATCGCTCGTGCGCCGACTATAACACCACATTCACACTCACTTAAATCTTGATAATCTGCCATTGCAGCAACAGCAACCGAACAACTGAGGCAGACACTTATTGTCTTATATAGGCATTGCCGCCCGCTGCGCCATATTCTGCCTCTGCACATATGTCTGTATTTGAATACGCATGCCTATACCAATTTCTTTGGCGATTCAGTCTAGTATCACTGCACAGTATGTCTCTTTGTTTTTCCAAAAATGTTTACCAACATTTCTAATGGCACATATGAGCCTCCTGAAATGGGTATTCTGCAAATAGCTCTTTCTCACATTTGATAAATGTTGCTGGTGTATTACACTGAGATTACAAAATGTTATTGGCATTATTCACAGCTATTACATGGGAAGTCAGTCCGTGCGCTATAGCTCCAAAAGCTGAGTCTGTAAATTACAGATTCCATTCCCGCCATACACTCGCATTTCACTCGCTCGCTGTTTGATCCATACCTATTTTAAACCAACCTGGTAATGTTCTAGTACAACATTTCCACTAATATGTCTTGATAATTTCATGTAAAAGCTACGGTGTCTTTTAGTATTCGTATGACTTTCCCACGGAACAGCTTTCGTACATTTGTCAGTCACTCACAACTGGGAACGAAGTTCGTTCGAGCACATGTCTAGAATAGTCTCTGACTGTTAACAGAATGTCTATACTACTCATGTGAACGAGTGAAAAGGTTGAAACGCTGTTTTGTATGTTTGTTTTTAACGCACAATTTCTTGCATCATCATTTTCGGTTACGTCATTATGGAGTCGAAAAAGCGTAATCGGTATTTTTACCCCAGGGGTGTCTTTAACTTGGTAACGGAATTGCCAGTTTCCAGTAGACGCCCATAGTGGTCTCACAGGATCTGGCGGAGACGATGGTGCACGCCTTCCGAGCCACATCTCCGTCATCTCCGGTCTATGTGCGCCCTCCTCCATGACGAGGCAGGACGGTCAGCAAGTGCCACATGCCCCCACTTGCACTCTTTGCTATGGGCCGCAGACGCCACCTAGTTGCGGCTCCAAGTCCATCGTTCGTGCTTAGTACACAGATCCTCATTGAAATCGATAGATGGACTTCTTGTTGCATTATTTATAATAAGTCTTCGTACACTTGGATATATACAAGTTAAGTAAATCTTCTCTTTACTGTGTTTACTTGTTCACTAATCATTTCTGCTCCTCTGCAGGTTTCTTACGACAAAAGTTGCTGTACCACTCGGTGGCTCACCTTCCCTCTCTGTTGTGTACGAATTTGTACATATATCATTGCCCATTCTTTTGGTTACAAAATCCTATTTTTCAGTATAATCTACGTTCAATGCGACGGCCTTACGCCGCCTTACTGGGAGGGCCTGCATGCCTCATGGCACCACTCTACTGGTCGGCGTTGGACCCAGCGCCTTGCTGCATCAGTAACATCTCCATCATCCATGTACTGCTTC
This sequence comes from Schistocerca serialis cubense, assembly GCF_023864345.2. Classification (NCBI taxonomy): domain Eukaryota; kingdom Metazoa; phylum Arthropoda; class Insecta; order Orthoptera; family Acrididae; genus Schistocerca; species Schistocerca serialis. Next base: position 716,811,856 of record NC_064639.1, on the reverse strand, counting down.
CCGCAGAGTACATCTTTCATTAGACCAAACACATGGAAGCTACAAGGTGCGGTATCCGGCCTGTAGGGTAGACGAGGAAGAACTGCCCAGTGAAGTTTTGTGAGCTGCTCTCGGGTGCGCAGACTAGTGAGACGCCATGCGTTGTCATGGAGAGGGAGAAGGCTGTTTGCTTTTTTGAGGAGACGAACACGCTGAAGTCGTTTCTTCACATTCCTGAGGGTAGTGGAATACACTTCAGAGTTGATCGTAGCCCGTAACAAATGACATCAAACACAATAACCCCTTCAGAGTCCCAGAATGCCACCGCTTTGAGATAACTGGCCGAGGGTGCTGCTTTGAAATTTTTCTTTGGGGGGGGGGGGGGGAGGTGGTATAGCGCCACTCCAAGAATTGTCGTTTTGCTTCCGGTTGGAAGCGATGAAGCAATGTTTCATGGCGTGTGACGATGTTTGACAAGAAAGCGGCGACAGACCCATTGGGCACACACTTTTTGAGTACACCAACTAGTGGACGAGTGGTCACCACTACCTACAGAGACATCCAGTTGTGCTGCGAGGTATTTCATTCTGATCCGTCGATCACATCGAATGCGAGTGTCCGCAAGTTTCAAAACTGCAGGAGTCACAACTGTGTGCGGTCGGCCAGCCCTGGGGCGATCGAACAGGTTTGCGTGATCTTGTTTCGATGTTGATTGACCCCTCGCCCAAGTACTCGCAGTAAACGGCTCTGAGCACTATGGGACTTAACATCTGAGGTCATCAGTCCCCTAGAACTTAGAACTACTTAAACCTAACTAACCTAAGGACATCACACACGTCCATGCCGGAGGCAGGATTCGAATCTGCGACCGTAGCGGTCGCGCGGTTCCAGACTGAAGCGCCTAGGACCGCTCGGCCACACCGGCCGGCCGGATTTGCAGTACTTTTGTTCAGTATCAGCTCTCTGCAGACATACTGCAAGCGCCGATGAATATTTGCAATGCTCTGATCTCCCGCCAAGAGAAACTCAGTGACAGCTCTCCACTTCAGACGCACCTCCGTTATAGAGGCAATTTTGAAGGTTATGTATACCGACGTCACCCTTTCAAAACTTCATGAGACCATAGGATCTGAAAAGGGAATATTTCACGTTTCCCAAAACCCACAACAACCTAAACTGTCCGAGGAAAAAGTTTGTTGCGTTACTTACTGAAGGCCCCTCGTTCTGTTAGCCATGTATGGCAGTCATACATTGCCGACATGAAGCACACAGGCTAGAAACGTGTTCAAGCATGCAGCTGTTCCCGCAAATCACACTGTAGTTAACCCATTAGATTGCCATGTCCCTAGTATTCATTTTGGATGGTAGTAAATTTCAATGTTTTTCAGTGACAAATGATCATTACCTGCAGCAAAACAGTCTCTTATCGTGTAGTCTATTACCCTTTGCTCATTTATTATTGTATATTAACGAATCCACACAATGGACAAAACAGCACAGAAGTATATGATGGCAATAAAGCGATATAACACCACTGTTTCCTTCCCTTGTACAGACTTTCAGGATTCCATGGTTATCTTGAAAAGACTTGGAGGCTTGCCAATCCCCAGTCGCGCATCCTAAACTACACTATATCTGTTCTATACGTTATCCTCCTCCTGTAAAATGTCTCAGCGCTGCTAGAGTCTTCGCAAGTCCGTAAGTTATTATTTTTATACTAAATAGTAGAAAATGTTCAAATGTGTGTGAAATCTTATGGGACTTAACTACTAAGGTCATCAGTCCCTAAGCTTACACACAACTTAACCTAAAGTATACTAAGGACAAACACACACACCCATGCCCGAGGGAGGACTCGAACCTCCGCCAGGACGAGCCGTACAGTCCATGAGTGCAGCGCCTTACACCGCACTTACTAAATATTACACACTACTTATATAACACTATAAAATTACGTGCTGGTAATATTTAATATAAAGTAATATATATTGCTGGAAAGAGTCGAGCAAGGATTTCTGTTTTCGAAGCCCTGTGTAGCTGTGTTCAATGATGAACATAATTCTGGGTTTGTTATGTTGTTGTTGTTGTTGTTGTTGTTGTTGTGGTCTTCAGTCCTGAGACTGGTTTGATGCAGCTCTCCATGCTACTCTATCCTGTGCAAGCTGCTTCATCTCCCAGTACCTACTGCAACCTACATCCTTCTGAATCTGCTTAGTGATTCATCTCTTGGTCTCCCTCTGCGATTTTTACCCTCCACGCTGCCCTCCAATACTAAATTGGTGATCCCTTGATGCCTCAGAACATGTCCTACCAACCGATCCCTTCTTCTGGTCAAGCTGTGCCACAAAGTTCTCTTCTCACCAATCCTATTCAATACTTCCTCATTAGTTATGTGATCTACCCATCTAATCTTCAGCATTCTTCTGTAGCACCACATTTCGAAAGCTTCTATTCTCTTCTTGTCCAAACTATTTATCGTCCATGTTTCACTTCCATACATGGCTACACTCCATACAAATACTTTCAGAAACGACTTCCTGACATTTAAATCTGTACTCGATGACAACAAATTTTTCTTCCTCAGAAATGCTTTCCTTGCCATTGCCAGTCTACATTTTATATCCTCTCTATTTCGACCATCATCAGTTATTTTGCTCCCCAAATATCAAAACTCCTTTTCTACTTTAAGTGTCTCATTTCCTAATCTAATTCCCTCAACATCACCCGACTTAATTCGACTACATTCCATTATCCTCGTTTTGTTTTTGTTGATGTTCATCTTATACCCTCCTTTCAAGACACTGTCCATTCCGTTCAACTGCTCTTCCAACTCCTTTGCTGTCTCTGACAGAATTACAATGTCATCGGCGAACCTTAAACTTTTTATTTCTTCTCCATGGATTTTAATACCTACTCCGAATTTTTCTTTTCTTTCCTTTACTGTTTGCTCAATATACAGATTCAATAACATCGGGGAGAGGCTGCAACCCTGTCTTACTCCCTTCCCAACAACTGCTTCCCTTTCATGTCCCTCGACTCTTATAACTGCCATCTGGTTTCTGTACAAATTGTAAATAGCCTTTCGCTCCCTGTATTTTACCCCTGCACCTTTAGAATTTAAAAGAGAGTATTCCAGTCAACATTGTCAAAAGCTTTCTCTAAGTCTACAAATGCTGGAAACGTAGGTTTGCCTTTCCTTAATCTTTGTTCTAAGATAAGTCGTAAGGTCAGTATTGCCTCACGTGTTCCAGTATTTCTACGGAATCCAAACTGATCTTCCCCGAGGTCAGCTTCTACCAGTTTTTCCATTCTTCTGCAAAGAATTCGTGTTAGTATCTTGCAGCTGTGGCTTATTAAACTGATTGTTCGGTAATTTTCACATCTGTCAACACCTGCTTTCTTTGGGATTGGGATTATTATATTCTTCTTGAAGTCTGAGGGTATTTCGGCTATCTCATACATCTTGCTCACCAGATGGTAGATTTTTGTCAGTAGTGGCTCTCCCAAGGCCGTCAGTAGTTCCAATGGAATGTTGTCTACTCCGGGGCCCTTGTTTCGACTCAGGTCTTTCAGTGCTCTGTCAAACTCTTCACGCAGCATCGTATCTCCCATTTCATCTTCATCTACATCCTCTTCCATTTCCATAATATTGTCCTCAAGTACATCGCCGTTGTATAGACCCTCTATATACTCCTTCCATCTTTCTGCTTTTCCTTCTTTGCTTAGAATTGGGTTTCCATCTGAGCTCTTGATGTTCTCTTATTTCCAAAGGTCTCTTTAATTTTCCTGTAGGCAGTATCTATCTTACCCCTAGTGAGATAAGCCTCTACATCTTTACACTTGTCCTCTAGCCATCCCTGCTTAGCCATTTGCACTTCCTGTCGATCTCATTTTTGAGACGTTTGTATTCCTTTTTGCCTGCTTCATTTACTGAATTTTTATATTTTCTCCTTTCATCAATTAAATTCAATATTTCTTCTGTTACCCAAGGATTTCTACTAGCCCTCGTCTTTTTACCTACTTGTTCCTCTGCTGCCTTCACTACTTCATCCCTCAAAGCTACCCATTCTTCTTCTACTGTAATTCTTTCCCCCATTCCTGTCAATTGTTCCCTTATGCTCTCCCTGAAACTCTGTACAACTTCTGGTTCTTTCAGTTTATCCAGGTCCCATCTTCTTATCTTCAGTTTTAATCTACAGGCCATAACCAATAGATTGTGGTCAGAGTCCACATCTGCCCCTGGAAATGTCTTACAATTTAAAACCTGGTTCCTAAATCTCTGTCTTACCATTATATAATCTATCTGATACCTTTTAGTACCTCCAGTGTTCTTCCACGTATACAACCTTCTTTCATGATTCTTAAACCAAGTGTTAGCTATGATTAAGTCGTGCTCTGTGCAAATTTCTACCAGGCGGCTTCTTCTTTCATTTCTTAGCCCCAATCCATATTCACCTACTACGTTTCCTTCTCTCCCTTTTCCTACTACCGAATTCCAGTCACCCATGACTATTAAATTTTCGTCACCCTTCACTATCTGAATAATTTCTTTTATTTCATCATACATTTCTTCAATTTCTTCGTCATCTGCAGAGCTAGTTGGCATATAAACTTGTACTGCTGTAGTAGGTGTGGGATTCGTATCTATCTTGGCCACAATAATGCGTTGACTATGCTTTTTGTAGTAGCTTACCCGTATTCCTATTTTCCTATTCATTATTAAACCTACTCCTGCATTACCCCTATTTGATTTTGTGTTTATAACCCTGTAGTCACCTGACCAGAAGTCTTGTTCCTCCTGCCACCGATCTTCACTAATTCCCACTATATCGAACTTTAACCTATCCATTTCCCTTATTAAATTTTCTAACCTACCTGCCCGATTAAGTGATCTGACATTCCACTCTCCGATCCGTAGAACGTCAGTTTTCTTTCTCCTGATAACGACATCCTCTTGAGTAGTCCCCTCCCGGAGATCGGAATGGGGGACTATTTTACCTCCGGAATATTTTATCCAAGAGGACGCCATCATCATTTATCCATACAGTAAAGCTGCATGCCCTCGGAAAAAATTACGGCCGTAGTTTCCCCTTGCTTTCAGCCGTTCACAGTACCAGCACAGCAAGGCCGTTTTGATTATTGTTACAAGGCCAGATCAGTCAATCATGCAGACTGTTGCCCTTGCAACTACTGAAAAGGCTGCAGCCCCTCTTGAGTAACCACACGTTTGTCTGGCCTCTCAACAGATACCCCTCCGTTGTGGTTGCACCTACGGTACGGCCGAAGTGGCCGTGCCGTTAAAGGCGCTGCAGTCTGGAACCGCAAGAGCGCTACGGTCGCAGGTTCGAATCCTGCCTCGCGCATGGATGTTTGTGATGTCCTTAGGTTAGTTAGGTTTAACTAGTTCTAAGTTCTAGGGGACTAATGACCTCAGCAGTTGAGTCCCATAGTGCTCAGAGCCATTTGAACCTACGGTACGGCTATCTGTATCGCTGAGGCGCGCAAGCCTCCCCACCAACGGCAAGGTCCATGGTTCGTGGGGGGAGGGGGTTTGTTATAATGTTATAGAAATCTTGGAAGGAACTTTCTCCCAAATATCTGCCGTAAGAGAACAAACTAATCCTACGTCTTCGGAAGGTCAAAACTGTCAACTGTCACATACTTCTGAGTTTCGTTTCCCTATTGTAAAGAAGTGTTGTGACTAGCGACGAGGGTCACTGATGAGATATATCATACCCTGACTTGGATTAAGATGTTTCAGTTCCTGGTGAATCGTCCGGGTGTATAGCGGTGGCCTACGAAACATTTTGTTCCTTCTTGGTTGCTGGTGTATCTTCCCACATTTAACAGGCCGGTTGTGAAAGCGTTTATTGTCTCTTCAATTTGTTTCAGTTTTAATGTTTCACCGATATCAGCAAATATACCATGCACTCTTCTACATTTTGTATGGTCGTCCCCTCAAACTGCTGCTCGTTCGCCTTGCAGAGTTTTAGAACCTCTTTGCCCATTATTCTGGGACGTGTAATTTTATAAAACCTGTTTATGTCTTCTCGCTGTGGCAAACAAATACCAAGAACACAAAAACGATTCCAGCCGATGTAATGCTGAATCATCTCAGAGTCTAAAGAGTACACTTCGTTGCGCTCGAGTAAGTATGGCGATGCAGCCTTTCAGTCGTAGCTTATGTGGCCATACGGACTCTCCAGCGCTGATTACTGCAGTGAAGATAGGGTAATGATACACAAGAACAACGTCGAGCATTATTTTGCTAACGATAAACCATGTGCATAATTTTGACTGCTTTCTGCGAAACTGTGGCTATATGCGTCGAAACTTTCTTTGTCGTGGCTGCATACGGTATTTCTTGTAGTTGAAATGCTGTGCAACCTAAGAATAAGATTACCTTCTACAGGGAGACTACCCTTAAACAGAAGATGGTACTTTTTATGTAGCAGTTTTTAATTTGTTGCCCCCATACACTGCTCTATTCATGATAGTGCATTATTAGCTCTCTCCGTTAGCTTAGCTCCGGAGTCACCAGACGCCACGATGAAGAAGTCCCCTGCGTAGGCAACTATTTCATCAGCCGCATACGATCCATCTAACATTTCCGAAAAGGATACTGTCGTTAGTTTCCAGACGAGAGGACATCTTTTGGTGATTTTCTTCATCACCTGTCAAAAGCGTGAATAACCCACCTTTTGCAGCGCGGACGTGAAGGAAAAGAGTGAGTGATGGTCTGGGAGGTACCGGCAGGGATGTGGAGCCGCACCGACTCCAATGCTTTGGCCAGCTGCGCCAGGTTTCACAGCTGAGGATCGATGGCGTGAACAGCCCGATCACGAGGCTCCGCAGATTCTCGACTGGATTTAAATCTGCGGAGAGGGAGTTTTGAGGGCGGGAAAGTACGGTAAACTCATCGTAGTGCTCTTCGAACCACGTACGCACACTGAGAGCTATGTGACATTTTACATTTTCCAAAAGTAGATTTTAGAGAGATGATAAGTGTCACTTCAGAGTGAACTGAATGTGGCGGGTTGTGTAGACCTGCAATACTTTTAATTTTTGTGAATGCCATCCAGATGTTGGTTGGCAAAAATTAATACACGTGTCTAAAGTGAATTTTTCTGTGGCTATCTTTTGTACATTGGTTACGAAATAAACACTGTACGAAACGTTTTGACTTATCAGTAATTACATGGCATATGTTCAAAAAATCTAATAGAAAAAGTGAGCTCTGGGGCCTTAAAGGTAGAACTGACTGAACCCATTAAAATTCATGACATCACATTGATTAAAGCCACTGGTTGGATGACTAAAGGGGGCTCTGATTTTTTCATTGACCGTAAGAGTAGCTAACCTCACAGTCACAGGCTTCATGTGCCGCTGTGAGCAATGACCGTTTGTGAGGTACTCGACTCGAAATGTCCACAGAATGAAACATTTGCCCTAAACTGGTTGATATTGACCTGAATTTACTAGCAGCAGCAGTTCCTGTCGTGTCTGAAACCGACTGACCATGACGGGGCATATACCTGTCACTTCCGACCATTTTGCAACTGCTGCTCCTCTCCGTGCTACGATGTTGTCAGTGATACGGCAGTCCTCGGGTAGGTACTTCGAAGTTCACGGTGATACTCCAACAAATCAGCCAACTTCATTCACAGCGTGGTCATGAACGCGTCCAAACGTAATAGCCCTTTCCCACCATCTATTACACTGTCCCACATTTCTGCAGCGATTCCATACAACCGTCTGGGACACACACATCGGTGCACCGCTATGACCTGCGTCAGCGGTGGGGAGTCACAGTGCCACTTGTCACCAGTTCTGCTCCATCTACATTGCTCCAAAGGAACCAGTGTTCTCTTTTAATGGAAAGACTAGCATTTTATGCAGTGAGTTTAGAATAGGTCAGGTCTGTTAGTTTATCTATTTGATGTTCCAAATAGTTGTAAGAATGTCTATTTCTTATCAGGTACTGGTGACTCATACCTACACTGATGTTCGCAGGTCTAGTACGGAGGTAGTGAGGACGTCCCTGGAGAAGCGGGTGGAAGCCGGCGGCGGCCGCAACCAGACGCTGTCTGAAGAACTGGCGTCGCTGCCGCCGAGCGAGTTCTTCCTGGAGCTGTATGGCGGCCTCGTTCTGGGCTGCATCCTGCTCAACCAGATCCGGTCCGTGGCGTTTTTCATCCTGTCCATGCGAGCATCTCGCAGCTTGCACAACACCATGTTCAACTCCGTACTGAGAGCAGCTATGCGCTTCTTCGACACGAATCCCTCTGGCAGAATACTCAATAGGTTTTCTAAGGACATCGGATCCATCGATGAACTGTTACCACAGTTCGTTATCGTGATGATACAGGTTTGTATTCAACTCTCTCAACATAAGTTTCCACTGTTAATGAAATAGTGTCACCAATACAGACGTCATATAGGGTGGTCCATTGATAGTGACCGGGCCAAATATCTCACGAAATAAGCATGAAACGGAAAAACTACAAAGAACGAAACTCATCTAGCTTGAAGAGGGAAACTAGATGGCGCTATGGTTATCCCGCTAGATGGCGCTGCATTTTTTTTTTAAATAGGAACCCCCATTTCTTATTACATATTCGTGTAGTACGTAAAGAAATATGAATGTTTTAGTTGGACCACTTTTTTCGCTTTGTGGTAGATGGCGCTGTAATAGTCACAAACGTATAAGTACGTGGTATCACGTAACATTCCACCAGTGGGGACGGTATTTGCTTCGTGCTACATTACCCGTGTTAAAATATACCGTTTACTAATTGCGGAAAAGGTCGATATCGTGTTGACGTATGGCTATTGTGATCAAAATGCCCAAGGGCGTGTGCTATGTATGTTGCTCGTTATCCTGGACGACATCATCCAACTCTCTGGACCGTTCGCCGGATAGTTACGTTATTGAAGAGAACAGGAAGCGTTCAGCCACATGTGAAACGTCAACCGCGACCTGCAATAAATGATGAGGCCCAAGTAGGTCTTTTAGCTGCTGTCGCGGCTAATCCGTACATCAGTAACGGACAAACTGAGCGTTCTATTTAGCGACGGAGCGTCATTCACCAACAGCGGTAACGTAAACGCAACGGAAAATCCACGATGGCTGCGACAAGTGGAACATCAGCGACCTTGGCGGGTTAATGTATGGTGCGGCATTATGGGAGGAAGGATAATTGGTCCCCATTTTATCGATGGCAATCTAAATGGTGCAGTGTATGCTGATTTCCTACGTAATGTTCTACCGTTGTTACAACAAGATTTTTCACTGCTTGACAGAATGGCGATGTACTTCCAACATGATGGATGTCCGGCACATATGGTTCAAATGGCTCTGAGCACTATGGGACTTAACATCTGGGAATCTCAGAAACGTCGGTGTTGAGAATTCTACATCAACATCGATTGCACCCATACCATATTTCTATGCACCAGGAATTGCATGGCGACTACTTTGAACGTTGCGTACAGTTCTGCCACTGGATACAAGAGAAATTACGGGACGATGACAGATTTTTTGCACGCGTTCTATTTAGCGACGGAACGTCATTCACCAACAGCGGTAACGTAAACGCAACGGAAAATCCACGATGGCTGCGACAAGTGGAACATCAGCGACCTTGGCGGGTTAATGTATGGTGCGGCATTATGGGAGGAAGGATAATTGGTCCCCATTTTATCGATGGCAATCTAAATGGTGCAGTGTATGCTGATTTCCTACGTAATGTTCTACCGGTGTTACAACAAGATTTTTCACTGCTTGACAGAATGGCGATGTACTTCCAACATGATGGATGTCCGGCACATATGGTTCAAATGGCTCTGAGCACTATGGGACTTAACATCTGTGGTCATTAGCCCCCTAGAACGTAGAACTACTTAAACCTAACTAACCTAAGGACGTCACACACATCCATGCCAGAGGCAGGATTCGAACCTGCGACCGTAGCGGTCACGCGGTTCCAGACTGAAGCGCCTAGAACCGCACGGCCACACCGGCCGGCGTCCGGCACATAGCTCGCGTTCGGTTGAAGCGGTATTGAATAGCATATTTCATGACAGGTGGATTGATCATCGAAGCAACATACCATGGCCCGCACGTTCACCGGATCTGACGTTCCCTTGGATTGCTTTCTGTAAGGAGAGTTGAAGGATATTTGCCATCGTGATCCACCGACAACGCCTGACAACATGCGTCAGCGCATTGTCAATGCATGTGGGAACATTACGGAAGGCGAACTAGTCGCTGTTGAAGGGAATGTCGTTACACGTATTGCCAAATGCATTGCGGTTGACGGACATCATTTTGAGCATTTATTGCATTAATGTGGTATTTCCAGATAATCACGCTGTAATAGCATGCATTCTCAGAAATGTTAAGTTCGCAAAGGTACGTGTATCACATTGGAACAACCGAAATAAAATGTTCAAACGTACCTACGTTTTGTATTTTGATTTAAAAAACCTACCTGTTACCAGCTGTTGGTATAAAATTGTGAGCCATATATTTGTGACTATTACAGCGCCATCTGTCACAAAGCGAAAGAAGTGGTCCATATTTCTTTACGTACTACACGAATACGTAATAAAAATGGGGGTTTCTATTCTAAAAAAACACAGTTGATATCCGTTTGACCTATGGCAGCGCCATCTACCGGGCCAACCATAGCGCCATCTGGTTTCCCCCTTCAAGCTAGACGAGTTTCGTTCTTTGTAGTTTTTTCGTTTGACGCCTATTTTGTGAGATATTTGGCACGGTCACTATCAATGGTCTGGTATGACAAGCGAAGCATGTACCAACGGGTCACTGATTCTGCTTATCTTTCGCTCGGTTGTAGCACGTTCTCAGGTCTAGCAATACTGCTCTAGTCCGCTGCACCACTAAACGTTTTCGAAAAATCAAGTTTCAAAGTTTAACGAGCCTGTTAAATACCGTACGACAGCGTTACCCTTTTAGTAGCGGCAGACGTCTGGATCAATGCCCGTATAGCGAGTCTCGTCACTCTTTTGTTATATTCCGCAAAACGCTTGTATCGCTCAAAAGAAACATATTTTTTCGAAAATGAATAATAATAATAATAATCAGAGTGGCACAATCGTGGTGAGGTTTAATCGACGTATAGTAAGGACTCGTGCCGCTATACTGTTCGCCTTCCTATCTATACTTTCGCACCCAATTCAGAACTTTTGTAAAAGCATTGCGGAATGCGGTATTGTGGAGCAAGAGAGAAAAATCATCTCGTGAAGACTGCATTACTCTTCCCTCACTGGTACTCATAATTTGACAACACCGGTACTGGTACCTATGTGCCAATATGCTTCGTCTGCGTCAAAAATTGAGTCTAAACGGCCATTCTTTTTAAATGTTAATGAGGCGTATTTTCTCCTATCAGTATTAAAAAGATTAACTTTCCTTGTCACGAAGTGGTATTCATAAGATGTGCTAGGCACATGTCTTTATGTTTCTCACGTTTTGGCCATGGATCCCATTGCAAACGTTGTCGGTTTATCAATAATGGTGAACAATCAAAAGTGTGAAGATTTCTCTGCAAGAACTTTTTAATACCTATATGAAAGTGTCGACATGAAAATGTTCATTTCATCACAGTTCTTTGCTACAAGAATGTTCCACTATAACAGCCGTCATCATCATTATTATTGTTTCTTTTAGAATAAAAATAATTCATTGTACTAATGTGAATACTTTTTGAAAGATTGAGAAAAGAACATTACTAGGTTCGAATGCAGGACAGGCGGACTTGTAGCGCTTCGCCGCTGTTCGTAGGCTAATGGTCAACAGTCTTGTTAAACTTTGAACCAAGATTTCTCGAAAACACCTGTTAAGAGCATCGTAATGAAATGCGTTCTCTCAATCGAAATACGTATTACAATCATGCAAAACATGAGTAAAATCCCAGAGCCATTGCGTCTGTGCTTTCCTTGCGAGATGAAATCTCATTTTTCTTGTTTTCAGGTCGGTAAGAGTAAACATTCAGCTGTTCTGTTTCTGTGCTTTGTTGTAGTAATAAATTTATATAGATGCTCTTAATCTGTCTACAACTGTATAGATAAAAATTAAAGAATTTTACGAACTGAAGCAATCTACAATTTTGGAGCTGCTTTCATTACCATAGCACCCCGTCTTCAGGCCGCGAGTGGCCTACCGGGACCAACCGACCGCCGTGTCATCCTCGGTGGAGGATGCGGATAGGAGGGGCGTGGAGTCAGCACACCGCTCTCCCGGTCGTAAGGTGGTATTCTTGACCGAAGCCGCTACTATTAGGTCGAGTAGCTCCTCAATTGGCATCACGAGGCTGGGTGCACCCCGAAAAATGGCAACAGCGCATGGCGGCCTGGATAGTCACCCATCCAAGTGCTGACCACGCCCGACAGCGCTTAACTTCGGTGATCTCACGGGAACCGGTGTATCCACTGCGGCAAAACCGTTGCCATTCCACTATCATAGAACCGTTTATTTCCACAACGTCTTTTAACTCTAACTGATCTTCGTTTTTACGTTAAAACCGGCTTCGTGTAAGATTGTTCTGAATGCCGTGTCTAAAAATAATTCGAGCACATTGTCAGACGATGCCATCGTGGAGGAAACGCCTTACACCACCTACTAAGTAACAGACATGAGCGTTACGAATCAGTTAACGTAGAGGTAGGCCTCAGAGGACATAAAGCTGTTACAGCATGGTCAAATGGCTCTGAGCACTATGGGACTTAACTTCTGAGGTCACCAGTCCTCTATAACTTAGAACTACTTAAACCTAACTAACCTAAGGACTTCACACACATCCATGCCCGAGGCAGGATTCGAACCTGCGACCGTAGCGGTCGCGCAGTTCCAGGCTGTAGCGCCTAGAACCGCTCGGCCACTCCGGCCGGCTGTTACAGCATCAATGGGTATTGGTGTTATAAGTTATATTAAGAAAGGCCAATAATTTTGCCTAGCAAGAATGACAGGAATGAAATGCATAGTACGAATGGCATTAAATAAGTAATGCAACGCATTTTTTTTCCAAAAGAATGTCGTTTTTATTCAGGATTCTATTGTACATATTACTCCCCACTCTTTTGGCTACAGACCTTATTTTCAACATAATCTCCATTCAATACGACGCCCTTACGCCACCTCACTGGGAGAACCTATATGGTCGCACAATACTACTCTACTGGTCGACGTCGGAGCCAAAGTGTCGCTGTAGCAATAACCTCCCCGTCATTCATGTATTGCTTCCCGTGAAGTGCCTCTATCAGTGGGCCAAACAGATGGAAGTCAGAAGGAGCGATATATTGGCTGTAGGAGCTGTTGTCAGGAGCTCAGACTTGTGTGAGAGAAGGAGGAGTTCGTTTACATTTTCGAGGCGACGAACACTGAAACCGTTTCTTCAACTTTCTAAGGGTAGCGCAATACACTTCAGAATCTATCGTTGCTCCATGGGGAGGGACATCAAACAGGATAACCCCTTCAGAGCCCCTAAAATCGCCATAACTTTACCGGCTGAGGGTATAGCTTTGAACTTCGTAACGCGTAAGCAACTCAACACAGATGGTCCTTAGTTGCTCTTCATGATCTTCTGTTAGGTGGCGACAAACTAAGCGGGTACACATAATTCAGTACCCAAATTGGTGGACGAGTGTGTCACCACTACCAACAGAGACATCCAGTTAAGCAGCGAGGTGTTTGACTGCGATCCTTCGATCACCGCTAATGTAAGTGTCCACACGGTCCAAAATTGCAGGAGTCACAGCTGTGCGTGGCCTGCCGGCACGTGGAATATCAGACACGTTTGCGCGACCTTATTGCGATGATTATAGACGCGTTGCCCAACAACTCACCGTGGTTTTGTTTACCACCAGGTCTCCGTAGACATTCTGCAATCGCCTATGAATATTTTTGACTCACTTGTTGTCCGACAAAAGAAATTCAATGACAGACCTCTGCTTGAAAGGCACCTCCGTTACAGATTCCATTTTGAAGGCTATGTATAGCGTTGCCACCTGTGGAACGTCACGAAAGTATAGGGGTTGAAACGGGAGTAATACACTATGTCTCACAGCCATTTACGCAGTTTCTCAACCGAAACTGGCCGAGAAAAAAATGTGTTGCATTACTTACTGAACTCTCTTCGCATCTGAGTCGTCAACATCAACTATTCAGCTTGTAAATGTTGTCTTGTCTAATAAAGATGAACTACTAACATGAGTAGGAAGGTAAAGCTGTGAACTATTAAACTGTGCTGTAATGTATCAGTATTTATTCCCCAAAAAACAAATTATTACGCAAACTGACCACAAATTTTAACGAAATACCGATAGACACACACTCGCGTAATGCAACGTGAATGAATTTCGGAAAGCCCACTATTCAAACGAAAACTAATTATCCACAAGGACTGATCGAAAAACAATGTAGTGTGTTTGCTTTCAATTTATAGCTCAAAGCAATGCAAAAGAGGATATTCCCTCTTATCTGTAACCACTGAATTTATACCTGAAGTAATAATTAAACAAATACTTTCTTCAACCACTAAGAGCAGAATACAACGTCAAAACAAAATCTGTGCCTGCTGTTACCAACGGGGCTCTCCTCGCTATCATGTAGTCCACATAATATCTCACTAAGGTACCAGGTCACTGTGCACTGCATTCAGTAAACGTCAGCCATTCACGACAGTAACCGCGACTCACCTTTATCCATCTGAAACCTACATCCGTGCAAGAAACGGAGTATTTATTGCTAATGGTTTGTAGTAATGGAATGTTATTGATTCAGTAGTTTTACGTACCAGGTCAGTGTCAACAACAGTGCACAAACTCGCGGCACTGCAGACTGTAACTAAGTTATGTAAGATAATAAATGAAATTATTTGAATAAAGCTAAATAATATAAAGAAAAGACCACGAATGTACGTGTATATGTAGTTATGCAGGTAGTCCTGCTGACTCAAAGAGCCCACATGGGTTCTTAAAGCACTAAATACAAAGTAAATTCTCGCAATGGGCAACGCAATTACGTGCTCTCAATAAACGACTTCTAGCAAGAAAATAAGTTGTTTATAATGCAAGAGAGAAAGATAAACCTGAACCCATAAAACAAAGTATAGAAAAAAGTAGTATTCGGTCCTATAATCAGGTTCCATTTAATGAAAAGTGAGCAGAATGTGAACTTACGTTTGACAACGCGGAAGGATACCATCACGAGCCTCACGATAACTGTACTAATATTTGGAATGTACTCAGGAGTAACCCATACATTGGCCCAGTAGTCACCACAAATAACTGAAAAGATGTCAGCCATATTCTTCCTCATTTTAGAACCTCAGATACAGCTGCATCAACATCAGACAAAAATCAGAACCAACCAGATCGCTTCTCAAACAGAAAACCAGGAACATATTGGAGAAATCTCGTCCGAACAATATCACCTCATGACACCAAAATCATGAACCCGTTTTATTGGCTGATGATCTCAATTAGCTTCCAGACATACAAAATGCAACAGTGGAGACAGAGAGATTCCTCAAACTGTTTTTTTGGACTACTCAAAACTTATCTTAATGTAAACAAGCAAAGAATCCAAATATAAATTCGTCGTTGAAGAAAAGCAAAAACATTGTGAGCAAATATGAAATTGCAAATTAACAGGCAAGACCTTTGTTCTGAGGACGGAGATATGGAGCAAAATAGTTGAAAGTCAGAATCATTGTACAACTCGCCTTCGGGCTGTATGTGCCGAGGATGGTTGTCAGGGGTGGGAAAAACCCACTGTGGTTCAATAGTTGTGTCAGAAAGTTGCTACAAAAGAAAAGAAAACTTCATCAGAGATTTAAGCGAAGTCAAAGTCTAATTGAAAAACGGAAGCAGATCAAATGAAATTGAGCATAAGGAGAGTAATGGAAGAAGTATTCGATAATTTAGAAAAGCAAATTTTATCGTCCAATTTGACAAAAACCTTTAAGAAGTTTTGGTCGTACATGAAGTGAATAATCCGATGGAAATTATCTATTCAGTAACTGAGTCATCATACTGGCAAAAAACAGAACATGATAAGGGAAATACAGCAATATTGAATTCAGTTTGTCAAAATTGGTTCAACGTGGAAGACTGTAACACGCCTCCACCTTTCAAATAACGCATAGTGCCAAAAAGACAGATACTAATGTAGTTCCTAGGTAATTAAAAGTCTAGAATCAGAATATACAATTTTATTCACCGGCAACCTATTTTGGTTATTTAAGCACCAACGTGTGCTGCCAGTATGGACTGAACGTAAATTAATACATAGGTAGTTACATGTCGCTTGCCAAGAGCTATCTCATAAGGTTTAACGTTGTGCTTCACCTCGTGGAAGGCGCTTTCCCAATTAGATATGAGTGTATGGTGTCCCACAAGGTAAGCGACGTATAACTACCTAGGTACCTTCATTCCATACAAGCAGCACTCTTAAGTTTAAAAACGAAAACAGCTTACCAGTGAATAAAACTGAAAATTATGATTGTAGACTTTTAATTACCTGGTACACCGTACTAGGCTGTTCCACTGGTAGTATATCAGAGTTTATACTGACATGATGAAATTGGAAGTAAACTACAATTGTCCAGTTCTGTATCTGTTAGATGTTATCCGAATTATATGTAATCAACTGATACTCTTCTAGTAGCAGGCCGTCGGAAAGTACCAATCGACTGGAGAAAAGCGCATGTAACAACTGTTTTCAAGAACCGCCGTCGGACAGATACACATAATTGCAGACATGTATCACTGACATCAACTTCTTGTAGGATTATGGAATATGTCTGATGCTCTGGCATTATGACGTTTCCGGAGTTCACATTCGGTTTATGATCAAGAAAATATTTACAATAACTTAAAAAAATGAAAATGATAGCAAACAACATTACAAAATATTGGGGGAGTTCTTACTAAAGCAGAACAAAAACCAAACAATGGTTCTTCAGTTTCTTTTCAAGGATGAGGTGATACTATTCATCTGCTCCACCAGCATTTCCTATGAGTAAATCAATGATTCCCAATAGCAGGGACGCAAGCGATGTGCACCTTTAAAGAGTGGTGCCAAAGGGTGACGACAGGTGCGGCGGCAGAGTCGTCAAGGGAAGGACAGATGACACTGAGTGTGCCGGCCTCTCAGCCGGATGCGTGAGGCAAACTGTTTCGATGGGGGGCAGATTTCGATTGAAGGCGTCCAGTACGATGGCGCGTGTCAAGTGGAAACTATGTGCACGATGACAGAAATGACAGAGATAGAATATGCTGAGGGTACAGTATGTACATCCTTCCATATTGTTCCAACTGGAAACTAATAAAAAATGTACTTGATAACGACCAAATGCAACGAAAAGTAATCTGGGCTGTATGCCAGGCGCACCTAGTAGTCCGTGCATTTGAAAAAAACCACTTCACAGGACTTTGTCTCCGACTTGCCTCTGCGCTCATTGCCTCACAGGACACTATCATCTTGGACTTCGTCCATACACGATTATCCATGTGCGATGTCACTGATCACCTGCTAGAACATTCCAGTGTGTCAATGAATAACAAACAGACTGAACTGAGCAGTTCAGACTCGCATTTCAATAAGATGTTTTGTATTTTGTTTATTAGACTCAAAAAAGTTCCAATGTTAATGGCTACCTTGGTACACCAAGCAGATTTTCAATGTAAACATAGCGCAATAGGCCATTGGCAGATCGTGAATGACATTACGGGACGGAATAATGAAAATGAACTATCACTGCACATGGAATTCATAGAATTCGAGATAACTATTGACTCCTGTTCAGCAAAATTTGTATGAACAATTCTTAAGAAAGAAGGAATTAATCCAATATTTGTTGGTATACTGAAGAATACGGTATACGCCAGAGATTCAAGGTTCTCAATCCTTATCCTATGAAAACGAACAAGGAGTACGTGCTAATGACACAGAACTGGACCACCTTAGTTTTGCTGATGACATTGTACTGTATGCCTCTAGTCTAGATGTTAACTACAATAATTAATGTAGAAACTTGCTGAAATGTGGGAACTACGCCTTAATAATTAGTTAAAATTAAATTAAATTAATGTGTAATTAACACATAAAAAAGAATTGTACAAATTAACATTAAACTCATAGAACCAGTTAATAATTTCTCTTCTGTTTACGTCAGTTAATAAAAAGTAATCGAAGAACAGCAAAAGAAATGAAAGAAAAGCAAAATTTCTGAAGTTATTTAGTTACGCTGAAGCGAAACAAAGATTTCAATGTGTCTGAAATGATAAGTTTAGAAGCACTGTGTTTTGACTGTATGAGATATGGCCTTTTAACGGCAGATCGATTCAGAAAACCTTCAAGAGTTAAAGGAATGGATTTTGAGAATTAATAGGATGGACTGCTACAGAAATAAAATTATAATGGAACAGACTGGAGAGGAAAAACTAATTATGATCGTTATGTAAGTATAACGTGCGGAACATGTGTCCAGACGAGAAGCGTGGTCTTTGCCTCATTCCAAGACCTAAGGAAAGATTGGAATGACATCTGAAACGAAGGTGGATAGATAACATCATATAACACCCACGTGCAAGCTGAATATCGTAACTCAAGAAAAATTCTAAGAAGCGAACTTTACCCAGCACTGGACGCTAACTGATTGATGATGATGCTGACGAATTCTTCACGAATGTCTAATATGTTTATAGCAAATTACGAGTATATCAGAAATATGCATCTTACACACCCGCTTCTAAAAGAACCATGGAAACATTTCACCACCACTCCATATGGACTCGTCGTCATTGTGATGCTGTTCAACCTGACACTGACAGTTAAATGTACGAACGGATAGAGGAATCTATAAAGACTCATGTGTAATACACCTGTAATACTGAATTCTGTCATCATACTGATGGCTCTGCGTGTACAACTGATGCAGTCAAAAAAGCGATATGAGATTCTAATTTTGTATTTATGTAGCTGATTTAGAAATCATAATATCTGCTCACTAGTGAAGCACTTACCGTCACCCGCCAGGTTAGCCGAGAGCGCTAATGGGCTGCTTCCTGGACTGGGGTAGGCGCGCCGGCCCCGGATCGAACCCGGTCGCCGGATTAACGACGAAGGCCGGTGTGCCGACCAGCCTGGATGTGGTTTTTAGGCGGTTTTCCACATCCCTCTAGATGAATACCGGGATGGTCCCCACGTCCCGCCTCAGTTACACGACTCACAAACATTTGAAACACATCCGCACTTTTCCATGATTTACACTGGATGCAGACAGACGGAGTACTGTGATTCCGTCCCGGGGGGTACGGGGTGGCGGCAGGAAGGGCATCCGGCCATCCCTTCACATTAACATGCCACATCCGGTTTAACCACGCCAACCCCGTGCAAAATGAGGGACAAAGGCGCAAGCGATAGATAGACAGATAGTCAAGCACTTACCGCCCTTGAATAGACGTAATTTAAGACCTTTTCCGTGTATAACAATAACAGTTTTGTCAAATCTGTCCATTTCCCACCATGTAAGGAACAATTTACTCAGGAATCTAGGAAGCACGTAAAAGCGAATCTCATCTACACTGATGAGCCAAAACATTACGAGCACCTGCTTAACAGTTTGTTTGTCCGTCTTTGGAATGAAATACATAACTGATTTTGCGAATCAGGGATTCGACACTTGTTGGCGGGTTTGTGGAGGTATGCAGCATGAGATGTCTACGCACAGTAACTCGTGTAAATAACAGGCCGCTGATTTGCGAAATCTGTGATGGCGCCCGATACCGACCTAGATGGGTTCCGTAGAATTTACACCAGGCGAAGTTGGTCCCCGAGACATCAGCATGAGCTCACTACAATGCTACTCAAATTACTGTAGCACGGTTCTGGTTCCGAGACACGGACAGTTACACTGCTGACAGATGACATGCCGTCGGGGAAAATGTCAGGCATGAAGGGATGCAGGTGGTTCGCAGCTGTCAGCATGTCTTCGATTACTACCATAGGTCCAATGCAAGGGCATGGGAACGTCTACCATAGCATAATGCTGATCCCATCAGCCTGCGTCCGTGTCGCGGTGAACGTTTCGAGCCGCAGTTCACCTCGATGACAGCGTTTGTGGAGACGACCGTCGACCTAGTGTAGCAAAAATGTGATTCACCCGAAGAGCCGACACGTCCACATTGACCAACGGTCGAATGTCGATGGTCCCGTGCCCACTGCAACCGTAATTGACGATGTCGTTGGGTCAACTTGTGAACACGTAGGGGTGATCTGCTGCGGAGCTCCATGTTCAACAATGTACGGTGTGCGCTGAAACACTTGTGCGGGCGCCAGCATTGTGCTCTTTCGGCAGAGATGCCACAGATTACCATCTATCCTCCTTTATAGAGCATACAAGTCTCTGAACCCCACGTTCTGTGAAGAGCCGTGGACATCTTACCATCAAGCGCCTAGTGATAGTTTCACTGTCATTCTACCTCTTTCCGTAGATGCTCATGACAGTAGCACGTCAACATTCGACAAGCTTCGCCGATTCAGAGAAACTCGTGCACAGTCTCTGTGTAATAGTAAGTTGGTCTTTGTAAAAGTCACTTGTGTCAGTGGATTTCCCCTTTTTCCGCCCATGTCTTAGCTAGGGTGATCCTCCGTCCGTGTCTGTTTCGTTTACATACTTTTGTTATCCCTTCACGTGCCCGCAACGCCACCAGGTGTCATCCAACGTCGCAATGGGCAGTGGTCATAATATTTTGATTTATCGATGTAAGAGAGACATTTGTCGTAACTGGTACGTTTCATATCGTATATCTGAGCATTAATACATCTTTTCTCCTCTCATCATCGTTCCCTATTTTCCCAGAATTTCTTCCTGAACTTCTATATAATCATGTGGTGGCGTTGTAACACCCCCTTGCTTCCCGGGATTCGTGAAATTACTAGTTGACAATGACCGTGAAGTATGAATTTTGACCCGTGTCGGGATAAGGCATCCGAATCCGAAGTAAATAATGATTATTCCGCGGGAAACAGGTGACGTTATAACTTGATCGTTCTTGAATGAGTAATTTCATCCAATAACGATCGGTAAATGAAATAATGGAAATAATTTGGAAATAAATTTTGCCAGTGGAAATTTTGCCGAAAGAAATGATTGAGTTGTAAAAGCAATCAAGAAAACGGTCGCCAGCTCAACTGATGAGCGACAGTACTGTTAAGTACGTGAATAATTGTGTCAAAAGTAAAGTTTACCTGTTTGTAGCGCAGCAGGTGGAACGGGAACTTTTACGTAAGTGCTGTGTCAGGCTCAGTAGTCGTATAAAACAATGTCATAACAATCTAATTACACTTAAACATTAATGGTTAACTTTCAATAAGTCTTTTGATAGTTACTTTGTTCATAATTTGTCAGCTAACAACACAGATAATTACCTATCGAGATTTTGAACAATGGACTGACATTCTGTTTTTAAAATTAGGTACTTTGCACAGTTTAATCTACTGATAATAAATTATATTGCCAATAATTAACTATGTTCTGAATGATAATAATTCATTAATTGGGGGATTGTCAGGTGGAATAAGCTTTATAGTTTCATGAAATGTCCTTGAACTAACTTCAGCTGAATACGCATTGAAATAAATCTTAATAATCAAATTTATTACTTCAGTCTATTATTAAGTTACTACGGTTGGCGTAAGCTTATTAAGTGCAACAATTAACTACGATAACCAGTCTGAAATTTACTCTTCACCGTCTATGCAAATAATTTGATAATTAACATATTTTCTCTTGATAATGGCGTGACACACTCGGTTCAATAAGGTAAGGATCGGAAAGAACCTACTTGGTGTTGTTGTCGGGTGGAATGTAATTGCAACACTTCGATTATAAAGTGCTTGCTATTAATTGTTCAACTTCAGAGAAAAGCACAGTCACTGGCAAGCCTTCTACAATTTTACCCTACGAAAATTTCGTAGATCTTACTTCCCTCGTTGTCGGTGGATCGACGGAAGTCCACGGCAGCCACACAATGTGGCGGTGCGCTTTTACTGTTGCGACTTGGGCCCACAGTGCGCTTCACATTTAAGCTCTCGTTTCTTTAGCACCGTGCCCATTAATCCATAATAACTTGCCTGGCCATGCTTCCAGATATGCCGACCATTACTTTCCCGTCGTGCTTAGATCCACACACTAGCCGTTAGATGTAACACAGCTAGGACTAGCAGCACTCGACTGTACGTCTTACTCCGAGCACTGCGTCACTGCTACTACTGCCCGCTGGCGCGCTCCCGCGCCCAGCGGCACGACGAAACAGTCTCTCTGACTTCAACGTTAACTAAATATGCCCTGACTAGCCAGTGTTAAATATTACATAATTTAAACATAGTATTTACTATACATATTTACACTGGTCAATATATCGTATACAAACAGATTCATGTGTTCAGTAAGCGAAAAAAATTCATAGCAAGATTGCGTTGTAGCGTCACAGCATTCTTAATTCTTAATTTTGTCTTAAGGTGACTTTTATTTTCACATCTGATCTTTCGCTGACTTTGCCATCAATTAAACTATTGCCTTCCGCTGTTATGACTACAGTGGTACAATGATTTTTTTACTTAACATACACGTTTTGTTAGCTATAGACTTATAGTTTAATATTTTATTGTGGCTGACTTTACTGTAACTGGTATTAGCATTATAACTAGTTTAGTATTATGACTATTCTCAATACTGCAGATCTACCTTGTGCTCTGCGGAATTTTGGCCATGGTCCTAGTGGTGAACTACGTTCTCATCATACCGATGGTCATAGTCGGTGGAGTATTCATTTTTGTGGCTAGACTTTTCATGTCTACTGGGAGAAGTGTGAAGAGACTTGAAGGCATCCGTAAGTATACATGGGTGTTTATACACAATCAACGATCTTGAAATTTATATTGTTCGAAGCAACCACAAGAAATTGTCTTACGAGTTTATTTATTTATATTCATGTCTTGTTAATTATATTAGGACTGAAGGATAATTACAGGAAATAAAATTTGCGACATGTATTACCTAAGCTAAAGACTGTGTGGTATGTTTTGTCCCTGCCCTTTTTCTCTTTCGCGTTGTTTCAGGTAGAAGTCCCGTATTTTCTCATCTTTCCGACACGCTCAACGGATTGGCAACAATAAGGGCATCAAGTATCCAAGATGTAGTTAGGAAGGAATTCGATGGGCACCAGGTGGGTAGCTGTTGTGGTAGATGAAGTCTTATCAGTTTATTTATTTGGTGTTAGGTATAGCGTCTTTCAGTAAATAAGACCCCACAATTTCTTTTCAGTACGTATTTACTCTTAAGAGACAGATTTTGGTGAAAATATCGATCAACATTTCTTTTACATGTGCTATTTTTCTACATAGCCTCCATCACGTTCTACAGCCTTACGCTATCGTTATGTGAGAGCATCTGTTGGATAAGCTGTTACCCTGTGCTCGTGGCCATGTTTTCACACCATTATTTACGCTCTCATCATCTTCAACGTATGTACGACGAACCAATTCGAAGTTTAAACGGAAGCAGCACATTGAATGACCAATCAAAATTGTCTAATGACACTACATTACCATCAACTCTGACAACGTCATAGCTATGAGTAATGCTCTTTCAAAAAAAAAAATGCATAGTTGATTATACTCGGGGCTACAGGCTGCTATGACCTGATACAACCCTATGTGACTTTGTTTTGTGGGCACTTACCTGCTACCATCTAAGACACATCGTCGTGAAGCTCTATCATAGGTAACGGAATCAGCAATGCATGAAACCCCCTATCCAACCCCTCCGCTTCTCTGGCTGTGGCAAGGACAACTCCAGTAAACGACTTCAACAGTATCCTCAATAATGACCTCCAATTGATTGAACGTAACTTTCACAATGACTGAAGAACCGCATTTTGTATGCTTCGCTCTGGATGCTAGAATCCTTGATTAATTTTATATTCTCGATTAATTTTATATCTCTCTTATCCCTCATTCATATGCAAATTGATAATCTTTCGATGTTACTAACAAGCAGTACCGTCTATAGGTGCTAAATGAAAAATACGAAGCACTGTGTTTTGAGAGTAGTTGGCGTCGTTCATTATTCTGCGACCGTGAATTTCAAATATTTCAAGCGCCCCAATCTTGTTCCCACTGTTGCATCGGACATCGTGATTAAGAATAAAAGCAGGTACTATATAATTACTACAATTTATAGTTATCTCGATGACATACAGATCACGTCCAAGCCGGCTAATTCTGATCATAAAAGGAACTCACCGACACTTCCAAAGTATGAGCTGTTAAACACAGATATAGAACAGGTGTCAGGGAGGTGAAGAATCACAATGCAATGTGTCTTTGATCGTAGTAACTATTTCTCAAAATGAAAACTAACATAATTACACAAATACATACAGAGGCTTGTAGGAGAACGGGTAACGAAGGAAGGAACAAGAGAATTTACCAAAACAGGAAAAGAGATATTTCTAAAGTTATCAATATTCAAAGCTTACACACTATGCAAATCCCTTTCTATCATAAAAGAAAATATACGTCACAAAAGGGAATTTTGTCTCTGCACCGTCCCCACAAACGAAGCATGAAAATGGTCACATTTTCGTGCCGAAATCAACTTTAGACGGGTTTCACTATTAAAGTGTCATGGGTCACAAATATTTAGCAAGAGGGATGATTTACAAACACTTGCTAATTGCAAATGTCACATTCACGTACTTACAAATCTGTATCAATTTATTACTCTCAGCAGCTTAAGGGTACAGGGTACTTTCCCGGCTCAGTATTATGTAAAAATCAACACCTATTTCTTTCAGGCACTGTTTATAATGTATATGTTTTACAGATTTTTTGTTGATATCAGGTACTGCAGCACACTTTCCAAACAAATTAGAAGTATTTTGAATATTTTTGAACCTGCTTAGGGTTATTAAAAAAATACAAAGAAACTGATGCAATTTTTTTCCACAATGCTTCCTCAAATTGAAGTACAATTTAATCCAATGTTATACATTTGAAGGAGACCAATTTTTGCCAGATATGCATGACTTGATGCTGAGGTACTAGACCTATTTAATTCCACCTATTATGTACATTACAAGAATTAAAAAATATCACATCTCACATTTTAATTTTTATAATTTTTTCCTAATAAAATGTTATTTTTCCTATAATTTAGTTGATTCTGCATCATTGGTCTACTTCTACTACGTAAGTATGTATTATTGCAAGTTACAGAAAAAAAATTATGGCAATGTTTTATGAACTGTAGGAAATATTTGTACCTGATATCTGAAAAATAAAACTTGCAGGAAATTGCGAATGAAGATATGAGTCCAATTAAACTGTGCCTCAGAACATTCCTGAAGCATAGTCTTCATCCTGCAGCACTTCTTCATGTTCAAGCTTCCTCTTCGCATTCCTTTTAGCACTTATTGCTACTTTGGTAACTTGAAGAGCAAACCTTGTTGTCTGTCACACGCAAGCAATTGATCTTCCATATTAGAGCCACATTTTATGCCTAAATTTCTCAGGACTTCCAAACTTTCTATCACTCCTTGACTGAAACATATCACTGCATCTAGTATACCAACTTTAATGTCTTTAGACCCACAAAAATATTCTTGGGTAATCTTTCCCATATGAAATGGTTGAACTTTACGTTCGTATTCTGAGTACCCCCATGAAGACATTTACTTAGCAAGGGTCACTCAGGTCTCTAAAAAGTGGTTTTATTTCATTCATAACAGGTTCAGGAAACGAATGCTTATTATGGTATATTTGACCACTTTCTTTTGCTTTTTGGTAATCACACCAAGAATCTGCTCTTTTAGGGCAAAGTCCGTGAACAGGGTGGTCATCTGTGGAAACTTATGAAAGCAGAAAGTATATGGCCAATACAGCTTTCCTCATTGCTGTAACACCATTCAGAGGTGCAGTTCTTTTAATTTCCAGTCCATAATAGCTCTGAAGAAGGTCTATTTCAGTTTCTGTCAATCTGCCTCGGCCAGACAGAGATTTTCCATCAGATAGCAACTTTTCTTTCATTCCACTTCGTAGCTTCCTCAATCTACCACCAATCCTCTTCTGAACATGCGTACAACACTCCAGTTTTGTTACCAAGGTGTCACCATAAACATCTTTTTGAAATAATACTGGTTTGTGTAACAGAAATAACCCTATAATGTATATACCAATATAATCAGAAAAGACTACAGAATTTAATAAAATCATAAAAAATTTCGAATTTCGCACCATTTATAAGTACCCTGTATCCTTAACTAACTACTGCCCCACCAACATGGAAGGGGCCAGCAGAAAAACCACGAGAATAAAAACTGTGGCGAGACCTTCAGACCTCACGCAGCTCGTACAAATGTTCACCTGTGGGCTAAACCGGTTCATGGAAATGTTAAACTGTGGGCCAAATCAGTTCAAGCAAATGTGTGATTGTGGGCTAAAGCCAAGTCTTTTACAATGTGCTTCGTCAACGCACATACTGTACATGTATACGAGAAGCGTTTCCTAAGTTATGCAACACTTTTATCTCGATTAATTTCGGTTGAAAAATGCAGAATTTATTGTGGAAGATCGATGAATATTCTCGCTTCAGCTAATATAGTTTCATCAAGGTGTCTGCGTTATAAGTGGCCTTCAAAATAGGGTATGTAATGGAGGTGTGTTCCAAGCAGAGAGCTGTCATTGAGTTTCTTTCGGCAGAAAATCAGAGCATCGTAGATATTCATAGGCACTTGCAGAACGTCTACGAAGACCTAGTTGTGTCAAATACCTCGCTGCGCAACTAGAGATCTACTTTGGTAATGCTGACACACTCGTCCACCAGTTGGGTACTCATAGAATTGTGTCCGCTGGGTTCTATGTCGCCTAACAGGAGATCATAAAGAGCAACGGAGGAGCATCTGTTTGGTCCGATGAAGAATGCTCCGCAGGAAGCGGTACGTGGATGATGGGGAGGTTATTGTTGCAGCCAGACGTTGGTTCAGACGTCGACCAGTAGAGTGATAACATCCGGGCTTGTAGGCCTTCGTAGTAAGGTGGCGTAACGTCGTGGTATTGAATGGAGATTATGCTGAAAAATAGGATTTAGTAACTAAAACAGTAGGGAATAATATGGTGCATTGTAATCGTGAATGAAACTACCCTCCTTTCAGGAACAAATGTGTTGCATTACTTACTGAACACCCCCCGATTATACATAATATGAAAATTAAAGTTTCGCCACATTTAGTTTTTCAACTTCAGCAAAAGCTTTTAAATTTTCAAAACCGATGACAGCCACAAAACTGTCGTAGGTAAAAAGTTTTGTTATCCATTTAGTTTCTACGAACTAAAACTAAATGACACTAGGGAACAAATTATGTGATGTTCATTATAGATTCTCCCTTTAAAGTCGTTTTAGATAAAACGTTCTTCTATTTATGTTAGTTTTAATGGAAGTTTCAGCTGAAAGGGACTGGCGGTCGTTGCGTTGTCAACGGTGGACAGGACACGGAGAACTGCAGACTCGGTTGCACAACGGTCCAGGATCCGTTGTCGGAATCCAGTACCTTCCAGGAAAGGTTTTCGGAGCCAGGGGACAGGGTATCTCGAGGTCACTCAGTATAGGGATCCAGGACGTCATGATGATGGCCGCATTTTGCGGATTAATGAAAGGATAGACAGACAGGAGTTAGAATAGTTGTACACAAGAGATACAGGAGTATGCAGAAGGAAAAGTTCACTTCAGGTTACAGTTAATCTGTTTCCTCTAATTGTTTCCAAGCATGATGATTTTATATCAAAATTTGTTGGTAAATCTCGTGAATTTAACAAGTGGCTGAAGTATCATTTTACGACCCTGACAGTTATAACTTTAGCAATACTTATTTTGGGAAACCCGTAGACAGTTTCAGTACGTCTTTATTATTATTGACCAGTCTATCACGAACACAGCACACAGTGTCCCAGTTTTTAAATTTCTTTTATTTGTTCGTTGAACGTTAAGGAACTACACGTTTACACGAGGACACCGACAACAATTAAATTCAAACCTCCTCACAAGGTGGCTCAGAGTCCAGGCTGCGCCACGCTATAAAACCGACCGGCCCCTATATATTCAGTGTTGATCTGCTAAGTATTTCGAACTTGTTTGTGTCATCACCGACTTCGCATCGTTCGCTGTCACTTTTTGCGAATTTAATCACTGACTCTCTCCCGCAACATACCAGCAGTGGTAAGTGAAACACACTTTCATTGCCAACTAGCTTTTCCAGCAGGCGATGCAGCTATTTCGCATCATTACCTACCCCTGTGTCACCTTTTGCTCGCTTTCAGTAACAGGCTGAGTGCGCATAGCGCAGTTCATTATTTAGACTGGGTCAAATAAATTTTTTCTCTTCCTCACTTCACTCATAGTAAATTATACATGGTCAGGCCTCACCCATGAGTAATATAACCGCCAATCAATTAGAAATTTTGATTTATATTTATTCATTCATTTATAATTTTCTTTTCTCGGCCTCTGAGAGCATATGATCAACTAATGTCACTGATTCATTTACTAAGGAGTAACTCAGCAACTTTCAATATGTGAAACAGCATGTCACAAACACCAGAATGTGGAAACGACACCAAAAAAGAAAATAAATAAATGCTCATCTCGAAATATTACCTAGTAGATTCCATTGACTTGAAACCTGTACATCTCTTATTTGAATATCTACTTATAAAAATAAGTATAAACTTTAAATAAAATTACTGTAATAGGCAATTACCACCAAAATTACCACCAAGTGCTTTAAAGCCCCAACTCTTTTCTTTCACTCAAAAAAATACCAGATGGTTAATCCGTTATTGTTCAGATGTGTTACTATTCATTTCTAACCTACAAAAATATCCATGTACATATTGACAAATTTCCAGATAAGTGTCACACGCTCCTCTAACTTTACACTTCTTTCTAAATTTATGGATCAGTATTATTAGCATTTAGTACATCACATAAGCTCCAAAATTTCAACTATGGAAATATCTTCAGCGAATCAAGAATAATATTGTCATTTGCTAACTGATAGTAATGAATCAAATTCTTATTAGCAATTATATACAGGATTATATGCTAGATCAGTCAGCGAAAACTATTGCTCCTCAGACCATTACACCGCTATAATTTTCCATTACTGTATTGTCATTCCAATTTTCTACTATCTCCTTACAGTTATCCGCCTTTCAGTTATCATAGTGACTAATATGATACTCACAATTTGATAAACGCTTGCACGGAAGTTGCAGTGCAGGGTTGTACTGAGACATAAATGTTAAGCAAATTTCGATACGTTGCACCGTTTTCGAGTTACTTAGCACTGAAGTTAGCCAATCAGGTCATCGTGCGTACAAATTCAAGTTTCAGCTAATCAAACAAAGCATTCTTTTGGCAACAACGCCCCTGGCACGCCACTTGTATGTGAGTGCCCGACTCCCCGATTGGCCGACTGCAGTGCTAAATAACTCGGAAACGGCGCAACATATATATACTGCCAACAAATCTAATTTATGATAGCACAAGGGAGATAATAAGATATAACATTAATCATTGCTTATTACAAGTCTCTGTAGCTTACATTTGTTAGTCACCTCTAAACTAAAAAAAAGAAATCCCCATATGATTTACCAGATCGTAGTTCATCAGTTATATTACTTCCACTAGACAGTTTATTAACTTTTCAACTAAAGACTAGAAAAAATACTTTCTCTTGTATCCTTTAAGAAGAATGCTTTCACATTACAGCTTAGAATGAACAGTAAATTAAGTTCTACACAAAATACTTCAGGCCAAGGAACACATATTTATCCTAGCATTCAGGGCAGTTAAGCTTCCACTTTCGTGAGTGTTTGTCGTAACATTACTTATCTATTTAGTTATCTGGGAATGCTAATATTAGGCCTTTAGTTCATGAGAACAAATTCCCTACTTTTGCAAGAGACAGTACTTGTTTTATCACTCATGTATTTCATGAAACTTCTTGTAAACCTGTTACTTACCCATTATTTAAATTCCGTATCTGATGGAAGATCGATTCATTTGTCTCTTCCTAGATTTAATTTCCCCGACTAAACTGCATTTAAGTAATTGAGGCTGTACAAATCAACTCCGATCCTCTTTAATTAATCTAACCTAATATTACAATGGTAATAACACTTTTCATCGCTCACTGTAACAAGTGCATTTCTGGTGCAGTACAAGTCACTAATACATCCAAGCTACTTAATAATGATAATAATAGTAATAATAATGATAATAAAATAATAATAATAATAATAATAAATCCCGTGGAGGCCCGGGAAAAGAATAGGCCTCCGGTATGTTCTGCCAGTCGTAAAAGGCGACGAAAAGAACAAACCACTAATAGGGCTAACCCCCCTTTTAGTGTGATTAGTTGGTTCAGGACAGAACTAATGAAGCCTCGGACAAGCGCCGCCATGGTCGTGGACGACGCCTGAACCCTATGCTCGCCCACAATGGTAACGACACTACTAGCCAACTGGAAAATGATTTAAATCCAAATAGAGGTGTTTTGCAGGATATGCTTCCTGCAACCACCCTAGAGGGAAAACAAAGACAGAGGATGAGATGGTCACATGAAGTTAATCGACACCTCATGTTCTGTTATCACCAAGTAACAAACCTAGGAACCAACACAACTGGATACAGATCGCAAGTATACACAACATTTATTACCAGATACCCAGAATTAAAATTTTTAACAGAACAACGACTAGCTGATCAGATCCATGTAATAATCAAAAATAACAGGATACCCCAGTCAGAATTAGAAAACATCAAACAACAAGTACAACAAATACTGGAACAAAATAATGTGCAATGAGAAGAAGAAGAAAATACAGTAATGGAATCAAACATCCCAGAGCAAACAAACAAAGAACAACACGCATCAATTAAACAATCAGAGGAAAACGAAATCTTAAGACAGCCACCAGAACAAGCACAAATAGAACACAAAGTGACACACATGTTAGATATAGAAGAAAAATTTCAGCTGACATATATAGAATACAAAGACACAAATACAGACATTCGACCATTCTTGCATAGATCGCCAAATAACCCACAAGTCACATCAACAATAAAAACTATCAGCATAATCATACACAACAAAATAAATGAAAACACAACTACGGAATAGTTACAACTACTGGTTTATATAGGAGCACTCACTACACTAAATATACACACTAGGCAGAGATCAGAACCAACCAACACACAGAAGAAACCCACAAAACCAGCATGGCAACATAGGCTACAGATCAGAATAGAAAAACTGAGAAAAGACATTGGACAGCTAACACAATTTATAAGAAATGAAATGTCAGAAAAAAACAAAAAGGTTAGGTAAAATCTCACAACAAGAAGCGATAGAGCAATTAGATGAAAAGAAGCAGAAATTACAAGCATTGGCCAAACGACTTAGAACATACAAAAAAAGTGAAAATAGAAGGAAACAAAACCAAACATTCAACACAAACCAAAAGAAATTTTACCAGACAATAGATAACACACACATTAAAACAGACAATCCACTAAACATAACAGACATGGAACACTTTTGGAGCAACATATGGTCAAACCCGGTACAACATAACAGGCATGCACGGTGGATACAAGCAGAAACAGATACATACAAGATGATACCACAAATGTGATAATTTTACAACATGAAGTCACCCAAGCAATTAATTCTACTCACAATGGGAAAGCCCCTGTAAAAGATAAAATAGCAAATTTTTGGCCAAAGAAGTTCACCTCAACACATTCACATCTAACTAAATTATTTAACAGTTAAATTGCAGACCCATACACATTCCCTGATACACTTACACGTGGAATAACTTATCTGAAACCTAAAGATCAAGCAGACACAGCAAACTCAGCTAAATATCGCCCCATAACATGCCTACCAACAATATACAAAATATTAACTTCAGTCATTACACAGAAATTAATGACACATACAACACAGAACAAAATTATAAATGAAGAACAAAATGGCTGTTGCAAAGGAGCATGAGGATGTAAAGAGCAACTGATAATAGATGCAGAGGTGACATATCAAGCTAAAACTAAACAAAGGTCACTACACTATGCATACATTGATTACCAAAAAGCTTTTGATAGTGTACCCCACTCATGGTTACTACAAATATTGGAAATATACAAAGTAGATCCTAAATTGATACAGTTCCTAAACATGCTAATGAAAAATTGGAAAACCACACTTAATATCCAAACAAATTCAAGTAATATCACATCACAGCCAATATAGATTAAGCATGGAATATATCAAGGAGACTCATGCTAAATAATACAAATTATGGATACAATATTACTGGAACATACCCACCAAAATCACACATTTGGGTGATCTAAAACTACTGGCAGCAACAAATCAACAACTCAACCAATTACTAAAGATAACAGAAGTATTCAGCAATGATATAAATATGGCTTTTGGAACAGACAAATGTAAGAAAAATTGCATTGTCAAGGGAAAACACACTAAACAAGAAGATTACATATTGGATAACCACAGCGACTGCATAGAAGCGATGGAAAAAATAGATACCTATAAATATCTAGGATACAGACAAAAAATAGGAATAGATAATACAAATATTAAAGAAGAACTAAAAGAAAAATATAGACAAAGACTAACAAAAATACTGAAAACAGAATTGACAGCAAGAAACAAGACAAAAGCTATAAATACTTATGCTATACCAATATTGACCTACTCATTTGGAGTAGTGAAATGGAGTAACACAGACCTAGAAGCACTCAATACACTTACACGATCACAATGCCACAAATATAGAATACATCACATACATTCAGCAACAGAAAGATTCACATTAAGCAGACAGGAAGGAGGAAGGGGATTTATCGATATAAAAAACCTACATTATGGACATGTAGACAATTTAAGAAAATTCTTTCTAAAACGAGCAGAAACTAGCAAAATACACAAAGTAATCACTCATATAAATACATCGGCTACACCACTGCAATTTCATAACCACTTCTACAACCCTTTAGATCACATAACATCAACAGATACAAAGAAAGTAAATTGGAAAAAGAAAACACAACATGGCAAGCACCCGTATCATCTAACACAGCCACACATCGATCAAGATGCATCCAACACATGGCTAAGAAAAGGCAATATATACAGTGAGACAGAAGGATTCATGATTGCAATACAGGATCAAACAATAAACACCAGGTACTACAGCAAGCATATTATTAAAGATCCCAATATCACAACAGATAAATGCAGACTTTGCAAACGACAAATAGAAACAGTAGATCACATCACAAGCGGATGAACAATACTAGCAAATACAGAATACCCCAGAAGACATGACAATGTAGCAAAAATAACACATCAACAGCTTGCCTTACAACATAAACTTATAAAACAACACATTCCCACATACAAGTATGCACCACAAAATGTAATGGCGAATGCTGAATACAAATTATACTGGAACAGAACCATTATAACAGATAAAACAACACCACATAACAAACCTGACATCATACTCACCAATAAAAAGAAGAAATTAACACAACTAATCGAAATATCCATACCCAATACAACAAATATACAAAAGAAAACAGGAGAAAAAATTTAAAAATACATCCAACTGGCTGAGGAAGTGAAGGACATGTGGCATAAGGATAAAGTTGACATTATATCAATTATACTATTAACTACAGGAGTCATACCACACAATATCCACCAGTACATCAATGCAATACAGCTACATCCAAACTTATATATACAACTACAGAAATCCGTAATTATTGATCATGTTAAATTACCCGAAAGTTCCTAAATGCAATTTAACGTATACCATACAGTTAAATGGAAGTCACGCTTGATCAAGGTCCGCGTCACTTTCGATTTTTGACCAGACATAACGTCTGAGAAAAGAAAGAAATAATAATAATAATGTCTTTGGATAACGGAACTGAAGCAGTTTAAGTATAGAAACGGCATGTTTCTTATTCCACGAAGACAAATTGATAGCTGTTTGCCTTGATAGCTGTTTGCTTTTATTTCGTTGTAGTTCAATTGTGGTCTGAAGGTCCTCAGAGGTACCTGATTGTATATGTAATAATACGAGATTACATAAAGAGTTGTGGTTCCTGAACCTTGGATGAACCTTCTTTTCCATAAATTATTTGCAAGCACTAGTGAAAGTATTTCTTTATGTTCTTGTAGGAATATAATCCCTTCATTTTCTTACTAGATTCCCATAGTGGGGAATTCGTACTATTTGGTATTAAACTGTCTCCATCCTATTCTGGTGGTCCGAGTACGCGTAATGTGTCATGTACTGCGAATGTCATGTTCAGTGCAGTGACCTAGATCGAGAGGACGGTAGCTGACTAAGTTTCCCCTTGGAGTAGGTATCATTACCTCATTTGCTGAAGCGAAAAAGTCACCCATATTTTCGCTGAGGAATTTACCCATTCTACATTTAACGAATCCACCATAGTATGCTAACTTCTCGTTCTAATCGTATTAGTGTACAATTACAATTAGTCGAAGCTGTTAGTGACTGTGATGTCACGAACTGGTAAACAAGTCACTTGATATCCGCGAACAGCACACCTTTACTGATAAGAAGTACTTCTTCGAAAACAACTGCAGATCGCTAGTGAAAACTGCGCGCCTAACCATGAACATCAGACATCTTGTGGCTGTTTTACGAAATGTAAAATAATTACATAGCGATTGCCAATTCCGTAAGGTACAAAATCTCTACTAAAAAAAGATCCGAATAAATGGATTCTTAAGGTACTGAAAGCGAGACTACTGCTTATGAATAAATCAATGTTTTACCTTGTTTCGTTGTAGTCCATAGTACCGTAATTTTAACAATTTTATTTTTTCTTTATTTTACTAGTTTCTTGCATTTAATGGTTTTATTTAATTGTTTCTTGATTATTGTTACAAATTTTCCTTTTTCGTTCACACTTATCTCGACTTAGTATTCTCATACATATCGTATCGTTACGTGAAGAAGGTATACAGTCTTGGTATATACATATTTTTGAATAACATTACATATAGCATAATACTTCTACAATTACAGTCCTGGTCACAGCTGACATTGTAATTTAATTGTTACACTGACGGCCCAGATCAAATGTTAAATGAAAGACACGGAATATTGTGTTTTAGAAGTAGCTGGCTGTGTTAATTATTCTACGACCTTGAATTTCGAATATTTCAGGTACACCAATCTTGTTCACACTCTTTTATAGGACCTGCAGGTTCTATATAATTACTACAGTTAATAGTTGTCTCAGATAGACAGGCGTATTGCCGGCTAAAGAGATAACGTCCAATCAGCCCAATTCTGATCATGAAAAAAAGTCACGTACGCTTCCAAAAAATGAGCTGTTAAAATAAAAATTATCATTAGGGTCGAGGACGTGAATAAACACAATGCAATGTGTCTATTTGATCGTATTTATTATTCTCCGAAATGACAGCTTACATAATTAGACACATCTGTACAGATAGAGGCTACGAGCAAAACAGATAAGGAAGTGACAAGAGAGTGTTGCAGAACAAAAGAAGAAGTTATTTACAGAGTTATCAACATTCGAGGCTTACACACTATGCAGACGTCTCTTTTTTCATAAAGGGAAATATTAACTGTCTTCGTGGAAATATGTCGCAAAAGGAAATCATGTCTCTAAACATCTTTTCAGCAACCTAGCGCCAGCGTAACTCCTGCTAATAAAAAAAAAAAAAATTGTTATGCTTGACGAGCATAGATCGCTTTAAAAGTATCAAATTAATATATTAGCTGGCAATTAGCTAAGCGTTTACGGCACATCGAGGAAACATAGGCTGTTGTCCGGCTTCTTTGTTCCATTTTATTGCGCATGAAGATCACTACTGCTGCTATATAACAACATGATTTCCGCAAGCGTTGCTGTATGTGTTTGTTCATGGCGTATGGCTGAACTTTGTCAGTGTTGGTTACACTACTGTCGCCACCTGTAATATGTGTATTTTAAGTTACTATACGTTACGCATTATAACTATGAGCTCTTACAGGACCGCCACACGTCAGCGTGGTTTCTGTACGTAACAAACGCTTCTGCCCTCGGCATATGGTTGGACTTACTTAGCAGCATTTTCGCTACTATCGTCACCTTCAGCTTCTTCCTCTTGTCAGAAGGTAAGACTACTGTAACAGGAAGTGCTAGTTTTATAATATCGTTCGTTTTTTCAGTTTTCTATGTTTTATCTGTTTTCGCTATATACACACTAGCAAACGAAAAACTGATCAAATACGAAATAAAACTGGATGCTGTGGCAAACGTTTTCCCCACACGTACCCAATAACTTTTAAGTACTAAGTTCATATCCTCGTGATGTTTTCTGTTCTTTCTTTCATTTCACAGCTTTCTATACTTTCAGTATTCCTTACGCTCTTCGCAACTCTTTCTTCAGTCTACATCTTCCTAATTATGATATTATTTGCTCGGGAGACTAGGAAGGTAAGATTAACATTTTGTGGCCTGAAAGTGTTTATTTTTCGTTATTTCAGTCTGTACAATATTATTTCTTTGTAAATCTTTTTCGACATAATTTATCTAAAGTATTATTTATTTCTTTTCTCCAACATATCTCAAAATTATCGCATTTTTTCTTGTCCTCTGGTCTGTAGTGTAAATATGTACAAATAACGTAAAATGCTTTATTGTCATAGTTGTCGATGTGTAGAAAGCAATTTCCCTTTTTAAAAATTGTAAAAAAGAATGATTGTTTATAACTTCACTTACTTGTCAACAGGCAGATGGAGTAGCATTGGTAGTTTTATTCATACACGAGTCACTTTTACAAGGATGTTGCTCACGTCGTGGCATTACAGTTTAAGAATAAAAAGTAGTCTGCATTTCTTGGCCACATTGCGTACAAAACAACTGTAACATGCCATATCTCATGAACAGAATCCATGTTCAATTATTTGTACTTCAACTCTGCCAGATTTCCCGTTGTGAGTTTTCTGGCCAGGTGTATCGTCCTGATAATAAGGGTTTTAATTTTTAAATTTTTTTTAACTCTTTCACGGCCCCAGACGTATATATACGACTTGCTTTGAGAAACATTTACAGTTGTTCTCTACTACAGTCGTATAGGTACGTATAACGTCTACTACCCGGCCAGTAAGTCGGAGAAAATCGTTGCAAAAGTATGCTATCTAATTGTTGGAATGCCGGGAATTACCGAAACGACTTGCTGAATGCTAAATCCTCTTTATAGATCACTGGCGTTATAATATCACTTAGTATTTGGGCTGGAAATCATTAAAAGAAAGGCGTTTTTCGTTGCGATGGAATCTTCTCACGAAATTCCTATCACCAACTTTCTCCTCCGAATGAGGAAATATTTTGTTGACACCGACCTACATAGGGAGGAACGATCACCAAGATAAAATAAGGGATATTAGAGCTCGTACGGGAAGATATAGGTGTTCATTCTTTCCGCGCGCTATATGAGATTGGAATAACAGAGTATTGTGAAGGTGGTCAGATGAACCCTCTACCAGGCACTTAAATGTGATTTGCAGAGTATCCATGTAGATGTAGGTGTAGATATAGTATGTGCCCTGCGGCTTCCATGGTATCGAATAAAATGACACGACGTTAATGTCCGTTTACAGAAGATGAGCTGCTCAGTCTTCTAAATCAAAGTGATGATGGACACTTCATCATGGACAAGCCAGAAGATTATGGTTGAACAGATAATGACGTTGATGAGCCTGAAGGTAAATCCGTCACCACAAATATTCTTAATATTAGTGAACCAGCAAACGCAGAACCAGTATATCAAATCCACAGTTCGATGTTCCCACTGTTTCTTTATCCGACTCCGAAGACGAGCCTGGGCATATGCCCGACAAATAAGCCGAAAACAAAAAACAAATAACTCTAAATGGACAAAGACTCTGATTTGGACCTCGAAGTGTAAGTTCGGTAACAGTCATTCAGGTTGAAAAATGATCAGTTTAGATGATTATCTACTGCATACGACTCTTTCCAAGTTTTTTTTCCAGCGAAGAAATTGTAAACTACTTAGCTGAGCAATGTAACTTACACTACGAGCACCTTTGCAACGACGTCAGTGAAAACTCGAGACGGCAAGTTTTGAAAAACATGGTGATGAAATTTATTGTTTCCTTGCCATAAATTTTCTGCTGGCGCACGTAAGAAGAAATGAAATAAAAAGTTACTGCACCAACTGCCTCTTACTGTATACCCCAATGTCTGAGCAAATCACACCAAGAGATAGGTACCTTTTTATCTAACTTTGTTGGTGACTCTGAGGGCCCATGGGACGACAAAATCTGGAAAATTGGGCGATTGCGGATCATCTCAGAAAATCGTTTCGAGATGTTATCCATCCATTTCAAAATTTTTGCACTGACGAAGTGTATTGCTCTACAAAAGTCGTGTCTTCGTCAAACAGTACATACCAACCAAACGCAGTAGATTTGGCTTAAAGATTTGTGTCTTGTGTGGTCGTGAAATTTGATATAATCTTGACTTTATTATTTATGTGGGTGCAGCAACGGACATAAGAATCTAATTTTCGTGTAAATGATGGCTTACCTGGAAGGATTGACCTTACTTTACTAGAACGCTACCTTAGTAAAGGCCATACAGTGTGTGTTGACGGTTGGTACACTAGCCAAGCGTTACTTTCTTATCTGCACGACGTAGTGACTACTGCTTGTGGAACTGTAACGAAAAACCGTAAAGGCCTGCCTGCTCACTTAACAAACAAGCTTAAAACAAGTGAGATCGATTTCAAGTCAACAGATGAGCTTCTTGCTCTCAAGTGGTAGGACAAGCGGGAAACGAGGATGCTTTCAGCTCTTCTTAAAAACGGAATTATAGCGAATGACAGAACTGACAGAAGCACAAATGAAGCAAGAAGAGAACAAGCTTGCATGGCAAGCTACACTGAAAATATGGGCGCTGTCGACGAAAGTGACACGATGGCAGTTTCAGTAAAATGTGTACCAATAACCGTAAAGTGATATTAAAAAAGTGTTTTTACATTTGGTGGACCCGTCTCTGCCGAACGCGCGTAGTTTATATAGAAGTATTTCAGTATCTTGAGTTTTAGTAGAAACTAATGAAGGAGATCCTTGAGATTCACCACTGACCACGAACTGAGGGCCGTCGTGGAAGGAGACCGGCTGATTGTGACAATCCCTTACGCCTAACCGAGTGCCACCTTATCTCACTGATACCAGAAACATCAAAGAAGAATAGCGTGTAGAGAAGTTGTATTATACGTGCAAAATGTTGTATATGAGGCGGAACTATGGGCCTCATGGAAAAATGGGGAGCCGGCTGAGTCACTCAATTTGACTCTTAGTCTGATAACAACGAGTGGCTATTATTACCACGCGTTGATCACTTAGGCTGACGTGAGGATCAATGAACTATACTTGACGGGATGTATATGGAACATCTTAGGTGATTAGAAAGTTAATAGACAGGAATAAAATTAAATACTTATCTTTAATTCAGCATCAGCGGTGAACGTCGATCTTGAGTTTGTACGATAACATTTAAGGCCGGCCGGAGTGGCCGAGCGGTTCTAGGCGCTACAGTCTGGACACGCACGACCGCTACGGTCGCAGGTTCGAATACTGCCTCGGGCATGGATGTGTGTGATGTCCTTAGGTTAGTTAGGTTTAAGTAGTTCTAAGTTCTAGGGAACTGATGACCTCAGATGTTAAGTCCCATAGTACTCAGAGCCATTTGAACCATTTGAATAATATTTACAAGTGCAGTTATAGACTGAACTGCGAATACGTCTTTACAATTCTGATTGCTTCACACATATAGATCAATTGTCAATGCATAAACTGTATGTGGCGCCTGGCTAGGTCGTAGCTGCTGACTTAGCTGAAGGCTATGCTAACTAGCGTCTCTGCAGATGAGATCTCTGAAGTTATAACAAATGAACCATTCCTATTCAAGTCGGCTGTAGAATTGGGCAGTGCGCTAGCATGTCTCGTAAGACCAGCCGAGTGGCGGCGCTCAGTCTGCTAGCGTCGAAGTGGCGAATCCCGGTTCCGATGTGTACTGACGGACCGCAGCCGATTTGAGGCCTACAACCTAGCCAGTGTGGTGCCTTGCGGTGACACCACATAAAACATGACGAACTATGTGGCGCTACATACACTTGTGTAAAATGTAATGCACCTTTATGGCTGAGTTTTGGTTCGAAACAGACAACACATTGTTGTTTTACTAATGTAACAACTTACGCATTTTTTTCGTAATAGACTGCCTATGCGAAAAAAATAAGTGTTTCTCTTTAAAGATTAGGAAGGAACAATTTAATATGATAATACTGCATTTTTCTTCTTAATTGTTTCTCAGTAATAACGGTAGACTGCTACAGTCGTATGTGGACACACCACTTGAAAATTATTCGCACATGGCAGGCGGCCTCTCAGATCAAATGCGCAGTGAAAGGGTTAATTTTATAGTCCAAGGCTCCAGGAACTAGTGTCTCAGACAGCAGACATTGTTTTGCCGCTCATGACTGTGCATCCACGTGAGGTACCTTGATTGACGAAACTGGCTTGTCTGCAACAAGACAAGTATACACAGTGTAACGGAGTGACAGCTGTGTGACCAGTGGCAACACTGGTCACAGGAGTGGCACCAGGGCGTCATTCCATACAAGTCACACTTCTTCGCGTGTAGCATCGCGATGGAAGTGTCCGTGGACGAGAACTCGTCGTACAGGCCCAGCACGTGACTCATATAATGGGACACCACTGGCTCAACGACACAGTAACTTTTGGTTCGCGTATCCGGTAATTTGAACAGCAGCCATTACATTTCTGACGTGTTAAGGGCTGCGGATTTGTCCTGTCTTGAGGCTCCCCTACCTTATCTTTCAACACGATAACAGAAGGCCGCGTACTGTCCGTGCTGTCCTGACCTATCTTATATAGAGGGTACCACCTCTGACCCACTGAAGACGTCTGGTCATGGGTTGTTGAGAGACTGACCCTCCACCATTCACCAGACAACGTGAGTAACGAACTGCGGCAGAGAGCCGAAGCAGCATGGAACTCCAGTTGAAGCCACTGCTGCTGCCAGAGGTGTCAGCCCTCTTTGCAAAATTTTCTACTTTGTATAACTCCAAAATCACCTACAAATTTAATTATGTGACCTTCCCACTATACGGTATACACAAAGTACAATTCTGCTATTTGCTATCTTCCCTGGTGTTGTAATTTTAACGGCCAGGAGAGCAAGTTTGAGCGGTGAGAGCTGACGTCGCGCTGCGGCATGTCTTGCAGGGTCCTTTGGCGGCTCCGGCGTGGGGCTGGCTATTTCGCAGTCTCTCGTTCTGACCAGCATGCTCCAGCACGGCATACTCCAGATGACTGAGGTTGTCAGCCAGATCACGTCAGTGGAGAGGGTGCTAGAGTACACCAGAATTCCGCCTGAAGCTGCTCTGGAGTCTCCACCAGGTGAACTATTACTTTTATTTTTGTTGCTTTCAATTTGACTTTTCGAAAGGGATTCAAAACTTGAATCTTGATGTTTCTCTGTATGTAATGTAACATATATATTTCAATAAACTCACGGCACTTCACGTTACAATACATTCTTACAACTTCAATTAATGGATTACATTGTCATTGCGTGCTCCGGAATTTAACTATATTTCATGGAATTCTTACCACACAAGTATTTGAAAACATTGAAAGTTTATTAAAAACTAGACGAAAAGTCTCTAGGGACTGCACTAACGCTGTCCTCCACAAATGATATCTTTCTTTAGCCGTCAATCAAAACTCGTCAAAAATTTTATTTTGTGATCCGTAGCCTTGGCGAAAAAAAATAAATTTCATGTACGAACTGATGTGTATTACTTTGTATAGCCTTTTTATTGATTTTAGGGACCTTATATTGTACTTTCACTGTTGTTTTTTATTTTCTAAATCTTCGTATGTATTTATCATTGGATTTTTGAGCCATTTTAACTTGTGCGCCACCATGGCATCTTTTGTATGTTAACGTGTTAGAGGTTTTTACAGCTTTCAGTATGGTAAGCATGATCATATAAGAAGTTTTATGAAATGAAGTTTTATGAAATGTAATACAATGAGTTTAACCGATTCTTTTCTTTTGTCTATTCTATCATCAGGCCTAAATATGACAGCATATAGTTTCTTGTAATAATTTTAGTGTACTAGGCGTATTAAGACGTTTTATGCGTCAATCAAACGAAACGCCGGATCTGTTTCCCCAACTAGCTGAACTAGTATGATTCTAAGAATGAAATTCCCTCAGTTTATTTTATGTAGTCTATCGGTTGTATCCAGAACAGAAGTAGAGGATTTTCCACAGAGGTACAACAGTATTGTTTGGCCGTATCACTGCAGCGCACATTTAGCTATAGAATAAACGATTCATTTCGTGAAGAGCTCCTCTGCAATTTCTATTTCAGACAAGAAACCACCTGCAACATGGCCACAGCGAGGGCATGTCATCTTCCAAAACATTTATCTCAAGTACAGCCAAACGGACCCTCCAGTTCTCAAGAACCTTAATTTCACCATTGAAGCTACACATAAGGTGCTACTGTGCACAATGATTTATATCTGTCTATGAAGCATCATAATTATGTTGTTACCACTTTCGTAACATTAAAATAAGCGTTATGTATGTAGGTTGGCATTGTTGGCCGAACGGGCGCAGGGAAGTCGTCGCTTATCTCCGCCCTGTTCCGGCTGGCCCCACTAGAGGGGGCGATCCTGGTTGACGGCGTGGACACCAGCACGCTGGGCCTTCACGACCTGCGGAAGCGCATCTCCATCATCCCGCAGGAGCCCGTGCTCTTCTCAGAGACTCTCCGCTTCAACCTGGACCCTTTCTCAGAGTTTGACGATGCGATGTTGTGGAACGCACTTGAGGAGGTGAGGTTAGACGTCTTCCTGCCGAAGGTAGCGTTTCGTATTTGTATATGAAATGTTTTTCAAGCACAGGAGTAAGAGTGGCTACCGAAAGTTATTTAAAGCAGTTAATCCCTAGGAATACCAAAACCACTTATTTTGTATACAAGTTCTTGTATCGTTATCTCGCCTGCGAAGAAATAAATTACGTTGTGATTAAATATCAGTTTAAAACTGAAGGGGATCACTGGTGTCAGGTGCAGAAGGACATTATACGGAATCAGCGGCGAAGAGCGAAAACGTGTGCCGGACCGGGATTCCA
This sequence comes from Schistocerca serialis cubense, assembly GCF_023864345.2. Lineage (NCBI taxonomy): Eukaryota > Metazoa > Arthropoda > Insecta > Orthoptera > Acrididae > Schistocerca > Schistocerca serialis. The sequence goes on along the minus strand of NC_064639.1, from coordinate 716,768,432 downwards.
AACCGGGATCTCCTGCTTACCAGGCAGGTACGTTAACCACTCGCTATCCGAGACACAGAGTTAGCGCAACTGCGCGGACTATCTCGGCACGCCTCAAGGCCGATCCACACTCCCACCGAGCGCCACCTATCCGCAGTCCCTGTCCATTGCGCTCCCGTTCGCTACTCTGAAATTCCTACAAGAGGTCGAGCGTGTTTGTGCATCGGTCCTGAAGAAGGTGGATCCACTGCTCAGCTAGGCATATCAGTTACATGTCTGTTCCTTCAAACATGTCCTTTCGACATCCAAAGCCCGCCCCACGCCCGACTCAGGGTGTACTCCCGGTCTCTGTTAAAATTGCTGCTGTTCATTCTTATCTAAGCCGCCTCTTTTATAACGGAATCGCCGTCGTCAGAAATAAGGGTGCCAAACTACCATTCTTGGATGTTTTACCTGAGCGGAAGGCAGGAGGCCGACGCACATTGATCGATATTTGAACGCCGATAGTTTTCGCAAGACAACGGTCCTGAACTCTTTAATACACAGAGAAAAAGTAGTTTCTGACGACGACCACCTACAGTTTGAATTGCAGCACTTGACGCAGGTGTTCAAAGAGAATGATTATAGGAAGAGAGACATTGCAAACGCTTTCAGATTTAACTGAAGAAGGACGCCTTGTGAATCGGCAGAAGAAACGAAGCCGGTTGCCTTCGTGCCACAGCGTGGTGCAGCGAGCAGCAAGTTAGGACGTGTGCTGCAGAGTTATGGGCCGACGCCAATGTTCCCGCCCACCCCTAAGATACGAGGTATACTGCACCCTGTTAAAGGCGACACAGCTCTTCTTGTGCCCAGTGTGCCTCTCTGATTGGTGCCAGCGGCTGAATCCGTGGTTACATGAGTGGAAAATCGTGCCAGACCCGGCTTTTAACTTCCACCGTCGGAGGGTGGTACGGGACCTCAAGTCCCACCGCCACACATTCAACGTGCAATCCAATGATGTCACTGTAAGATAGAAATTACCTATACACCAGGACAGTAAGGCCGTTCTCCACCGGTGACTCTGTATCACGTCCTATCACAAGAGAGAGAGAGAGAGAGAGAGAGAGAGAGAGAGAGAGAGAGAGAGAGAGGGAGGCGAAAAAAAAAAAAAAAGAAAAACAGCGTCGGTAGTCACTAGATGGCGGGGACAGCCATCGAAAGCTCGAGAATATTATTCGAAATGACGAGGCCTGGAAACCGAGATGATTGTATTTACATCGTCTTGTACTCACTGCCGCTATTTGTTATTATAGTTATCAAACTACGCAAGTTTCACAAACAAAACTATCAAAAAGTTATTTCCATGAGATGGAAACGAAGAAGAACTTTCTGAAGGTGTACATCTGGAGTATAGGAAAGTACACTACTGCCCATTAAAATTGCTACACCAAGAAGAAATGCAGATGATAAATGGGTATTCATTGCGCAAATATATTATACTAGAACTGACATGTGATTACATTTTCACGCAATTTGGGTGCATAGATCCTGAGAAATCAGTACCCAGAACAACCACTTCTGGCCGTAATAACGGCCTTAATACGCCGGGGCATTGAGTCAAACAGAGCTTGGATGGCGTGTACGGGTACAGCTGCCCATGCAGCTTCAACACGATACCACAGTTCATCAAGACTAGTGACTGGCGTATTGTGACGAGCCAGTTGCTCGGCCGCCATTGACCAGACGTATTCAATTGGTGAGAGATCTGGAGAATTTGCTGGCCAGGGCAGAGTCGAACATTTTATGTATCCAGAAAGGCCCGTACAGGACCTGCAACATGCGGTCGTGCAATATCCTACTGAAATGTAGGGTTTCGCAGGGATCAAATGAACGGTAGAGGCACGGGTCGTAACACATCTGAAATGTAACGCCCACTGTTCAAAGTGCCGTCAATGTGAACAAGAGGCGACTGAGACGTGTAACCAGTGGCACCCCATACCATCACGGAGGGTGATACGCCAGTATGGCGATGACGAATACACGCTTCCAATGTGCGTTCACCGCTATGTCCCCAAACACGGATGCGACCATCATGATGCTGTAAACAGAACCTGGATTCATCCGAAAAAATGACGTTTTGCCGTTCGTGTACCCAAGTTCGTCGTTAAGTACACCATCGCAGGCGCTCCTGTCTGTGATGCAGCGTCAAGGGTAACCGCAGCCATGGTCTCCGAGCTGATAGTCCATGCTGCTGCAAACGTCGTCGAACTGTTCGTGCAGATGGTTGTTGTCTTGCAAACGTCCCCATGTGTTGACTCAGGGATCGGGACGTGGCTGCACGATCCGTTACAGCCATGCGGATAAGATGCCTGTCACCTCGACTGCTAGTGATACGAGGTCGTTGGGATCCAGCATGGCGTTCTGTATTACCCTCATGAACCCACCGATTCCATATTCTGCTAACAGTCATTGGATCTCGACCAACGCGAGCAGCAATGTCGCGATACGACAAACCGCAATCGCGATAGTCTACAGTCCGACCGTTATCAAAGTCGGAAACGTGATGGTACGCATTTCTCCTCCTTACACGAGGCATCACAACAACGTTTCACCAGGCAACGCCAGTCAACTGCTGTTTGTGTATGAGAAATCGGTTGGAAACTTTCCTTGTATCAGCTTGTTGTAGGTGTCGCCACCGGCACCAACCTTCTGTGAATGCTCTGAAAAGCTAATCATTTGCATATCACAGCATCTCCTTCCTGTCGGTTAAATTTCGCGTCTGTAGCACGTCATCTTCGTGATGTAGCAATTTTAATGGCCAGTAGTGTATTTACCATCCTAAACCTCAAGAGGAAGGAAATGGAAGCTTTTGAGATGTCAATTTTAACAGTTAAGTGGACAAAGGAGGTACGAAATCAGGACTTACTAGAAAGAAGAGGCTGCTTACAGAAAGAAGGAAAGGGTCATGTGACATCTGCTGTGGCGCCAAGATATAGTTAATTTGCTAGAAGAAGGAGTTGTAAAGGGAAAAATCATGGAAAGAATAAAGGACCACAGGCCGTCCAAGCCATCTGAAGTAACTTGTAGTAATGCCTACCAGAGCAGCACTTGCAAAACGTGACAGCAGTTTTGCCCTGTCGAATAGGCCAGCTGTGCGTACACATAGACTGTCTACGTTTCATGCAGCTGAACTAATATTCGCGAATCATCCAACGTTTATTAGTCTCATACAGGACAATTCAAAATTAATATAGCGATTACAAACAGCTATAACTATTTAATACGTAGCCAACATCGATAAGAATTACAGAGAATATAAAAGAACATTTTTATGTACTTTATAGATATTCCATATGACTCCCCGTTGTCAGAAGGACTACGTCTAAGCGATAACCCGTTTCGCACTGTACATTCTGAAACATATGTGGAGTCACTTAGGTGTGTGCATTTTGAGTTCTAGAATTATGTTCAGCAAAGTAGACAAATACACAAGGTATTTCACATAACCCTATAAAAAGAAATCCACGAGCGTCGGGTCGGAGAACTAGATGGTCAAAGACAGACAACTTGATAATAAATTCAGTTGGGAAGGGCATACCACAAAATTGCTAAAGCGGCTAAACAAGTCTGTAAGATGTCAGATGTAGGAGATGTAAAAATAAAAAATCTTGCATACTTTGCTTAGTTTCATTCTATTATCTCGTATGGGATCATATTCTGGGGCAACTCATCAAACCGAGCAAAAGTTTTTAGGGTGCAAAAGCGTGTGATAAGAATCATTTGTGGTGTAAATTCGAGAACATCTTGTAGAAACCTCTTCAAGGAACTTTGTATTCTAGCCACTGCTTCTGAGTATATTTATTCCTTAATGAAATATATTTCAATTAATACATCTTTATTCCCAAACAATAGCTCAGTACGCAGTATCAATAGTAGGAATAAGAACAATCTACATAAAGGCGTAAAATCACTTACCTTGGTCCAAAAAGGGGTCCAATATTCAGGAACACAGATTTTTAATAAATTGCCAGCAACCATTAAAAACTTGGTTTCAGATAAAGCACGGTTTAAACAGTTTGCAAGACTTTTTGATAGGCAACCCCTTCTACTCCATAGATGAATATCTTAACAGAGACTGTTAACTCAGTTTAAGTAAAAATATCTGTTAGATTTCAGTTTTGACAAGACTTGATCACAACAGTCAAGATTAGGTATTTTGCGTAAGATAAATTTATTAATAGTGCATAATAATGTGTCATTCTGAAGAATGTGTTAATTCTGTAAATATTAGCTGTCCCTGTTTACTGCATTGTATTAACTATTTTCGACTATCTCCTGACAAATTGTCATGGTAGTAAGTATTATATTCAAATGTTTTATATTTTTATGTCTTTCTTTCAGATATGTTCCACACGCAAGTGAATCATCTCATTTTTTGGGTCTATGGAACGAAAACTGAATCTAATCTAATCTAAGTTTCGTCATATCCAGTATGATCGATCGGACAGTTTGGAAGAAGTCGATTTAAAAATGTCCGAACTTCTGATTCTCTGAGTCTTCGCAACGTTCTAAATTTTTAACTTTCTTTCATGTTCCCTGTAATTCTTCTTGATGTATCGCTACGCACAGAATAGTTTTAGCCGTTTGTCACCACCATGTTTACTTTGAACGGCCTTGTATAATATCTTTCCTATTATTGTACATCTCATCGAATCTAGAGACACGTGGGAGACATATCACCTGATCTTTTGCCAAGTATAAGAATTATGAGATTTCACAATTACTGTCGTAGATTACTGAGCCTACTGTGTGTTTCACTTCGTCATACTTCCAAGCTAGTTAACCGCACAACGTTATTACTTTCTAGCACATGTATTACTAAGAACTGTCTAAAATACTGGTACATAGCCGTGGTCTCAGAAGTCTATTATTCAAGCATTAGATACGAAAGTCGAGTCAGAATGCATTACGTTGGCGGACCTCTTGCGGAAATGGAAATTGGAGGGGAGGGGAGTGGCGAAAGTGGGGGGGGGGGGGGGGAGGGAGAGAGGAGGTGGGCGGATAGAATCCATGAATTGCATCGTAACAACACGGAAGGAGTGGGAAAGTCTCGCAGTACTTTTGAGGCTGTTGAATTTGATGGAACTTTGGCCGGATATTGGTATTAGCCTGTTTCTACATCCAACTCCATAGCTGCAGCTCCAATATCTGAAGGTGGTAGTGTTTGACCGCGATTTATTTGTAAGTAAATAGCTCTGATGCCAGCTATGTTAGACTGCCAGTGGTTGGCCAGCTATGTGCTGGGGTAAATGGTTGACCTTTTCTAAGTATTTAATGGAGTGAACGACAATGACATTGTTGATCGTGATTTGCCCTTGTCATCCTGCTGGATGTCATTCGATAGGTGTAGACTGTATGCTGGCATCCTTCAGTCTTCTTTCTCTCCCTTACTCATCTTAAATAACACAATCACAAAGGTACGCCGAACAGGTTCTTGTCTTTGTCGTTGACAGCACTGTAGCATGCTGCCATTGTGCTCAGCACAATGAGCTTTCTATTGAATATTTGGCAAGTGTCATTCCGAGGACAACTTTGCCCTGCGCCAAGACCCAAGATATTTCACTGTATTACATATTAGTAAGTCTGTAGCTCGTGGTCTCGCGCTAGCGTTCTCGCTTCCTGAGTACGGGGTTCCGGGTACGATTCTCGGAGGGGTCATGGATTTTCACCTTCCCGGAGATGACTAGGTGTTGTGTCGTCTTCATCCATATTACGGTCGGAGGAAGGCAACGGCAAACCACCTCCATTAGGATCTTGCCTAGTACAGCGGTGCGATCTCCCGCATCGTTCCCCTACGCTCTGTCACAAAGCATGGGACTTCATTTCCATTTCCACATGTTAGTGTAGCGGACGACTAATTACATGGAAATTGTGAGGCTAGAATGGATAAATAGGATAGTGTTGACTGTTTTTTAGTCCGGATGGGTTTCACGTATGGTAAAGTTGTTCAAGTGACAGGCGCGGGACTCCAGATGGTACGTCTGTCTTTAGCGGACAGTGTGCTACCGATTCGTACATCTGAGGACGTCAAACAGACTGCTCCAGTATTTTGCCCCTCCTCAGTCAAAAATGGTCCAAATGGCTCTGAGCACTATGGGACTTAACATCTTAGGTCATCAGTCCCCTAGAACTTAGAACTACATAAACCTAACCAACCTAAGGGCAGCACACACATCCATGCCCGAAGCAGGATTCGAATCTGCGACCGTAGCGGTCGCGCGGTTCCAGACTGCAGCGCCTAGAACCGCTCGGCCACTCCGGCCGGCCCTCCTCAGTCACGTGAAACTGCACGGAGCCTACAATGATGAAGGATTATCACCACTGATATAGTAGACAAAGTTTGATTTAGCTAAAATCTAAGACTTACAAGTACGGCTGATTTTCTGCTGCTGTTTCTTGAATATTTTCGTAGATTTGAATAAATAGAATGGGCCAAAGGAGAACTGAACCTTTGTGGATTTCTTTTGCCATTCCCCCACTTTTCTCTGTGTAATTTTGACCAAATAGAACCAATCCATGGGAAACTGAACCTTTTAATCCGCCCAGAGCCCTGTGGCGCTTCGGTAGCGGAAGAGCGCTGCCTGAAAAAGACAGGCGTCCTGGATAATCCTGTTCTTCACACATAATCGACATAGAGCAAGTTTTATCAAGACAAAAATAATTTATTTCTTACTTTTGGTTTGGGAAAATCGTTTCTATGATGAAAATGAAAGATAACTGAATGTGTTTAACTTTAACAGAGGCGATATCACACGGAAGAAACTACTAGTCTGTAGCATTTAATGAAAGCGCATAGCTTTGTTAATTGATATGTCTGTATCAAAAGATTTCGAACTTTCTTACAACAACATCTCACAAGTACAATTTTGTTCATCTGAAAGATAGTAAATAGATGCGATTTTGAAGCTTGAGAACGACTCTGGGTATTGGGAAGTTACAAGGTGCCAATCTAGATGCATGCGGATATGTCGTACAAAAATGGGGCTGCAAATTACGTTGAAGACAGACTATAAGCTACGGAGTGAGAAACACGAAGTTTTGTTTGAGAAATGGTGGAATCTTGCATGTACTCGGTGGCTGAGAGTAGAAGGTACGTGCAAACTTCCGTTATTTCTTTAAACTACTTATAAGCCTCTTTGCACGAATTGTAGTGTCAATAGGTGAGTGACACCTTACATAGCGCCGAGCAGTCCATTTGCAAACCGATGACATGTCACAAGGTAATCGCACTGTGTAGTAACTTATTTCAAGCAAGAGACAAACGTTGATCCAATTCGAATTCAAGCAATGAGCAAACCACTTCCATCAATAAAGACAGCTAGGTCTGTTATTGAAATATTGTGCGAAACAAGATAATCTTGGCAGGAATTACATTTTTGACATCTTGAATTTGCACAGGTACTGATTGAAAATGAGCTTAGTTCGAAAGTAGTAATGAAATTACAGAGAGAACAATTTCAGAACAGATGGATCATAGAATGGAATACGTAATCATGATGTAATACAAATGGAACGATGGTGGGGGTGGAGTGGGGGAGATGTTATTGGCGGGATGAGTGGAAAATGGAGTGATGAAATACTTTGTAGGATTCTAAAAGATAAGAAAAGTATGTGGTGACTATCTTTTGGAAGATGGGCGGATAACATTAGAAAAGTTAGCCAGCGCTAGAATCCACTTCTGTCGAACTTTTCTAATGCAATAAAAGTTGACGGTCTCCATACAGATTCACCTACGTTACACATATTAAATAATTGTTAGTAACTCTACTGAAGTAGCAATGCAAAAATTTGTGGACAAAACACTACACAATCTTCACTCTTTATGCGACTCACTCTCAGCGTTTCAAATACAAGCTCTTAACATGCACAAACAAACAAGCCCTAATGCTGTTGACATTCTTGTCCGTCGCACGTCCGGGTCGTCGGTATTCCTTGGAGCACCGTGCGGCGCAGACACCTCTTCGGCGCACTTGTGGGTGACGTTATGTCGCAGCTCAACCCAGTTCGTGGCCGCATGGACCCCCAAGGGAATACCTCAGATAAACAAACCACAACAATAAAACGTAATCTAAAGGAACTATGATCCCAACTAGGGGTAACATTAATTCTTGAGAAAATAATATTTTCCCTTTTCCCACTAATGAGAAATTTGTCACTCTTGTTCATTTATATACTGCTACAGTATGTGATTTTCCCACCAGTGCACAATAGCCATCAGAATTATTAGTTATAAAATCCTGGAGAATCTCGTACCCTCACATCATTTACATGTTCGATAGATCATCTGAACAATTCTTTTACCTAAATGATGCGAAACGAGTCAATTTACCGGATATGTATACGCGATTTATCGTCAATGTAACAGAAGGCGTTGCCCAGGAAAAATTTATTTTAAGTTACACTTAAAACTTCTGAGCAATGAAAACATCTGAGCAATTAACACGTGGCCGAGCGGTTCTAGGCGCTTCAGTCCGGAACCACGATGCTGTTACGGTCACAGGTTCGAATACTACCTCGGGCATGGATGTGTGTGACGTCCTTAGGTTAGGTTAGGCTTAAGTAGTTCTAAGTCTAGGGAAATGATAACGTCAGATGTTAACTCCCCTAGTGCTTAGAGCCATTTTTTTGAACAGTTACCACCTGTAATAACGTGTAATAAAGGTCATTGTTACATCATATGTTGTAGGTATAGATAGCACTATTCTTCTCAAGTTTTGATGGATTATTTATGATGGTGATCAAAAGTATCCGAACACAGCCAAAAACAAACGTTTTTTGTATTAGGTGCACAGTGCTGCCACCTACTGCCAGGTACTCCATATCAGCGACCTCAGTAGGCATTAGACATCGAGAGAGAGCAGGATGGGCACTCCGTGGAACTCAAGGACTTCGAACTTGGTCAGGTGAGTCGGTGTCATTTGTGTCATACGTCTGTACGCAAGATTTCCACACTCCTAAACATCCCCAGTTCCACTGTTTCCGATGTGATAGTGAAGTGGAAACTTGAAGGGAGACGTACAGCACAAAAGCGTACAGGCCGACCTCGTCTGTTGACTGACAGAGAACGCCGACAGTTGCAGAGGGTCGTAATGTGTAATAGGCAGACATCGTTCCAAACCATCACACAGGAATTCCAAACTGCATCAGGATCCACTACAAGTACTCTGACAGTTAGGCGGGAGGTGAGAAAACTTCGATTTCATTATCAAGCGGCTGGTCATAAGTCACACATCACGCCGGTAAATGCCAGACGCCGCCTCGCTTGGTGTAAGGGGTGTAAACATTGGACGATTGAACAGTTAGAAAACGATGTGTGGAGTGACGAGTCACGGTACACAGTGTGTCCATTGGATGTCAGGGTGTGGGTATGGCGAATGCATGGTGAACGTCATATACCAGCGTGTGTAGTTCAAACAGTAAAATTCGGAGCCCCTGGTATGGTCGTGTTTTTCATGGAGGGAGCTTGCACCCCTTGTTGTTTTGCGTGGCTCTATCAAAACACAGCCCTACATAAATGTTTTAAGCACCTTCTATTTCCCACTGTTGAAGAGCAATTCGGGGCTGGCGATTGCATCTTTCAAACCGATCGAGCACCTGTTCCTAATGTACGGCCTGTGGTGGAGTGGTTGCACGACAGTAATGGACTGGCCTACACAGAGTCCTGACCTGAATCCTATAGAACACCTTTGTGCTGTTTCGGGACGCCGACTTCGCGCCAGGCCTCACAGACCGACATCGATACGTCTCCTCAGCGCAGCACTCCGTGAAGAATGGGTTGCCATTCCCCAAGAAACCTTCCAGTACCTGACTGTATGCCTGCGAGAGTGGACGCTAACATCAAGTCTAAGGGTGGGCCGACAACATATCGAATTCCGGCACTACCAATGGAGGGCCCACTAACTTGTAAGTCATTTTCAGCCAGGTGTCCGGTTACTTTTGATCATATAGTGTATGTGCTCTGACGGTGCACTTAAGGTATCTAACCTCTGGCCGTGGGTGAACACCACGTATTATTCTTATTGCTCGCTTATTTGCAGCCAATACTGCCTTTCTAAATGATGATTTAATCCACAGAATTATTCCGTAAGACATTACCGAGTGGAATCATGCACACAATGTTAGGAGATTGATTCGTTTGTTTCCATGACTAGCAGTTAATAAAAGAGCAGAGGTAGCTGAACTTAATTGTTTGAGCAGCTCAGTAAAATGCTTCTTCCATTTAACGTTCCAAGGTATGTACATCCAAAAACTTGGAGCGTTCTATCCTGTTTGCTGCGTCCTGTTCATTTCCACGTTATTTATTGGTACGAATCTATTTGTTGTGCGTTTTCTCAAAATTAAGAGAGAGTTCTTTCTCAGAGAATCACTATGGTTCTTTGAGAAACCCAATGAAGTATCTCCTCTGTTTCCTTCTCTCTCATGGTAGGAATTATTACAGCGCTACTATCATCTGCAAAAAGTACCAATTCTGCTTGAAGAATATTAAGTGGAACGTCTTTCACATACGTAAGGAATAGGAGTGGACCCAAAGTAGAACGTTCTGGGAGTCCCTTCGTGATTCCTCCCTAGTCACTGAAATGTTCTCTCCTTTCTACATTTTTTGTGTTATTCAGCACAACGTATTGCATTTTCTTTGTTAAATATGATTCAAATCAGTTGTGTGTAAAGCCATCAGTTCTGTAAAACGGGAGTTTTTCTAAGAAAGTAACGTGGTCTACACAATAAAAGACATAGTACGAGATCACAAAAAAACAACAGGCGAAACTTTGTTATTTAAGTCGTGTAATATTTGATGAGTAAATATGTAAATAGCATTCTTTGTCGAGCAACACTTCTGGTGATCAAACTGTGAAGCGCTTAGTATGTTGTTTCTACTTATATGTGAGACTACGATCGAGTACATTACTTTTTTGAATATAGAGGAAAAATACAACAGGAAGGATATGGAGGGTAATTATTAAAGTCTCTCATGTCACCTTTCCTATAGAGAAGCTTGACAATTGCATATTTTAATCTACCTGGAAAAATTCCCTGTGCCGGTGATGCATTACACATATCAGAACATATTAAGAATTGTTTGAAATTCCGTGAACATGATACGAGTTATCGGTTTCTCCGTGTGCTGATTCCTCAAATGTTTGTTGATTTAAAGAAAAACCGCTCTAGTTGCTGTCGAGAACTTTATTGAGTCCACTACCACTTTTGGCCTTTACGCTAGGCCATTTCCAAGTGGTTCTGGAAAGTTTCATAGTATGATATACGTATAAACATTGTATTTAACAGAAAATGAGAAAACATGGTTTATTTGTGCATGATACAAGTACACACAGAGTATAAAACTTACACTGTGGTGTAGACAAACAACTTCCAAATGATAAAAATACAAGCCAGATGGATTTAAAGCGTTATGTACCCAATGATACCGCGAGAGACGGGGGTGTGTGATCATTAAGCCCCTAATGACTTTATTATTTACTACATTATAAATATTCTTTTGGCTTAAGACGTTTATGTCTTGACATCTTAGGAAATTCCAAAGTGCAAGTTTTACAAATAAAAGACTAAAATAGCTTTCTGATTTAACATAAGCGTAAAATAGTCGCTGTGGATGGGCCATCCCAGTCAATTACCTCCTCTGATGTACAAAAGTGTAATCACATGGAACTGCAGCAGTCCTCTGTTTTTACATATGACATTTCAAAACTACGTGAATATGGCCTAAAACAACTGCTGAAACTAGTAATGGACTGAAAGCAGTTCTTAACAGCAACTGGAGCAGTTTTTTCGCGAATAAAATGCCGTATGAGCATTTGTTGTGTAGAATTTTTATAATTCTATTAATTTAAGTGAATGATGTTGGTGCTACTTTTAGTTGCCTAAAAATCGCTCTAAGCACTACGGGACTTAATATATGAGCTCACCAGTCCCCTAGAACTTAGAACTACTTAAACCCAGCTAACCTAAGGACATCACACACATCCATGCCGGAGGCAGGATTCGAACCTGCGACCATAGCATTTAGTTGCCTAAAGCGTGTACTGACATTTTTAAAAAATCGCTCGTATTTTCAACTGAACCATTTAATCTCATTTTTGCCGTTATATCTATAAAGTGTTTGTAAAAAGTACTTGAAATTGTGAATTGTTAGTTATAAAATTGTAAATTAATTTAATTGTTGTGGTATCTTGTACACTGACTGGTTGTCTTGCCTCCCATTACACAATACCCCAGGCAGTTTTAATATCTGAATTATTAATTTCGACCAGAATATGCTAAGTTTTGGACGTTTTAATCTCTTTCCATAAAATATTACAGTATTTTTTGTAGATTGCAAGTAACGTAGGATCTTGACTTATTCTAAGCTCTACATAAATTACCCTTTGCCTCTTTCATAAAATGTCAATCTCTTTATGTAGCCATGGGGTAATTGTTTTCTTGATGGAATTAAAGGAAAATTTTTAGAAAATCTACTTAGAAATATTGACACAAATTTGTTGTGAAATGCATTGAATTCCACTTTATCATTTCGTTCTATGTACATCTCAACCCATACTGGTACTACATCTTTTCTTTTGTTCTTATAACACTGTACTCTGGTCTCATTCAACAACCTCAGTGTTTTGTGTGAACAAGCCTCAGAGCTGTAAGGTGCTACATTGTTTACTACCTTTAATTGCGCATTATGATCAGAGAGTCCATTAACAATGGGTAAAAATTGTTTCAGCCGGAGCATTGGCCATAAAAATGCTATCCTGTTGTCTTGCTGCACACGAGTTGGGATTTTACCACTGAAACCCGACTGAATCAGCCAAGTAACGCTTCCGGTTCAATTTACTTATCAGAATCTTTTGTAGCGGTCACACCTCAGGTCAGGATTTGTAGTGGATGTGGGAGCTGAGCGGGTCAGGAGGTGACTGATGCTGCTAGTGCGTGAGACAGAATTGGGAGATGGTGTGGATGACATATGCCCTAAGGCGACAATGAAACACCGTTCTCTAGAATTACATTCATTACTTCTAATTTACGGTACGGCTTGAAAGAAGGCGTGGTGATTCGCACACTAGAGTGCGGCAAGGAATGCGGACACAGTGCTTCGTCGGCTACGGCTATTGGGCAATTCAGGACCCAGCGGCGGTGTCGTGCAGGTGGCTGCGAGAAGGGTCTGTAGGCGCAAGGCTACCGTAGTTCAGCGCAGCTAATGCGGCCCGCCCGGTGCCTTACAAAATGGTTCTGTACGCAGATACCAAACGGGCCGCAGCTGTTGTGAAGGTGGAGACCCAAGACTCAAATCAGCAACACAATGTACAGCCAGTGGGGCAGTACTAGATACTGCCAGGGAGGCGGTACTCAGATGTCTCACCCCACAGGCTGTAAACGGTAGTCTGCAGTCGCTTGCTAAGGCCCTTCACCAGAGTGAGGTTCCGACTCGCCCATATCTTCTCCAAACACGGCAGTGGCCAAACAGCAGTGGCAGCCTGCAGTGATTAAGTCTCACTTCAGCCATCTGGCTGTGGTCTTGGAGGTGAAAACTTCTCTCGGCAGCTGGCAGCACTTAATGAGTTGTCAGTCAAGTTACTCTGCAACTAGCGAGACTGTCATTCTGTCAGAACTAGAGATGCAGATGGGATGACCAGACATTGAATCTGGGGCCTCGCAAACGGTCGTATTTAAGGTGGACTTAGCCGGCCGGAGTGGCCGTGCGGTTCTAGGCGCTACAGTCTGGAGCCGAGCGACCGCTCCGGTCGCAGGTTCGAATCCTGCCTCGAGCATGGATGTGTGTGCTGTCCTTAGGTTAGTTAGGTTTAATTAGTTCTAAGTTCTAGGCGACTGATGACCTCAGAAGTTAAGTCGCATAGTGCTCAGAGCCATTTGAACCATTTTTTTAAGTTGGACTTAATGTCCCTGCGGCCAGTGATGCGGCCATTAGTCCTCATATCTGTACGTGTCAGCGGCGCCTAAATTATTGTCACTTCCCTTTGCCTTCGCACTTCCCGTCAGTGCTAGGACGCCATGCAGCGGCTAAGTTCGGCAGTTACTTGTCATGGCTCCGTAGTGCAAGGCTCGCAGAATGACGCGTGAGGTGCGGTCATACTGTGCCGTTTGCGCTTCTTGATTTCAGCTCGCCTCGCTGTGGAAATGTAATACGAGCGGCGGCCTACCTCCTGCAACACTGCACTCTATGCGTGTGCCAGATACGGGTTGTAAGACGACGGTTGAGCAGGCTTCGATTCCCTACCGCCTGCCGCACGTAATAACTTTCAACATTTATATGCGTACCCGGAAATTGAATTTGCTGTGCAACGCATTTAAGAAAACTACATTTAAGTCTTCAGAAATAAAAATTTCTTCTTGCCTGACAAGTAGCTCAATGACGTATCTAGGGCTCACACAAGTAGCTTGAAGTTCTTAGAGGGGATCTGTAGACTGTTACAATTACAGGAAAAGTATTCTGCAGTAACAGCTCACAAGCACATGCTCTAGCTTCCGATAAACACAAAAACTGCATCTGAATTGGTCTTGGATGGTCCAACTCTACCGATCGACCGACTTGTTAGCCAAGGCCGATAGGCGTCACAGGATGCGGATACGGAGGGGATGTGAGCAGCACACCGCTCTCCCGGTCGTTGTCAGTTTTCGTAATCAGAGCCGGTACTTCTCAGTCAAATTGCTCCTCTAAAATTTCTTGGACTTTCCCTGCGATTCGTTGTCATCTCATAGAATCAGGCGTACTGCCAATGGTCCGATTATTCCCAACACGATATTTCGACGCCATCACTCAGCGTCTTCATCAGGTTTTTCCTGAGACTGGAAACACCTGATGAAGATACCTAGTCGCGTCGTTGAAATAACTTGTTGGGAAGAAGCGGACCATTGGCAGTATGCCTGATTATGAGAGACGACAAGTAGTTCCTCAATTGGCCTCGCAAGGGCTGAGTGCAGCCCACTTGCCAACGGCGCTCGGCACACCCGGGCAGTCACCCATCCTAATGCTAGCCAAGCCCAACAGTGCTTAATTCCAGTGATTTGACGGGAACAGGTGTTACCACTGCGGCAAGACCGTTGGCTAGGTAACGACTGCTTGTATCAA
Source organism: Schistocerca serialis cubense (assembly GCF_023864345.2). Taxonomy (NCBI): domain Eukaryota; kingdom Metazoa; phylum Arthropoda; class Insecta; order Orthoptera; family Acrididae; genus Schistocerca; species Schistocerca serialis. Next base: position 716,753,326 of record NC_064639.1, on the reverse strand, counting down.
TATTTTTGACTTTGTGTCCAACATTTACGTATCTTACGATGCTCCTTATTCGCTACTCACTCTACATGAAAACGACTCTACAGAGGCACCGAAAATTGATCACCTCAGGATTTCCCACATTTTCTAGACACTTAAGAATCTCATCCGCCTTGTTTCTCAGCTGTCTAATCTTCTGATGAAAGATACTGAACTTATTTTTGTTAACTGTTACATACATTATGGTCTTGTTCTATTCTTAACTCTTTCAAGGCTGTCTATCTGTAACCTGATTCTAACCTAAAAAAAAAATGTGCTCCTCTGACGCTAGCAGTCACAGGAATTGTGCCCTGCGTGCTTCCAGTCCCCCTTACACTGTGTGCAAGTGCCCAACTAACCTGTCCTTCTCCTGATATTCAGGTACAGGCCATGCTTTACGTAATCCTGTCTCCCAATTGCAGCAACAGGAACAGCAGATGTATGAGATTTTGTTTCATTCAAAAGCAACCCACTTAGATTTTTGTTTACATGGGTGACAGCTCTGTTAGCCCAGGGCTGGTCAAACCCCATACGATGTGTGCTGCTGCTGCTTCTGCTGCTCCTATGCCCTCCATGCCACATTGAATAGCATACTCATCTTGCTAGCCAGACTATATCCTGCTCCTCCTACTATTTATACCTGACCTTCTTTGTCACCTGCCTAAGCTTCTACACTTAGCTTTTCTTGTAGACTTCAGTCTGCAGCCCTTCAGTGAAACTATCGAAGAGCAGAAGCCTTTTCTTTCTACTTGCCTTTCCTACTGTCCTAGCCTTAAAGTTGTTCCTACGAGTCTGTTGCTCTTCACTTTCCTCAAAAACTGGCTGAGGCTCTTTCCTGTTTCAGGTAACAAGTCAAACATGTTTTCTAACCAGAATTTCAAATATGACTTCACAGGTTTTCTACTTTGTTTATTTCTTATTATCTAGTCCAGTTCCCATTTTCTCCTTCCCCCTCCAACCTATCTAACTGAAAAAGACACCGTCTTTAATTCTGTCTGGGGAATAAAAATCCCTGTTCCACGATTGTCTTGTCTCGGTTTCATAATCCATAAGTCCACAGTGGATACTCATCAGATACTTAATGGCCTCTTCACCCCAATTAATCACCTACCCACATTCCTGACATGTTTCTCATGTAATGACCTACAACAACATCCACATTTATTCCACATGATGGTAATCTATTGTAAAAAGCACTAACACGCACTAACACTACAAAAAAGGAAAAATCAGGAAAAAATTATCTTCCAAGGTGTTGCGTAGCTAACTACCAGATGTTTCGTGGGCATAGAAACTAGAAGGAAACATCACGCGGATATTCATGGAACGTAAGTTTTAGATCACAGGAGAACTCGATACGAATGAAAACTGAAACAGAATGATGTTTTTGACAACAATATTAGACGAACACCATCCAGAAGTACTGAAAAAGAAGTATGCAGTTGTTTATACCAAAGTAGCAACGCCAGAAGATAGTAAGAATTTGCAGAACAACCTGCAGAGAATTGATGATTGGTTGTTGACCCTGAACGTAAATAAATGTAACGTATTGCGCATATATAGGAAAGGAAATCCACTACTGTACAGCTACACCTACACTATTGATGACAAACACCTGCAGGCAGCGTCTGCGTAAAACATCTAGGCGTAACTATCCAGAGCGCCCTTAACTGGATGACTACATAAAATAGATAGTGGGAAAAGCAGACACCAGAGTCAGATTCATCGGAAGAATCTTACGAAAATGTAGCTCATCCACGAAGGAAGTGGGTTATAAGGCGCTTTTTCGCCGGATTCTTCAGTATTGTTCATCTATCTGGGATCCACATCAGGTAGGACATAGAGGAGGTAGAGAAGATCCAACGAAGACCGGCGCGTTTCGTCACGGGATCGCTTAACTGTCGAGAGGGCGTTACGGAGATGCTACACTCCACTGGCAGACGTTACAAGAGAGGCGTTGTGCATCACGGAGAGATTTACTATTGAAATTTCGTCACAGCTCTTTACAGGAGAAGTTGGACAACATATTACTTCCCCCCCCCCCCCCCCCCCCACGTACATCTCCCATATTGACCATGAGGAGAAAATTCGATAAATTAGGGACAATACAGAGGCTTACCGACAATCATTCTTCCCACGCACTATTCATGAGTAGAACAGAGTTGGAGGGATCAGATAGTGATACCGAAAGTACGCTCCGCCACACATGATTAGGTGGCTTGTGGAGTATGATGTAGGTGTAGATGTAATGTGTTCTAAATAACTCACTGATGGTGCTGATGAACGTAGTAACTAAGAATATGCATACATCCGAAGATCATCATGGGTGGGGAACTTTACATAACAGCTGATCGCAAGTGGCTGATCTGATGTCAATGATTCATCGTTTACTGACTTAATGGATTATCAAAGCGATATTTCCATAATTCTGTTCCGCGTTTACTAAAGAATAAGCCGGCCGGAGTGGCCGCGCGGTTAAAGGCGCTACAGTCTGGAACCGCACGAACGCTACGGTCGCAGGTTCGAATCCTACCTCGGGCATGGATGTGTGTGATGTCCTTAGGTTAGTTAGGTTTAAGTAGTTCTAAGTTCTAGGGGACTTATGAACACAGCAGTTGAGTCCCATAGTGCTCAGAGCCATTTGAACCATTGTATTAAAGAATATGCGTAGGTTTGTAGCCTGTAAACTGCGTTCTTGTAAGTTCACTTGAGAAATTTAAGATATTCATATGACTTGACTCGCAAACCTGGGTCACGTGTTATTTATATCTCGTGCTTCTATGGTTGTGGTCTTGAGTCCGAAGTATAAACTGAAGCAGCGTCCCTCTTCATCTCTGCATAAACCTTGCACTACATTCATCTGAACCTGCTTACCCTAAATTCCCTTCATTACCACATTAATTATTCATTTATTCTTGGTGGGTTCTATCAGTCTATCCTTTGTTTTAATCCAACTCTTTTACCCGATTTCGACGCACTACCTTTTCAGATTTACTCGATATTCCCATACAATCTTCAGCATTGTTCTGTAATACTACAGTTCAAAAGCTATTCGTTCTTGTCGGTACTATTTATAGTCCACGTTTCACTTTGGTTAAGGCTGCACCCTAAATAATTCCACAAAATTTTATATTTATGTCAAAACTTTTAACTTTTTTTTCAGAAACGCTTTTCTTGTTATTACCACTGTGCTTATCATATGCTCTCTACTTCGGCAATCATCAATCAATATGATAACAAAATAACAGTACTTTTAGAGTCTTATTTCTTAATTTAATCCCTTCAGCATCACCACTGTAGTCCATTAGCCCCCTTTTTTAGCTTTGTTGACGTTAATTTTACAACCTATTTTTAAGGCAGCATGTATTTCATTCAACTGATCTGCGAGGTCCTTTGTCGTGTGACACCACTGCAATGTGATCGGTAAATCTTAAAGGTTTTATTCCTTCTCCCTGAACATCCAGTCCTTTTCAAAAAAGACTACCAGTTTCTTCTATGATTCATTCATGTAAAAAACTAGTGACAAGAAGGATTGACAGCAATCCTGTCTCACTCAATTCTGAGTTACTGCCTCCTTTTCATATCTTTGGACTCATAACTGCATTCTGTTCAAGTTGTAGATTGGCTTTCGCTCCCTGTATTTTACCCCTGACAAGATTATAGTTTCAAAGAGTGTATTCCAGTGAACATAGTCAAAAGCTGTTTCTCAATCTACATAACAGTTGATTGGCATTTCTTAATCCTGTCCTCCACGGTAGGTCGTAGTGTCTGTCGCTTGGCGTATTCAGTCATTTTTGCGGAACAAACACTCATCTTGCCCCACGACGACCCCTCCCCTTCGTTTGAGCCTTATGTAGCCATGTTTAAAACTTCTGTAGATAATTTTTTTGTGTGTTTTGTAACTGATGATTCGGTAATACTCAAAGCTGTCGGCTCCTGCCTTGTTCAGTATTGAGATTGATGTATTCTTCTGTAAGTACGAGGGTATTTCACATGTTCCATGTAGACTATATACCACATGGAACAGTTTTGCCATTGTGGGTTCTCCCAAGGATCTTATTAATTCTGAAGAAATGTCTTCCAGCCCAAGTGCCTTCTTCTGATTTACATCATTCAGGTATTCTCCTCACGATATCAGTCCCCTATCTCATTTTCAACCATTTCCTTTTATCTTTCCGCAGTACTGTCGTCAAGCTCCTTTTCACTATAAAACCATTCCGTATATTTCTTTCACCTTTCAGCCTTTTCTTGTTTGATTGACACTTTCCTTCTATCAGAGCTCTTGAAGTTCGTGTGAAAATCGAAATGGTTTGATATTATTTAGCATGTGACCTAATGTAATGGTTGAAAAATACCTGGAAGCTGCTAGTTTCGATCCAAATTCATCTCTAACTGTAGACGAAACTGCATAGAGAAAGCCCCCACATTTTCATCCTTTTTAGAAGAAATTCTATTAAAATTTGTTTAATTGAAAGACATTGTCTACACCTTTTTTGTTTTAATAAATGAGTGAGATTCGATACAAGTCCAACACTAACTCACACCTTATAGCTGACGCGTTTATTTGCTCCTACACCGTAATTTCACAGGTGGAGCTCAAATCCAGTATACAGACGCTGGACTTCCAGGTCACGGAGGGCGGCAGTAACTTCAGCGTGGGCCAGAGGCAGCTGCTGTGTCTGGCGAGGGCCATACTCAGGAACAATAGGATCCTGGTGCTCGATGAAGCAACCGCCAATGTCGACCCAGAGTGAGTATGTCCGTAAATTGTCTAACAAGGTAACATAATGTGAGACTCCTGAACACCTTTTCATTCATTACCAACGTGGATGAAATCTTGATGGCTAAGTAATGTATAAGAGCGTAGTCTAAAATAACCTTTCCGATTTTTTTATTCTGTGCTCATTATCGATGACATGTCACACATATTACGAGGTCGACTTTCCCGCTTCACTGACGTTCTGTCACTTGTGGTTTCCAAATTGTAGCGTGTAACATGGCGCTGTGTTACGGAACTATACCGGTGCAAGAGGAACAGCGTGCTGTAATCGAGTTTCGAATTCGGAAAGTTTTTCTGCATATGTAGCGCCCTCTTCTTCAGCAAGACAATGCCAGATCACACACGAGCTCTGCGATATTTGCAACAATCCGACGCCTTGGGTTCACTGTCATCGATCATCCTGCACACAGTCCCAACTTCGCTCCATCCTATTTTCAACTGTTTCCAAAACTGAAATAATCTCTTTGATGACTTCACTTTGATTATGGCAAAGCGGTGATAGTAGAGGTGAGGTTGCGGCTCCGTCAGAAATACGGAATTGTGGTCCACCTTGATGCAAAACACTTGATTTTTATTTATTTATTCCCAAACTAGTTTCAGCGACAGTATTGCCATCATCAGGATTTTTTCAATCCTAAAACATGCAAAAAATAGCATACTTATAAACATTTAAAACAGTATTACCTGTGTACTGTTTGATTCCAAAATATTGTGTTCTGTGAATCGTTTCATAACGCCTTATTTAAGTTCTGTCACAGCATCGATTTTACGTTTGTTGCCGCAGTTTCAGGCGTGTTTTCCGTGGTTTTGTTGCCGTTTCTTCGGTGTACAGCACGTTATCTGCAAGTGTATGAGTGGCTGTTACTGAACAAATGTGAAAAAGAGAACTTACGTCTGTCAGCGTTATATTATTGGATTTGCGGTAAAGTTGTGGATATATTTTTGGTGTGTACTAGGTTGTTACGTAGTTTGTCATGTACTCACATTTGTTGGACGACTTTCAGCTGCTTTCAAACGTAGAAAAACATAACTTCTGCACCTTGTTCGTAGTCCAAAACATTACGCCATGTTGCTGTTCGCGTGTGTGGCAAGAATGTAACGCATATTGCGAAAAGGTTTTGAAAATTGTAGCGGGAGTTCAGACGACTTATGTCCCTTATTTATGTTTCTGTGTCATGGGGTAGTGGATTTGTTTGTGGTGTGTGTGGCATGTGCGTGTGTGTGCGCACGTGCATGTGTGTATTGTGTGTGTGTGTGTGTGTGTGTGTGTGTGTGTGTGTGTGTGTGTGTGTGTGTGTGTGAGTTCTCTTAGAGTGCTAAACAATGTGTTGCTGCAAAGTGTTGATTTCCGTTTATTAAAGTTTTTCGCTTCCATTATAGCCTTTTGCACGTAGTAATTTTATTGTATTATCACTTTTCGGTATAGACTGTTGTTGTGTTTCAGAATGTGTAGATCAGTTTAGATACTAGTGGGGTTGTGGTTTTCATTCTTTATGTGTTCTGCGAAAGCGGAAAATATGCTTTCACTCGACAGAGATCTCATATACTCTGTGTACCTTGTTCGGAACTTTCTGCTTGTTTGTCCTATGTATTGCGCATTATTTGTTTGCAAACAGCCACTCATACAGTTGCAGGTGACTTGCTGTGTGACGAAGAAACGGCAACAAAAACACAGAAAATATGCCGGAAACTGCGGCAACAAATGTAAAAATCATGCTGTGTCGTAACGTAGATAGGTTGTAATGTTGTTGCATTAATTTGTTATGAAAGCGGTGCTGATAGACAATAAAAGCGGTTTAAATGCTGTGAGCTGTCTGGGGAAGTTAACCTTGCATTACTGCGCAACTGTTTCACCAGGTATCCAGTCTAGCTTACCAAATTCCCAACAAGACTAACATTCACCATAATCTTTTAATAGACATACGACAACCGGTGATATATATATATATATATATATAAAAGAGAATTTAAATAAAAAGAAATAAATCAGTTTATATTTGGAAATTTATTTTAACATTGAAATTTCAGCATATTAAACTTGATTCATAACTAAACTGGTGCTTTATTTAGCATTGTGAAAATGTGAGATTGTAATCTTGCGTAACACATCAAATATGGAGCCAAGATTGGGAGACTGCATACAACACTGCATTCATAAAATAACACACAAAGAACGTTGAAACATATGCAAGAGGAAATTAACCACTACCAACCGATTCAATTTTCACCCAAAGAAGTTACGTTCGTAGCGCAATCCTGTCCGTCATGAAATTACCACACACTGGTATACTAAATTCATACTAACTCTCTGTGAAATCTTCCCGAGAAGAATATCCGAGGGCTACTTTGATGCTTACACCACATGCTTCACGTGGTCAACTTGGTTTACACAAAGAGTATAACTCCACAATAATTTTGATAATTAAAATAAATTACATCGAAAAGCAATTTACTATAGAAGAACCTCGAACTGGTTACTATCGTCTTATTATTAACCTGATGGGTCAAACAATTGTATAAGCACGTGGTACTGGTCTCACAAAGTACACCCCACGTGGGTTGAACATAAAGAAAAGTTGCTATATTGAAAAATATTGTCAAGACGAGACGTTATAATCTCACGCACATTCGCATTTAAGATTGATGATGTTAGTTAGAGTTACTGATCAACACACAAAGTAGTGACAAAGCAACTACTGGAAGATATTCTGAACTTCACACTCGAAATACACTGCGTTGCAATTTAAGAAAACATTAGATATTTTAGAGCTAAACCTGAAATAAAGGTGATTAAATTTTCAGTTAGGCTGAACTTAAGAAATCCATTGTACTATGTACTTAGCAGAGACGCGCTTAGCTGGAGATCTTACCACCTCAGACGCTCGCCATGGACAGACTGACCTGCTGGGCTCCTACCGAGCGTGCTTCACAAATACAAACGGAAGTGACCAGAGAGGCAGCTCCCTATACCAACATGACAAGGGACGGATAGGACCATACTAAGAATAGAAACCTCTCTGCTTCCAGAAAGCGTAGCTAACTGTTCCGACGTTGTTCCTACTGTTCTCTAGCAGACAGGCTTGTCTGCTACCCTCAAGCATGCAACTACAAATACATTTGCTCATTCATACTCTCACACAGAAGGGAAGGGGGATGACAGTATCTTATCATATACAGTATATAAAAGAAAGAGGATGTAGGTTCCGTATGAGACTGTGTGACATGAATTACATATAAACTGTGTTTTAAAGTGTAGTAGTGTGACAGATCGTTCTTGTTTATGTGTAAAAGCAACACGTTTCACTGCTCAGTCTCCTCCCAGATAGTCAGAAACACCACAGTAAATTTAGAAGAGGAATTTATACCGTAAATGACAACAGATTTAAGAAATTAACATGAAAGGAATCCAACAGAGACCTTTCAAGGTAAAGGGCGAGAAAATTTCACAGGTCAGAAACGTGCTACGTGTAAAAATCATCACGTGAAAGACAGCCTCGTTCTATGGCAGGTAGAAGCGCAGGAAATCCCACGATAACACGATGTCGACTACATTGGCTACGCAGTCCAAACCCTGGCTTAACACTGCGCAGGAACTGTACGCCATTTAAAACAGGGACAAGTAGATACGGACAATGACAGAAGACAGCTTGGAGATAAGGCACGGAATGAATTTCTAAGAACCTGAAACCCGTAGCGCATAGCTTTGCACCGATAGTTGTAATAACGGTAGCGGCGGAAATTGAAATTAGCGACAGCAGTTTGCTCACTGAGAGCGGAGTTGTGGCGGATACCGTATAGGGACGAGCAAGCTGGCTTGTTTGAAACTGATTCAGCGATAGATGTTTCCGTCCTCTTATCACTAGTAATATCACACACAAATCCGAGGAAAAGAGAAGAAGAGAGGTGGCGTTAGTTTCAACTTTTGTTGCGAATAACGCAGTTCGTGAGTCATCTTGATCTGCCGAGTAATATTATTTATGTGGCTTTTGAAAGAGGTCATGCTACAATAACTGCACTGGAATACCTTGTTGACAATGTCTTTAATTTATTTATCCAAATTTGGCGAAGTTTTGTAAGCTGCTTCTTCAGTTTTAAAACGTTATGAAATAGGTAGCGGAAATCACTAGTAGCCTTACTTATCTTTAATATATTCTACACTGTAGACTTCCTGAAACTGAAGGAAGTTTGCAGTGTAGAATTGGACGATCGGAAATCAAACGTTTATCTAGTATTTCAGTACCAGCTCTTCCTAGCTGCCTTATACGATAGAAAACTCACTCAAAATTACTAAAACTATAAGCGCAGATGCGTCAATATCAACTGAACACCACCTGTTAACGCCTCGCATTACCTACAATGTGTATCTCACAAACATAAAAAAGCGAATAATACACACTGTTATCATCAAAACTAATACACATTATTAACTCTATATGAAGACGTATCTACAGCTTTCAGTAGGCAGAACGTCAACGACTCAATACATCTGTAACACATAAATTATGCTAACTTATGTTGCAGGACTGATGCTCTCATTCAGGCTACAATCCGCAGGAAGTTCAAACACTGTACAGTGCTGACGATAGCCCACAGACTTAACACCATTATGGATTCTGACAGAGTCCTCGTGATGGACGCAGGGACTATGGTGGTAAGCTCTACTTTTTAGAAAAAGTAGCTTTTTAACTAACATATGTTCCACGTAACACAATTCCCGAAAGTTCCTGTTACTTTACTTCATTTAGGGTAAACTTACTCTGTAGTACAAGAATTATTCATAAACCTAACATTAACGAAAATACAGCAGATAGTTCATTTTCTTTTTGAAAGACGATAGACCACACACTCTCAAGATATGTATTAAATTTCCCTTTCTATTTGCAATATGAAATTCTGGATAATTGCATACGGAGGCAAACTTCGGCGTGATTTTTTAATGTAAAAAATTGCCAGCGTCAACAGCACAGCATTTCCAAGTTACGAGAGTTGTTGATACTTTAACTCATCTAAATGACAAGTTCCCCAGTACGGCTTTAAGTACTGATTACGAAATGGACTCATAAATGGACTCATGCTCGGGTAGACGGCGGCTCAGAATTGAAAGTTGTGACAACAGACTAGGTACTAGCTTTGCGCGCTTTCTTTGAAAGTGCATCAGTAGACCAAAATCCAGCAGTTATCTAAACTAGAAGACTTATGCTGATTTCGTATGTGTTGAATTTAAAAATCTCGGAATCCATCGGCACAGCAATCCCGTTGAAAATCTGACTAGTATGGACCAAACGCAAACAACCAACTATTTACTGCGATTCTCGTCAGTGAGAAATAAATGTCACTTACATCCTCAATGAATCGGTTGAAGTTCTGGCTCACTCAACCCTTTAGCCATTACATAAAACAACTATAGGTGGCTTAGATTATAGGGCAAAAGATAATGTTGTGAGTTTGAATTTTTATTTGGGTTTTGCAACCAGCAAATTTGAACCATAGACCAGCATAAATAAGTGTTACAGACTTCGCCGTTTTTCTTGGATGCCATGTTACTGTCAACGTCATGACAATAAAAAATCAAAGAAAACTGTCAACTGCGGCATAATGACCTGATGAATGTACAATGATGTCCAAAATTAAAGCAACAAACCGCTATTTCCCCGTCTTGTGTGTAATTCGTGGTGTAATCATACAAACTTTCGACAGATGTTCGTACAATCGTGTTCTGCATGGAAGGTGGCATTCCGGTCAACGGATAACCACGGCAACGATGACGCCAGGGCACCTATCAAACGGTGTAGTGCGTGCTGTGTGTACAGCCACAGACAGAACGATATGGCACAAAGAAGACGCCTATCAGACTCTCTGCGGTGGAGAGAATGAAAGTAGGACAGTTGCAAACTGATGAGGCCCGATGCTTTAATGTGAATCGTTCTATTGTTTCACGGATGTGGCGACATTTAATAGAGGCCGAAACAGTATCCCGAAGACCAGGGCAGAGCCGACCGACGTGTGATATCAGAAAGAGAGGAGTGTTGTTTGGCTTCAAGGGGACGACGGTACCGCCTTAGTACTGCACGACAACTGGCATTTGACCTCGCAGCATCCACTGGACGTGTTGTACCGAGGCAAACGGTATACAGAAGGCTTCGGCAGGGTGGCCTTTGTTGTCGGAGACTTGCTGTATGTGTACCATTCACAGAAGGGAGCGTCTAGAGTGTAGTCGCCGACGCACCACCTGGACGATGGTCTGCGGACCAGTGTTCTTTTCACAGAAAGGCCCGATTTGGTCTGGTAGTGATTCTCCAAGCATTCCCATCTGTTAGGAACGAGGAACTGGATTTCGGGACTCAAGCATTGTGGAAAGACACAGATATCAAGGAGGATCCCTAATGGTGTGGGCAGGGATTATGTGGACCACTCGAACTCCTCTTCGTGAAATTGTGCGCATGAATCGGCAAGGTTTAACTACTATCAAGTATCGTGACGAAATCTTGGGACTATCATCTGCAGTTGTTGCGAGGAGAGGCGGATGCAGAATTCGTATTGATGGACGATAACGCTCGACCTCATACAGAACAGGGGGTTGATGTTTTCTTGGAAACGGAAAGTGTTGCACTCATGGCGTAGACTGCTCGCTCTCCCGATTTGAATCCCATAGAACATTTGGGATGCACTAGGGAGACAGGTTGCAACTCATCAGCATACATCAACCACTCTTCAAGACTTGTGAGCAGCTCTTGAGGAAGAATGGGCGTTATAGCCTCAACATGCGAGTGATGACATCATTCACACCATGCCCTGTCATCGTCGGGCTTGTATTGTTGCGGGCCGTGCTTACAGTCCGTACTAAGTACATTAACCAGTTGTCGGAATGTGTGAGCAAATCCAGTAAGTTGGAAAACGAAGAACATTTTTGTTTAACGTTTTGTGTATAGCAGTTATTTATGTTCTGTATTCTTTACCTTGCTTCTACTTTACTATCATCTGTTTATACTGTTTCGTGGTAAAATAAACCCAACCTCGCGTAATACCCATTTCTTGCTTTTATTGTGGACACTAGTGTATTTTTCAGTCAGTTGTGTTTTTGACGATCGTATGACCATTGTGAAACATATAGTCGTCATGGAACATGAGTTTCCCCCGGTGTATGAAATATTCAGATAACTTAAGGGAATGCAGCTGGTGACGTCTTCAACAACCTCCGATATTTCGACAGGTGCACAACCTGTCATTTTCAAGGTACAAATGCAGCAAGGAAGCGCGATGCAAAAGTGTTTACAAGCTCGGTTTGTAGAGCATACAGGGAAATAGCGAAAGATAAAACACACACACACACACGCATGCACGCACACACGCGCACACACTGTAAATACTAGTGCCACCACAGAAGCAAAGATGACTGATGTCAGAAGTTACCGATATTGAATATTAATAACCAGCAGGTGAGGTAGCATTGACTTCGTCTCTCTGTTTTTTGAAAAGGGAATGAGCACGATTCCACGCAGAATTTAAGCAAAAACGTCCATCTATATTTACAAGGTCACTAGTTAATTTAATTTCAACTGCTTCCATACCGACGCTATCCCAAAAAGTTGAAGGTTCATGCCTGGATCTCTATATTACTTTACTCCGTAGGACTACCGTGCCAAGACAATGTTCTACAGTAGGAAGATTTGTTCGGCTGTTGTAAAAATGTGTGACGCTTGCGCTCTGTACAACGGTCTTCCACGGTCCTGATGGTCTGACCAATATACGAGGTGTATTCAAGTTCTAAGGCCTCCGACTTTTTTTCTCCAGACTGGAAAGAGATAGAAACATGCGCATTGTTTTAAAATGAGGCCGCGTTCATTGCAAATACGTCCCAGAAATGGCAGCACCGTACGGCAGATGCAATTTTACCGCCAGCGGCGAGAATGAGAACTGTTTTAAATACTTAAAATGGCGACGTTTTCCTTACTTGAACAGCGTGCAATCATTCGTTTTCTGAATTTGCGTGGTGTGAAACCAATTGAAATTCATCGACAGTTGAAGAAGACATGTGGTGATGGGGTTATCGATGTGTCGAAAGTGCGTTCGTGGATGCGACAGTTTAATGAAGGCAGAACATCGTGTGACAACAAACCGAAACAACCTCGGGCTCGCACAAGCCGGTCTGACGACATGATCGAGAAAGTGGAGAGAATTGTTTCGGGGGATCGCCGAATGACTGTTGAACAGATCGCCTCCAGAGTTGGCATTTCTGTGCGTTCTGTGCACACAATCCTGCATGACGACCTGAAAATGCGAGAAGTGTCATCCAGGTGGGTGCCACGAATGCTGACGGACGACCACATGGCTGCCCGTGTGGCATGTTGCCAAGCAATGTTGACGCGCAACGACAGCATGAATGGGACTTTCTTTTCGTCGGTTGTGACAATGGATGAGACGTGGATGCCATTTTTCAATCCAGAAACAAAGCGCCAGTCAGCTCAATGGAAGCACACAGATTCACCGCCACCAAAAAAATTTCGGGTAACCGCCAGTGCTGAAAAAATTATGGTGTCCATGTTCTGGGACAGCGAGGACGTAATCCTTACCCACTGCGTTCCAAAGGACACTACGGTAACAAGTGCATCCAACGAAAATGTTTTGAAGCACAAATTCCTTCCTGCACTGCAACAAAAACGTCCGGGAAGGGCTGCGCGTGTGCTGTTTCACCAAGACAACGCACCCGCACATCGAGCTAACGTTACGCAACAGTTTCTTCGTGATAACAACTTTGAAGTGATTCCTCATGCTCCCTACACACCTGACCTGTCTCCTAGGGACTTTTGGCTTTTTCCAACAATGAAAGACACTCTCCGTGGCCGCACATTCACCAGCCGTGCTGCTATTGCCTCAGCGATTTTCCAGTGGTCAAAACAGACTCATAAAGAAGCCTTCGCCGCTGCCATGGAATCATGGCGTCAGCGTTGTGAAAAATGTGTACGTCTGCAGGGCGATTGCGTCGAGAAGTAACGCCAGTTTCATCGATTTCGGGTGAGTTGTTAATTAGAAAAAAAATCGGAGGCCTTAGAACTTGAATGCACCTCGTACGATGTACCTCAACTACAAGGAAAACGATGCACAGTCGCCTTACGCAAACCAATATCGTCCTTTACAGATCCTATAAGAGATCTAATCTTAGATGGTGCTAAAAGACGCCTTTTACAAGCGATTTCCACAAAGCACGATCAATCGAGTTGGAAATATTTCCTGCGTGAGACACAAAGTCCGTAGACTTTGGTGCAGCCTTGGTATTACCATTACTCACCCAAGGCCCAGTTGGTCAATAGCGCAATTCACATCTGATCTTTTACTGTAACCATTCTGACGAGAGAATACAGGGAAATAGCGAAAGATAAAACACACACACGCACGCACGCACACACACCGTAAATACTAGTGCCACCACAGAAGCAAAGACACAATAAAAGACTTGTGATGATCTTCTGCGACAAGGAACTTTCCTTCAGGAGACTGTTGGTCTTTCTACACTTTTTGTACGATTAGCGCCGATTCTGCGATACGCTAAACCAGACAGTAGATACTCACCTGACAAACTGTCAGCGACAGAGATGACAAGGGACCTATGAACCAAGATACGAGGTACCCCTTCACGTTGAGCATGATGATGACAAATATCGGCCTATAGACACAAATTGTTGTAATTTGGCTTCCTATAAACGGCTTATCCCAACGTACCATACACCTTCCTCCTGATCGACACGTCAAGGAGGGGAAGGTTTTCTTTTCCACCTATCTCGTGAAACAAATATTTGCGTGATTTGAATTCAGAAGATCTAAAAAGCTGTTTAAGTTCTCGATACCATGAAGCCAAACAAGAAAAGTATACTTCTAGATAACTGAAAAAAAATGCAGGTATCAATGCTGCAGACTCCAAGGGACATTCCTCGATGTCTTCCATAAACAAATTCGCAATAATAAGTGACAACGAGCTTCCCATCACAACTGCATCCGTCTGTTCAAAGTACTCGTCAGTGAATAGAAATTAAGTGGAAGCCAACACATATCGTCAATTCAACGCCGAACCTAAGCTCAATTAATAATAACAAATCAGACAGTGGAACGAGAGCCAGGAGTCATTCAATTGCAATCCCTCTAATCGACGTAAGAAATCCACAGTGTGTTTTATGTGATGCTTACAGCGACGAAACTAGCTGGCTGAACAGAGTAGTAAGGTGTTTTACTAAACGATATGTCGAAGCACCAATGTTGCAGTTGGCCTAAGAGGAGCACCTTTCTCGTGGATCTTCAGAGGCCACTACAATAAAAGACTTGTGATGGTCTCCTGCGACGAGGAACTTTCCTTCAGGAGACTGTTGGTCTTCCTACACTTTTTGTACGATTAGCGCCGATTCTGCGATACGCTAAACCAGACAGTAGATACTCCATTCTTCGAACGCAATCCTGCTTGTCCAACACCACTATAGTGTTGCCCTAGCCCGCACGTAAAATAAACTCGATCCGCTCTAAGTGAATATAATGCAGCCTTCTCGCCTATTGATACATTGAAGCGCCATAGAAACTGGTATAGGCATGCTTATTCAAATATATGGATATGTAAGCAGGCAGAATACGACGCTGCGGTCGGCAACGCCTCTATAAGACGACAAGTGTCTGGCGCAGTTGTTAGATCGATAACCGCTGCTGCAATTGCAGGTTATGAAATGGAAGTGAGTTTGAACATGGAGTTATTGTCGGCGCACGTGAGATGGGACACCGCATCTCCTAGGTAGCGATGAAGTGGGGATTTTCCCGTAAGACCATTTCACGAATGTACCATGAATATCGGGCATCCGGTAAAGTATCAAACCTCCGACATCGCTGAGGCCGAAAAAAGATCCTGCAAGAACGGGACAAACGACAACTGAAGAGAATCGTTCAGCGTGACAGAAGTGCAACCCTTCTTCTAATTGCTGCAGATTTCAATGCCGGGCGATCAACAAGTATCAGCGTACGAACCACTCATCGAAAAATCATCGATATGAGCTTTCGGAGCCGAAGGCCGACTCGTGTACCCTTGATGACTTCATGACACAAAGCTTTACGAGTATGGAGACAACCTCATGAATCCATGGACCCTGCATGTCAGCAGGGGAGTTTTCAAGTTGGTGGAGGCTGTGTGATGGTGTGGGGCGAGTGCAGTTGGAGTGATATGGGACCCCCGATACGTCTACATACGACTCTGACAGGTGACACATACGTAAGCAGCCTGTCTGATCACCTGCATTGATTCTTGTCCATTGTGCATTCCGACGGACTTGGGCAATTCCAACAGGAAAATGCGACACCCCACACATCCAGAATTGCTACAGATTGGCTCCAGGAACGCTCCTCTGAGTTTAAACACTTCCGCTGGCCGCCAAAATCCCCAGACATGAACATTATTGAGCATATCTGGCATGCCTTGCAACATGCTGTTCAGAAGAGATCTCCACCCCCTCGTACTCTTACCTGATTTATGGACAGCCCTGCAGGATCCATGGTGTCATTTCCCTCCAGCACTACTTCAGACATTAGTCGAGTCCATGCTACGCCGTACTGCGGCCCTGCTGTGTGTTTGCTGGGCCCTGCACGTTATTAAGTAGGTGTACCAGTTTCTTTGGCTCTTTAGTGCATTAGTCTTGGATTAACATGTCCCAGTCAACAAACGAAGAGCTAACCTCCTCTGCAGCACCACAACGTTTCGTTGTTGCGTTTGTGCTTTGTACACTGGTCTAATTTTGGGCGATTGTCAAAGACGTTACGTGGCTGCATTTCCGTTAGATGTTTGAATGTGGGTTCTTGAATCATTTGCAACCAGAGAAATTTCTTAGGTATCCTTGATGTTGAATCATGTTTCTAGGATAACGCTTTTCAAATATGACTACTGTCACTATAAAACCCTAATTTCTTTCTTCAGGAATACGATCACCCACACATTTTGTTGCAAAATCCAAGTGGTTTTCTGTCAAAGCTTGTAGAAGAGACGGGAACTGCAATGGCGGAACAGTTAAAAAATGTTGCTAAGGAGGTGAGCATTTTCTGTTGTAGATTGATATTTATGTCAGTACATGTAAGTAGCTTGACACAAACTTCTGCTATGTTTCCAGAGCTATGCTGAGTTAACTGCTACAACAGAAGAAACAAAGGATGAGCAGATTACAAAACTTTGAAGCTCCGTCAGCGTGCCTCATCGTAAGTACAGTGCCTTGCTGGGGGAGCTGAAGCAAAAGCATTTCTCAGTGTAAATGTTCTTGTAAGCAACTGTGATATTAGTGAATGAGAAACAATAGTAGTTATTACTTGTTACAGACAGTGAGACATGCTGTTAACGTCCTAGCCATGAACCAACGTTTGCATGAAAGAAAGTAATAAATAGAGAATTCTCAAAATTGGCTGTGACATATGTTGTTTTCATGCAACTTGTAAAATGTGCTTTCTGTAAGTGATGCGGCTATGTGTAGGTTGACTCTGCGACCAAAAGTTATATAATTGTAACTAAGTTCTGACAATGGGTTCAACTATTTCACGTGTTAAACACACAAACTTCCGTCTGAGAATTATTTCTTTCTTCGCTGTTTAGTAACTAACTGCATTATCTTTCTTGTTTCACAAAAAATGTTACCAAGAGTGTACACACATACTACACACCCGCTTAAATTTACAGTGTTCTTAGTTATTTATTTTTCAACACTATAAAAGCTTTGTTATTATTTTTATCACTTCAGTCACAACTGATTGTGGCATAGAGAACGGTAAGAATAGAGAGTGGCTAAAGTTTGTGTGTGTGTGTGTGTGTGTGTGTGTGTGTGTGTGTGTGTGTGTGTAACACTTAACAAATTTTAAACATATTTACTAACAAAACAGAATTGAATAAATCAGAATGCATGAGTAAAGGTAAAGCACAAGGAAACTGATCATCACTCAATCTACAAATACATATTAATTTAATTTCTAGTACACGTACACAGCGTAAGTGGGCTGCTCCTGTGTTGGCAGCGCTGTGTAGCACTTTGCATTGGATCTCTGACTGCACTTTTGTAAGGGACTCTGTGGCTGGTCGGACTCCTTGGAAGTTAATCGCCAGTACTGTTGGGCAGTTGGAAGTTAGTCGCCAGCAGTGATGGAAGTACTGTTGGGCAGTTGGAGGTGAACGGCCAGCAGTGATGGATGTTACATGTGAGAAGTGAGCATTGATGGAGGGTAGAGGTCTGAAGTGGTAGCGTAGGCTAACGATCTGGAAGTATCCGATTTGGAGACTGGAAATTATTCATGATTATGTATCTTTGTACTGGATATCAATAACGATTTATATTCGTATTTGGACTGGATGTCACATTATTAAGGTAAAAAATACATTATTTGGTTTTTAACAAACTCTTTCCTTTGCTAACCACATGCCTATTAGTAGTTAGTGGCTCTAGTAGTTAGAATCTTTTATTTAGGTGGCAGTATTGATGCTCGCTGTATTGCAGTAGTTCGCGTAATGAAGATTTTTGTGAGGTAAGTGCTTAATGAAATGTATAGGTTATTGTCAGGATTGCTTCTTATTCAGGGCCATTCTTTTGTATTAATTATTTGAAGTCAGGTTGTAATTTTTTTTTTTTTTTTTTTTTTTTTTTAGCAGTCAGATTGCGTTCCGATAGAATATTGTGGGTCAGTGTTGGCATGATAAGAAAAAGTAAAGAGAAAGTAGGCTCAGTACGTTCAGCTTTACTCAGCTGTTTCAGAATCAAATAATGTTGAAGTTTCATCTTCTCAGTCATTCAGCAATTTAAGTACAGATTCACACATTTAAATGAAGAAGTTTCAACAGTGGGAAAAATCCTGTACTTCAAAATAAATTTAGCTTTACAGTGACGAGGAGGGCACTAAAAACAGATTAGCGTACCACCAGAAACTCCACAAACTTGAAGGGACGACAATAAAGCAAGGTTCTCGCCCAGCACACATTATTCAAAATTAAACCCACTTGAGGTAACACGCCAAGTCCCAAAACTAATAGAAATACAGCTAATGACCAAGAGAAAGAGGAAATAGATTATTAAGACTCACTGTACCAGACTACGCAATGCTGACCACAGGACAAAATAAGTGACACCAGTAATTCAAACAAGCCAAGAAAACTCGAAGTCAGGAAGGTAAAGAAGTTAATACAGAATCTTTTCTTACTAAAACTTATTTCAGATAACAACACTAGATACGCAGTGGCTCCACCATTGTGGCAACATAATAACTACCACAGCTTAAGCTAAAACACATCTGGTCACAGGCATCTGCAGAGCCAAAGTTTTCTGCCGAGCGCAACTGATATGATACCCCTCCTGTACACCACCGTCCAAGAGAACAGAAAATTTTTTAATATCTCCTTGACTCTAATCATCATGCCCTTCCCTCGAGCCAAGACGCCAGGCACCAACTACTCGCTGGGAACATGAACCGATGCCTCACGTTGACAACAAATCACTTCTAGCTCAGACCTAGATTCCTCCAGGCTCTCTCCATTGCTGTCTGCTCCTTACTGTCCAGCTGACTCCAGTCTCAGTTACTCGCTTGTTCTTGTGCTTCCTCACTGGCTTTTTGCACGATTCGTCTGACACTGACGCTCTGTCAGCTTCCAGTTTCCACGGTAGCAGCAGCTGCCCCATCCTCGATTCACACCGGGCCACCACCATTGACTGCCAGCAGCCAACTTTCGCAGGTGCTGCTACTGACTGTCCAACTCCCTGAGCCGGCCGAGGTGGCCGAGCGGTTCTAGGCGCTACAATCTGGAACCGTGCGACCGCTACGGTCGCAAGTTCGAATCCTGTCTCGGGCATGGATATGTGTGATGTCCTTAGGTTAGTTAGGTTTAAGTAGTTCTAAGTTCTAGGGGACTTATGACCTCAGTAGTTAAGTCCCATAGTGCTCAGAGCCATTTGAACCAACTCCCTGATCCATCCACTCCAGAATGTGAAGAAGACCAGCCGGCGCTCGGTCCATGGCTTGATGTAACAAGCAAACGATCGGCCTGCTGCTCTTACCCACGACTCCTGGTGCTGGCTCCAAGTTATTGTTGCTTCCTTCTGCAGCGCCGGACTGCTCTCTGCTGTCACACACAGCCACTCGTATAGATAAGTCGGCGTAAACTGATCCCTAACACCTGCAGTCAACTGGGCGCGGCAGGTTTGTGGACCTACCACAATCAATAACGTAATGCGATTTTGTAAACTTCTTTATGGCAGCACTGTAGACGGCTATCGTTTTCACCTGTAGCCATTGGCGCTTCACGCCTGAAAGCAAGCAACAGTGCTTCAAGCTGTCAGGGATTCTCTTATGCGATCGCCCTATTGTGGTGCTACACTCAGCTATTTTGTAGTTTTGTGTGCGCTCTGCCATGGCAGAATGCATCACCAGCGCTGGCGCCAACTGATAAGCGGAGCATGAGTTCATCCGTGCCATGGACTACTAACTTTAGTGTCCTATAGTAACCTCTGCAACTAAAGCGATAATGCATGAAGTGATCTCGGCTAGGCTGCAAGCCCAAAACTTGTAAACCTGCAGATGTTCCTCAGTTATCCATGGTTTATATTATTACTGAGTTTGTAAGTGTATCATTTAGGTGAAAGTGCACAATATTGTGCAAGGCAGCTTTCCTCTCTTGACACAGTGCTAGAGAAAGTAGGATGAAGAATCAGATGATATACGTGATGGGTATTGACTACGCTGTATTGATTTTGACATTCAAGGTAGATGAGTCTATCAACATTTTCGCTAGATTTTGGATTCTGTACTGAATCATATTTTTTTTTCTTTTCTTTTCTTATATATACGCTATATGTAAACTGAATGAGTTATCGACGACGCCGAAGGTAAATTAACGAATTGTTTTGTGGCAAGGATAACGTTTTGATACATCGTTAAATATCTGTATGAAACAAAGTAAGAGAAAAGCTCTTCAATTTATTAATTCCTATATCTTCAACCTTTTGTTTCGAGAAGTGGTAGCGTATGGACGTATGCTTGAATCCGTCGTACCATCATTGTTAAAAATGTGTATTTCAACCGTTTATTAAAAGTGTTATGAAAAGTTATTGGAGAAGCAATATTTATTCACTCCTCTCTGTTCAACATTTCACTCGTCGCCGAGATCCTGCATGAAGAGGTTCGGTGCAGACAAGAGGAATTTACGCGGCATCGGGAGGAGCGATGTTGCATCGACATTGCCATACTCAAGATTAAACACAATGGAATTAATGTGAAGCAGTACGGAAAGCAAATATGTTTATTAAGCTATTTTCTATCCCTTGTCAACATAGCAGCGATAAACAGTTATACACAATTTTTGTTGAACTTCTCGGACTAGAATAAGAAAAAACCTAATAAGCAACGGCTTTTTCTTCAAGAACTGGGACTGCAGCTCGCGAAACCATACATTGAAGAAAGGGCTACAAATATTACAGGACTGCGAAAGCCTGTAATTTCAAGTACAGAGGGTATTCTCGGACAGAAAATCAAGCAGACATTCGGTGCAAGGGAAGCTCATGAAAGTAAAGATAGATATCATTTGTGTGTTAGTGAAAGCAGTTCAAAGGCAGAAAAGTACAACAAAGTGAACAAAACAGTAATAATCTGCAACAATTGTAAGAGATAAACATGTGGCAAACACAGCAGAAAAACAGTTGTATGTTCCAAGTTGTTGTTGTTGTTGTGGTCTTCAGTCCTGAGACTGGTTTGATGCAGCTCTCCATGCTACTCTATCCTGTGCAAGCTTTTTCATCTCCCAGTACCTACTGCAACCTACATCCTTCTGAATCTGCTTAGTGTATTCATCTCTTGGTCTCCCTCTACGATTTTTACCCTCCACGCTGCCCTCCAATACTAAATTGGTGATCCCTTGATGCCTCAGAACATGTCCTACCAACCGATCCCTTCTTCTGGTCAAGTTGTGCCACAAACTTCTCTTCTCCCCAATCCTATTCAATACTTCCTCATTAGTTATGTGATCTACCCATCTAATCTTCAGCATTCTTCTGTAGTACCACATTTCGAAAGCTTCTATTCTCTTCTTGTCCAAACTATTTATCGTCCATGTTTCACTTCCATACATGGCTACGCTCCATACGAATACTTTCAGAAATGACTTCCTGACACTTAAATCAATACTGGATGTTAACAAATTTCTCTTCTTCAGAAATGCTTTCCTTGCCATTGCCAGCCTACATTTTATATCCTCTCTACTTCGACCATCATCAGTTATTTTGCTCCCCAAATAGCAAAACTCCTTTACTACTTTAAGTGCCTCATTTCCTAATCTAATTCCCTCAGTATCACCCGACTTAATTAGACTACATTCCATTATCCTTGTTTTGCTTTTGTTGATGTTCATCTTATATCCTCCTTTCAAGACACTGTCCATTCCATTCAACTGCTCTTCCAAGTCCTTTGCTGTCTCTGACAGAATTACAATGTCATCGGCGAACCTCAAAGTTTTTATTTCTTCTCCATGAATTTTAATACCTACTCCGAATTTTTCTTTTGTTTCCTTTACTGCTTGCTCAATATACAGATTGAACAACATCGGGGAGAGGCTACAACCCTGTCTTACTCCCTTCCCAACCACTGCTTCCCTTTCATGTCCCTCGACTCTTATAACTGCCATCTGGTTTCTGTACAAATTGTAAATAGCCTTTCGCTCCCTGTATTTTACCCCTGCCACCTTTAGAATTTGAAAGAGAGTATTCCAGTCAACATTGTCAAAAGCTTTCTCTAAGTCTACAAATGCTAGAAACGTAGGTTTGCCTTTCCTTAATCTTTCTTCTAAGATAAGTCGTAAGGTCAGTATTGCCTCACGTGTTCCAGTGTTTCTACGGAATCCAAACTGATCTTCCCCGAGGTTGGCTTCTACTAGTTTTTCCATTCGTCTGTAAAGAATTCGTGTTAGTATTTTGCAGCTGTGACTTATTAAGCTGATAGTTCGGTAATTTTCACATCTGTCAACACCTGCTTTCTTTGGGATTGGAATTATTATATTCTTCTTGAAGTCTGAGGGTATTTCGCCTGTTTCATACATCTTGCTCACCAGATGGTAGAGTTTTGTCAGGACTGGCTCTCCCACGACCATCAGTAGTTCCAATGGAATATTGTCTACTCCGGGGGCCTTGTTTCGACTCAGGTCTTTCAGTGCTCTGTCAAACTCTTCACGCAGTATCATATCTCCCATTTCATCTTCATCTACATCCTCTTCCATTTCCATAATATTGTCCTCAAGTACATCGTCCTTGTATAGACCCTCTATATACTCCTTCCACCTTTCTGCTTTCCCTTCTTTGCTTAGAACTGGGTTTCCATCTGAGCTCTTGATATTCATACAAGTCGTTCTCTTATCTCCAAAGGTCTCTTTAATTTTCCTGTAGGCGGTATCTATCTTACCCCCAGTGAGATAGGCCTCTACATCCTTACATTTGTCCTCTAGCCATCCCTGCTTAGCCATTTTGCACTTCCTGTCGATCTCATTTTTGAGACGTTTGTATTCCTTTTTGCCTGTTTCACTTACTGCATTTTTATATTTTCTCCTTTCATCAATTAAATTCAATATTTCTTCTGTTACCCAAGGATTTCTACTAGCCCTCGTCTTTTTACCTACTTGATCCTCTGCTGCCTTCACTACTTCATCCCTCAAAGCTACCCATTCTTCTTCTACTGTATTTATTTCCCCCATTCCTGTCAATTGCTCCCTTATGCTCTCCCTGAATCTCTGTACAACCTCTGGTTCTTTCAGTTTATCCAGGTCCCATCTCCTTAAATTCCCACCTTTTTGCAGTTTCTTCAGTTTTAATCTACAGGTCATAACCAATAGATTGTGGTCAGAGTCCACATCTGCCCCTGGAAATGTCTTACAATTTAAAACCTGGTTCCTAAATCTCTGTCTTACCATTATATAATCTATCTGATACCTTTTAGTATCTCCAGGGTTCTTCCATGTATACAACCTTCTTTCATGATTCTTAAACCAAGTGTTAGCTATGATTATGTTGTGCTCTGTGCAAAATTCGACCAGGCGGCTTCCTCTTTCATTTCTGTCCCCCAATCCATATTCACCTACTATGTTTCCTTCTCTCCCTTTTCCTACACTCGAATTCCAGTCACCCATGACTATTAAATTTTCTTCTCCCTTCACAATCTGAATAATTTCTTTTATTTCATCATACATTTCTTCAATTTCTTCGTCATCTGCAGAGCTAGTTGGCATATAAACTTGTACTACTGTAGTAGGTGTGGGCTTCGTATCTATCTTGGCCACAATAATGCGTTCACTATGCTGTTTGTAGTAGCTTACCCGCATTCCTATTTTCCTATTCATTATTAAACCTACTCCTGCATTACCCCTATTTGATTTTGTGTTTATAACCCTGTAGTCACCTGACCAGAAGTCTTGTTCCTCCTGCCACCGAACTTCACTAATTCCCACTATATCTAACTTCAACCTATCCATTTCCCTTTTTAAATTTTCTAACCTACCTGCCCGATTAAGGGATCTGACATTCCACGCTCCGATCCGTAGAACGCCAGTTTTCTTTCTCCTGATAACGACATCCTCTTGAGTAGTCCCCGCCCGGAGATCCGAATGGGGGACTATTTTACCTCCGGAATATTTTACCCAAGAGGACGCCATCATCATGTAATCATACAGTAAAGCTGCATGCCCTCGGGAAAAATTACGGCTGTAGTTTCCCCTTGCTTTCAGCCGTTCGCAGTACCAGCACAGCAAGGCCGTTTTGGTTATTGTTACAAGGCCAGATCAGTCAATCATCCAGACTGTTGCCGTTGCAACTACTGAAAAGGCTGCTGCCCCTCTTCAGGAACCACACGTTTGTCTGGCCTCTCAACAGATACCCCTCCGTTGTGGTTGCACCTACGGTACGGCTATCTGTATCGCTGAGGCACGCAAGCCTCCCCTCCAACGGCAAGGTCCATGGTTCATGGGGGGATGTTCCAAGTGTGAAGTAGAAACTATGTACTTTTCAGGTACCCTTTCTTAAAAGTATGGAGTTGTTGCTTCCTTACAAGCAATTGCTTCACGTGTCTTTTAATTACTTTTCTTTGTTTCCAGGAACAAAAACTGATACTAAGAGCCGCATTGTTCCACTCAGTGTACACTTGTATTTATTTTTTGGTACAACAAACCAACAAACTCTTGATCACAGATAGGTTTCTCAGCATATTACGTTATAAAAATAAAACGTTATTTTATGTAAGCTGATTGTGGATGGGGAGGAAAGAAAGAAAAAGCAAAAAGGAAAAGTAAGGAACTATTGATGTCAGCTGCATCGGGACTTTACGCGGAATAAGCGGCGATGAGCGAAAAAGTGTGCGGGACTAGGATCGAACCTGGGAACTCATGCTTATTAAGCAGTTGCGTTAACCATTGCGCCACCTGAAGGCAGTATTTAGTGGAATTGTGTCGACTGCGCACGCTTATCGCCAGACCCACATCCACACCTAGTCCCGAAGCAGTTGACATCAATAGTTCCCTTCGATTCTTCCCACTCCACCTACAGTTCACATAAAATGGATCTCAGCTACGGATTCCACGTGGTGCCTGTTATTTCGGACATGTACGAAATAACAAACTCCACACATTCATAAAATGGAAACGTAATGATTACATCCGTCTATAGCTCTATGCAGAACTCATACTTTTTGTTCGAGGAAAAAGAACCGACTATCGGCACACGAAAATAAAACAGTTTTTCAATTCTACTTTGTTCTTCCTGTGCCAGTGTGCACCAGTAGAAGGTTTCTCATTTCCAGTCCATTTAAGTGCAGCAAAAAAATGGTTCAAATGGCTCTGAGCACTAAGGGACTTAACAGCTATGGTCATCAGTCCCCTAGAACTTAGAACTACTTAAACCTAACTAACCTAAGGACATCACACAACACCCAGTCATCACGAGGCAGAGAAAATCCCTGACCCCGCCGGGAATCGAACCCGGGAACCCGGGCGCGGGAAGCGAGTAAGTGCAGCATTTTATGTATTAATTTTATACTGATTGAAACCTTGAAAAAATTTTCCCACACAATGAAAAGAAATTATATAAAAACAAAACTGCAGGGTTGTATAAAAAGGCAACCGTTGGTTGGTTGGTTGGTTGATTTGGGGAAAAGGACCAAATAAGTAGATCAGCGGTCCCATCGCATTAGGGGAGGATGGGGAAGGAAGTCGGCCTTGCCCTTTCAAAGGAACCATCCCGGCCTTTGCCTGAAGCGATCTAGAGAAATCAAGGAAAACGTAAATCAGGATGGTCGGATGAGGGTTTTGAACCGTCGTCCCCCCGAAAGCGAGGCCTGTGTGCTAACCATCGGACCACCTCGCTCGGTGATCCCAGTGCAACACTTACCATTCCCACAATATTTCAAATATGTGAAATGTGGTAATCTCATTAGATACTATCGTACTATTCACAGCTTCAGATGCACTTCTAGTACCAGCCTTTTTTAATATACTTTCCAATTGGAACTTCAGGTCTCATTGCGACCAGTAATGGTTTCAGCCTACGTTCTGTTCGTAGTACTATTTAAATGTTAGTATAATTTGTAAGCGAGACTAGATAGCCGCGCTGGATAGCCGCGCGGTCTGGGCGCCCTGCTCCGGTTCGCGCGGCTCCCGCTGTCGGCGGTTCGAGTCCTCCCTCTGGGCCCGAGGGAAGATTCGAACCGCGTTTTGTCCTTACCGTAAGTTAGTATAAGTTACATCAAGTAGTATGTAAGCCTAGGGACCGATGACCTCAGCAGTTTGGTCTCTTAGGAATTTACCACCACCACCAGAGCCTGGATATGGTACCTTTCTTTGGATGCTCGTGCAATTAATTAACACTATGTTAACATTTTATGTCTTTCTACAAACAACATTCCTTTCCTATTCCATTCGAGGATCGTACGTGAATTTCTGTACTCCTATGTACCAGCAAGGCAACGGCCTTGCCT
Organism: Schistocerca serialis cubense; assembly: GCF_023864345.2. NCBI lineage: Eukaryota > Metazoa > Arthropoda > Insecta > Orthoptera > Acrididae > Schistocerca > Schistocerca serialis. Next base: position 716,726,547 of record NC_064639.1, on the reverse strand, counting down.
CAGTGGATACACCGCTTCCCGTGAGATCACCGAAGTTAAGCGCTGTCGGGTGTGGCCGGCACTTGGATGGGTGACCATCCAGCCGCCATGCGCTGTTGCCATATTTCGGGATGCACTCAGCCTCGTGATGCCAATTGAGGAGCTACTCGACCGACTAGTAACTGCTCCGGTCAAAGAAAACCATCATAACGACCGGGAGAGCGGTTTGCTGACTACACACCCCTCCTATCTGCATCCTCAACTGAGGATGACACGGTGGTCGGATGGTCCCGATGGACCACTTGTGGCTTGAAGACGGAGTGCTTTATGTACCAGCAAAAGTTTTTCTGCTTTTGCGACATGGTCATCACTCCTGTCTCGCGCTGGAGTGGGAACTTTTTTATTTCTGCGAGTAAAGCTTTCCACGATTCACAAGGTCTTCTTTGTAACGTCTTCCACCACAGTCCTTTGGGTTTTTCTGCGACACTTTGACGCCTTTTAAACTGACCCACGACATCACTTCTTCCAATATCTTCTCTTTCTTCTGTTAATCTAACTTGGTAAGTGTACAGGAACCAGATGAAGTGGAACAACTGCTTCGTAAGGGATCTGTTTCGTAGGTGAACAGCACTTCCTGGGTGTTCTATCAGGGCTACATTTGCGCATTCGTTACACCTTAAACCACTCCCTGGTATCTGGACTGAGTCCAGTCACTGTTCGCCGTTCGCGTAATGAAATGACGTCGGATCATTTCGTCTATTTACACATCACGCTGAATTTTTCGTTTTATTTTCAGAGTAAGGTACCTAACTTATCACCAGGCACTGTTCATCGGTAAGTCTCTATTCATTTCGAAACAAGTTTCTAACGATGCCAGTTGCGTGGACGCATTTGCATCGCCTGAGGACTGACGCACAGGGATACAGACGGTATCCACCTGCTCATTTATATACACCTAGCGAGGTGGGCTTCCCACGTAAGTCAACCTGTAATAAATACTTAGCACGCTTCACCAAGAATAGAAACATATACCTTCAGTTCACCGGAACTCACTGTAAATTTTACCGAGGAGATTAAACGTTGGAACATTTTAGGAAAGAGGTCAGTTACATTGCAAGCTTCCATTGAACGAACAACAGTATACTATGTCCATGCACTCTTGATCGCACTGTACGTTAATACCACAGATACAATTTGTAACTTACTGTAGCAAGGTGTTTAAAGATCCCATCTCAGCAGAACTTATATTTCATTTGAGGTTTGCGTGACAGTTACGTGGCTAATGAGTGTTTACAAGTGGGTCAGCTACGCGCAACGTGGTTTTCCTTTAAGACAATATCGCTGCTGTGCCTATTGTCTCAAGATAGCGACGGCGCTTGCGTGTGTTGTTCGTACAGGTGTGGAGCTTACGTTGTTCCCTGCTGCCCTGTCCTTGAAGTGCTGGTAAGGTTAGCCTTTTCTGGTACTCTGGTTTGTACTGATAGGCCCCTTTTACTGTGTAGCGTGTGATGGAGGGTACACTGAATTATCGCCATTCACCCGTTTAGTCTTTCTGTTCCATTGAAAACTTCGTGCAGGGAGAAAACAGTACAGTTCGCAGCCCATTTGTCAGAACAACGTTGTGAGGGGATGTAGGAGTTGGGGCACAGACGTTCCCTCCCCCTCACCTCAATTAACCACGCTCTGTGTTACTAGCTGCCCAAAAAATATTGCCTTGCAGGCCAGACGACGTTGTCATCCTCGTTGCGTTTCTTTGTTGGCCGTTATGGACTCCCATTCCCGTACACTTTTTTATGGTGAACACCAGTGCCAGAGAGGAAAATGATAGAGAAACGTGCATACAGCCATTGCAGCCGTGTTTTAAGCAACAAAAGGGCGAGAAAACCGTATCAATGGCGATCTCTAAACTGCATAAAACGAAACGTGTACCGTGACGAAACCACGCATTTCAGTACTTATATAGACTATACCAGTCACAATAAACTACTGATGCAGCACCTATTAGCACTATGGGCAACTGATCGAGAGTGTGATCATTATTATTCTGGAAGTATTAGCACACTGAAGAGACGAGACCATTTACGTTTACGTCAGACGGACGCCATCAAGTCTGTCTAAGACAAAAGTTGACTTACGAGCATTCGCGATGATGTTTTAAGACCAGAAACAAGCGTGTTGGTTTCCTTATAGCCCATATTTTATACTTTAAAATGGTTACTACCAAAGTACAGCTACAAGCAGAACATTTATTACAGTTTGTACGTGGAAAATTTAATTTATGCAATACTTTTAAGTATTTCTTGAAGCATATCGAAAATAATTTGAAAAAACTGTGAAGCGTTGTCCGTTAAGAATTCCATGTTAGTCACTGTGACACTGTATGACCCAGATCGCGGCATATCTTCAAGCCTCACGTTAAGGTTCCTATTTTTCCTGCAACGATGATCATTGGTGTAAAATTATCGTATCTACCTGCATATTAAATCGAAGAACGTTACACCCTGTTATACGTGCACGATGTTCCTTAATTCTGGCCTCGTGATCGGTAATCGAGATATAATTTAGAGGAAGTAACATTTTTTTTTAAAATTTTAATTGCAATGACACCTGCCAGAATATAAAACACAGCTTTTTTCTTGTATCATTTCCTGCTGGATTTGTCGACGATTTATGTCATCTATCTTTCTCCGATAGCTTCAGCTTCAATCTGCGCTTCATAAGTGATAAATTACGATCATAGTACAAATCTGCTGTTGGTAATGATTTTCAGATTAAAATCTGATATCTAAATGTCTGTTTTGCCATTACACACTACGGTCTATCAGAAACCTTCGGGTGTCTCCAAGTCTCTTCCCTATATACACAGGAGGGGCAGAAGACAGGATACGCACATGTGCTTATAAATGAATGTAAACGTAAACAACTTTTACTATGCCAAAATTACAATGTCCACTTTAAACATATTGTTTCAAAATAACATGAAATCCAAACTGTTAAAAGTTTTGAAATTGATTTCTAAACTTATTCATCTAATCATATAGTAGGACATTCGTTTTTCTATTCATTTTTCCCTTTTTAGAGATCTGAAAAAACCGCTGAACTACACCAGTTCGTAGATGTGAATGAAATAAATATTAATTTTACATCACGACAGTGTGTCCGTCAGAATCTATTACGGTGACATTCACGAAAGAAAATCTTCTCGGTTTTAGAGTTTCGTTCGTGACTGTTGTTAACACTATCGTCACGAGGAGCAAACAGCTGTCCCTGGTTAGCAGCCACTGAAGTTCTATTCTCGGAATAGTGCGGAAAACGTGTTGTACGAAGACGTAAAAACGCCTAACCGCAGAATAAAGGCGGGGTAACTAAACTGCCGATTCTGGCAGTATTAGTGAAGTTAACTGGAGAATAAATTTCGTCAGGGACGAGAGTAGCTAAATAACTAGTGATGACAAGATTGTTCGTTAGAACGAGGAAGGAGAAGAAACGGGTACATCACACAATTTGTGTAGAAGAATATGCCGATTCCAAATTTATATAAAAATTTCATAGTATTACTTTTTGATCTCATATTTGAGAAACTGCAACATATGAAAGAATGTGAAACTATTTCCTAACATAAAACTTTTTATTTATTTGAAGTAGGCCTAATAGGCATTTGATACTGGTACTTTGTGAATTATATTCTGTTGTGTTACTTATGTGAATGAGGTAGATAAAAATGACCATTTGTGACATTTGGCGTGTGTTACAACTGCTGCATTTTGGAAAGGATTATTTCGTTTTATCTAGCAGACAGTGACAAAATAGACGTAATCAAATCGAGAAACCACACCAGTCATGGGTACTATTCCTATTAACAGCTTTTTCCGTATATGACAAGGACATTTCGATTTTTCATGTAGCAAAACGTTACACGAACTTTGATAAAATAGGTTCTTTCCATAAAGGAAAGCACTCCGTGTAAAGCTGTAGCAAGATTAGAGACAAATAAATTCTGGGACCTAAGGATTGAAAAAATGTGTAATGTCTTGTTTGTTCCTTGTCTTTACAGGTTTTATTTTTCCTATATTTAAGTTTGTCACACAAAAGAGAAAGTTATTCGCTAATAGGCAATAAAGAGCAGAGAATTTCTTAGAGCTGTTACTCTCCCTGTTACAAATAATCCCATCCACTGTTAATTGTGAGTTTTCTTTAAGGGGCAGGATGCCAAACCAGCCGACTGGGAGCAGGAGAGGCACCACAGGACACCTTTATTTACAATGTCCTGAATGTAGGCTTGATTGCTTCCATACTCTTTTGAATTCCGCAGAGCGACATACAGTGATGTGCGATAGAAGAAAGCTGTGTGAAGAGGCGTGGCATTGCATTTTGGCACAATTAAGACGAAATAACATGTCTTACAGTTCCTCTAACGTATGTTCTACATATCAAACTCTTCAGAAAGATGTACGCTACAAAATGAACATATTTCTTGAAAAACAATTTTTTTTTAATTTTTTGACGTCCTATCTCAAATGCTCGAGGAGAAAGGGGGGGGGGGACGCCACAATCAAGTTTTTTCCACGATTCGGAAATATGGTACATCTGGGGCTGACAATTGGAACTGAAAGTCATTTAGGATGTGCCTCTGGTGCCCATCTTTGTTGTAAGTAAATTACTCCAACTTCCTCCAGAATTTTCTAAATTTATAGCACAGGCATAATTGAGGTAGAGGTGATCCTAATGTGTTCGACGTTTATTACGGTTGCTTTTGAAGCTAGAAACAGAAGAACTTCACAATAAAAACAGGAGATTATAAAATATAGAAACTCTGATAAACAGTTTTAGTTTGATTCGAAAGGCATTATTGACTGTTGATCTTGAGATAGGTGACTGGCTACGAGAAGACACTTTTAAATGGGATGACAAGAATAATGGCACGTGTCATAGCGCAATAAGAGATATACATTACGTGGTGTAGCTACAATCCAATCGAAACATTTCTTATGTAAATTCTACTGGCGTCTGAAAACACTTCGCAGCAAGTGCTATTACATTGGTAACAGAATATGCAATGGAATGAAATAGTTTGCAACTTGCATGTATTTTAAGTACTTGAATAATTACACCTGATATCAGAAATTTGTATGTTATTGTTATATTTTGAAACAATAAAGTTTTCGAAATGACGTGTGTTGGTAAAAATGTACAGTAAACTGAATGTTGCTACACGTAATTTTCTCTGTCTTCAGAGGTTCCAAGGAGTCGCGTACTGTCAGATGCCTGAATTATCAGTCAGTCAACGCTTCTGATTGCCAGTCCCATTGTAGTGGGAGAGCATGTTCTTGTAGCTTTTGCCACTCATAGATGTGTGCAGTAGCAGACTAACGTGAACTTAGGTTCACTGAGGTGGCTCAGAATACGCCCTATGTTTAGCAAACCAGTGAGAACGTCGCTGGTGGTTCATTGTTAAAGAAATCGTAAATCCTTGAAATGCATCTAAAAATTAATGAAATGCAAGTAAACTATTTAGCTACAACATGAAGGTGATTTGTCTCTAGTGTGCTTACTAGGTGCAATTCAGCATCGCATGAGTGTCATAAATTGTGGAAATTTATATTTTGTGCTATAACCAATTTCTTAAATGATTTCAATCTTGAAATGCAATTAAACTATTTATCAACAATACAGTATCATATGTAACATCATCTGTGTTCTGGCAATACAATCATTCTCAATCAACTTCTACATGTACATTAAAACATCCTGCAGAACAGGCATGAAAAACGGTCTTGCCATTTTTTTAAACCTGGAAAATAATCGAACACAGGAAAGTATTTATTCAAGGATCACGCGTCTCGATTCATAGGTGGCAAATTCCACAAAGCAGCACAATAGATAACGACATATCCATCCGCATGTTTCATTAACAAAATTATGCAAAAAATGGTTTTTGTAATTTGTTTAGGATTCAACAAAACACACAACAGCTGGATATTCTTGTAATATATCTTGTCCTATAAAGAAATACACCTCCCAGTGTAATTACAATTTGTATGTCATTTTAATAACATCAACGACAAGAATTTCATTTGTGTCGATGTGATCAAACGTATGTTAAACTGTATAACCTTAAGTCACAAAGTTTCTGATAGCTCTCAGTTCATTTAAATTTGTTTAACTTGGCCGACGACTAAGAGGATTTTCATCATGGTGATAACATTGGGGATACGTTTTTCACAATATCTGCACTGACTAATTATGATAAGCACTTCCTGTCTTGCTAGACATGAAGTGCTTAGCTTCAATCCTTTCTCTGTCAGTTGCTAATTATGTTTAGATGTGTGTGTGCGTGAGAAATTGTTTCTCAGTAGCTATTTTTCGCAGTGGATTTGTATTGGCGGGCTTAAAGTCAGTCCGATAAATTTTTTGAAGGTGTTCTCAATTTTACTTGAATTGGTGGCACCAGAAGACGTTCCCAACATAGCCAGTAACTCTGTTCTTTTTCTTCGCAATAGTCCTGTTCAAAATTGTAAGACTGTTAGAGATAGCCGAAACCCCTCCCAAATTTTTACAGAGAAGGTCAGTTTATAGGTAGTTTCATTGATGAAGAACGTGAGTTGCGCAGCGAAAACAAAGATACACATCGCTATGCTTTCGATACTCTCTAAAATACAAGACTGACACCTAAAACTGAATCATGACAACCCAAGTAGTACCATGAATCACTTTCTAACAGAGCACACTCTTTGTTCACAGAACAAAAATTGGACTTCAATACAAAACAGAATGTTTAGTGAAACTGAGTACCTTTACAATATTATGTTCACGCGTCGTGAGTAAAACGATAAATGGTAGCGGATCTGGGTACTGATAAATCTCTACGACAGTGCCACATATTTTAACATATGCACTAGCTTTAACATTGTAGTAAACCGAATTTTCACTAATTTGCTAGTTAGACACAGAGAACTGACTGCGGTGGGGGATTCATACAACACGCAGCACCACATGAGCAGCTCGTGCTGCTTCTGCTTCGTATTCACCCTTTCGACAGCAACATCGGCCGCCCTCACTGCAACAGTAAGGTATCTCATTGACGTAGTAACCACAAAGCAACCACTCACCACCTCATGGAGTCGCATATCAGGGTACTTCGTGGAACTCTGGATAGGGTCGCTGCTTTTATGTGCTAACGTCACTGAGACCGTTATACAGAAATGACGTTTTAGGAGACATCATCTTATAAGAGCCAGAACTAGCCTTTCACCAGCGTTTATACTGCGGTACTGATATCTGATCGGGCATTTAATTTGTCAATTATTTGCATCTCATGAATATGAAGTGAACAAAATTGGCATTATGCACGGTTAACTATTTAAGGTGACTTGTATATCAACAGATAGTTACTCATATTTATTATCTCCTCGTGACGCTATTCTTGTTGTTTTTCAGATTTCTCATATGTAAGTGCGCTTTTTATCGTTTGAATCTGTATTCTCGCTTCATATTCAAATTGCACTACTTTTTTTTTTAAAAAAATCCATATTCAAACTGTACAACTTTTAAAAAAAATCTGATACTGACTTTTGATTGTGCTGTTCAAGTACTATCACTGGACACTTTATTATGATGGTTTAAGAAGCTTTGAAGTTATTTAATTTTAAACGTAATTTAAGATGTTTTGAAATTATTTATTGTTAAAAGTAAAAGGTAGGCCTACGTGTACATTGGCCATCGTATCTAGCTAAGGTACTGTTCCAGCCACAGAGAGGGTCTTTAAAAGTGCCTCCTCGCCACCTTTCTTTCACGTGGAACTACTGTCTATTACGTTTCAGCCATGGACAAACAACTTTCACTTCAAGACTCTACATGTGAAGGCCACACAGTGATGCATAACCAGAGTTAAAAGTCGAAGGGGTGCAACAATGTTATCTAAACGTTTCTCAACAAGAAGTTCTCTTGTTCGCAGACGAAACCCAAATCAACTGTCACGAATGTATTAGCACTGTTTGGTTAGAAACATATAATGAAGGAACAGAAAGAAGAACAGTTTATTTCAGTGATCCTGGATTCTTCCAGCCACACAAACCTCAAGTTTGTTCCCTTATTGGTTACATGTTACCATCCAAATAGAAGTATCATAGCGCGGTTTTGGAGAACTTTCCCGTTGATATTGAAATGCATTTGACTTTGTATGTGTTAGAGTTGTTGAAAAGTTCAGTCTTGAGAAAAAGGTTGTAACAATTCCTTTTGACATCACAAATTAAGAAGAGAAGAAGAGGAAAGGTAAAACCAGCCTTTATTATGATTTGAAAGAACAGAAACTTTACCAACATTTTCATATTTATGTTGATAAACTACAATCATTTTGAATGTTTACAGAAATAGAATACAAATATCTTTTAAATTATAGTAAAATCAGTTCGTTACCAATTCTACCATCAATTTGAAAAGCCAGTGATATTTTCCATGCTGCAAGGTACTACTTCCTGCTCCTTGACTGGTGTCCTTTCCTCCTGAAGACGTTTTTCGAAACCCCACTCTCCTTCACCACCATTCAGTTAGTTACTAGTCAGTTAAATTAATCAGTTAGTTGTTTATTTACCCACAGATTATTTACAAAATGACACCAATTACGATATCTTAACTAAGAAAGGAAAACATTTAAAAAATTACTGGCCATGCACACACAATATTACCTAATCAATGATTTATATCACGTCACTGGTCACTACGTCACTACCTTCACTACACACAAGCACACACAGACACACACACGCACTTTCGGCTGGTATCAGGAGCATGGCGATACTTTTACCATTCTGTCGCCTTCTTCATGCTACCCTTATTGTCTGTCTATAAAGGCTGTCAAGCGAACGGTCCAACATGTAAATAAACTATACAGATGATGTAGAGGGATTAACTTAATGCAACAGCTTTTCCGTTTTTATCTAAAGGGCTAAAACAAGCATGGTTCTATTCTATTCAGAGTCAGTTGGCGCGCTTTAGGTCCACTTTCTATTTTGTATGTTTTTTATGACGGGTAGGTTACATATCCATTTATTTTCGTATCCATTTTCCGTTTTATACGGCTTTATGACGACTGGGTTACATATTAAGTTATTTTTACACAATCTGATGATGCCCCAAAAGGGCGAAACGCGTTATTGATATTAAGCAGCGTTGCAACCTAGAATGTTTTTATTCTGAGGCAACATCAAGTAAGTTTTAGAGCAATTACTTGAGTACTCGAGAATGCAGCTTCCTGGACATTAGAAAAACACGGAGCTTCTGTAGACATTATCATGCCACGCCACTCAGCAAAATGACAACAGAAAGCCAAACTCGCCAATAGTAAATTGAATGATTGGCCCTCGTTCACCACAAATCGCGAAATGTGCTCAAAACGGCTAGATGGCCCAGTACAGAAATAAATGAGTGCATACGCTACACACAGTGTAACAGGCTGGCCACAGGAAAATCACTCGCAAAAAAACAAAGATAACCAGGATGTGGGGATCCACAACACTTCTAAATTGCTGCCGGTATCCGTAATCCTGAAGCGAGACGGATTCCAAAGACAAATATAGGTCCTCAAAATAGTTGAGTGGCTGACAGTTTGACTTCCAACCAGCGTCCCAGTACCAACAAGTACTCCAATCTAGACAGCCAACTTCAGTGAATGTTCAGCCCACAGGGGTATGAACACGAAACTGCCAACAGCGGGCGCTGACCTACACGCAGTTTTGTCGACAGTAAAAGACTCCATAAGTGTGCCGCTCACGTCTGTATATTCCCGCTCAACAGCTCTTCCTTGCCCCCTGAGGGGAAGGCGCCCTTTGTTTACCCAGCAACCAGCCGGAGACATTCGCTGTGAACGGCACTATCGATATAAGCGAGCAGCCCCAATTTAAAGTGCATTTGACTCATCGCAAAGTATGTGAAATTTGTGTTTACATTTACGTAAACTTGTATCTGCAGTACGGTTGATTATTTGGAAATAAAATATTATCGTCCCTATATGAACAATAACTCTGCTGTGATACATCTTATTTTGTCCCGAAGTAATGAGCATTATTCGTAAAATATCATGAATTCACTAAAACATAATATGTAAACCCTGTGAAAATAAGTAATAAAACAACACAAGTGTTCTACGGTAATATGAACTGTCAAACACTTATTCATTGAATTAAGACGATTTTGGTTGCAAAATATTTCTTATTTACATGAAATAATGCATTCGCTGTTTTTGCAGCGTCATCAGATTGGCCTAGGGGTGAAAAATGACAGCAGTGAGACATATTCAGATTAAAATTGCGAAATGGAGTTAATATAAAAAAATATAAAAAATATAAAAAAAAAAGAGTCGAGGGACATGAAAGGGAAGCAGTGGTTGGGAAGGGAGTAAGACAGGGTTGTAGCCTGTCCCCGATGTTGTTCAATCTGTATATTGAGCAAGCAGTAAAGGAAACAAAAGAAAAATTCGGAGTAGGTATTAAAATTCATGGAGAAGAAATAAAAACTTTGAGGTTCGCCGATGACATTGTAATTCTGTCAGAGACAGCAAAGGACTTGGAAGAGCAGTTGAATGGAATGGACAGTGTCTTGAAAGGAGGATATAAGATGAACATCAACAAAAGCAAAACAAGGATATTGGAATGTAGTCTAATTAAGTCGGGTGATGCTGAGGGAATTAGATTAGGAAATGAGGCACTTAAAGTAGTAAAGGAGTTTTGCTATTTGGGGAGCAAAATAACTGATGATGATCGAAGTAGAGAGGATATAAAATGTAGGCTGGCAATGGCAAGGAAAGCGTTTCTGAAGAAGAGAAATTTGTTAACATCCAGTATTGATTTAAGTGTCAGGAAGTCATTTCTGAAAGTATTCGTATGGAGTGTAGCCATGTATGGAAGTGAAACATGGACGATAAATAGTTTGGACAAGAAGAGAATAGAAGCTTTCGAAAAGTGGTGCTACAGAAGAATGCTGAAGATTAGATGGGTAGATCACATAACTAATGAGGAAGTATTGAATAGGATTGGGGAGAAGAGAAGTTTGTGGCACAACTTGACCAGAAGAAGGGATCAGTTGGTAGGACATGTTCTGAGGCATCATGGGATCACCAATTTAGTATTGGAGGGCAGCGTGGAGGGTAAAAATCGTAGGGGGAGACCAAGAGATGAATACACTAAGCAGATTCAGAAGGATGTAGGTTGCAGTAGGTACTGGGAGATGAAAAAGCTTGCACAGGATAGAGTAGCATGGAGAGCTGCATCAAACCAGTCTCAGGACTGAAGACCACAACAACAACAACAATAAAAACACAAAAGAGTCAAAGTTCCAGGCTGTGCAGCGGTCTCTACAGTTAAATGTAACGTGAACTTACGTAAAAATTAATGTGGGAAACTAACATTTGTCCTTTAATGCCCACATATGGCACTAAAATAAAATTTTGTAAGGAACAGTTGTCCTGTCGTCATGGGATGAATAAAAGCATTACGGAACCTGGGGCCGGGAGTACAATGCCAAGTATAAATACCAGGTGCAGAAGTATGACACCGGAATTTCCCATATTTTGAGAACCCTAAGCTTCGTAAATTGGTGGTAAGTTCCTATGGGACCAAACTCCTGAAGTCATCGGTCCTTAGGCTTACACATCAGTTAATCCAACTTAAACTAACTTATGCCAAGGACAACACACACGCACATGCCCGAGGGAGGACTCGAACCTCTGACGGGGGCAGCCGGGCGAACCGCCTTCGTAAATCTTGGGTGAATCTAGGCAAACCATCAACATCCACTGAAAGACCAAATCACTTTCGAAAGCAGACGATGCTCTGTGTTTGGTGGGATGAGAAGAGTGCCATATATTATGAATAGCTAAAACTTGGTGAAACCAATTAACACTGATCGCTACCAACAGCAAATGATCGATTTAAACTGAGAGTTATGTGAAAAAACGACTGGAATATGGAAAAAGGCAACCCAAAGTCATGCTCCATGATAACACCCCATCACACACAGAAAAACGGGTCAGGAAAACGATCGAGGCGTTTAGCTGAGAAATTCCCTTGACTTGGCTCCATCCGGCTATCATCAATTTGGAACAGTCGCTGAACAACGCCTTAGTTCGTATGAAAATGTACGAAAATGGCTCTCTGACTGGTTCGCTTCAAAATAAGACTGCTTTTTGGCGTGGTACTGATGGCCTGCCGGAGAGGTGCGAGAAATGTATGAATAGCAATGGAGATTATCTTGAATAAAATATTGTTTATCAGTTTCAAACAACAGACGTGTCATTATTGCAACCAAATTCCGGTTTCATACTTCTGAGCCTGGTACAGTGTTTGCTGAACGGGAAAACTATGACAAACCAAGAAAAATTAAGAAATCTTCACGTAACACGGAGCCAACCGCATTATGTCGTCGGGAAACAAAGTCCGGCATGGAATTTTTTGCTTTAAAATTTTCACATATTGGTACTATATTTTCTGTATATGTGCTGTAAAGTGTGATGTATTGGAGGTTGAAGTTTTTTGCATTGTATGTTGAAAGGTGGCTACACTGAGCCACTGCGCCAGAGATTGCGCGAAAGAGTATTATTCTGCCGCCTCCACAGTGCTTGTAGAGAGCTCGTACTAGTCAGTGCCTGTCGAGGACTCGGGGTAGTCTGTGCTGAGATGTTGTAGCAGAGAGTGTTTGTTGAGATGTGCTAGTAGGCAGTGCTTGCCGAGATGTGATATTGGAGAGTTCTGGTTGAGACGTGATAGTAGAGAGTCGGTGTGAGATGTAATGTAAGGATTAGAGTGATTTTCATCAATATAAATGAGGTAACTAACTCCGTTTCTTTTTATTTCAGTGTCCTAAATAATGCGTCATTACAGGTTCAGTCAACAAAGCATCTGGCGTGTGTTCTTGTATTAGAGTTTAATTCTGCTTTCCTTACGCAATTATAGTATTTCTAATTTTCTTTTATCACGTCAGTATAATTGGTATTTAAAAATTCTTGTCTTGTTGAAGAAGAACCGTGCCAGATGTACGTTGAGTCACACTCCCACATACAGAACAGTTATACTTGTGCTTTGGTTTAGTAGGTTTTATAGTTGCTGGGGACTTAATTAATTAACTGTGTTTATGAAAATTTTCATTTCATTCTTTGTTTTTGTTCTTTGCAGTCAGATTGCGTAATAATTCTAGTCAGGGCCAACCGTTTACGAGACACAGCGTAATCGGCCATACTGCTACTAAAAACTAAAAGTATTTTCAATCATATTTAATTAAGCCCCCATGCACGTGGCGACCGCTGCCAGGATCGTCCCTTGGAATCTTCTGATTATAAAAATAGTAGACAGTGGTATTGTTGTAGTAGTTTGTAGTTTAGTAATTGTAGTCTATTTTGCATGTGTAGATTTGGTAATTGTCATTCTTCTAATGGTATTTTTTCTCAGAATTTGATTTGTTGTCTTGTTTACGCGTTTGACAATCTAGTGTAATTATGTCAATTGTTTGTTAATCGTGTTTGAGGGAAACATTTGATGTGAATGGTATTGTTGGAGATAAAGAGTCATTGTGTGTAATTTTCGTACAGTGACGAATTTTTTATGTTTTGTAAATGATTACGCGGTCAATGAAACAGGCAAAAATGATGAATGGTCAAAATAACGAAATTGTTGACATGGCGAACTCGCCAACACAGGATAACAGTATGATGAATAATGGTGTGGAAAACAATGTAATAAGTCGGGAAAATAGTCAGGAAACAGTTCAAAATTTTTCTCAATCAGAAAATTCACAGATTACGTGGTTAACGACAGAAGAAATGGAGCAGTTGATGAATGCAATATTAAATTTGGGATCTGAATTAAAAACAGTGGCAACACGTTTAGAAACAGAGATAGGAACAATTAGAACTGAGATGGGAACAATGGAAACACAGTTTAGATCTGAATTAAAAACACAGATGGGGACAATGGAAACACGGTTAGGATCTGAATTTAAAACAGAGATTGGATCAATTAAAACAGAGATGGGAAATTTGGAAACACGGTTAGACTCACGAATAGGGACATGTTTCAAAAATATGAAAGATGAATTAAAGAAAGAAATCAGAGAAGAAGTACAACCGATTTTGAATGCTCACACTAATAGATTAATTGCAGTAGAGATTAGACAAAGGGAACAGGATAGAGAACAGGAAGAAAGAGATCGCGTGATAGTACAGAAATTTTCAGAGTTAAATTTACAACGTGCAAAAGATAAGAAAGATATATTTGAGAGAATCGAGGAATCAGTACCAAATGACAGAATAAATAATCTAACACAACAATATGAACAGTTAACTACCAAATGTGTCAATACTGAAACCCGAGTCGCGACACTTACGGAAGACGTAAATAAACAGAGAGAAAAAATAGGTGATTTATCGGAAAGAGTTGAGGAGATTTCAGATAAATTGACAAATCTTAGTTTAAATGGGGACAGAGATTCAGATGATACAGCACCATTGCCATTTGCAGAAACCGAAGAGTACCAGAACATAAATAAGCATGTTGAAAATCAGGGAAAATTTAATGAACGCGTTAAAAGGGAAGTTGAGGCATTACGAAAGCAAGTCAAGCAAATTGAAGGCGAAATCGTAGGAAAAGATAGCAGAAGAAATTTAGAATCACAGGTAGCAGAGGGGTTTGAAGAAAATAATTTGTTTCATTTACGGGATGCAACAAGAGAGCGCCAGGCGCGTGAATTTAACAATAGTCGTCATTCGGACTGGGACAGACGCGGTAGGTCTTTGTCGCCACGAGGCGAAAACTTTGACTATAAACACTTTTTGACTGTTCGGAAATTTAAGATCTTCCACAACTCTAAGAATGACATACATCCATGTGCATGGTTAGATCAATTTATGTACGCACTTCCACCAAATTTGCCATTAAGTCACAAACTAGAAATTATGTGCGGCTATTAAAGTCCTCAGGGGATTCACTACTCTAAGTGAATATGTGCCGTAGCGAGCATAGGGCCCCGAGCTGTAGTGGTGCTATTTCTCTTTTAGTTTTCTGCACCGCTGCCTACTCTTTCACTATTCTTTGCATCTATCAAACCAACTCTTCGACTATCAATCTATCTAGTGAGTAAGTAAACAATAACCGGATATGACTGTTTTACCCAAAAGTGACTTTGGAATTTACCGTTTGGACTTACTGTATTTTCTGCAGCATTCATTTGTAGTTTAAACGAAATTTTACCTGTTTATCTTCGTGACAATATTACTTCATATGTTGACGACATTCTTATTGCTAAACGTTCTTGGAGTGAGCACAACAAAATTTTGGATTCATTGTTACGTATCTTTGCAAGAGTTGGCATTACAGAGAACTTGGAAAAATCTGAATTTGGTCGTTCTCAGGTGAAATTTCTCGGTCACATTATTTCTACAGAAGGTATTCTTCCTGATCCAGAGAAACTAGATGCTATTCAGTTCGCAATGACATTCTTTTAAACGAAAATCGGTCGACAACTCTGTTTGGTTAGTTTGTATTCCTGATGAGTGGGTTAATAAGCTGATTTGGTATACGCATTTCAGTTATGCACACTTTGGTCCCAGAAAATGCTTTCGTAAATTACGAGAAAATTGCTACTTCAGTAATATGGAAAAACGTATTCGATCTGTTCTGGCCAAATGCAAATTATGTCAAAAGGCTAAGCCGCCAACAGTTTCTCACAGAGCACCGTTGTTTCCTATCATTCCAGCGAAATTAAAGGAGATGGCTGCAGTCGATTTGTTCGGTCCAGTGGTTCGTTCTACTAATGGTTTTGCGTACATTTTCGTAGCAGTGGAGTTGACGTCAAAATATGTGTGTTTTACACCTTTACGCAAAGCAACAGCTCGTTCAGTATCTAACGCTTTCATCAAACATTTTCTTGAAGAAGTTGGTCATGTTGATAAGGTTATATCAGATAATGGATCACAGTTTCGTTCTAAAATTTGGCTTCGTACTCTACAGCGTCGTAAAATTAAACCAATCTTCATTTCACTTTTTCACCCTCAATCTAACGCTTCAGAGAGATGGATGAAGGAAATCAATAAATTGTGTCGTCTTTATTGTCATCAGAATCACAGAACTTGGGATCAGTATCTTCATATTTTTCAAAACATTCGGAATTAACTCCCTAATGATTCGACTTCTTTACCGCCTTTACTGATATTAAAAAACAAAGCACCGACAAATCGCATTTCTGAAATCAATCTTTTTCCGCCTTCACGGAAACTGCGGCATTCTGAAGTTGTCAACCTGGCTCTGCAAAATATTGCATCTGCGGCTGCTAGAAGAGAGAAATCAGCTAAGCGTCCTGGTCGTTCAAAAATCCTGTCAGTTGGTCAGAAGGTGTTAATTAAGTCTCATCGTTTGTCTCACAAAGGAAAAGGCTTGTGTCGCAAATTTTTTCTGCTTTATAACGGTCCATATAGAATTCGTAAAATTATTCATGATAACACTGTCGAAGTAGAAACTCTTAAATCTCGACGCTCTAAAGGAATACATCATATATCTAACGTAAAAATTTTTGTGGAATGACATACTTTAGAGAAACTCACAGCTACATGTAAACATGCGGAGAATACAAGGATACCGCGCTGTGTTTTGGCGGCGGCACATACTCAAAGCAACAGTCAAGTCTGCGCGCCGCACAAGGCAGTCGTTGACCGCGAACAATTGCTTCCTACGTCACGCGCCTACAGCTGATCGAGTGCCCAGTGCGAATGCACTGACAGCCGTAAACAAATACACAGTTTAATTTCTCCGACTAAATTCAGTATAAAGCTATAGTGACTTGATGAATTATGTTATTAACATTCAGTATTTTTCAGGATACGGTTCTATAAAATATTTAAGAATTTCAGGTAAATTCTGTGTGTCTCCGACGTTAAGAGGACTTGCTATCGAGAAATTTTCAGGAAGAATGTAATTTCGAAGAAGAAACTAATAAACTAAAAAGGGTAACTATTAATTGAGTTCATTTTTCAGGTAACATATTTCCACTTAGGTACGTACTTTAGACGTAATTTGCTGCTCGCGATTACGTGATTCATACTTTGTGCTACTTTCATGTTCTATGAATTTACTTGTGAAGCGACGTGCTTGCGTACGTTAACTGATTTTGACAATGATTATTAATGAACTGGGTTGTAACTTGTATATATTATGCATCGCTTGGCTGCACTGCTTTTTCACTGATGTCATATTTTTTAATTATGTGCCTGCTGTGCTTATTTATTTAAATTATAATTGTCACCTGATTAATTGTGCTGACTGTGATTATGTATGTAAGTTATACTTTGTGATTTATCTGCTTGCGCCTTCATGTTTACTTATTAAGATGACATATGAACATTTATTTGCTTATGCTGATATGATGCTAATGACATGTTTACTGCTTTGCGTATGGATTGCATATTTATACATATCTGTTGTTGTCATAACTACTCTTTAATTTGGTGTATAGAAATGCTGATATACTGTGTACAAACAGAGAGTTTAGGTCACACTATTGGATTAATTATAGATTGTTCGCTTGGCAGAGCCTCGTTGTAAGAATTGTGCTGCATCCACTTGTTGACATTCTGTTCACTACTGGTATATTTACTCGCTATTGGTTGTTTTGCTTACGCTCAGTGCCCTATATTTTTAAGATAAGAAAATGAACTGCTATAATTCGACGAACGACATTGGTACAAAGAACTTCGTTGAAGTCACATGAGCTGGAGGTTTTATGGAAGCTATATAAATTTATGCTAATAGGAAGGAAGCTAACGACATGACATACCGAAACTAGGTTTAGACCATTAACAATTATTACACTGCATTTTCGTGGGCAATTGAAATAGGAAGTGACACTAGACACAAGAAATACTCCACATGTTTGCTTCTGCCATAATTCTTGAAGTGGTGTACACACTGTGAAATATTATAATCATTCACATTCCGTAATCGTACTTAATTACTGAGAGTTATTCGAACTAAGTCTGTTAGAGGTCATGTATGCATTTCTTTTGTTTATAATTCATAATGAGTAGAAGATTTGGGTCAGACGGATTACACAGAGGTTGTGTGTTGACAATGTGTCTTCAGATTGTATGGGAGGATGAACTGAAGTTTGCACTAGGATTTTATCTGTACTTGTTCGAGGAGACTGACTAGAGGAAAGAGTTGTGTTGGAAGTGAGATGATATTGGCAATAAGGTTCATACGTATCGACGTATTGAAGAGGTATTATTGAGGTATAGAGATTATATGAAGTTGATGATTATTGGAGTTTTTGTGGGCAAGAGGTAAGGTAAATGATATTGATGATTGTTGAGGTATTGAGATTATATGAAGTTGATAATTATTGGAGTTTTTGTGGACAAGAGGTAAGGTAAATGCTATTAATGATAATAAGGTTTATATGTATCGACGTAAGAGGTATTATTGAAGTATTGAGATTATGTGATGCTGATGATTATTGGAGTTTTGGTATATAAGAGGTAAAGTAAGTGAGGGGCATATTTTTTTTTGTTGGTCTTATGGAACAAGGAGGATGAAGATAGCAGACTAGAACACTAAAGTAGAAGGAAGATAGTCTATACACACACTTTGTTAAATCACTAAGCAGTATATACTTTTTTTTTAAGAGAGGAAGTATTTGCATATCTTGGCTCACTGACAGTTGTTCAGCAACAGTACATTTTGATCTGGCTTGGCAAACATTGGTCTTGACATGATGACTATGACGTTGACTTAACTATTATTGACTGTTATACATTGCTGCCACTACTACTTGATACACATGATGAACATCAGATTTTGACAGAATTGCATTTACACAGTTAACACTATTCAATTACACAGTAGTACTTAATGTGGATGAAAGATGAGTGAGTGTGTTTTGTGTGTTTTCCTTTCCTAATCCTACCCACCTATTTCCTAAATATTATTTTATTTGTTTGTTGTGGCTTGCACTGACACCCATAAATATTATAGGTTTACTGATATTTGAGTATTTGTAATAGTTAATATGACAATCATCTGACATCATTTGAGTGTTTGTTATGATTTGTATGTTTAGTGTAAAAGCATTTGTATGTGTATTCAAACTATTGTTCATGCCTGAACTGTCTGATTAGTGATGGTGAATATTATGAACTGTTACCTGCATCTCTTCAACATAATGGGTGCCACTTAGAAATGTTTAATTTCTGCTGATGAACTGTGTGATCAGTGATAGTGAATATTATGGACTGTTACTTGTACTTTTTCTACATGATTGGTGCCACTAGGACATGTTTAATTTCTGCTGATGAACTGTCTGATTAGTGATAGCGAATATTATGGACTGTTACTTGCACTTTTTCTACATGATTGGTGCCACTATGACATGTTTAATTTCTGCTGATGAACTGTGTGATCAGTGATAGTGAATATTATGGACTGTTACTTGTACTTTTTCTACATGGTTGGTGCCACTGGGACATGTTTAATTTCTGCTGATGAACAGTGTGATTAGTGATAGTGAATATTATGGACTGTTACTTGTACTTTTTCTACATGATTGGTGCCACTAGGACATGTTTAATTTCTGCTGATGAACAGTGTGATTAGTGATACTGAATATTATGGACTGTTACTTGTACTTTTTCTGCATGATTGGTGCCACTAGGACATGTTTAATTTGTGCTTATATACTCTGATGAACAGTGTGATCAGTGATAGTGAATATCATGGACTGCTCTCTGAACCTGCTCATCATTGCTAGGTGCAACTGATGGACTACTTGTATGGAAATAATGTCACTTGTTGCTGTCTGCACCTACTCAAAATTGCTGGGTGCCACTAATGGAACTGCTTCTACTGAAATGAAGTCACTTGTTAGTGTCTGCACCTGCTCAACATTACTGGGTGCACAGATGAAGCTACTTCTATGGAAATGATGTCACTTGCCAGTGTCTGCACCTATTCAACATTGCTGGGTGCCACTGATGGACTGCTTCTATTGAACTAATGTGACTTGTTGCTGTGTGTACCTCTTCAACTTTACTGGGTGCCACAGATGGAACTGCTTCAACTGAAATGATGTCACTTGTTGGTGTCTGCACCTGCTCAACATTGCTGGGTGCAACTGATGGACTGCTTCTACTGAAATGATGTCACTTGTTGGTGTCTGCACCTGCTCTCAACATTGCTGGGAGCAACTAGTGGACTGTTTCTGCTGAAATGATGTCACTTGTTGGTGTTTGCACCTGTTGACCATTGCTGGGCTGGAATTATCAACTATTTGTTTTTTTTTTTGAACAATTAAAAGTATTTTATGTGAACATTTGTATAAACTGATTTTTTGTGTATTGTGCAAACTATTATGTAAAGCCACATGTATGAAAAGAATTTGTATTGCCTACTGTATTTTATATATTAGGTTATTGAAAGGTCAGTGCAAAGCCAAAATTTTAACTAATTATGTGATATTTAGGTATTAATATTATCTTTTATTTTTGTCTGTATTTTTGTGGACGAATTTGGTGGTGTTTTCACCACCAATGCTGGCAAAAAATACCATAAAATTCTGGCCTGTGTAGGAGGGGCATATGAAAGGTGGCTACACTGAGCCACTGCGCCAGAGATTGCGCCAAAGAGTATTATTCTGCCGCCTCCACAGTGCTTGTAGAGAGCTTGTACTAGTCAGTGCCTGTCGAGGACTCGGGGTAGTCTGTGCTGAGATGTTGTAGCAGAGAGTGTTTGTTGAGATGTGCTAGTAGGCAGTGCTTGCCGAGATGTGATATTGGAGAGTTCTGGTTGAGATGTGATAGTAGAGAGTCGGTGTGAGATGTAATGTAAGGATTAGAGTGATTTTCATCAATATAAATGAGGTAACTAACTCCGTTTCTTTTTATTTCAGTGTCCTAAATAATGCGTCATTACAGGTTCAGTCAACAAAGCATCTGGCGTGTGTTCTTGTATTAGAGTTTAATTCTGCTTTCCTTACGCAATTATAGTATTTCTAATTTTCTTTTATCACGTCAGTATAATTGGTATTTAAAAATTCTTGTCTTGTTGAAGAAGAACCGTGCCAGATGTACGTTGAGTCACACTCCCACATACAGAACAGTTATACTTGTGCTTTGGTTTAGTAGGTTTTATAGTTGCTGGGGACTTAATTAATTAACTGTGTTTATGAAAATTTTCATTTCATTCTTTGTTTTTGTTCTTTGCAGTCAGATTGCGTAATAATTCTAGTCAGGGCCAACCGTTTACGAGACACAGCGTAATCGGCCATACAGCTACTAAAAACTAAAAGTATTTTCAATCATTTTTAATTAAGCCCCCATGCAATGTGAATAATGTATGTAAAATGCTATGTAAATTGTTTATTACGTTGAATAAGTTTCTGATATCACATGTATTTACAAATATTTGTGTGTATAAACTGTTCATGTTGATGCACATTTGACAATTGTAAGAAATGGTCAAGCTTAGGAACAATGTAAGAAATTGGTATTCTGTAAAAGCCAGAGTGCTTTTGTTTGAAACGAAAGTGGCTCTGGGGAGTGGAAAAGGTGGCAATGACTAATTAGCGCGCTACCTAGATCAAGCAAGATAAGTAAGTCACACAGTCTGTAGGCAACAGTGACTGAGGCAACACCCTTGTGGAGCAGGAGAAGCTTTGCCTGCAAATTTCCACAAAAATGCCTCGGATGAAGTCTGAAAATGTCTTATGGCATAGTAGCGAGTTGTTGGGCTACTATATGTAAAATTGAACGACGGCAGGAAGAGAAAATGAGCCCATACAGCAAGATACTTGCAGGCCGTAGTGTGGGTAGTGTAGCCGTCATAATTGTTCGCCACATCCAAGCCTACAGCCACCAGATAATTTTTTTTTTGTATTTTACTTTTTTACAGCGTTAACCATTAATTTAAACTGTATTTTACTAGTAAATAACCATTCTTTATCTTTAAAGAAACTGGTTCACCCTCTTAATTCATCCTAATCATACACCTACATAGGGTTCCTTTATTGTGTTCAATCCGAGTATCCTGTTTTACAGACTTACGAAGTGCCAAGTTAATATAAAGAGGTACCATTTAAATTGTTTTTGTGTAATAGTTGTCTTAATTGCTTCACTGAAAGGCGTAATGAGAATTGTAGTTAGAGTAATAACACGTCCATTCTTTAATACATTACAGAGAAATAAAGTGAAACTATTCTTGTTTTATAAGTTTTCTTAACTATTGCAAAGTGTTATAGTAAAAGTTTGCTTGCATAACATTCAAACAAAGTTAAGCCAAGTTGTTAGAATCTATTAAATGACTATACAGAATTAAAAGAGTAATAGCTTTTGAAAGTAAATTCCAGTAAGAAAAAGGTTTCCTTGAACTGAAATGTTCAGTATAAAAAGTTTAGTATCTAAGTATTTTAGTATTTAAGTTTTTTGGTTACGGAAAGTGCTTTTCTAAAGTTCCCCCGGCCAATTTTCTTTAACTTCCTTTAAGTTATCTACTGGGCTTTTCCTCTTTTAAAAATGTAACGTATGAGGGTGTGGTAGAAAAAAAAATTCTAATGTCTCCACCAACATTGTTTACCTGGAGTAACATTTTTTTGAAGAAGCAACTTAAACAGAAGCAAGAAAGTGGGCAAAATTCATACTTCGCTTTTCCAATACTTCACTGTTTCATTGCTTCGATAGGCTGGCGACCATTAGTAAGTATTTTAAACCACTAAATGAACTTGGAACTAAGTTGTCCTAGCTTCAATATAATACTATTCATACTGCATTTCTTTCCAAACGCTGGGTAATATATTAGGAAAATAATTGAATAGTCTGAGTTACTTATCCATTAGATACAATACACGATTAAATCCTGCAAAAAGGGTTACTGTACTGATTAGTTTTTCCTGTTAACAGTTCTATCCTCCCACAGTGGACTTTATTTGGAAACTAAACAAAATATATTAAGAGGGTTACACGTGGCAACATAGAGACAGGGTTTTCTGTTATTTAGGTAAAAGTACTAAATTACAATAGTAACGGTCGAGTTATAGGCTGACGTATCCAGTTCTCGACAGCAGTATTTACTATTTGTCAGCTGTACGCAACACTCCATGCTGCGTGCGCCGGAACGCGGTTGGTTCCGTGTTACGGAAGATTTCTTAATTTTTCTTTGTTTGTCATAATTTTCCTCTCTAGCAGACACTGTATTTATATTTGGCATTGTGTTCCCAGTTCCAGGTTCCGTAGTGCTTTTATTCATCCC
This sequence comes from Schistocerca serialis cubense, assembly GCF_023864345.2. NCBI lineage: Eukaryota > Metazoa > Arthropoda > Insecta > Orthoptera > Acrididae > Schistocerca > Schistocerca serialis. Next base: position 716,703,298 of record NC_064639.1, on the reverse strand, counting down.
AAGACGACAGGACGATGGTTCCTTATAAAGTTTCATTTTAGTGCCACATATGGACATTAACGGACAAATGGTCCCCACATTAATTTTTACGTAAGCTCACTTACAGTTAATTGCAGAGACTGCCCCGCAGCCTGAAACATTGGCTCTCTTGTGTTTTTATATTAACTCCATTTCGCAATTTTAAACTGCATATTCCCCACTATTGTCATTTTTCGCCCCAAAAGGACGAAACGCTCATTTCTTGTAAATTAAAGTTATTTTTTATCCGAGAGTGTCTTATTTCAAGAAACTCATAAACGGTTGCTGTACCAGGCGACTAGTATGGAATGGAACCTATTTTATTCCAATACTTATCATTCACTTGTTTATTCTTTCGTGATATCGTCTACGAATTTCACTTCAGTAACTGCCAAAAGCACATTTGTACAAAGCGCATGACACCTGACAGCCCAAGGTGACGGTCAGGGTGGATACACTGTCGCCAAAATTGGTTTTGTATGGACGTTTGACTAAGTCATACATGTCACATTATACGGGGGTGGTGTATAAACTAAGTTTCCCTAACCATTCTTACTGGCAAACGACAGCTCCATATCATTTTTACCCCTATTTATGCTGTGGCCAAGACAAAGTCAGAAAAGTGACTATAAATAAAGAAAACTTCTGACAATAAACTATATTTACATTAAATTTTACATACTGTTGTTTACTCAATAATCAACCATATCTTACCACCTTGAGGAAGCCGAAATAGTATTTCACACAATTCTGACTGAACAGAATCCCAAAAATATTCCCAATATGGTGAATAAAAAGGAGTTCAAGAGGTTTTGTTAATCAAGAACAAGTATTCTGAAGAAATAATAGAAATAGAACACATTCTATGCTCTTTTCATAGCAGCAGAGGAGATACTATCTCAGTAAATGAAAGAGTATTATGCAAATGATGTGTGGATTGTATGTAAATGTGGACTTCATGTTTAGCTGCATTCTAAGTTTCACGAAGAGTTACTAGTTTTAACTACAGTGAAAAATAACCTTAAAATTTATGTTTCAGATTTGAAGAATTTGAGCTTGTAATAGTCGCTTTAGTATGCACCATTGTTTGTTGAAGCAAATTATTCCATTTGACATTTTTCCCTTCTGCTGATTTATAATGATCATCTCACAGACACCGCTAGCTTTCTCAGGTATAAGTCTAAAAGGAAATTTGTGAAAACATTAATACTCTGTCAAACAGTTATAGTGTTCATTTCACATTGAATTCGCCCTATTTCCAGTTTAGTATTCTAGAACTATAGCTGGGTTAAATATTTTGAACATTGCTCCAGCCTGTAACGTGTAATTTAGGGAGAGGTAGGAGTCGGATTTTGGCAGTGAGTTGTGGAGGCATGGCCTTGATTTAACAAATAATTTATTAAACATAAAGTGTTCACGACAACAGAAAAAACAAATGAACAGAATTCGGCTTGCAACCAAACATGGTTCTACAAATCGGCGCACAAACAAAAGAATAAGAATTACACTGCTCTCAACACAGTGAAACAGAGATGCGTAAAACAGAATTAAAATCAGTTTTACCCCAGCTCACGTAATCAAGCAACAACAATAATAATTACAATGTATGATTCTACAGACTGTCAGATTCAATAAATATAGCTTCTGTAATGGAGCAGAGGGTGCTAAGACATTCTCAAACTTAATTAAAATGATCCACATAGCACTAGCTAAACAGCTGCCTACGACTATTCCCATCACCAACTAGTCACTACGACAAGATACCGTGAGCTATCTGCACGACTGTCTACTCATGTCGTGTATCCCCGAGTCCTGGACGACCACGAATCCAAGACGGCCCCTCACTGTTCAGCAAGGGGCTAGAGGAAAAGATGTATGCACTTAGTAGGTTTATTGTGGAAACTTCCAAACAGTTAACTTAGTAGATATAACTGAAAGAGACAATAAAAGTGCCGGTACACAGAAAATAAAATCAGATAAAAACCTCCCATAGTCAGTATAGACGCCACTTAATCCTCCTCACTGGGATGGTCCACGGAATATGCAGTATCACTGCCAGTGTCATGGTTATCTTGCAGTTTTTCCCACAGCAGAGTGTCTTCACTACCATCTAATATGTTTATTACACTGCACTTCTTAAAGCCGTTCACAACTGATGCACTGGATATGTGTGCAAGCAGTCTGCTTCCATTTCGCAATTAGAGATATTGAAGCATCGTCACCTTCCTGGTGGATGTCAGGGCTTGACCATTTTTAAGTAACTATTTGCTGCAAACTGGTTGGCCTTTAAATGGATTATTCACCACCAAATCTAGCACTTGTAGTTGCGAAGCCATGCCTACTACAGTGACCTGGATGTAATTTAATTTTTACCTTCACTGTTGGTGTCAAATGCGCCTTCGGAGCATCAAGGACCAAAATCCCACGAGTCTTTAGGAGAGCACCCGATCTCCTGCTCCAGACGGTACAGAGCCAGTTTTTAACCAAGTCATTGGTCGTCCATTATTTTTTGTTGCAGGGAAATACGATACCAATCAGCAGCTATTCCTTCGGCATGGATTTACGCCTGAGGATGACATAAGGCCGCATCTTCGTTCCACGGTAAGCACACACTCAAAGAAAACTATATATTGACAGACAGACAGCACGGATTCAGAAGATATCGTTCTTGTGAAACAAAACTAGCTCTTCATTCTCGCAAAATAATAAGTGCTATCGACAGGGGACGTCAAACTAATTCTATATTTTTAGATTTCCAGAATGCCTTGGCACAGTTTCTCACAAGCGACGTCTAATTAAATTGCGTGACGATGGAGTGACGTCTCAGTTGTGAGAGTGCATTCATGATTTCCTGTCAAAGGGGTCACAGTTCGTAATAACTGACGGAAAGTCATCGAATAAAACAGAGGTAATATCTGGCGTTCCTCAAGGAAGTGCTATAGCTCCTCTGTTGTTCCTGATTTACATAATAGACTTGGGAGGCTCTATGAGCAGATGATGCTGTAATTTTCCGTCATGTAATGTCATCAGGTGATCAAAACGAATTGCAAAATGATTTAGAAAGACATCCATACATTGCAAAAAGTGGCAGTTGTCTCTAAATCTTGAAAAGTGTCATGTCATCCACATCAGCACTAAAAATCGCACTCCGTCTTCAGGCCACGAGTGGCCTACCGGGACCATCCGACCGCCGAGTCATCCTCGGTGGAGGATGCGGATAGGAGGGGCGTGGGGTCAGCACACCGCTCTCCCGGTCGTAAGATGATATTCTTGACCGAAGCCGCTACTATGCGGTCGAGTAGCTCCTTAATTGGCATCACGAGGCTGAGTGCACTCCGAAAAATGGCAACAGCGCTTGCCGGCCTGGATGGTCACCCAGTCAAGTGCCGACCACGCCCGACAGCGCTTAACTTCGGTGATCTCACGGGAACCGGTGTATCCACCGCGGCAAGGCCGTTGCCCAGCACTAAAAATAATCTACTAAATTTCGTTTACAAGACAAATCACACAAATTTAAAGGCTATAAACTTAACTAAATACTCAGGTATTACAATTATGAATAACTTAAATTGGAACAATTACATTGATAATGTAGGGGGAAAGCAAATCAAAGACTGTGATTTATTGGCAGAACGCTTAGAAAATACGACAGATACTTGATAACGTAACTTTCTCTAAAAGATTAGCTCAGTTAATACATTACTTCACTACACTGAATGAACGACCATAGTTGTCTTATCTGACTACACAGACACCGAGAGGAATCTTGTTATAGCTACTTCACATTACAAATTCAGTTCATTTACAGTACCAAAGTACAGAATGTTTAACAGAGTTTCAATAGATTCATAACAGGTCAACCAGTTTTTAGCTTGATGCAGAATAATTTGAATTAGTGACCTTAATAATCAGTAATTCTGCCTGAATCGAGAGATAAATCTATTTTACCTACTTAAATGCATAAAGGCTATTGTAATGTTATATCTGCATATGTTTATGTATGAGTAATTGGGTGTGTGAGTGAAAACTTTCGTTTATCATTAATTAATAAGCGAAGACGTGAGACATTAGTTCAGAGTAGACGTTCCTGACTTATTCCAATAGAACAGTATCCAGTGAACAGTCATTCCAGTTATGGATAGGAACAGTGACTTTTAGTACAGCCTTCATACATATATAGTGCAAGAACAGTATTCCAATGTTAGTTGGTCACACATATTATTAGTATTAAACGTTTCAAACAATGTTCAATGTTTTATGTGTCTGTCTTCACTGCATTGTTTTTTGAAAAGTTTTACTTTGAGAATCTAGAATGGAACTAGAAGAAGAACTTTACTATCTGCTCCAGTAAGAGATTAAATACAAAGTACAGAAAATATAAAATAAATACGATTTACCTCTCATTAAGCCGCACTACAACAAGTCATAACCACATAAAAATGAGTCAGAAATACTATGTGTGCTTCAACGCAATATACATAGGATGCAAAGCTATATTAGAGATTATTGATGTACGCATAATGTACAGATTATTATACAAAACAATTAAAAAAGTGATTCATTTAGAAGTACAGTTTTTTAAAGTATTGTCAGTTGTATTTAAATATGCTAAAAGATGTTTTAATATATATATATATATATATATATATATATATATATATACCGGCAGTTTAAAGTGGGTCAAAATTTGAGCATATGTTCAAAAAAATTGATCACAGATATTATTCTAAAATGAAGAACACTGTGATGACTCAAGAATTACTGTTACAAAGGAAGAAGATGAAATAAAACTCGGGAATATATATATATTGGTCTGTCCCTCGTATTCAAGTATAAATTGTGGTTAGAGCAATAAGTAACAAAAAATGAAAAAGGAAAGGAAACGAACGTGAGGTAAAAAATGACAAGCAAATTGCAATAACATTTAGATGAAATAAGTGAGAGAGAGTGAAATACAGCAGTGGTCATGGGCGGGGCGGGGTCTATCTGTCATTCTTTCGTCTCCTTACTCTCTCTCAGTCATTTTCCGTCCGACGTGCCTTCACTCTGGAGCAGTAGATACACGCTAGGCAGTGTAAAGCAGCGTTGACGAAACCACTACCTAATACCCACCACACGGAGGCCGCGTAACTCAAGTTGCAAATCAGTTCCTGAAAGTTCATTTTCATATATTTCGGGCGGTAGGAGAATGCAGTTTAATTGTAGTAAGCATTTGAAAATTCTATTAACGTCCTTTTATTCATAAGGAAACACATGAAATGGCTATCAAGTCCGCATTTAATAATGCAAATGCTTTATCATTCGAAGTTCACTGTTTATCCATCATGTTTCACACGTAAGAGTAGCCAGAATTCCTACAAGTCTGACCCGATTAATTGCGCGATCCAACAGTCACTGACCCACCACTATTAGCGAGTTGAACATTCTGTCGTTTCAGTGGTCTATGTCAACATTGCTCGCCAAAGTATTCCATAAAGAACACGGAATATACCGTAGAAAATTTCTCTTCGACCAAAAATTTCACACGCTCATAAAACTTCAATTAATTAGTTCCGAAAAATCAGACTTTCCTCCAAATGTTCGTAAGTTAAACCGCTTTAGTCACGACACGTTCTAAACATTATGAACTCCCTAGTTCTTCATTTTACATACTATTTTCAGGGACACAAGGTGTTACCCGGAAGCAGGTTAGCGAGCGACTATCTCGATACCTCTCTCCTCTTTGCCTATCTAATTGTCTGCGTGCGGGAACCGCTCGGTTCTGATTGGCTATTGATCTGAATGACCAATCAGAATGATCCTTCTAAATCATGCTCGCGGCAAAACTTGCCTTAGCCAACCACTAATCAGATAGTCATTTAAGTCATTACAATTTAAGTTTCTAATATATTGTTTAAGAAAATAGAACGAAACGCAAATTATTCTTTAAATTAATATAGAAAATTTCTCCACTTCAGACTTTTATTCTGGCTGCTCTCTTACAAAAGCAAGTACACATCGACATACGTCATCAGCGTCGTGGTTGCAACACAATTTTTCCATGGTTCAACTTTGTAAGGCTTTACATAAAATGACATTAAGCTTTAACGTATGTCCCGCACACGCTCTCTCATTCATTCCCATGTATTCACACCAACAAATAATAAGCAAATAGTAATTCTGAATGATTTGTATACTAAATAACGTAGAGTAATTAAGTTTTGAAAAGAAAATTCCAATTAAGTGATTTTATATACTGTGAGCTTGGTTATGACTTCAGATTATAATAAAAGACATTTGGTTTTTATTACTAACTGAGTTTTGAAACATAAGTGTCGGTTTTACGACATTTAAGTAATTTTCTCAATCTCTGTAACTATAATAGATAAAAATCTGAAATTTTGACAGGATCCCTTCCTTAATAACAAAAGATTGCGTTCCAAGCTTGAACAAAATCAGATAATAATTACTATGGTTTATTTAAATTCGTAGGGGTATGAATTTGCGTACCGACTGAATGTTACTTGAATGGCTGGTAACGTCAGCTGCGCTGTGAGTCAGAGCGAAGAAAAAACATAGCCATCCTGAAGCCACTGTGCTACTCAGCTGCGTGCCTTACTGCACCGAATGTTATCTCGTAATAACTTGCTACGGTACAGTCGCTGGATGGCACTGACTGCTCTTAGTTCCGTGTGAGTTTATCTCGTCTACGGTTCTCGTCGCGGTATTTGGGGCAGCGGACGTCCTGCAGGGAGCGGCGCGCTGCACCGCGTGCCGCTGCGTCCACAAACACTTGTAGGCGACGCGACGGCGGTACTGTTGGCCTCTGCAAGCCTTCCACGGCGTACGATGGCACTAAAAACTAGGAGCTGAGATGTCACGAAGCAAGTTCTTCAAATGTTTCTAAATAAGAGTTTTCGTTGAAACCATTTTGCCTGTTAAGAACACAACCAGTAAACGGTCTCCACTGCCAAAAATTTAATATTCCTCCTAAATGTTGCGGTATCCACTGCGGTGGGCACAATTTTCAAAATATGTGCTATGTCCGTTATTCTATGTTTTGGATTCTTAAGTGATCACCAGATCCCGATTTTTGCAAATACATATATATATGTTTTTTAAATCTGTTTCAAAAGTACGTCCTCTCCACTCAGTATAAAAGCAATTGCAATCGTCGCATGTAATTTTACCAACGACTGAAACTGAAAATTTACTGTGTTGATGGGTAACATATTCTGCGGCAGAATGAGAGATATACCGGGTTTACATTATAATTATTCTAGCCGGCCGGTGTGGCCGAGCGGTTCTAGGCGCTACAGTCTGCAACCGCGCGACCGCTACGGTCGCAGGTTCGAATCCTGCCTCGGGCATGCATGAGTGTAATGTCCTTAGGTTAGCTAAGTTTAAGTAGTTCTAATTTCTAGGGGATTGATGACCTCAGAAGTTAAGCCACATAGTGTTCACAGCCATTTGAACCATTTATTCAACTTTACTTTTAATATTTTACTGTAGAAGATAGTAATGTTTTTCTTTTACTTGTATTGCAGATTCTGAAAGTGGCAATTGTATAGCCAAAATTAGTATTCTCTTCAATAACTTTGTGATTAACATAATTAAATATAAAATTATCGTCACTCTCCAAATTGTTATTTATGTGAAATTCTATTAAACGTTTTGTTTGTTGACCGTGGTTCAAATGGCTCTGAGCACTATGGGACTTAACTTCTGAGGTCATCAGTCCCCTAGAACTTAGAACTACTTAAACCTAACTAACCTAAGGACAATACACACATCCATGCCCGAGGCAGGATACGAACCTAGGACCGTAGCGGTCGCGCGGTTCCAGACTGTAGCGCCTAGAAGCGCTCGTCCACTCCGGCCGGCGGTGACCGTGGTGCAGACGCACTTAGTTTCATAACAGATAGCCCCTGATGAGACCATTTCAGCGGTCTTTGGAAATTAGGTACTGCTTCAGTAAAAACAGATTTGGGCAAATGAATGAGCATTAATATTATATTTAACCAACTACTCAGAATGACAGGAGAAATGAATACTAAAATAGAAGCGCATCACAATTAAACCGACAAAATGTGGCAGGTTACGATAAACTAGTTGATAAACTGGAAGTCGCTCACGTTGAGTTCACGAAATAAGGACGAGTAGCAATAAGCTAACCGACGAAGGAGCCTATGATAAACAAACAGCAGGTTATGATACACTTGAAAATGCAACAAAAGCAAGCTGCAATAAACTAGACAAAGAGGAGGAAGAGAAAAGAAAAAAAAGAAAAGAAGATATTAAATGAAAATGAAGTGACGAGAAGAAGAGAGACGAAGATAAAGAGGAGATGAAGGGAGATGATGATAACGAAGGAAGCAAATAAGGTGAAGGAAAGAAAGAAGGTGAGGGCAAGAACTGTAACCAACGAATACATGCTTCAGATGAAACAAATGATCGTAGATATATAGTATTCTGGGTTGCTCGGCATTTGTGAGCTGAAATTGCAGATTAGAAAGAAACTGCAGAAATAAAACCACAAGTGAAATGGACTACACGTGATAGAGCAAAGAGCTTTTAAACAGACATTTCGTTTTTGTTTTCAATAGACTATAACACTCTCATATATGTCTCTTCCCTAATAACCGACCCTTTAGCCCTGTCACGGGAAAAGCCACATATATAACTAACGTGGAGTGAAACCCGCTAATGTTACATTCTGAGAAGATTTTGAAGTTCGACCGCGCTTGTGTATAATGGGCAAAGATATGGGACTATAATTTCGAATTTGGCGAAATTAATAGAAAAACCAAACGGACTTTAACCTTGGGAGTTAATGAAAGTGGCAAAATGATAAATGAATGAAAAGAAATGAACGGTCGCCAGCCCAATTAGGCACATTAATTTGGAAATATCTGTTTGATAAAACTGAATATTAGTCATTGGAATTACTTTTGGTGAGATTTCCCTTTGAATATCAAACAGGATACAAACTGACACAGTGCACCACGTAGTATGTGTAGCAGCTGTTACCGATAACACACACACCAGTGAATTATGGGGAGCAAATTTGCTCCAAGTTCATACTAATGACAGCCACACTCAAGAGCATTAATTCATCAGATACTGAAATGTCGCTGCATGAAGTGCACAAATAAAGATGAACAAACATCATAAATAGACTGTTTCAGTTCCTCTGCATATATCAGTTTTCCTTAGCAACAGCAATAGTTCAGGTTTTTCTTAGTAGGTGGAGGATATGATGGGGTACCACTAAACTAGTATAGGTACACTAGTCAAAGCTCTTTGATTATTACAATAGTAAAGACTAACTCTAAAAGATAATCATTCACTTCACTTGGAGTAGTTCATAAATTACTTCGCAAGACAATAAAATACAAGACTGGGTTTAATTAACTTTAAAAAAAGGAACCTTCCATGTTGGGTATCAAAAATACACCTTCTTTAAAACTGTGCATAATTTCTTTCTAATTTTTTTATCCCAATTCTCTACGTTATGAAGTATAAAAATCATTCAAAATTATTATTTCCTCATTATTTGTTGGTGTGAAGACATGTAAATGAATGAGAGAGTGTGTGCGGGACATACGTTAAAACTTAATGTCATTTTATGTAAAAGCTTATAACCGATTTCATTAAAGATTTATATGTACTTGAACTTCAATTACCTGTGAAGTAGGTATTCTTTGTTATAATATTAACACAGTCTTCCACTGTAATCCTCCAAAAATATATTTTGTAAGAAACTAAGGATACTTTAGCAAAAGCCTATCCCACTTTACTTTTGTGGTTTTAACTTTAAGATTTACTACTGATTTTATTTTAGACAAAAAATCACTTTTAAACACATGAATGCAAGAATAGTTCATTTAAATCAGGATACTCGATTTTAATAGCACTTAGCTGAGGACCCTGCGTAGTTTCGTGATCAGGATTGAAAATATGGTTCCAGACACAAATTTATGTTTAATGTGGTTATTACTGAAACAACACTCAATTTAACTGGTCCATGCCCATATACATTACTTAACTGAAAGTATGAAGTTTGTGAAGAAGTGGCGAAGATTGGTGGCAGGCGCAATGGCGGCTAACTGTACTCACGGCTCTTGATGTACGAATGGTCTATAAAATCTCTTCCTGGCGTCGTATTTTCAACACATTACAGCCATTCCATTGTGCCGTGAATACCAAATAATAGGCAGATCCACATCCGAGGCAAATCCCTTATAATGCAGCTTACAGTTGCCTCTCATAACACCCTCGATGAGCACTGTGCTAAGGCTAGCCACATACTGTGTGTCGTTCACACAAAGGAGCCGCTCAGTTCGACCGCCAAACCCCCCTTTTTACATCGCACCATGCCACTTCCGTTGCGGAGGGACTTCTCTACGGCGTTTACATATTACAAATACAAGTGCCCTAAGCATCAACCAGCTTTTAACAAAAATTTGCTTTATATAAACATATTCATATTATAATAATTTACCATTTCAACATTCTTTTGCTTTTTTTCATGTATACATTACAAAACTCTAACTTCCTTGCCATAGATCAAGGAGTTTCAACAACACAGAATACACACTTCATAAATTGTAAATGCACAGTTACATAAAATAAACCTACTCTCAATCGATGTAAGTATTACAAGATCACTAATTTACATTTACCCAAGCTTTAAAATATTTGTATTACATTAACAGTGTGACAGTAAATTACAGGCAGGGTTTGTGCTTATAGACAGGTTTGATATATATAGAAAATCGAAATATTGCGGAGTTATACAGAGTACGTCTCTACTGGTTAACATAATCCGTTAACGTATTGTTACAATTAGTGTGATGGTTTATTTGTAAGTAGAAGAGGTACAGTTACTCAGAATACAATGTATGTGTACCGTGCAATAGGTCAGATCATCTACATTGTTAAACAATACGATCAACAAGAAGAAGAGGAAAGGGCGGTGGGAAGAGGGGGGGAGGGGGAGGAAGGTGGAAGCAGCCAGATTGGGGAGGGGGGGGGGAACGGACAAGAAATCTAGGACTGTGTTTTCAGATACCTCATCTCAAGCTTTGTTCGAATGTATCCAAGCCACGTCCTGTATGGCGTGTTGTACCATTTCAAAAAACCATCAAATAGGTTCAAATGGCTCTGAGCACTATGGGACTTAACTTCTGAGGTCACCAGTCCCCTAGAACGTAGAACTACTTAAACCTCACTAACCTAAGGACATCACACACATCCATGCCCGAGGCAGGATTCGAACCTGCAACCGTAGCGGTTCAAAAAACCATCACTTAACTCTGTGTGTATGGCAACGTTCTCACTAACAGCTTAATCAAGCTTTAAGCCGGTTACGATGTGAACTCAATTCTGATTTAACAATACCAGATGATAGTTACGGATTTAATGTAACATATAAATGTCAGCTGTTACCTATCCACTGACCTAGGGTATGACACACATTTTTTCGAGATCAGTAACATACTGTCGCAATTCCAGTGTGAGCTATACTGTTTACTAATATGGCTCATTACCACTGGTCAGTTTAGGTATTATGATAACTATGGAGTGAATTGTACACTCTGCGTCCTAGGTTACAGCCATTCACACTCCTTTTATATAAAAGTTGTGATAAATAGTAGGTTTCTGAACTCATGTACATACTTTTACTACCGAATTAGCTGCTGTGTGCATGTAATTGATGTTACATCAATCATAACCTAGACCTACTGTTACAAACAATGTAGTGCGGTATGATACATTGGTTTTGAAATGTAGCCAATCTTTATAAGATTTATATGGTTATGGTAGTCCTTCATATGCTGTGGCTAGGTAAAATAGCTACTGGATTTACTTAAAACTAAGTGTCAATCTTACCAAGACGTTTAACCAGCTTGAGCCAGTGGCATGCAGTAGATAACAGAGTCAATCTAACATTGCCACGTGACACAAACGTTGCAGCTATCAATAAATAACAGTAATGTCACCTGTCGTGACCTAGACATCGAGCTAGGTTTTATACTGCTTTGAAACCAACACAGCACAACTACATAATACGACCATTACCGCTTCTTCTCATAAACTGTTGTGGTATATAACATTATGCATTGTATCTTCCACGACTTAGATGTAACTGAGTGCGTGAAATGCTTCATCTTTCTTGGAAACAGCTCACATGCATAATTTAGAATTATGTAGAGATAGCATTTAGCCTATATAGAATAGAGTCTGAATCTGCATAAATACTGTATTGGCATACATACAACTCTCATCATGACGAGCCGGGGCAGTACCTATAAATCGTTTTCAGTTAAATTGTTTTAATCTAGATTTGGGATTCTCTTTTTACGCACAATCCATTCTGCGATTAAGACTTGGTTGAACGACATGATATACCCACATAACATACAGTGTATAGTCCAGTTGTGTATTAAGCATCTGGTAATACTAAAATAGAATTGGTTTCATATAGACGTTCTTAGAGCTTGACTATACTAATGACGAGAGCGCTGCTACACACACAGCGTGAATGATGATTTCTTTTAAATGATATACCATATTGTATAGGATGGCTCTTGGATACTTTCACCGAAGCTCGAGATGAACTATCTCAAAACACGGTCCTAGATTCCAGTGCATTTTCCCTGCTCTCCCTGTCCGGTTCCTTCTCCATCATCTTCCCATCCCGTTCACCCCTTTCCCCGCTGATTATATTCTTTAACAATGTAGATAGTTTGACCTGTTGCATGGTACCTAGATATTGTAATCTGAATAACTGTACATCTTTCACTTGGTTTTAACAGCATATTACGGCTTGTGTTAACTGGTATAGACGGACTCTGTATAATTCTGGATTTTCTGTATACATCAAACTTGTCAATAAGCACGAACCTTGTCTGTCGTGTTGTTAATGTAATTCAAGCGTTATAAATGTTGCGTGAATGAAAAGTAATGGTCTGTTGGGAAAAGAAACGAAAAGTCTCCTTACAAGCACCTTGCTGTCAAACGAGTACTCTATTTCACTTGTGGTTTTCTCCGGACAGTCTTGTGAAATTATCTTTTGATGTTTCGAAAAGGCGTTGGTAACCTGGATTGTCTGCTTTTAAATGGCACGCCTATTTGCCGTTACTTACTAATAAGAAACTGTTTTCAAATTGTTTTATATATTATAAAAGGATCTTAATAGTGCAGAGTACTGTCGTCATCGTATGTACGAGGGTAATCCAAAAAGTAAGGTCTCCTATTTTTTTATAAGTACAGAACTCTGTTTTTGTGGCAGTTGGTCACATTGCCATGAAGAGTGCTTGACGCGCTGTGTGTAAACATGCGCACGCCGCGCTGAGGCGCTCAGTCTTGGCTTGGCAGCCGTTGAGAATCGAGCTCCCGTTGGATGTTACTGCCAAGTGCGAATTGCGCGCAGTTATTCGCTTTTTGAACGCAAAGGGCAGCGCGGCTATTGAAATCCATCGCCAATTAGCAGAAGTGATTGATAGAAGTGTATGGTGAGTCGTGCACGGATGTCAAAAATCTTCGTAAGTGGTGTAGAGAGTTTCCAGCTGTTCGGACCGAAATTCACGACGAACAAAGGAACGGGAGACCGTCAATTTCTGAGGAGACAGTGTTGAAGGTTGAGCAAAGCATGCGTGAAGATCGGCGTATCACCCTGGATGATCTCTGTACGTTGGTTTCCGAGGTTTCACGAAGCACCGCTCACAGAATTTTGACGGAAACTTTGAACTACCGGAAGGTGTGTGCAAGATGGGTGCTACGCATGCTTACTGAGGACCACATGCGGCAACGAGTTGATACCTTCCGCGCATTTCTTCATCGCCTTGCAGCCGAACAGGAGAACTTTCTGGACTCAATTGACACCTGAGACCAAGCAACAATCATGCCAGTGGCGGCATCCGTCTTCGCCAAAGCCGCGCAAATTCAAACGCACAGTCTGCCGGTAAAGTCATGACAACCGTTTTTTGGGATCTGAAAGGGATATTGTTGGACGACTTTGTGCCCACGGTGACCATAATTAACGCTGACAGGTACTGTGAGACGCTGAAAGATCTCAAACGGGCAATTCTGAACCGGAGAAGAGGAATGTTGAGCAAGGGCGTACACATTCTCCATGACGACGCTCGCCCACACATCTCTCGGCAAACCGTTGCTCTCCTGAAACAGTTTCAGTGGAACATATTCACTGACCCACCCTACAGTTCTGACTTGGCGCCCAGTGACTATCACCTGTTCCGTAAGTTAAAAGAATATTTGGCCCGAAAGCGATTCAGCTCCGACGACGAGGTGAAAGAAGAGATTCATAACTTTCTGAACAGAATGGCGGCGAGCTGGTATTTCATGGGCATACAAAAACTGCCACAGCGTCTACAAAAATACATCGACAGAAATGGTGACTATGTCGAAAAATAGCTAAATGTACAACCTTTAAACTGATGTAAACCACTGTAGAAATAAACAGGCCTATGTACTTCTAAAAAAAAGACCTTATTTTTGGGATTACCCTCGTATCATACAAACATGGAAAATATGTATTAGGTTTTCCAAGCTATTAAATAGGAGACTGCTGCCGTCTGGTGGTCCCCATAACACGATACAATCCAGTTGCCTATTGCTGGGCAGTGTGCCGTCAGCTGTCAGAATGACGGATTTTGTATACAAAATGTACTTTAACACCAAGTTTTATGAATTTGACTCACATACACGGGTTCATCATTCTAAGTATGATGCGACAACAATGCGTCTGCTGTAGTGGGGTATGTGCGCATCTGATACGCTTTCTTGTACTTTTTACTTTGGATATTCTGTAATTATTTATATTGCAGTTAAGTTCCTATGTATTCAGGACCAGAAGACAGTGCACCACATGCAATGGAACTAAACTGATGTACGTCACGGGTATATACCGCACATATTTAGAAAAATGTTCATCTAAATGTAAGTTGACCATTAGACTGAAAAAAAACCGTTGAAAATACTATTGAAATACAGGCTTTCGGAATTCTAGTTTGTTGCCGAAACTATACGTCCGCGTATGTATTCCATGCGAACTGAGCTAAATAAAACTTCTGTCGACGATCTCAGGTAACCACAGCCACATACAATATGCGCTTTATTCCGTAATCTACACAGGACGAATTCACATCTAAGTCCACGGCGGGTATGAAGCGCAGTTAATCATAGATGCTCAGATACTTCACATTATGCTGCTGTCCCTAGCCAGAGAGTTTCCTCTCTGCGGCAGCTACTGTCGCTCGCGGAGTCACCATATACATATACACACATCAAAAAAGATTTGCATCATGTCGGTTCTGATAGTTCCGGAACCTGTACAGAAAACTGGAATAGAGATCAATATAAAAATCATTTCCACCCTTTTTATCGCTCGCGAAAACCACACATTGCATGTTGTACCACCATGCAGCGAGACCTTCAGAGGTGGTGGTCCAGACTGCTGTACACACCGATACCTCTAATGGCCAGTAGCACGTCCTTTTGCATTGATGCATGCCTGTATTCGTCGTGGCATACCATCCACAAGTTCATCCAGGCACTGTTTGTCCAGATTGCCCCACTCCTCAAGGGCGATTCGGCGTAGATCCCTCAGAGTGGTTGCTGGGTCACCTCGTCCATAAACTGCCCTTTTCAATCTAGCCCAGGCATGTTCAATAGGGTTCATGTCTGGAGAACATGCTGGCCACTCTAGTCGAGCGATGTCGTTATCCTGAAGGAAATCATTCACAAGATGTGTACGATGGGAAGGAGGGGAGGGGGGCGAATTGTCGACCATGAAGACGAATACGAATGCCTCGCCAATATGCTGCCGATATGGCTGCACTATCGGTCGGAGGATGGCATTCACGTATAGAACAGCCGTTACGGCGCCTTCCATGACCACCAGCGGTGTAAGTCAGCCCCACATAATGCGACCAAAAACATCAGGGAACCTCCACCTTGCTACACTCGCTGACGGGGTTGCCTCCAAACACGTCTCGGACGATTGTCTGGCATATGCGACGCTCATCGGTGAAGAGAATGTGATGCCAATCCTAAACGGTCCATTCGGCATGTTTTTGGGCCCATCTGTACCGCGCTGCATGTGTCATGGTTACAAAGATGGACCTCTCCATGGACATCGGGACTGAAGTTGCGCATCATGCAGCCTATTGTGCACAGTTTGAGTTGTAACATGACGTCCTGTGGCTGCACGAAAAGCATTATTAAACGTGGTGACGTTGCTGTCAGGGTTCCTCCGAGCCGTAATTCGTAGGTAGCTGTCGTCCAGTGTAGCAGTAGTAGCACTTGGGCGGCCTGAGCGAGTCATCTCATCGACAGTTCCTGTCTCTCTGTATCTCCTCCATATCCGGACAACCCCTCTTTGGTTCACTCCTAGACGCCTGGACACTTCCCTCTTTGCGGCCCCTTCCTGGCACAAAGTAAGAATGCGGGCGCGATATAACCGCGGTATTGACCGTCTAGGCACGGTTGAACTACAGGCAACACGAGCCGTGTACCCCTTTCCTGATGGAATGACTGGAACTGATCGGTCGTCGGATCCCCTCCGTCTAAGAGCCGCTGCTCATGCATGGTTGTTTACATCTTTGGGAGGGTTTAGTGACATCTCTGAACAGTCAAAGGGACTGTGTCTGTGATACAATATCCACAGTCAACATCTGTCTTCAGGAGTTCTGGGAACCGGGGTGACGCAAAAAAATTTTTATGTGTATATTTATACTTTGGCCAAAGCTGCAGATCAATCTGTCACTGTAGACTAGTATTTTTGCTTTCAAATTCATTGGTTTCGCCGACTAATAGCAAAATTGTAGAAATAGGAATGAAAAAGTAACTTCATAGCAGCGATTAACATTACGACCTTGGTCAAAGCCAACGACTCCTATCGAATCCTCATCTTGACGCGAGAACTTTAAGACATTACTCGCTGTAAATTCCTTAGCATTGCTTAATAAAACTCGAGTTGTAAAATCTTGTTCTCTTGAGGGAGAAGTGTTAAATCACTTAGTACTAACGAGGAGAATATGGCAAGTGCCAAAATCCGGTTTGCCAGAAACTTCGCTCGGTTGGAAGAGGAATCAAAATAGCCGAACACGTGTCTCGACTTATCCACAGATACTAGATCGTTTCTGAGAAATGGAGGGTCAAAGTTTTTGAGGTACTTCATGTGTATTTCAGGGTGCAATGACCTCAGAAGAAATGGTGGTATAGTGGCTAGCGTCGCAACATGACAGATCTGCGCCCTGTGTTCGAAACCCGATTATTGTTTTTAAAGTTGCTCTAAACACTATGGGATCTGAGGTCATCAGTCCTCTAGACTTAGAACTACTTAAACCTAACTAAACTAAGGACATCACACACATCCATGCCCGAGGCAGGGTTCGAACCTGCGACCGTAGCAGCAGCGTGGTTCGGGACTGAAGCGTCTAGAACCACTCGGCCACATCGGACAGCTATTGTTTTTACTTATTTATTTATTTTGTCATTTATCTATCCACGTACGTAGAAGCATACTGCACAAATGTTGTTTGCCTTGTTGCGGGGAAAAAAGGGTGTTATATTAATTGTAAAATTAGAACTTGGTTTCACAATAACTGTCATACGTTTATTACATGTGTACGGTGTTTTCAGAGCTACACTTGGTAGATGAATAAGGACAACGTTATTGAAAAATACGTGGGAAAACATTTATGTAGTATTTTTCTAAGGACGTAGGTAAGGAAATGGAAAACAAAAATAAAAAATGATAATCCGGTTTCGATCAAGGGGCGCAAAAGCGTGAAGCCGCTTTAGCAGCGCTACCGTTGAGTTATTTACTCCCTAAAAGACACATAAAGTACATCGAAAATTCTGCTTCTCGTTTTCTCAGAAACGGTTGAATATCTACAGGTAAGCTGACAAGTGAGACACGTGTTCAGTTATTTTCACTTCTCATCCATTGAGCGAAATTTCTGAGAAATTGGTTTACGGCACTCATCGTGTTCTTGTCGTAAGTTGAGTTTCCTCGATAACACAATTTTTTTTTAAAAAATTAGCTGAGTCGTGGTATTACGTTATCATATTTAATGGAAGACAGCACTTGTCTTATATACTATGTACACACCGTTGGAACTTTGGTGTAGCTACGCAGTTTCACCTCAGTCACAATTAACTATGCACAGATTGTTAATAGAGTTTTAATTGCGCCACAATAGGTCCAACGTTTATAGCCTCACAAAGATATTTTGCAGCAGCGGTATTCACACTCGGTTACTGTCTGAGCAGACGCATAACCTACTATTGTTACTTAAATATATGAACGCTACTTCAATAGCAAGCGAAGACGTGAGACTTGGTCACATATTAGTTGCAGACAGTTGTTAAATTCTGGCTTATACCTATAGAACAATAGCCAGTGAGGAGACAGGCATCCTAGTTTTGGCTAAGAACAGTGACTATCAATACGTCCTTCACACACAGATAGTGAAAAACCAGTATTCCAGTGTTAGTCGGTCAGGCATCTCATCGATATTAAGCGTTGTAAGCTGAACTTCGTTTCGTAACGAAACGAGCGTGCATTCCTCCCGGATAATTATTATGCGAACGTACCAAACAAATGAAAGAAAAAGTCACATGTTCTCTTTGCTAACTGCCTTATTCTGCATTCATTTATGACTTATGCAGGTGAAAATACCCACTTCCTGCAGAGGTACCGAGAAGTAGATACTGAAACCTTGTAACGAGTTGTGCTTAAGTACTTGGAGTCACGTTTCGCAAGTTCAGCTAATTTGGTCTAAGAGGAGGGAGGAGGTGTTGGTATTTTACTGCTTATTTGTCGGCTGCCCTTGACAGGTAATTTCAGAGTGTCGAGTGTAAGAACGTTATCCACTGATAGCTGAGAACTCTTGATACCTGCGAGGTCGGAGCGTCGAGCGTCGTTCGCGGCGGCTCACTGAACACAGAACGCCTTCAGTCGCCGACAACCAGGGTGAGTCCACGTGTCGCTCTCTGCTGCTGCTGATGCATACCTGCTCTCCAAGCACAGTGGACTGGCGATTAAAAGCACCGAGTGACTTGTAATCCACGCGTCTGATTATACAACGCGACTCATCCTGTTGAAGGTAAAGAATCAAATTGTATGTAACAATTGTATGTATTGTATTGTATGTATTGTATGTTAACCGAGAACCTAGAAACGACGGAGAGGCTCCGTCCCCGCCGCAGCCGCAGTGGTCCACAACCCCACGACGACTACCGCAGTCCACTTCACCCCTCCGCCGCCCCATACCGAACCCATGGTTATTGTGCGGTTCGGCCTCCGGTGGACCCCCCGGGGAACGTCTCACACCAGACGAGTATAGCCTCTATGTTTTCGTGGTAGAGTAATGGTGGTGCACGCGTACGTGGAGAACTTATTTGCGCAGCAATCGCCGACAAAGTCTAACTGAGGCGGAATAAGGGGAACCAGCCCGCATTCGCCGAGGTAGATGGAAGACCGCCTAAAAACCATCCACAGACTGGCCGGTTCACCGGACCTCGACACAAATCCGCCGGGCGGATTCGTGCCGGGGACCAGGCGCTCCTTCCCGCCTGGAAAACCGTGCGTTAGACCGAACGGCCAACTGGGCGGGCATGTAACAATACTGAGCGACCTACACACTTTTACTGACTCAACTCATTGGACGGTGCTATTATTAGGTGCACACTGAGGTGACTAAAATCATGACATAGCGATATGCACTTTTACAGATAGTGGTAGTATCGGGTACATATGGTATAAAAGGACAGTACAATGGCGGAGCTTCCGTTTGTACTAAGGTGATTCATTTAAAAAGGTATCCAATATTATTATTCCCGCAAGACGGGAATTAACAGACATTGAACGCGGAACGTTAGTTAGAGCTAGAAGCAAATGACATTCCATTTCGGAAATCGTTAGTGAATTCAGTATTCCGAAATTCAAAATGCCAAGAGCGTGCCGATAATATCAAACTTCAGACATTACCTCTCACAACGGACAATGCAGTGGTCGGTGGCTTCACTTAATGACCGAAAACAGCGGCGTTTGCGTAGCGTTGGCAGTACTGAGAGACATAACAAGCAAGCAACACAGTGTGGGATATACGACGAACGTATCCGACAGGTCCATGTGTCGAAATTTGGCGTTAATGGGCTATAGCAGCAGACGATTGACACGAGTGTCTTTGCTAACAGCACGACATCGCCTGCTGCGCCTCTCTTGTGCTAGTGACCTTAACTGTTGGATTATATTAGAACAAATAAGCCCTCGGTCACAAATATTAAGCCAAAATTGACCAGGTTTCGACGCTACTGTGAGCGTCGTCTTCAGAATTAGACGAACTGCTCTAAAACATATTAAGTATATAATACATTAATAAAATTAAAGTTTGTACTGACTGGAAAAAGATGCAGTACTTACAAGTCACATATTAAAAAAGATCTAAGCCGTAAAGGCGACGTCATGAATAGTTGTAAGTAAGATGGCGAGCCGCTAAGGGCTGCTCGTACTTTAATGACATTTTCAACCCTTCTTCACTAAAGTACGAGCAGCCCTTAGCGGCTCACCATCTTACTTACAACTATTCATGACGTCGCCTTTCCGGCTTAGATCTTTTTTAATATGGGACTTGTAAGTACTGCATCTTTTTCCAGTCAGTACCAACTATAATTTTATTAATGTATTGTACACTTAATATGTTTTAGAACAGTTCGTCTAATTCTGAAGATGACGCTCATAGTAGCGTCGAAACCTGGTCAATTTTGACTTAATATTTGTGACCGAGGGCTTATTTGTTCTAATATAATTCTGACACGGTCACTGAACCTTAGCAGCTGTGTTCAATTATTTTTTATCTGTTGGATCCCAGACGATAGTGAAAACCGTGGCCTGGTCAGGCGAGTTCCGATTTCAGTTGGTAAGAGCTGATGGTAGGTTGAAGTGTGATGCAAACACCACGAACCCATGGGCCCAGGTTGTCAATAAAGCACTGTGTAAGCTGGTGGTGGCTCCATAACAGTGTGGATTGTGGTTTAACGGAATGGATTGTTCCGCTGGTCCAACTGAACCGATCATTGACTGGAAAGAGTTGTGTTCGGCTATTTGGAAACTATCTGCAGCCAAACAACGATGGAATTATTATGGTTGACAATACACCATGTCACGGGGCTACAGCTGGTTTGAAGAATATTCTGGACAATTCGAGCCGATGATCTGGCCATCCAATCGCTCGAAAAGAACCCCAACAAACGCTTATAACACATGATAGAGAGATCAGTTTGTACAAAAAATCCTACACCGGCAACACTTTATCAACTATGGGTGGCTATGGAGGTAGCATTGCTCAATATTTCTGCAGGGGACTTCGAAAGACTTGCTGAGTGCATCCCAATTCGAGTTGCCGCACTAAGCCAGACAAAAGCAGATCGAATACGATATTAGGAGCTATCTCATGATTTTTGTCACCTCAGTGTAATGTTCTGATGAACAATTAAAACGTATTGCATTAATCACCAGTCCATAGTCCTAAAATTGCTTCTATTTGCGATCGTAGACATTCTGTTTTTACTCAATATTTTTCAGAGATGCTAAACGTATCTTTACACTTAAAGTTTGCACTGTATGTCTAGTCAATGTAAAACACGGATTTGAGGGGAATTAGACTCACGGTGTACAATATAGCAGGATTCAAAGAAATCTGTAAATATTTATGATATTCACAATGTTAGAAAACATATTTCAGTAGCACAGATTCTTATTACGATTGCTAAGCCACTGTTGCGGTTAAGTATGAATTCCGTTCTGTCCCGTGTAAGGCAATGACATAAATATTGAATTAATATTAGTGTTTGGATATTGTAATAAAACGTACTAAGCCATTTTTTTAGCGTCTCATTCTCATGCAATAGGATCCATGCAAACATATTTCCGGTTTTTTCAATATTGAGCACATCGATCTCCTTAGGTGGAATGCCCATTGACGGATTTGCGAATTTTTACTTGTGAATCGGCAGCTGCTTACTTACTTACTGTACGGAAAATAATAAATGATTTCACAGATTGATCTAATAACCGTTACGTAACAGCACGGGGGCTGATGACACGGTTTGAGAAGACAGTTCAGAGATGTCGTGTAACAACGAGTCTTCACTGTTCGAAACAGTTAAGCCTCTGAGTCACTGACAGCAACGTCCATCACATAGAGCTTGATCTGGCAGAGCAGTAAGCCTAACAAATGCGATATTACCGCAAGGCTGCGGCCAGTCTGCTCTGGATTTTTTTTATAAATTATTTGATCAGATGAACATCCGCAGCTGAGGAACATATTTCTAGAAAAAAAATCCACTTCATTTGCCAGTAAGCTTCTTAATTTATTCCACTACCGATTTCGAAGCTTAAAGTTTCATCTTCAGGTAGCATCAAATAATTAAAAGAACACAAATGTGTGACGGTTGAACCAGTCAGTTATAGAGGATCACACCCACGTCGAACAAACATCACTTCCGTGTCGTGATGTGCAGGCGGGCGCTATGGTTACTGGTCCTACGCTCTCATGCGTTTGTTTGACGTGAGTGTGATTGATCCCCAAGGGCTGAGTGGACCGACCTCGACACGCATGTGTTCTCATTGCTATTTGATGACACATGAAGAAGAAGGTTTAAGCTTCGGAACCGGTCGTGGAATAAATTAAGAAAATTACTGAAAAAATGGGTTTTTATTCTGTAAACATTTTATAAATAGGCTGTAGCGTGGTGGGCTCATCTGATACTTTTAGGTGGTCTCATTGTCGAATATATACGTACCACGACAACAGTGCAGCTCCTAAGGGCCCTTCTTCTTAGTCATACCTCTTAGGCATACCTCTGTTCCGTCTTGACATGGGAGCCGAAAGTCTGAAATGCCCAGAGTTGTCTTTCAGGCGAGACGAGGAGAGAGGTATGCTGAAACCGTTTGGCCGCTCCACAACCCCGCTTCCGCCGCGTCCTCTGAGTCGTTTCGAGGCTGTTAGTGCCATGTTGGAGTTAACCAGCTGTCTCCTGTTTCCGAAGCTCAGCAGTTCAAAATGGTTCAAATGGCTCTGAGCACTATGGAACTTAACTTCAGGTCATCAGTCCCCTAGAACTTAGAACTAATTAAACCTAACTAACCTAAGGACATCACACACATCCATGCCCGAGGCAGGATTCGAACCTGCGACCGTAGCGGTCGCTCGGTTCCAGACTGTAGCGCCTAGAACCGCAAGGCCACTCCGGTCGGCAGCTCAGCAGTATCTTTATGTCCTTGTAGAACAAGGTTCCAGTAGTCCAGAAGTAATGGGGGCCTCATACGACCTCTAGGACGGCAGTGAACATAGTAGCCCGGAACAGAGCAAACTATGAATGCCTGCTGCTGATAGTGCGAGCGACAACGGCGATGATGCGCTGCCAATGGCGAGGTCAGAGATGATGACGGCCAGCGTGGCAGCGCCGCTGGTGACGGCGTTGCCAGCAGCCTTGCTGAGAGTGTAGCAGCTTCCAGAAGCACTTTGTGCTGATCGCTGCATGTTTCACACAGCTGACGCCTGACCTCCACTGTGACGGCGATTCAACCTAAGATCTACCGAAAGATGTGGACCAGAATGCATCGCCAGCACGAACATGACGCATCTGTTGCTGACGTAGGTGTTGCGTCTGTGAGAGCAGGCAGTGTAGGACCTGTTATGGGCTCCTACTGTTCGTTGGCGTGCTTCTACAACTGCTCAAGAAATGAGTGAATGATGACCAAATGACATTCATACCGTGGCAGCGTCCTCCGCTTCGATATCTATGCATTCCTTTTGCGTCAATTTCGGTCTACAGAGATATACCACAAATCTCACAGAACTTAACAGGGAGTCAAAATTCTGAGAGTCATGAGCTGTCCATATTAGTGCGTACAGAGGAGTTGGTACACGCTTCATATACACTGAAGAGCCAAAGAAATTGGTGCCCCTGCCTAATATCGTGTAGGGCCCCCGCGAGCACGTCGAAGTGCGGCAGCACCACGTAGCATGGACTCGACTAATGTCTGAAATTGTTCTAGAGGGAACTGACACCATGAGTCCTGCAGGACTGTCCATAAATCCGTAAGAGTACGAGCAAATGGAGATCTTTTCTAAGCACCACGTTACAAGGCATCCCAGATATTCGCAATAACGTTCATGTCTAGGCAGTTTGGTGGCCAGCGGAAATGTTTAAACTTAGAAGAGTGCTCCTGGGGCCACTCTGTAGCAATTATGGACGTGTGGAGTGCCTCATTGTCCTGCTGGAATTGCCCAAGTCCGTCGGAATGCATAACGGATACGAATGGATACTGGTGAACAGACAGGATGTTTACGTGTCACCTGTTAGAGTCGTATTTAGACGTATCATGGCTCCCTTATCACTCCACACGCTTGCACAGTCCCCTGCTGACATGCAGGGTTCATGGATTCATGAGGTTGTCTCCATACCCGCACATGTCCAACTTCCCGATACAATTTCAAATGAGACTCGTCCTACCAAGCAACATGATTTCGGTCATCAACAGTCGAATGTCGGTGTTGACAGGCCCAGATGAGGCGTAAAGCCTTGTGTCGTGCAGTCATCAAGGGTACACAACTGGGCCTTCGGCTCCGAAGCCCATATGGATGATGTTTCGTTGAATGGTTCGCACGCTGACAGTTACTGATGGTCCAGCTTTGAAATATGGAGCAATTTGCGGAAGGGTTGCACTTCTGTCACGTCGAACGATTCTCTACAATCGTGGTTGGTCCCGTTCCTGCAGAATCTTTTTCCAGCCGCAGCGATTATGGAGATTTCATGTTTCACCAGATTCCTGATATTCACGGTACACTCGCGACATGTTCATACGGGAAAATCCTCACTTCATCGCTACTTCGGAGATTCTGTGTCCCATTGGTCGTGAGCCTATTATAACACCACGTTCAAACCCACTTACATCTTGATAACGTCCCACTTTTGCAGCAGTAACCGAGCTAACAGCTCCGGCAGACACTTAATGTTTTATATATGCGTTGCCGACCGCAGCGCCGTATTCTGTCTGTTTACATATCTCTGTATTTGAGTACGCATGCTTTAATGAAATTACATTAAAGAATAATCAGTTACCTTTTTTAAATTTGTTTTTAGTTAATTTGCCTTTCTTTCCTTCTGTACGTACGAACTTTGTTGTAGAACCTCTTATTTACGTGTGGTAATAAAAATTCATTTACACAGAATTAAGTACATTTAAAATTACGTGAATTCATATTAACTGATTAAGAATATTTAGTTGAGAATTAAATCCTTTACATAATTCAGCCTTGGCACACATTTCCTAAATGCAGTGGTTTTTTTTATATATTTACTGAATTCTTTCCCGGCGTTAGCTGTGGAACACAAGACTGTCTCTATTAGCAAAAAATGGTTAAATATTGCCAAGCCGACGTTTAATTATCATTGATAAAACACACTTCACTATACATTTAAGTTATTTGAAAGAACCAAAATTGTTAAATTTCAACGTTAACTATCCGCCTATGAATGCACAAATGCGAAACTAGTAATAAATTCCGTCAGTCTCAGGATCGCTGTAAAAGAAAAAAATTTTCTTAATTCACTGATAATTTTTATCTGCTCCCGATTTACGGGTTTGGTTAATTTTTCTTAGCGGAACAATTTTTTAAATGTGTCGCCGCTGCAAATCGTTCGGTCGCGGCACAGCCCAGCAACACCGCTAAAAATGCTGAAAATTCTTTAAAGAAATATTATAGATGACATGGGCAAGCTAATTTACATTAGTAATATACACTTTTGTTAAATTATAATGTATTTAGATACAACAATAATTCAACTTACATTAGTTTGTAATTTCTCCTCTAATGGCGGTTAAATCTAGATACAGCAAAAGAAGTCTACCCATTCATAAAATGCTACGTCACAGGTTCCTCTCACTTTTAGCTCTCCAGGAAGACGACAAAGACGCACACCATGCGGTGTTATTTATATTAGTGCTGACCATTAACATCTCTTTGTAATCTTACAACATTATTTTCCTCTGTGGCTGAATTTTACATTTCTGTTATCGCAGATATTGACACATTTCGCAATTACATTATGAGTATAGAAATATTACAATCATAAATACATCGAGAATATTACTACAGAAAATATTACAATAATAACGAATGTCCTTTACACAAAATTAAATAATATTTTTTGTTAAATAATTACAGTATATACAAATTGCTTCATAGCGGCGTATATAGTACAATCAAATTTTAGTTTATTAATAGTGTGAGTGTTGCCAGGGAACGTTACAATGCCTATAGCAGTTTTCTGGCGCTTCACTGTAGTTTTTACTACTATGGATGTACGTCGAATTTTTAAGTCAAGACAGAAAATTAGGAGCTACCGTAATGCTTAAGGAAATTGCTACTGAACGGAACTTTACTACCAAGGTTTATCAGCCAGGGAATAAGTCGTAAGGGATCGTCTCCAGTCAACCAAAAGCACCAATAAAAAATTCTAACCGTTCAATTACGTTTTAGTTACGTTTCACGGAGTTGATCACTCGTAAATGGAGACATACACAGAAAAATATCAGCATGTATCCAGATAGAGACTACGGATTATAATGAGTGTGACCAATAACACCCGCACAGAAAATTTCAGTAATGTCTACCGAATCAACTGAAATATGTGCAATGACACATCTCTATCCACCAAGGGTAAACTTCCTCATTACCAAATAGTCTTCCTTCAAGAAGCACACTTTACACTTGAAGCATAATAATTACTATCACAGTCGATGAATTACAACGACAAATATCGAGGAAACTTATATTAACGATTTTTATATTACGTCTATGAGCAACTGAATAAATGCTACTTATATTTGGCCAGAAACATCTTTAGTAACCAGAAATACATCCACATTTTAGCTTAAATCCAGTAGGGTAGAGTTCTACGCGGAGAATAGTGTACCCGAGGACACACAACGTAATTTTCTTCAATACTTCAGTCTAATGACCGATTTGAGAATCGTGCAAAGAATTACACTCTACAGACCACCATAAGCAGTTTTCGCTGTGTTTATTGTTCTCAGACATGAGGCTATATTTTCGCATCATTTCTAAATATTACACCTTCCACACATTTAAGTTCTGTGTAATAGACTGAAACTGTTTGCAGTATGTTGTTAAACCTTCAGGCACAGGATTTCATGTTATATATTTTTAATATTATTTACATAACATGCACTCAGTTAAGCTGTACTCCGTCTGTCATGCACTACCTCGCAGTTGTACCTCGATACAGAAGAAGGCCTTTTGCCCTGGAACAAGCGATACTTATCAATGAACTGAGCTTCTTTAGTATCTTCACAATTCTACCTACCTTGGAAATGAAAATTTGTGTTGGTTTACAACAGATTATACATCAAAATGTATTTAACTTGTAACAGTTTAAATTTAAATGTGTACATTTTAGGTTAGGCTTTACCGTGACTGTTATTGACATTAAATGAAACAAAAAGTTTACTGTTACCAGTCACCGTTTTATCTGTAACAGTTTTTTATAGTTATTCTGTTTACTTTCATTTGCTAATTATTGGTGTGTAACAGAGTAATAATGTATCAGATTGTTAAATACGGTATTGACTATAGATTCTTGACTGCAACACATTTTAATTTCCTTGTTAAATGAACATGTACCTTGGAACATAACGAAAACCTTAATTTTCCGCATGTGAACCTTATATGTGGGTGTAAATGACTCAACCTCGGTCACAAAGAGTGTGTGGGCGTTCTTCAAAGCGACGTCCACGTTATTTCAGGATCGGTTTACAAGCTGATAATCTATTCACCAGGGACTTGTTAAAATCTGCGAGGCGTTTTTGTTACCAGGGACACACTTCTCAGGCCAGAGTCCAGTGAGGAGGGACACGCAGCCACGTTAACATCCCGCCTTCTCTGCATGCTCCTCAAATGCCGCGTGTTGTTGAGCGGGAACTACAGTC
Organism: Schistocerca serialis cubense; assembly: GCF_023864345.2. NCBI lineage: Eukaryota > Metazoa > Arthropoda > Insecta > Orthoptera > Acrididae > Schistocerca > Schistocerca serialis. The sequence continues at coordinate 716,675,247 of NC_064639.1, read as the reverse complement.
TCTAGCACAATAGAACCGGGTGGAGATAGAAAGTTTGATGGAGATCCTGAAAAGGCATAGGTAGGTTTCCTCGAGTGACCTAGGAGTGATAAAGCAGGCAGAATGAGAACTGCAAGTGAGGGAACATGAACTTTTTTTTATCGCCATACGTGATCCCGCAGTCACAACGTGAAGCAGCGGGGAGGAAATCCAGCGTGAGTACGAAAATCGTCAAATGGTCGACCAGTCTGCGCACCTAGTGAGCAAAATAAGACCACAACTAGACAGACCCGAAAACTTAGAAGAATTACTCCAGAAATTTCATGGGGCGAAAGTGATTAGCAGCTTCGATTTGATGACAGGATATTGGCAGGTCCCCTTGCACAAGGACTCCAGACGATACACAGCATTCCTGTGTGGAGGAAGGCGCTACCAGTAATGTGTACTACCTTTTGGTGTGAACATTTCCATCTCAGACTTCGTAAGGTCATTGGACAAGGTTCTTGGTGACAAGTTGCTTGCCGGCTGCAGTGGCCGAGCGGTTCTAGGCGCTACAGTCTGGAACCGCGCGACGGCTACGGTCGCAGATTCGAATCCTGCCTCGGGCATGGATGTGTGTGATGTCCTTAGGTTAGTTAGGTTTAAGTAGTTCTAAGTTCTAGGGGACTGATGACCTCAGAAGTTAAGTCCCATAGTGCTCAGAGCCATTTCACAAGTTGCTTAAGATGATCGTGTATGTAGACGGTAAATCGCGAACCCAAATTCGGAGGACCATGTGAAAGTAATTGAAGAGGTACTTATGGCCTTCGAAAAAGCGGGTTTGACGGCAAATTAAGAGAAGTCAGAATCTCGAAAGGATCATATCAAATTCTCGGGACATGTTATCAGCGGAGAAGCAATGAAACCTGATGATACTAAATTACAAGCAGTTAAGGATTTCCCTGCACCGCGTTATAAAAAACAGGTTAGACGTTTTCTTGTATTACGCGGATGGTACAGAAAATTCATTAGCGGTTAGTCACTCAACATCCCACATCTCGTGAACTTGCTGGAAAACAAAGTATTGTGGTAATTGACTGAGGAATTCCGCCGACTTATTTGCGCTCTCATGAAACGCTGCCTTCAAAAATCATGCGTCAGTCAATGATTTAATGGTTTTCTAAATTAGTTTCGTTTTCAGCTTTTGACAAATGTATCTCTACTCGTTATAATTACTAACGAAGAGAAGAAAAACATAGTATGAAATTCTGTACCAGCGCTAACGAGCTAAAAGATAAGATAGTACAGTCTTTCGTTTCAAGGCGTCGTCAGTAGATTATGTGCACTGGTTGGCACACAGCGCGAGTTCACATCGCAGGAAGTTGCTCGCTGAATGGGCAGTCACTACAGCGACGTCATTCGGAGGTTCAGTTGCTATCTTGAGTCACGGCCATTAGAGACCTGTGATATTTTCTGATTTGGATTTTGGCCTCCCTTGTTGGAAGATGGTGCAGTGAATGTACAGATCACAGTTTTGTGGAACTACAAATAGAGAGCGACAGAGGCCTGTGCTCGAGACAGTCAGTTAGTGCAAATGATGAAATATCGTATTTGTCAGTGATGTAATTTTCTTGCAAAGTGTAGCGAAGTAAGGATGGATTCCTTTCATCGAAAAATATCACGGATTCTCTATGATAATCTGAAAATATCTGCAGTGATATATAGAACCCTTGCCGACTGGAAAAGCATCCTTTACTCTTCCTGGGAGTTATAAGCGTAGCTATGTGAATGGTGACGGTCACTTCAAAGGAAATCTGTTTTTGTAATTTCTGTTTCAGATATACCGTTCAGCTCAAATCTTTCTAAAAATGGTTCAAATGTCTCTGAGCACCATGCGACTTAACTTCTGAGGTCATCAGTCGCCTAGAACGTAGAACAAATTAAACCTAACTAACCTAAGGACATCACACACATCCATACCCGAGGCAGGGTTCGAACCTGCGGTCGTAGCAGTCACGCGGTTCCAGACTGATGCGCCTAGAACCGCACGGCCACACAGGCCGGCAATCTTTCTAAAACTGTCTTAATGTTTGCATAAAAGTAACTGAAAACGTAATGGTATGATTTGTCCCCAAGGGCGGTGGTATAGCGGCTCTAGGCGCTCAGTCCGAAACCGCGCGACTGCTACGCTCGCAGGTTCGAATCCTGCCTCGGGCATGGATGTGTGTGGTGTCCTTAGGTTAGTTAGGTTTAAGTAGTTCTAAGTTCTAGGGGACTGATGACCACAGATGTTAAGTCCCATAGTGCTCAGAGCCATTTGAACCATTTTTGTCCCCAAGGCAGTCTTGATAATCAGGCCAAGGGAACGACACCAGGATATAACTGTTTACCGTTAATTTCAGATTAGTTACACTTTCAGGTGGCTTTCCATGGACTGCACATGATAGCAATCAAAGAGAGTTCAAAACTTGAAATAGAACGTTTCATTATCACTTAGTATATAAAAATATCTCCATCGTATTATAATCGTAAATCACCGTCAGTCACACAGAACATGTGCTCCAGCATCTTAAATCTAAAATAAAGTAAAACTGTCCTCAAACCACTGTAGTGTTTTACTGGGTCTTGATCTAACGGAACTGCTACATCTTTGCCTTCCTCGAAACCACGCTACAGTTTTTTTCTTGTTTTGTATCGTAAAATCGTCGCTAGAGATAAGTGGTAACTGAGAGAAACATCGCATTTTGAATGTTGTATCAGCATTTTCCTAATGTCTAAATTGTTGAATACACTCGCGCGCGCTGTGTGTGTGTGTGTGTGTGTGTGTGTGTGTGTGTGTGTGTGTGTGTGTGTATGTGTGTGCGTTCGTATTTGTGTATCTGTGTCACGAGCCGTTAGTTACTAACAAAGTCTTCACGCGGATCAGTAATTGTCAGACACACTTCAGTAGATGTTGTAGTAAACAAACTGTTTCTCGCGATCGTGAGGGACAGGCCAATGACGAAGTGCTTAGAGTCCATTGCAACAGATGAAGGTTTGTCAAGCATTCAATAATTATAGTGGAGAGGGAAAGTTGCAACGCGAAAATTCCTGTGAAACATGCCAGAGCCGTACTATGGGTGTAATGGAACGTTTGCAACTGCTTGCGTATAGTGGAACGTAATGCAATGCAATGCAATGTAATGAAATGAGCAGTCTATAAAGAGCCGTTGTACATTATTTGCTTCACTGTACTCAGTGCTTCAAGTAAGTAAAATAATTCAGGCAATATCTGTGTGGAAATCCTCGATAGTAATGAAGCTTTATCGCTCTAACATCCATTGTTTTCAGATCTGCCTCAAGGTCAACTTCTCCCTCACCCATTCCTCCATCTTTTTTCCGCTCCCTCTCCGTACTTCCAATCTCTTCTAGGCCAACTGGGTAATACATAAACAGCAAAAAATTAAAAAGAAAATGAGATGAAGCATTGCCCCTTTGCATGGGATACATCGACAACTTGGTTGCCAGATTTTCAGGTCCCTTACTGGCATAATTTATTATCCAATTCGTATAATTTATGGCCGTTATCACTATAATATATTGCACTGTTATTTACGACCAAATTTAGCATTCTCATAATTCGTTTAAGAATTAGTATAAATTGTTGTTGTTTTTGTTGTGGTCTTCAGTCCTGAGACTGGTTTGATGCAGCTCTCCATGCTACTCTATCCTGTGCAAGCTTTTTCATCTCCCAGTACCTACTGCAACCTACATCCTTCTGAATCTGCTTAGTGTATTCATCTCTTGGTCTCCCTCTACGATTTTTACCCTCCACGCTGCCCTCCAATACTAAATTGGTGATCCCTTGATGCCTCAGAACATGTCCTACCAACCGATCCCTTCTTCTGGTCAAGTTGTGCCACAAACTTCTCTTCTCCCCAATCCTATTCAATACTTCCTCATTAGTTATGTGATCTACCCATCTAATCTTCAGCATTCTTCTGTAGCACCACATTTCGAAAGCTTCTATTCTCTTCTTGTCCAAACTATTTATCGTCCATGTTTCACTTCCATACATGGCTACGCTCCATACGAATACTTTCAGAAATGACTTCCTGACACTTAAATCAATACTGGATGTTAACAAATTTATCTTCTTCAGAAACGCTTTCCTTACCATTGCCAGCCTACATTTTATATCCTCTCTACTTCGACCATCATCAGTTATTTTGCTCCCCAAATAGCAAAACTCCTTTACTACTTTAAGTGCCTCATTTCCTAATCTAATTCCCTCAGCATCACCCGACTTCATTAGACTACATTCCATTATCCTTGTTTTGCTTTTGTTGATGTTCATCTTATATCCTCCTTTCAAGACACTGTCCATTCCATTCAACTGCTCTTTCAAGTCCTTTGCTGTCTCTGACAGAATTACAATGTCATCGGCGAACCTCAAAGTTTTTATTTCTTCTCCATGAATTTTAATACCTACTCCGAATTTTTCTTTTGTTCCCTTTACTGCTTGCTCAATATACAGATTGAATAACATCGGGGAGAGGCTACAACCCTGTCTCACTCCCTTCCCAACCACTGCTTCCCTTTCATGTCCCTCGACTCTTATAACTGCCATCCGGTTTCTGTACAAATTGCAAATAGCCTTTCGCCCCCTGTGTTTTACCCCTGCCACCTTCAGAATTTGAAAGAGAGTATTCCAGTCAACATTGTCAAAAGCTTTCTCTAAGTCTACAAATGCTAAAAATGTAGGTTTGCCCTTCCTTAATCTAGCTTCTAAGATAAGTCGTAGGTTCAGTATTGCCTCGCGTGTTCCAACATTTCTACGGAATCCAAACTGATCTTCCCCGATGTTGGCTTCTACTAGTTTTTCCATTCGTCTGTAAAGAATTCGTGTTAGTATTTTGCAGCTGTGACTTATTAAGCTGATAGTTCGGTAATTTTCACATCTGTCAACACCTGCTTTCTTTGGGATTGGAATTATTATATTCTTCTTGAAGTCTGAGGGTATTTCGCCTGTTTCATACATCTTGCTCACCAGATGGTAGAGTTTTGTCAGGACTGGCTCTCCCACGACCATCAGTAGTTCCAATGGAATATTGTCTACTCCGGGGGCCTTGTTTCGGCTCAGGTCTTTCAGTGCTCTGTCAAACTCTTCACGCAGTAACGTATCTCCCATTTCATCTTCATCTACATCCTCTTCCATTTCCATAATATTGTCCTCAAGTACATCGCCCTTGTATAGACCCTCTATATACTCCTTCCACCTTTCTGCTTTCCCTTCTTTGCTTAGAACTGGGTTTCCATCTGAGCTCCTGATATTCATACAAGTCGTTCTCTTATCTCCAAAGGTCTCTTTAATTTTCCTGTAGGCGGTATCTATCTTACCCCTAGTGAGATAGGCCTCTACATCCTTACATTTGTCCTCTAGCCATCCCTGCTTAGCCATTTTGCACTTCCTGTCGATCTCATTTTTGAGACGTTTGTATTCCTTTTTGCCTGTTTCACTTACTGCATTCTTATATTTTCTCCTTTCATCAATTAAATTCAATATTTCTTCTGTTACCCAAGGATTTCTACTAGCCCTCGTCTTTTTACCTACTTGATCCTCTGCTGCCTTCACTACTTCATCCCTCAAAGCTACCCATTCTTCTTCTACTGTATTTATTTCCCCCATTCCTGTCAATTGCTCCCTTATGCTCTCCCTGAATCTCTGTACAACCTCTGGTTCTTTTAGTTTATCCAGGTCCCATCTCCTTAAATTCCCGCCTTTTTGCAGTTTCTTCAGTTTTAATCTACAGGTCATAACCAATAGATTGTGGTCAGAGTCCACATCTGCCCCTGGAAATGTCTTACAATTTAAAACCTGGTTCCTAAATCTCTGTCTTACCATTATATAATCTATCTGATACCTTTTAGTATCTCCAGGGTTCTTCCAGGTATACAACCTTCTTTCATGATTCTTAAACCAAGTGTTAGTTATGATTATGTTGTGCTCTGTGCAAAATTCTACCAGGCGGCTTCCTCTTTCATTTCTGTCCCCCAATCCATATTCACCTACTATGTTTCCTTCTCTCCCTTTTCCTACACTCGAATTCCAGTCACCCATGACTATTAAATTTTCGTTTCCCTTCTCTACCTGAATAATTTCTTTTATTTCATCATACATTTCTTCAATTTCTTCGTCATCTGCAGAGCTAGTTGGCATATAAACTTGTACTACTGTAGTAGGTGTGGGTTTCGTATCTATCTTGGCCACAATAATGCGTTCAAGTATAAATTATGACTCAAGTATAAATTACGACTAAAAAATGGCTGAAGGTAGCCAAGCATTGGAAATATAAAGAGTTGTATGACATCACACTTAAAAATTTAAAAAATTAAACTAAAAAGTTAAAGATACCATAATCTGTTTTTCTAGGAACGCCGGCCGGTGTGGCCGAGCGGTTCTAGGCTCTTCAGTCTGGAACCGCGCGACCGCTACGGTCTCAGGTTCGAATCCTGCCTCGGGCATGGATGTGTGTGTGTGATGTCCTTAGGTTAGTTAGGTTTAAGTAGTTCTAAGTTCTAGGGGATTAATGACCTCCGATGTTAAGTCCCATAGTGCTCAGAGCCATTTGAACCATTTCTCTAGGAACGTTTGTGATATCTGTGTAGCACGATTGTGGTAAAAACCACACTGCACACATCTCCAGTATTACACTAACTGGGGACTTTTTTTTAAACAAGCGTATTTGTGTAGGAAAGTAGCTGACATGTATGCAGCAGTATTATGTTAAATGAACAGTTTCAGACGTGACCAACAATACGTATAAAAATGACGGGAAATTCAAAAAACTCTGTACATTTGCTTGGTAACAGCCCACCTATTACTGTTATTTAAACTACTAGAGTGATAAATGTAATGTGCTGTTATTTTTGAGGCATGTAACGGCAGTTAGGAAGCGAATGTCTGCAGCAGAGACCAACTAATTCATTATTCAGTTTATTATATTTTACTGAATGGTGGCTATGACTGATTTTGATATTGTCCTTTTTAATTAGGGAAACCACATATAATCTATCAATTAGGTAGTGCACTTGCACGAATTTATTTTGGTGGAAGTAATATGGTGCCCAGAACGTAATCTCTCGATTTTTCTAACAGTAAATTTTTCCAAATGGCATTCAATGCCTCTCTTGTAGGATCTACCACAAGAGTTTGTTTAGCATCTCCGTAATGAGTGTATGTACACCGCTATGTGTATGCATTTTCTATAATTGTGTCCAGATAGTGATTTGAGTCCAAAGAGCAATACTCAAAAATCGATCTTACAACTCCTTTATAAGCCACTTATTTCGTACATGGATTATATTTTCTTAAGATCCTCTAAGCCAGGCATATTCTTTTCCATTCATTTCGTTTTTATGTACTCATTTCACTTTAGATCGCTGCAGATGGCTATTTCCATATGGTTTACGATATTTACTGTTTCCTGTAAGTTGTCATCAATAGTGTAATAGTACAATACTGGGTCTCTTCGCCTTTTTCTGCGTTATATATTACACTTACCTCAAATCAAAACCAACTCCGAGCCCCTATATCAATCATCAGTCTACTGTAGGTGAATTGCTGTCTTCTTTTCATAGACAACTACATCATCTGCAGGCAGCGTCATGGACGTTCGACATTATTCACTGGATCATTTATGGTGCTGCACCTGCTTCACATTTCAACAACTAATTAGTCATGTAACAATTTTGTCAGTAGTGGTTCAGCATCTGGTCCATGTGTATTTTTTTACCACCATAGAGTAAATAAGTTATGACAGTAGTGCAACGTGTGGTTCGTAATCAAAAAAGCTATTTGATAAATAGTAACACAGACAATTTTCATTTTGAGGCAAGATCGTTTCTTTTTCGTTTTTAGCAAATATCTGTCATCATACTTGCGTCTTACTATAAGCAATCCATGACTGTTTTGCACACATACCATTACCCAGTACCCAAAAACACCAACTTAGGTTGTAGATTTAGTGGTCTGAATGGAGTGACACTCTTATTCTAGCTTGAGACATGTATTTTATCTTCGCACACTAAAGTTGTACATATAGCAAAGCCAAAAATTATTTGGGACCTATTTATGGATTGTGTTCCATTATCAGAAATCTGCAATCGTAATTGTTTATTATGATAAGTAACCTGCTCAAATACAAGTAACATTGGTACATACTGCGGGAGAGAGTCTCTTGGGATGACAATCAGTAAAACAATGCGAAAATATGTTAGTGGCCCCCTCCCATACAGGGAGAAATAATCGCCAGAATAGGGTAAGAGAAATCAGAGCTCGCATTGAAAGACTTAGACGTTTAATATGCTCTTTGCCCATTTTTTGTCTCTGTGTGATTCGAGGCTGGAATGGTCGCAATGTAGTCTGTGAATTCTAAGGCAAGTACTTGAATGTGAACTGCAGAGTAGTTTGCTACAGTTGTTTTGCTGTAGTGCAGCGATTATGGCTTAAGTTGTCACAGTTTTATTTACTTACCTGCAGTCGAGAATAGTATCTGACATCCTAAAAAATCTATTATGCGAATAGTTAGATATCATTGCTTTGATTACATAATCACTGATTTCAACACAGAATTTGTGGATTTTTCATAGAATTTCAAACAGTTGTGGTTTTAGAAATGCTTTCTTATGATCTAAATTTGGCGAACCAGCGTAGCACCGACTTCTAACAGCCGTGTGTCCCACCCAGTGTGCATTTGTCAGAACTGCTTCATGTGGTGGGACGCCCTCTGCTGGGGGCTGGAGTACTCGGACAGTGGACGCCATTTATGGAGGAACGGATGCCATATGATGGCTCTGCATGTCGTGTCTGCTGGTGTTGCAACGGTGTACCCATCATACAAGCAATTGTATACGTTAGCGTGATTGAAGTGGGTGATCGAAATAAATCAGACAATACGTCAATAATAATAAAAACCGCTAGCCTATAGTCCCATCCCACTACACACAGTGGTGTTAACACCGTATCTAAATGTTTAAATAGAAACGACATGACATGTACACATACGATTAGGTAACCATCTTACTGACCTTATGAAAAATTCTCTGATATGCAGGTATTAACGTGCAATTTATAAATTCATGGTGGTTCTACTCATTTATCATACTAACAAGCCATATATTCTGTTCTGTTATCTGAAATGTATACAATGGAGTTATTGTAATACAACAGTATGCATGTAGAATCTGGCAACCAATTTACCGAATCTTGGAAACGATGGAATCACTACATTTCACTACCATTCGTTTGTTTAAGTGGATAAGTTGCACGTAAAATACATGGGGCTCGATTAAACAGACTCCAACACTATTATCATTTGGTAACGGTCTTGCATGTCTTATAAATAGAGGTTAAACAAACGCCAATACATGGGGAACCATTGAAATGCTTAACAAAAGCAAGGCTAAATAAAAATCTAATTACAAAGTGTCACAAAATGTGTCCTTCCCATAAAGCAATCGTTGACAGGTAGGCAAAGCATTCCTGGACAGTTTAACTTCCCTCCCCATTAAATTGAAGTTAAATTATTATGACCGAATAGAATCTGGTTACTTGAATGGAAACATTCGGGCTAGAGTAGTTGCTTCTATAATATTTTAACACAAATATCAAGAACACTCCCAGGTATTAATTTAATTGCTATTTGAATTCTCAGGTCTGTAAAGCAAAATGATTAATGGTATGTAGAAGGCAGTTACAGTTCGTAGCCATACTCTATTTGCCTCTCGACGTCGAAGCCAACACCTGAAATAAAATTTATTTCGTTCTGCGGAATTCCGGCGATCGTCGACTCTGAAAATTGTCGGAGGTACAGTCGTACGCCGCGGGGATGCCGTCTTGGGTGCTATGACATACTGACTCTGTAGCATGGAAATCAGTGTCCAAGTTGTGTATTAATTTCGATAAAAGTCCAGCAATTAATCTCTCAAAATAGAGCATAAACGACCTTGGTGCACGCTTTACTGATTTCCCAGGATACAAAGTTCCCTAAGAGTTACGACTCATCAAATAATGTCCCGAGCCACGGACAAGCGAGAAGGTAAGCGAGAAGGCCATCAAACTCCCCAGAAATGAACATATTTCGGAAGTCTTGCAACGTGCTGTTCAGAAGAGATTTCCTCCTCCTCATACTCTTACGGGTTTATGGACAGCCCAGTTCCCTCCAGCACAACTTCACATATTAGTCAAGCCTATGCCACATCGTGTTGCGGCATTTCTGAGTCTTGCGGGAGCCCTACACGATGTTAAACAGGTCTACCAGTTTCTTTGGCACCTTAGTGTATTAATTAAAGTACGCATATTTCGTATCATCTCCCTCTTACATCTAGTGTTTACGTTAATGAAACACATACAGACTAAGGAACTTTAATTACAGTTGTTATGTTACAGACGGTTTGTGTGGTAACAGACTATTCCCATGCTATTTATCCTACTGAAGCCTCAAGTCGGTAGTAGGTTGGTAGAGTATGCAAGTGGCCTCTGGCGTGCTATTAGCACATCGAAAATCATTTCTTACCAGATGGGACAGGTCTAAACGTCTTAACTATAGTAATCCACATGGAACGAATTTTTTAGTTTCTTGCTGGTCGGTGTGGCCGAGCAGTTCTAGGAACTGCAGTCTGGAACCGCGCGACCGCTACGGTCGCAGGTTCAAATCCTGCCTCGGGCATGGATGTGTGTGATGTCCTTAGGTTAGTTAGGTTGAAGTAGTTCTAAGTTCTAGGGGCTGATGACCTCAGATGTTAAGTCCCATAGTGCTCAGAGTCATTTGAACCATTTTTTTTTTAGTTTCTTAATCCTCTGGCAGACAGTTTACTTCGACAAACAGTGGTATTGCGGAGACGCACGTGTGACAGTTTTATTGGTTTCACAATAAAATGAGGACTCTTATTTTATGATAATGATCATTTCTGCCTATGTATGTCGATGTCAAACTATTATCGAATTTAGAGAAGAAAGTTGGTGGTTGAATTTGGTGAAATGATCTCGCCGCAACGAAAAACGTCTTTCTACATCTACATGTACATGGATACTCTGCAAATCAAATTCAAGTGCCTGGCAGAGAGTTCATCGAACCACCTTCACAATTCTCTATTATTCCAATATCGTATCTTTCCGTACGAGCTCAGATTTCCCTTATTTTATATTGGTGATCGTTCCTCCCTATGTGAGTCGGTGTCAACAAAATATTTTCGCATTCGGAGGAGAAAGTTGGCGATTGGAATTTCGTGAGAAGATTCCGTCACAACGAAAAACGCCTTTCTTTCAATTACGTCCATCCCAAATCCTGTATCATTTCTGTGACACTCTCTCCCATATTTCGCGATAATACAAAACGTGCTGCCTTTCTTTGAACTTTTTCGATGTACTCCGTCAGTCCTATCTGGAAAGGATCCCACACTGCACAGCAGTATTCTAAAAGACGACGGACAAGCGTAATATAGGCAGTCTACTTAGTAGGTCTGTTACATTTTCTAAGCGTCCTGCCAACAAAACGCAGTCCTTGGTTAGCCTTCTCCACAACATTTTCTATGTGTTCCTTCCAATTTAAGTTGTTCGTTATTATAATACCTAGGTATTTAGTTGAATTTACGACTTTTAGATTAGACTGATTTATCGTGTACCCGAAGTTTAACGAGTTCCTTTTAGCACTCATGTGGATGACCTCACACTTTTCGTTATTCAAGGTCAACTGCCACTTTTTGTACCATTCGTATATTTCTTCTAAATCATTTTGCAGTTTATTTTTATCTTCTCATGACTTTATTAGTCGATAAACAACCGAAGACGGCTGCTCAGATTGTCTCCCAAATCGTTTATATAGATAAGGAACAGCAAAGGGCTTATAACACTACCTTGGGGAACACCTGAAATCACTCCTGTTTTACTCGATGACTTTCCGTCAATTACTACGAACTGTGACCTCTCTGACAGGAAATCACAGATCCAGTCACATAACTGAGACGATATTCCATAAGCACGCAATTTCACTACGAGCCGCTTGTATGGTACAGTGTCAAAAGCCTTCCGGAAATCCATAAATACGAAATCGATCTGAAATCCCTTGTCAATAGCACTCAGCACTTCATGTTAATGAAGAGCTAATTATGTTTCACAAGAACGATGTTTTCTAAACCCATATTGGCTCTGAGCACTATGGGACTTAACAGCTGAGGTCATCAGTCCCATAGAACTTAGAACTATTTAAACCTAACTAACTTAAGGACGTCACACACATCCATGCCCGAGGCAGGATTCGAACCTGCGACCGTAGCGGTCGCGCGGTTCCAGACTGAAGCGCCTGGAACCGCTCGGCCACCCCGGCCGGCAAACCCATATTGACTGTGTGTCACTAGACCGTTTTCTTATAGGTAATTCATTATGTTCGAACACAATATATGTCCCAAAATCCTGCTGCATATCGACGTTGACGATATGGGCCTGTAATTTAGTGGATTACTCCTACTTCCTTTCTTGAATATTGGTGTGACCTGTGCAATTTCCCAGTTTTTGGGTACGGATCTTTCGTCGAGCGAACGGTTGTATATCATTGTTAAGTATAGAGCTAGTGCATCAGCATACTCCCAAGGAAACCTAACTGGTATACAGTCTGGACCAGAAGACTTGGTTTTATCAAGTGATTTAAATTGCTTCACTACTCCGAGGATATTTGCTTGTAGTTACTCATGTTGGCAGCTGATCTCGATTGGAATTCTGGAATATTTACTTCGTCTTCTTTTGTGAAGGCATTTAGGAAGGCTGTGTTTAGTAACTCTGCTTTGGCAGCACTGTCTTCGATAGTATCTCCATTGCTATCGTGCAGAGAAGGCATTGATTGTTTCTTGCCGCTAACATACTTCACATACGACCAGAATCTCTCTGGATTTTCTGCCAGGTTTTGAGACAAAGTTTTGTTGTGGAAACTGTTATAAACATATCGCATTGAAGTTCGCGCTAAATTTCAAGCTTCTGCAAAATACTGCCAATCTTGGGAATTTCGCATCTGCTTAAATTTGGCACGTTTGTTTCTTTGTTTCTGGAACAGTGTTCTAACCCGTTTTGTGTACCAAGGAGGATCAGCTTAGTCGTTTGTTAGTGTATTTGGTATAAATCTCTCAATTGCTGCCGATACTATTACTTTGAATCCAAACCACATCTGGTCTACACTTATATTATTTGTTTGGAATGAGTGGAGATTGTGTCTCAGGAAGATGTCAAGTGAATTTTTATCAGCTTTTTTGAATAGGTATATTTTTCGCTTATTTTTCGAGAATTTGGGGATTACAATATCAATCTTGCTACGACAGCCCTGTGTTCACTAATCCCTGAATCGGTTTTGATGCTCGTTATTAACTCAGGGTTATTTGTTGCTAAGAGGTCAAGTGTGTTTTCACAACCGTTTACTGTTCTCGTGGGCTCATGAACTAACTGCTCGAAATAATTTTCAGAGTTTCCGAAGGAAACCTAATTGGTATACAGTCTGGACCAGAAGACTTGGTTTTATTAAGTGATTTAAGTTGCTTCACTACTCCGAGGATATTTGCTTGCACGTTACTCATGTTGGCAGCTGTTCTCGATTGGAATTCTGGAATATTTACTTCGTCTTCTTTTGTGAAGGCATTTAGGAAGACTGTGCTTAGTAACTCTGCTTTGGCAGCACTGTCTTCGATAGTATCTCCATTGCTATCGTTCAGAGAAGGCATTGATTGTTTCTTGCCGCTAACATACTTCACATACGACCAGAATCTCTCTGGATTTTCTGCCAGGTTTTGAGACAAAGTTTTGTTGTGGAAACTGTTATTAGAAAATCGCATTGAAGGTCGCGCTAAATTTCGAGCTTCTGCAAAATATTGCCAATCTTGGGAATTTCGCATCTGCTTAAATTTGGCATGTTTGTTTCATTGTTTCTGGAACAGTGTTCTAACCCGTTTTGTGTACCAAGGAGGATCAGCTTCGTCGATTGTTAGTGTATTTGGTATAAATCTCTCAATTGATGCCGATACTATTACTTTGAATCCAAACCACATCTGGTCTACATTTATATTATTTGTTTGGAGTGAGTGGAGATTGTGTCTCAGGAAGATGTCAAGTGAATTTTTATCAGCTTTTTTGAATAGGTATATTTTTCGCTTCTTTTTCGAGAATTTGGGGATTACAATATCAATCTTGCTACGACAGCCCTGTGTTCACTAATCCCTGAATCGGTTTTGATGCTCGTTATTAACTCAGGGTTATTTGTTGCTAAGAGGTTAAGTGTGTTTTCACAACCGTTTACTATTCTCGTGGGCTCATGAACTAACTGCTCGAAATAATTTTCAGAGAATGCATTTAGCACAATTTCGGACGATATTTTATGCTTACCTCCGGAATTAAACATGTATTTTCGCCAATATATCGAGGGTAAATTAAGTCATCACCAACTACAATCGTATGAGTCGGGTACGCCTTTGAAATCAAACTCAAGTTTGTTTTAATGGCTGCCACTGCAGCTAGCTTATCGTATCCTTGACACTCTGTCCCGCGTTTTGAGTTAGTACTAAACGGTTTATCCTTCTTTGAGCTTTTCTGTGACTGTCGATTGTATCTGGTTATGGTCCCATACTGTACAACAATATTCCAGAAGACGACGGAGAAGCGTAGTGTTGACAGTCCCTTTAGTAGACCTGTTGCATCTTTTAGGTATGTTGTCAGTAAAGTATACTCTTTGGTTCTCCTTCCTGACAACATTATGCGATAAAGTTGTTTGACAATGTAATTCCAAAGTTTTGAGTTGGACTGACAACCTTCATAATTATGTGATTGACAGTGTAACCGAAATTTGGAGGATTCCTTTTACTACTCGTGTAGATCATTTCACACTTTTCATTACTTAGAGCCAATTGCCACTGTTTCCACCAGACAGATATGTTGCCTAATTATATTGCAATCGGTTTTAATCTTCTGTGGACCTCACTATAGTAAAAGAAAGCATTACCTGCAAATAATCTAGGAAAGCTGCTCAGAGTGCCTCCTAAATCCTATACGCATGTAGAACAGGAACAGCAGAGGGTCTGTAACACTTCCTTGGGGAACACCAGATATTACTTCTATTTTAATTGATTATTTTCCGTCAGTTACTGCAACTTGTGACCTATGCGACAGGACATCACGAATCCAGCCTCATAAGTGTCATGATACTACATATCTATGCAATTTAAAGGTCGCTTGTGGGGACACATGTCAAAAACCTCTTGGAAATCAAGAAAAACGGACTCCGTTTCAGATCTCTTATTAACAGCACTCAATACTTTCTTTGAATTGAGAGCTAGTTGCGTTTCACAAGGACAATAGCGTCTGAATTGGTGTTATGTCTCAATAGATCATTTTCTTTGAGGTAGTTTGTAATGTTCGAACAGTATACATTCCAAACTCCTACTGCAAATCTTCATCTGGGATGTGGACCTCTGATTTAGCGGATATTAGAAAAATCCGCTGAATTAGAGGTCCATATCCCAGATGAAGATTTGCAGTAGGATTTTGGAAATGAAATTATTCATTTCTTGAGTACTGGTGCGAACTGCGCAACTTTTCAGTCTTTAAGTATGGTTCATTTCTTGATCTAGAGGTTGTATATGTTTGCTACATGTGGAACTGTTATATATGCGTACTCTGAAAGGAAACCAAACATGTGACGTATAGCAATGCACAATAGTTTACATGATACTTCAGACATGAGAGACATGGAAGATAAGTAGATGGTTTGGATATTCTGTATAATTTATATTGCATTGGGGGTACACAGTAACAAATCCTATAGTACTCGTAGACTTCGTAAAATAATATAGTTACTATATGCACCCAAAGGATGTAGCTGCCTCTTTTGTTGTTTTTGTCAAAGTGGTATATCGCACGTCAACATTCTCTGTCGAGACAGATAATACCTAGATAGAGCGACTATTAATATGATGTTTTTGATTACACCATAGTCTTAACTTTTCCTAACAAAAATTGACTAGCATTAGATATGATGAGTTCAGAGTCAAAATGAGATTTGGCAGATATAAGTCAGCATACCACAAACATTTGCCGGTGTAGACAGCCTTACACAAAGAAAATATCATTTTATATCCAGAAGAGTTCTATTGTTAAGACATTCAGACCTGTACTGCACAATTCAATATCATTTGGTAACAGGTGTTTTGCACTGTGGGAATAGTAACCCTGAGACTACCTATTCACTGTCCATTGACCTAGTAACGATTTGAGTTTGAGTGTGATGTATAGCAATGGAAATATACGATTCTATTAACACATAAACCCTCCATAACATTGTAATTATAACTCGTTGTCCACAACCATTTATCTGAATCTGTTACAATATCCCATTTAGTAATATTACACTGAATTAGAGATATACTTATAAAACGTGGTACACAGAGAAAGTAATAGAAATTTGCAATAGAATATGTGGAGCTTTAATGTAAACACTAGATATAAGTGGAAGATGATATCATATATGTATACTTTAACAAATGTATGACACTAAAAAATAATCTCCATATGTGGAGCTTTAATGTAAACACTAGATATAAGAGGAAGATGATATCATATATGTATACTTTAACACATATATGACACTAAAAAATAATCTCCATATGTGGAGCTTTGATGTAAACACTAGATATAAGAGGAAGATGACATCACATATGTATACTTTAACAAATGTATGACACTAAAAAATAATCTCCATATTCCGAAAAAAATGTACAGTGCAACATGATAGCGGAAAAAGAGATATATTTTTAATACGTTTAACGTTACATTCGTGCAAGACTGTCGATTTCCACATTTATTTTATGTCACTGTATGTTGCACTGAAACAACATAGCAATGGTAAATGCACGATTTAAAAAAAATTCAGTGTCACCCTGTTTCTTTACAAAATATAGTCCTTATTGTCTTTATAAGCAAAGGAATCAATGGCAAGATTGCAAAGCTCGATAATAATAAAGCAACAGTGATTTATATTGGTTCCTGTAACTACTATGGAAAAGTTGCATAGTTCGCAACACTGATCTCTGACCTAAAACTTGACAAAGGACATGTTTTGTAATGTCAGCACACTCTGTGGATGCTCTGCTCACCAGTCAAAGATTCCTGTATGGGAGACTTACGTTTTGTAATAATTTGCAATTAGATTTGCTTATGTTAAGAGTTACCCAAGGTTCTGGAAATATTGGCTTTCATTTAGTATGTATTGATAAGATCGGATAGATGGTTGCCAAATCTCAAATATTACTGGAGTATGTAACATTAAAGTTATCCATTTTAGCAAACGAATAGTCGTTAAATATAGTGGTTCCACCGTCTTTAAAACCTGGCACACAGCTTTCCAGCTTCTAGATGTATTACTCTTATAGTGGACGCATTGCAGAACACAGGACATAATACTGCTTATTATTACGATAAAAGCCTAGCAGCATCATAAAGTTATAAATACCAGCTCTAATATTTTTTTTTTTTTTTGTTTGTCAGGAAGGCGTATATCAAGCCATCTTTATTATACCAGTTATGTGGTTACCTAATAGTAAGTGTCTAAGTGGTGTTAGCGTCACTATGTATTATAGGATGGGAGGGTAGGCTAGCGTTTTACTCAAGGATTGGGGTACCGCTTCTCCATATCGATGTTTTATTTCAATTATACGAACATCTGCAGTACACTGATGATCGTATCATTGACTGCCATGCCAGCAGGCACGTCACGCAGTCATGATGTTGCGTCTTATTGTTCCACTAGCGGCGCTCATTGTCTAACTGCTCTATCGCTGAGTGCGCCATCCTGTGCTATGAGAGTACTCACCCGAAGCAAACACAGGCATGAGATGCACACTGGATCGAACGCATAGCTATTGGAAAGCGATGCCATTTTTGGTTCGCTAAATTTTGATCTAAGTTAAGGCCTCCAGTTAGAACGCTGAATCATTGCTAAAGGCAGAATTGTTTCAAAATCTAAAAGAAAAATCTGTGAATGCTTTGTTGAAATTAGTCACTTTGCAACGAATACAATGAAATTTGTGTCAACATCGATTCATATAACAGATTCTTTAAGGATCTCTCACATTATTCTAGGTTTCATAAAAGTAAACAAAATTGTGGCAGTTGATTCTATACATCACGATGTTACAGCAAAACAACCATAGCAAACTACTCTGTGGCTCACAGCCAAGTGCCTACCGTAGGATTCATAGATCATTTCTCAACCATTCGACTCTCGAATACCACATGGGAGAAGATGAACAAAGAACATAGCAAACACCTAAATCTTTCGCATGAGCTCTGATTTTTCTAATTCTGTTATGATGACTTTTCTCCCTATGTATGAGGGAGATACAAAAATATTTTTGCATTGTTCTGTTGACTGTTATCCTATGACACTCTCTCCCCCTGTATTGACGTATGTTATTTATACACGAGGAGGTTGCTTAACATAATACCCAAGTATGACTACAAATTTATGATCGCAGATTACAATCTCAGATACACTGGTGCTTTTTAATATATATGTACAGTGATGCATTATGGCTGTCAAACTACGATGTTCCAATTTCGTACGTATGCAACATTAAATTTACTGCCTAAGTAGATGTTTCGGGGTGGTGAGTAATGGTATACATAAAAAACAGGTTCAGAGTGTTTGCCACATAAATATAGTTACAGATTTATGATTCCAAGCGGAACTAATTCGACCTTGTATTCAAATAAAAATTGTCTACATGAAATGAAAAATGAAATGAGCATATGGCATTGTTGGCCGGGAGGCTCGATCCGGGGAAGTTCATCCGCCAAGTACAAGTCTTGTTGCAGTCGACGCCAAATTTGGCGATTTGCGTGCCCGTGATGAGGATGAAATGATGATGAGGACAACACAATACCCAGTCCACGAGCGGAGAAAATCTCCCACCGGCCGCGTATCGAACCCGGGCTCGCTTGCATGGGAGGCATCACGTTACCGCCTTTTTTTCCATTTTGTTCGATGTCGTTCATTATATTTGTTCGGGGCGGACGTCCCATAACACCCATTCAAGTTCATTGTTGATTCGTTCACTCAGTTTTTTTCTTACAGAGGGCAGCTAACCCTCTGACTGGACAGGCTGAGCTACCGTGCCTGCAAGCACCGAGCAAAGCGGGCAGACATTGTCTACATTATAAATCATCGGAATACATAATATTCCGGGAAAAAAGCACACACAACGCTGGTGTCTTCACTTATTTATTCTGTAGCAGTTAAAAAACCATGGGATTTGAACTACAGTTGATAAAGTGCTTACTGTTGATGAAGTGACTGATCAGTTCTGGCTGACATGCAAAGAAGACATGGCAACACTAATGATCCAGTGGACAATGTCAGAAGTTAAGTGAAGATGATTGCAGTTGATTCTGTTGCCTATAACATGAAAGTGGCAATGAAGAAGATAGCAATGCCAGAAGACTGAGTCAAATTGCAAAGGATTGATGACTGGACCATAGAATTTAAATGATGCTTCTTCCTGTGAGATGTCCAGCAAAATTAGACACTTGAAATTATTACAAGTCCTCTAAAATATTAAGAGCATGTCACTGTGCCTCTGAGTGATGCCTGTGTAAACTCCAGAATGGTCCTACGATGCCTATGGAGTCTAAGCGACGGAGACGACGGACGAAACACTGCAGTCTGTAGACTCGGCGGTAACTGGAGAATGTTCACGACTCGGTGAACTGAAGAGAACTGTCCGCCGAAGCTCAGTGCTTCGGTATTTAACGAGGTATAGATCAATCGCTATCCATACACGTGAAGCCGATGGGCTGGCAGCCGCGGCTCCTGGTGGACCTCGGTACAGTCCCTACAGCCAACCCACACGGTTGCTGCGCTACAAGTGTTCTGAGGGCGGCTTATCGATTGTGGTGCGATACTGTCTGGAGTCGTGAGTACCGTCACCACATTCTTAGCCCTAATGTTATAATCAAGTGAAATCATTAGGTTCCAAAGATCTTTCCAAGTCTCAAATATGTAATGTATACATGTAGACTGAAGCGACGAACGAGAATTTGCACTAAATCCGGGACTCGGACCCAGGTCTCCTGCTGACTAGGCAACTGTGCTATGGCACCCCGGCGCAGTGGCTCTGCATGACTACACGTGCTCTCCTGGGAGGGAGGCCCACAAATTTTCATTTGTCACTTCCGTCCGCAGATACATGTCTAATGTTTCAGTTACGTGAGTAAAAATACTTCAATATTCTTATGTAAGAGCTTCTAATTTTTTTATATTAAAATAATTTTAGAAAAAATTTCATATCATTGGGTGTCTCAGGATTCTTGTTATTTCTTGATTTATTGTTATGCAGCGTTCACCTGAAGATATGTGGCTCTTAATGCTATAAAACGAGTAGTTATCTAAAAATAATTGCATTAATACAGCTGAAGCGGTGTATTAATACCCAAAACATAGACATCAACGATATCACCGATTCAGCAGGGATTGGTGTTAAATTATGGAATTATTCTGCATCACACAGTCTAAGGTGGCATGCGGTACCACGCATCTAATAGCATCTGTCGGGGAAAGGGAACTTTCTGTGCATTTAACAGTTACCTATTTGGTAATTCTCCAGCTCCATCTCTGTGAGACAGGGTGTCAAGGCGAAGCTACTATTTCTCCTACGTGGGAACAACAATGTGGCAGCAAGATTCACAGAATACTGTGTTAGTAACGTTTAAAATGCAGAGACAAGAAACTAGTCTCGAAATTCCATATGGCGATGTCCAAACAACTCTGCACAGACAGGCAAACACCCGAAAATCTTGTACACATGTTACCTAAAATCTCTAAGCTACAATTCTTTAACTATGGTCGAGGAAAAATATATGGCGGCCATTCCAGTAATAAACTGAATAATAAATCAGTGAGTCTCTACACAGACATTCGCTTCCTAATTTCCTTCATAAGATATCTCCATAATAACCGCACATTCTGTTTATCACAATAGTTGTATTAATAACAGTATTGAGAGGGCTGTCACCCTTTAACTGTACACAGTTTGAGATCAGATCCTTAACCTGAATTAACAGAGCTCTTCGTTAAAACTGTGTACAGTGGAAGGTTGATGGAGTAAAGAGTTTTAGTAAATTGTACAGCTGGTGTAAAAACTGCATTTATTGCACAACCAAACCCTCTTATAGGAGTTCTAATTTTTCTTAAAGTATCTCTAGATTGTGCTGCCATTTGACGGCGGGATGTGGAACGAAGTATATGCCGTTTCTGCGAGCATCTGGACATGAGCTGAGTGATGTAATCTGGACACATCTGCATGCAAGGGTTGTGAGTGTTACAAGGAGGTAGGGCCACTTGATATGGTGTGGTCACACCTGGCTGGGAACATCTCACGAGAAGATATCAGGTGTCTGTTGCAACAGACTGGCTCCTAGACACGTAGTGGTGCTCGCAGCAAGCGGTACGCGGCCGACCCACATGGCATGCATTACCTTGCAGGGTCAGGGGTGGGGCCAATGGTAGTGTCGGGTCTGTGAGGGGAAGCAAGTGGCACACTGCACTGTGATGTGTGAATCTTACTTGGGATGAACTTTGTTACACACGCTTAAGAGATTCTCCTTACTTTTTTGTGGTTTAAGTACAGACACTAGTCCATACCTCTCACAGTTCTATCTTAGTACCGGAAACTTTTCTAAATAGATAAACCATACTATCTTATTTGCATTTTTTGTTTTATTTTTGCATTTTGCGTCATTTTAAACTTGGCACATTGCTGGTTATCTCTGCATCTTGTTCTTTCAGTAAAATACTGCTATATACACGACAGAAATCTTCCTACATAAATAGACTTGGATTGTATTTAACTTCCCAGCTTTGTATAATGGTGGCGCAGTGCACAGCATTCTTTTTGACATAACACTGCTACACATGTCAGAAACATTCCTAAGTAAACAGACCATGCTATCATACACAATTTTTTTAATTTTTAAATGTGATGTCATACAACGCTTTATACATCGGACATCATGGTGACCTTCAGCCATATTTGGGTCGCATGTTATACTAACTGGGTAATAAATTATAGTGATAAGGTAATAAATTCTACACGATAGGAAAATTAATTATAGTTGGAAGGGTCCCAGAAATCTGCCTTCTTACTCCAACCAATGGAATAATGCCCCGTGTCACTTTTTTTTAATTTCCATAGATTAGCCAGTTGGCCTAGACTAGAGGGAGAGGGAGGGGCAAGGGATGGTAGGTTGGAGAGTAGCCTTCACCTAGAGCTTGTAGGAGATCTGAAATGATCTTTGGACTGGATTAGATGCACTCCTCTCTATTGGCTCATTTTTCCCTCACTCCCTAAGTAACATTTCTGGTACGCAGAATGAATAATGGTCCATGTTTTGATATTTTAATTGTATTTGCCCTTTTGTACAACTGAAACTCAGTGAAAAATACGGCGGAAACTTCCTTGAAAGTAATTTCTTACTATAAAGTTTTCAGTTTACTTCCAGAGGAAATTTAATTGTTGAATATACTATGAATTGTCACATGTACTGTGTTCTACCATAACATTTAACCAGAAACAGTACTCATAACATCGTATTACACGTTCATAAGACGACAGCCTTATCCACAAAGACACATGTTAAATTGTGGAGCACAGGCAAAAGTTGTCCTAGATTATCACTTGCGATTTCATTATCAGTGAAACCAACGAGATATGTTTACAACCGAAAGGAGCGTTCTGTAGGGCACTACGATTCAGCCTGCAGGCTCGGGAAATGTGCAATTTCTTCAAAAGAAAAGCAGCCGTTGAATCGTATCAGTTCGTCTCAATGAGACTTTTTTTTGCTCTCACTTCGTACCTTTATATATACTAATTAAAATCATATATGAATTCAAGGTTCGGAATGTTATTTCAGATCGAATGCAAGGAATCACTGCAACGTGACTGGAGTGATACGGGGTGACTGAAGACTGACGTCATGGACTCAAAAGTATACATATCCAACCCCAACCCGAAGGCTACAGCGAACCCGGTCTCAAAGCTCTTCGTGTGGTAAGCAAACTTAACGTTTTGTATACTTCTGCATAATAATGGATTAAGATACTGAAATTCTTGAATGGAGAAGTTTCTATGTTTTCCTAATGCAAATTCTTTATTTTTGCATCCAGTATTTGCTTAACTCTACCAGAAGATAGAAATATATTTGTCTCAGATATTTCTTATATCATGATTGCCTTATTCCAACCGAAGGGAGTTCAATATAGGTTTCTATTGCGTCATCTTGATGGTCCTGCGACATAATCACTCCGTTTTCCAGTGGATTCTTAGGATATCCTAGGCAGTATACCTTATATAAAGTCACTGTCTGATTCTTACATGCTGTGAGAGGCGACTTTGAAAACTAATTTCTCAGCATACTTTCGCGTTAAGGACGCTGTAGTTGGTAATTTAACAATGCGTTGACACTCCATGAACGGTTGTTCACCTTAGCATCTAAAGATATAGTTGTGTAATTAGCCCCTATCGCCCCGATCTTTGTGATTAATTACATAATAATTTCGCGATCAGAATTAATAAAGTACACTAACCTAACCTTCCTCTCCCGCATCTGGACAGTTTCCATGTGTTGGGCGAGAGAACTTGGGCTTTCCATTCAGTAGAATCATGGTTCGGGTCCCAGAAAGGGCACCGCCATTTTTAATTTCCCCTCGATTCCAAACGCCTCTGGTGGTCTACTTGTGTTAGGGGGGTGCAATTGGGCTTTCTGCCCAGGAACACCAGGGTTCGAGTACTGGAAATGGTACTGCCAATTTTAACTTCCCACCGATTCCCGGGTGGCGGATGGAGTGGTATGTCAGCACAGTCCTGGGACAAAGAAATTCCCGCCAGAATTCGGAATTGCTGCCAAAATTCGAAATTCCTGCCAGTAGGGCATGTTGTTGGAGGAGGAGGGGTGAGGGAGGGAAGACGGAGGGGCTGGGGCACACGTGCAGGCTGAGGAAAACACGTGACATCATCTGGGGCCGAGGGTGGGAGTGGTCTGGGCTGGGGTTGGGCGGGGGTGGAGGTGATTAATTGGTCAGTTTAATTAACTTGCTTATCAATTTGATATCAAAATTTCACCGAGAACCCCATCTGCCTACTACTTACGCACATAGCACATACAATTCTGCGAAAAAATATTTATATTAAACTAAACCTATTGCCCAAATGAGATGACCACAAATAATTTATCATACTGAATTGATCGAAATTGTTTTATCCTAGAAACGTGCATCATCTTCTGACCTCCATGCACCAAAGTTGTGCCTTCATTTCTCGACCTCAACACACCAAAACATTTATCTCCTTTTCTCTTTGTTTATAATGGGATCATTTGTTCCCACAAATTTCATAATAACATAAGACTAACTTCACAACAAATCTTATAAACAACACCTAAGGATATATATATATTTAAGTCTGAACCTATACCACAATTCTTATTTCCCTACATACAGTCGTGGCATCTTTACATTTCGCAATACATTGTTGTTCAGTGAGAATATCTTTTAAATTTCACTTGCCGCCCCTTTCTCTCCTGCTGGAAATCGAGTCATTTTTCTTCGCAGCTCAGTGATTTATGATTCCTACTTGCAAAATTCTTATTTCTCATCATAAACATTAGTCTCTGTAATATGCTTCTCATTTTCAATTATTTTCCTTTCCGAACATATTTCCTTTAATAATTCATTTTCCTGGGGTCATCAGTCCCGTAGAACTCAGAACTACCTAAACCTAACTAACCCAAAGACATCACACGCATCCATGCCCGAGGCAGGATTCGAACCTGCGACCGTAGCAGTCACGCGGTTCCGGACTGAAGTGCCTGGAACCGCTCGGCCACAGCGGCCGGCTCGTTTTCAAAGTTCCTACTTTTATCTATAGTGTTCATGTACACACATCTACTAATGAAAATCCTTCAACTTCACAGTCCCCCTTAAACAAATCATCAAAAGTCATTTTCCCCACTTTCATCTTTTCTTCTCTCAAGTTTTCTAACATTTTATGTTTATTATCCTCCCACTAAAAATGAATAAAGGCTTATCGCATTAAGCAGCATGAGCTACCGTCTACCACATTATATTCACATTCATCTGACGACATTTAATCAGAGTTAGTGTCTTCATAAAGAGCTGTCGGATCACCTCCCTCTATAGAAATAAAAACACAGATTTCCTCCTTCGAAATATTTATCTCAACATCCTCATACATAACCTCATTACCTGATAATCACCTTCAACTGCCGCTAGCAGTAATTCAACTACCTTCACAGATGCGACATTAATTTCGTCTTCAGTTGAAGGGCCTATCGCATTGCCACTTTCTTTGACAACAAACACCAGTCTGTTTTCAGTGACATTCTATCGTAAGACACAACTTCGTCATACTCGATTGGAATTTCCCTGACACTCGAATTCTAACAATTCTGGGTTCACCTCTGCCTCTGTTTCCGATACAAAAATTTCCACCCAACATAAATCATTGCCATCATTTTGTTCACGCGAACTGAATAAAATGTCTAGACCCACTGCTTCAAAATCTAAATTTAAATTAGTTCCTTAGTCTTTAGTGCGCTTTTTTTCTTTTTTTGTACTGCTTCCAGCTGCTTCAGAATTCCTAAACACTTTTAATGACATCCATCTGCGATAATACGGGCCCTCATCCCCACACCCGCGTACCCTTTAACCGATTTGACGTCCTTTGCATCTGTTTCATCAGAAATTTATTTTTACATTTGGATCTGAATCGTGCCACATCTTAGTTACCGGAATTCCTATTTTGAATTTGCAGTCTGTGAATCTCAGGTACCTAGAACCTCTGATTTTGATAATGATCTCTAAGTTGAAAATTATTATGGTTATTGCCTCACAGAAATTATAATTATGATAGTGATGAGAATTATTATTATTATTCAGGTTGTAATTTAGGAAATCATTTTGATGAACATGTTGGATTCTGTTCCTCAGCCTGTTATAAAATTTCTAAGGCTTGTATCTTAGTCCGCCGAGTTTGCTGAACTATGCACAAGATCCCATTGTAAATGATCTGGAAATCGTCTTATGAGCTTTGTAATCTGTCAAAAAACCCGACAGCAAATTTATGAGCATTAATTTTAAATGTTTTTGCACATAAAATTCCTCAAAGAGGAGCAGTCCAGTAATTTGACTTGTCTATAAATTAATTTTAAAGCTGTGTTTTGTTCCCCTCTCCCCAGAATCTGCTCATAAAATACAATTTTGTCATATGATGACATGATTGGAGGCCGTGGCTGTTATTTGAAGACAAATTTTGATGGTCTTGGGGCAACAACCAGCCACAAATTTACTTTCTGATCCTTTATTCAAAGGGTACCGTTACTGATTTCGAATCGTTATGATTCATTTTCAGACGGTTTACATGCTTTCCTTATTACGTGTGGTGCGTTTTCTACAGATTAATTGTCATAAAATATAAATAACACATAATTATAAGCACGCCACATACAGATGGTTGCGTTACAGATTTTCATTGGATGTGACTTACGTGAAATGTCGGCTTGGCGTGTTTGTTTTCATAACATTCGTCCAACAGATATGAATACATTCCCACTGCATTCTTATTGTTGCACACCTAAATTTTTCTCACTAAACACTTTAGATTTGTCACTGAAAAGATTTCTACCACGCACTACATGTTTTGATACATACAAAGAGCTTACAAACATATGAGTATCAAAGATGCTATGATATATCGTAACATTTGAAGATGTCCTATGTTTGGAAAAAGATCATATATTCACTGAAACGCCTTTTACACTAGCACAGAGAGATATTGACTTTTTTTAGTTTTTAAGCGGATATTGTTACATTAATTATAAAGTTTTTAAATTTTTTTGTACTGTATAGGTAAAACAGTACATTATTTAATTACATTTATCATCATGAGAATTATAGTAACATATAAATTCGCTACTTGATCTGCAGATAGGTGTAGGAATATTATTTGCTTTGGAGGTTGGAAAATAATTTTTGGAAATTTTTCAGGAAAGGGGTGTTAGTTAACTCTGTTTGTTCATTAAGGATATAGTCTGAGGCGCTGTTTTTGCGTGTATGTATTTCTATTTCTTCTAATATATTCATAGTGGCTCCTTTTTCTGCTAGATTTAAAATTTTTAAATTGTTCTCAATGTTTCTCACTGAATGATTCTCTTCAGAAATATGGGCTGCAAATGCAGATTTGTTGAAGTTTCCAAGCCATAGAGCGTCAACGCGTTCTTTTTATCTAATTTCAAAAGTTCTGCCTGTCCGTCCAATGTAGAATTTTGGGCATGTATCGCATTTGAGTTTGTATATTCCTTATTTACGGTAGATAAATTCACAGTTGAACATGAAACTAATAAAAGCATTAAGTTTCTTGACTTAAAGATTTGCAATAGCAACATCAAACAACAATTTAGTTGAACCTGGATCGAGTTTTACGCCGAACAATCTCACTTGTGAACACAATCCCATACGAAAAAACTCCGATTGCCACGTAACATATGCGGTCGCAGCTGGTAGTCCTGGACGAGACAAATCAATTGGAACGTAAGAGCTGTTATCTCACATTGCATCCCAGATGAGATTGACATTTGTGAGATATCTTGCCTCGTGTCGAAACACTCAACTCAAGCATGCTTGGCTAATCCTTTAAAGTGGCGTGTCTATCGACAAAGGTACAGAATACCTTTGTGAGGAGGGTGGGATAATGCACAATACAATCAAAAAAGTTGCTCGCCATATGTCCTAGAGTCGGGCTACACACCATCTGCTATATGCCCAGCAGCTAAACTCGCTCGTGAACATTGGCTTAAGAAGTGATCCTGTAGTCGAACATTTTATAAGATTGGCCATTACTGCTTATTGCCCATGAAATACAAGTTGAAAAATTAACTAACAAAGGTAAGAAATGAATGAACCTTTTGGGTAAACGAAGGTAAACTACAACGATTGTTTCAGTTTTAACGAATTAATGATTTATTCAGCTAATTAACACAAAATAAATTGAAATGGTAGCACTAGGAAAACATGCAAGAGACACATAAAATTAAGAACAAGGACAGAAAACGAATGTAGCAAAACATAGCATGAATGCGTTACATGTGCTACCACATTCACACAATTCAACTATTCGTCTCAAATCCACGTATTTCAAAGCCCAACAGCACAAGCACATTAACAGGTCATAAATCAATTACTAACTCACATATACTTCCAGTTCATTAGTGTGATAAACATCTATAAATTCTCACAACCATTCATGTAGCGTGTCAGGCAAACCAGTCGCAAAGCTCAATAGCATTGTGATCATCATGATATTCTTGGATTTTTGATCCTATATTTCTGTGATTTTCTACGTAAATTCGTAGTATTCTGCAATAGCCATCGCCTTCCATATTGCGAAATCGACTGTTTTTGACAAGGACCTCTTTGCCGCCTAACACAACCGCCGCATCCCCACCTCAAGTATTCCAGGATTTCCAGCCGACTTGTTGCTAGATCGCGGCTTGGACGTTTTTTCTGATTCGCAGCACCTCAAGCGCTCGCAGACTGTCCGCTGACAGCTCGTCAGAGTGTATGTTATCCTACAACTTATTGATCACTAAGGCTGCAAACCACCTCAGATGTTTCCGTGCAGCTGTTATCATAGTGCCTATTATACTGTATAATGCTGTTGTTAACGACTGAGTGCTACAGTCTCTTTTCAATGGATCGGTGTTGTTAACCATAAATTCAATGTGAGTGTATGTGGGTGTACTTGCACAGGAAGGAAGAGTTTGAGTCTTGTCACCCCTGAAAAAATGGCCTGCGCTAAATTTGTACACTGACATATCAGATGGTTCTGGACGCCATCTGTTCATGAATGCACAGAATTGTCACAAAATACGAGACAACAGAAAATAACAGATCAAAAGTAAGCTATATGAAGCTATTGGTAAGTCAAAAAGAGAATTATTGACATACTTAGTATAGTAGCAGTCACAATCAGTTTCTATACAACATACTTCCAAGAAAGGATTCTTCTGTCGTAGTAAAATATCTCCCTTAAAAATGTCTCTATAAGAAATAGTCTGCACTAAGTTCTCCTCCTACTAAGAGGCAAAACAATTTCTGCAAACCACATGCTAATATTACCCACTAAATTATTGAAAGAACATTTTCATTAAATTCCACTTCTTTCATCTGATAAAGGAAAAAAACTGAATCGCGTATCATATTTAACGGCAGATCATTGACGTAAAAATTAGGCAAAGCTTTGGGCCAGGAACAGAACCATGTCCCTCCCATTGTCCACTCTATATTTCTGCAGTTTGCTAGCTACGTAAAGAACCACTGCTAAGTTTTTCCCCTAATTCCACAACGCTCAATATTTAGTTAAGTAACTAAGTCATATATTACATGGTAAAGTGCCAAAATTGTCTTTCATGAGAAAAAGTCATCAACGTAGAAAGTTCAGCGCGTGTTGTTAACCTTTAAGTTCAAGAGCCTGTAATGACTGACAGAGAATTCATCCTTGCAGCGGGAAGGTGTGTTCTCCATGTTTTGAAGCAAATTCTGTGTTTCAGGTGGTTGCGGAAACTCGTGTGGAAGGCGAATCTCACAGAGTACGACCTGTACGACAGGCTAGACTGTGACGCAACAGAGAAGCTGGGAGACAGGCTGCAGAAGTAAGTCTCCTCTACCTGCTGAGCCGCAGCTTTTTCTCATGCTCCCAAATAACACTTTAGTACTCACCAAGCATTTATAAACCTCCACTTCCTTACATTTTTTTCAGGTCATGGGATAAAGAAGTAATGAGATCCAAACAGAAGGGTACAAAACCAAGTTTCGGAAGAGCAATTGTTAGGACTTTCGGCCTACGCTATTTCATGTACGGCGTAATTCATCTTTTTGACCAGTTAGTGCTCAGGTATGTTAAAAAAACTATCAAGCAGAAGAAACCATACATTTCATACCTAAAAAAACGTTTACTTGTTCGACAATGAGAGAACTATACTGTTGTGGTATTGGAATAAAGAACAATAAAACGTTTGCCAAGGGTAGAGACATACGTCGAATCGTCGAACCTTCCAATGAATGAACACTTTGAAGAATATAGAAAACAATTTGAGGGGACTCTGCCTTCGAATTATATTTTTCGTCTTCACTGTGTACCACAACAATGTTGTGTGCCACTGAGCCGGCCGGAGTGGCCGTGCGGTTCTAGGCGCTACAGTCTGGAACCGAGCGACCGCTACGGTCGCAGGTTCGAATCCTGCCTCGGGCATGGATGTGTGTGATGTCCTTAGGTTAGTTAGGTTTAATTAGTTCTGTGTTCTAACCGACTGATGACCCCAGAAGTTAAGTCGCATAGTGCTCAGAGCCATTTTTGTGCCACTGACATAGCTATTTGTTTGGGCTGTCCTATCGTAGCTCATCACAGCACTGTGCCCTCAATTTCACGTTTGTGTGTGTGTGTGTGTGTGTGTGTGTTTAAGGCCCGTATGTACAGTCCATTAATACCGACTTCTTACGGACGTAACTGGGTTAGTCGATAGGTGAATCTTCCGTAGTCGCTTTTTAATTGGGACATGTGCAACCAACTGTCGTGCAAGTGAAGAAACGATATATGCATCGGAAAGTATCAAACATTTAACTTTTCATATGACTGGATATTTTTTTGGTAGTCAGCTCTAAAATTATCCTGATGCTGAGTTACTGTTGAGATGAAGGTAGAGAGGAAAATTACAGTGTAGCGTCCCTTCTACGACAGAGTCGTTATAGACATATATCACTGGCACAGTGGAAGAAGTAAATCGGTTATATCGAGGAAAATAGTCTGATGTAATTTTAAGAAACCACAGAAACTTTCAGTATTGAATCACTGACATCAAGTGCGGGCTCGCTGTTCATAATTTCTCGTGGAGTGTCGAAAGAACTGAACCACCTTCCTGCCTTGCTGAGGGTCTGTACCATTTGCCAACGTAGAGTGTCAATCTCCAGAAACATTTCACAGCTATGCCTGCCATCCGTCTCGCTCCACACATATTCAGACACAAGCAGATCAATGATCGAATTCGCGTACAATCATCATTTCAAGGACATACATCGTCCAGTCACATTAATATGAACGCTTGTCAGGAGCCTGAACAACGATCTTTTATAGCATGGGCTGGTGCAGAAAGACTGTAAGTGAGGTTCTGGAAGATATCGACAGGGATGTGGAGCCATGCCCACTCCAGTACCGTGATCAGCTGCGCTGAGTCTTCCGGTTGAGAATTCACGGCACGATCAGCACGATCGAGTTGGTTCAACACATTCTCTATTGGGTTTAAATCCAGAGAATTTGGTGTCCAGTGAGTACAGTAAACGGATACTGGTGCTATTCGAGCAAAGCACGCATACTGCGGGATGTGTACCACGTTGCATTATCCTGTTGGTAGATGCTATCGTGCTGAGGAAGAGAAAGGGCATCTAGAGGTGGGCTCGGTCTCCAAGGATAGATACGTACTTGAGTTGATCCATTGTATCTTCCAAAATGACGGGATCACTCGAATGTCATGAAAATATGCCCCAGAGCATAACCCTCGCTCCTGTGGCCTGGACCCTTCCAACAATTATTGCAAGGTGTCTGCTTCCAGGTGATTAACAACGTCCATCTGTCCGATGGGACATAAAAAATTACTCATCTGAAAAGGCCTACTGTCGCCAATGGCGTGCAAGTTCAAGCCTTCGTCGCCAATGAATAACACAGCGTTCGCTGAGGAGAGGCACCGCTAGTAGTCCCTTGGTCCATGCAGGCGGTCAACTGCTGAACAGTTGTACGTCTATTCGCCCGTAAACACATCCGCAGCCGTCGTTCACCTCTCTCATCTGTGGCATCACAGTTACCTCAACACCGCTTTCGCGTAACGCCATGACATGAACGATACACTTTAACCACGGCAGCATGCGAACAGTTTACAAACTTAGCCTTTCCGGATGTGCTTCCACCCTTGGTCCGAAAACCAATGATGATGCCCGTTTGGGCACTATTACTCCCCCCCCCCTAGGTTTATACACCCCCCAGTGTTAGTCTTACCCCCTGCTGTCACAGGCAGCACGTTGCCGTCGAACGTAGGCGGTGGTCACATAATGTGACTGGACTGTGTATAAACATACGTTGTCTGGCAACACGACAGATTTCTGACTGGTAAATCACTGAATTTCGCCTCCCATTGCATGCTGAGGCAGCAATGGCTCAGAGTTCCATAGAATTGCTGAAGTATTATTTTGGGCGAACAACAGGTACGTTCAATCCGCTATTTTGTGCAACAGGTACAATGCTTGCTGGTCACTGTTATCTACAACGTGCAGTTCAGGGAGGCTGTAGAACTCCAATACATAGCATCTGAACGCTACATGTCCTACGTATCGGTGGTTACGTTAGCTCCGTTAGTGTCGCATCTGTTTCTTTGGCGCTCAAGCGCTGATGCTTGGCGCGTGTAGGAAAACATGCCCGCTCGTTGGGGCATGGAGCGGAAGGTGAAGCTAGAAATATTTCATCGATAAAAAAAAGTTTTTGATGGCGTGTGTACGCATGTCCCACGTAATACTGCAGATGATATGTTTAAAGCACAATCTAACCGAATCATGCGTGATATAAACATAGAGGGTGACAGTAGTGATGTTACAAACTTTCGGGGATCATGGAGAACGGCAAATGTATCAAGCTGAGGTAATGAGGATAAGCACCTTAGCCCAGAAACGACCGAGTCCAAAGGTATGAGCTAAAATCTAATCAAGTTCCGTCTTAGTCTCAAGCAGTGCTCAAACTGAGGGCCCCAACTTCCGAACCCTTATAGTGATGTACAGAATTCCCGCCGAATACTCTCTCGTACTCTCAGATAATTTCTCCTGCTGATGGACTAGTAACGGCGCACACAACTTGTCAAACAGACTGAAAGTCCTCAGTGCGCAAAAGTTTAATAATAAATTCCATAAGCTGCTAAATTTACACCAGTTGTTCAAAATGGCGTTGGCATGTCATCGTCGCACAAAGTTATGCCGTACCCGTTCTAACATCTCCAGTGTCGTCTGAACAGTGTCGCATGCAGACAGAATTCTTGCCAGACAGTACTTCATTCTCGACGGACGTCTGGTATAGGCGGTCCCATGAGACGAAATCAAATGCGTTGTAATCAGGTGAACGAGAACCCCGCCCCCCGTATATGTGTATACATCTGCAGCTTAGTAAGTCCGTAACAACGCTCACGAGTAGGCGATCTGTAGACTTGAGTGATCTATTGACCATTTTGCCATCCAAATCCGACCATAAATAATTAGTGCTACCGGTACGAAACCGGAGTCGGTCACTAGTTTTGGTATATCCGCACAGACCGAATGGTGCGACGGAGGAAGGAGCAGCCTACGTTGGAGTTTCAGGTAGGTGGTGTAAGCCACGATGGTGAAGAATAAACTTTGCTCCCCTGCCATCATATTCCCACCAGGTTGGTCACGTAGTGACTGTGATAGGACATGAGGACAGGCTTTCTAGAACTTGCAATTTTCTGATAGGAATAAGATCACATTTATTAATAAATGAAAAATAGCGCGCCTGTGACATAGCAAATTGCAATAAATGTTACAGACAAAGAACTTGAGTGCACGATGATATCACTGCATATCTGGGCAATCACATGACAAGATCGTGATGTCGAAGAAGTGACAGTGAAACATTGACAGCTATCCCTCCCACTAACAACGTATGGATTGGATGTGACAAGAGACGCTGGAATTAGTTCGGCAGAGAATCAGTGACGCAACAGGAGAGCTGACTTAAGACAGTGCAATATCATCCCCATTCCCGGTGTATGGAGCAGATGCGACGTGAGATAATTAGAACAATTTGACTGTGACTGAAACCGCGCCCTGACAGGTTGTGATGATGTTAGGAGTACACAATACACACAGATTGAACGCAACAAATGAGCAGACGTAAGTTTGCCGAAGATGCGTAGCAGAATATAATAAAAAATAGCGCTCTCCATAGCGTCAATAACATTTCGAAAGTAACTTTTATTTGCTTTGCATCAGTTTACTCTAAGAAACAAGTAGGCAGCCATGGTTACTTCATAGGAGAGCTGAATGTACCTGTACGGAACGTAACTTTCGTTAACCAGTGGACGTTAGGAACTGCTGCTATTGCACACTATATGTATGTTTTTCGCTGTTTAAGTGTTCTCTGGTATTGAGTTTCGGCGAAGTCAGTGCTACTGATGCTGATTTGTTATTGATGTATATATCACTGGTGGATTGTGTGAGTGAATTTTACTGCAATGTACAAGGTAGTTAACTTTATCGTGGCAACTACAAACATAAGTGTAGACATTACTGGTAGAATAGTATCATCCAAATATGAATTGAGCAGTAGAGCTAGAGAAAATACAGACAGAAGTTGTTGACAATATGGTGTCAAATGGTTATTGCATGATTGTCGCATCCGACATGGGAAGTTCAGGTGCGACTATTGGAACTGTTCAAGGAGAAGATTATGAGCAGTTGTGGACTTTCTTCCTATCGTGAAGCAGCACACTATATAGTAACCAGCGTAGGGAACATATTAAACTGACCAGGAAAGATAATAAACAGACTAGGAAAGGTATTAGACGAAGTATTAGAGCTCAGGAGATACTCAAAGAAGAAAACTAAGGAAGTTGTCAAATTAAATAGAAACGCTCAAGAGATAAACAAAAAGCACAGAAAATCCGTGGAGACCTCGCTCTAAGGTTTCGAGAGTTCAATTAAAGAGTCCGAAAACAAGAGCATAAACGTGATCAAGTGGTGGAAAATGTAAAGAACAAGATCTATAAAGTAAATAAAGAATGTAAAAAAGATATGCGAGAACTAACTCAGCTAACGAAATGAGAACAGACGACTTAAAGAGATCAGAGCACAAATAAGCGATCTGGAAACATTCAGACTTGAGCAACCTAACTGATTCCAATGCAAAACACTTGAAGTAATGGAATGATAACTCTGAATATAAGACGCATGCATTAGGTGAATGCGTTACCCTGGGGACAGTGAGCCAAGAAGTAAGACAATAACTAGAGAGAAAAATGATGGTCCCTTAACTGGCAACTACTTGGTGGGATATGCAGTGAAGGAGTATTTATCAATTTAGAAAATATTAGGTAATTGTGTCAAAACAGGAGACGGCACCCAGTAGAATTTTTTGGCCTATTTAATGACATATGCAGAGCTGTGGTACGAACACAGCAAGATAAGATTTGAAGCATCATGTAGGGAAGGACAATGAATATGCTGAATTACAAAGAGAATTCTTAGATTACAACGAGTCGGCAAGGATACAAAACGACATTAAGAATAGCCTGTATTAAAATAGAAGATATGACCATGATGTGACAGAAGCCTCAAGAAAATTTCTCGGAGACTGGAGGAACGAGACCTGTGTTGAGGTGAATCAATCAGTACACAAACAGTGGTATAACTAATAATAATTACCTAAACTGCCAGCAGCGATACAGGAGAAGGTGGAGGTGCTGGCGGGGACGACTGCCGACTGCGTCGGAAGGTCGCTCAAACTTCTGGTTGCGTATAGGCCTCTTGATTCTGGAAAAGAAAACAGCCTAGGAGTTCTGCCAATAAGCATGTGAGCGTGGCGCGGCTTCATTTGCTTTTTATGACGTGTTGTGACTGCGTTTGAATATTTATCTTTACACATGACACTGCCAAGCTGCTCAATGACTATTCCTCGTACCCATGTCTTTTTACAATTCTTGTACACTGCCCGGCTTCAAAAATTTTTGTTATGACTGTTGTCGAAGCTTGGCTTCTAGATCCACAAGTGGCTTTAAGATTGACATCAATTTTCAGTGCGCTGGTAGATCTAATTTCTCTGCTGGAAGGAATGCATCGCATGGAGTGGTTCTGTACTGGCGGAGAAAGAACAATAAAGCACTGTCTTTATCGTACTGCTGAACAAGATTCGTCATCAGCGATTTGAAAGATCGTACGAATCTTTCAAGAAGTTCATTGGTCTCAGGATGAAACGGTATAGTTCTGAACTTTGAAATGCCATTGGTTTCTCAAAATTAAATTCCTGAGAAAATACTTGTGAGCCGCTGTCGGCGACAAGACATTTAGGCAATTCTTCAGAGAAGACCTTTGACGAAGCCTGAAAAGTCATCTGTACCACAAGTGGAAATTTAAAGAAAGCATTGAAAAGGATGATGCAGTAGCTTCTGAGAAACGGTCCTGCAATATAAGTATGCAGAAGTGACGACTAGTCTGACGCCTGTGGCCACGGAAAATATTATTGTGGTGGAGATAACTGGTATTTTTGACAGTAGTGGCATTGAGATAGAATCATTTCAGTGTCTTTATCAAAATTTCCCAACACCAATTTTCTCTTGCAATACGTTTGGTACTGACTATGCCCAAATGGCATTGATGTGAAATTAAGATTTAACCTCTGGTTGGTTAAGTAACGTCTTGTCATTAGGCCACTCCATTTGAATATATTGTCTGATCTTAGAGAAATTAGGATCTTTAGGCAACAAGTTTGAGAATTTAATTTGAGTTTACTGGCAAATTTTCTGCAGTATCATGGCTACTAACACCAGCTGATGAGTCAAAGGTTTTGTCTTACCCTATTGTCAGATGTGAAAGCAAATCAGTGTGTTGTGCTGGGGATATGAATATAATTTCATTGTCATAATTCGAAATAAGTAGCACCCACGCTCCTAACGTTGAACTGTCCGTGTAGGAACAGTATTACTCCGTGCAAAGAATGCCAGTAAACGTTTGTGGTCTGTGAGGAGGATGAATTTTCGTCCGTAAATTTAATATAATAAGTACTTGATTGCAGATGTGATCAATCACAAAAGTGTCCTTGTCGATCTGACTGCAATTTCTTTGTGCCATTGTTGGATTCCAAGTGAACACAATTGACCATTCAAAACTATGATGTCGGTGGGACAGAATGGCGCCTTTACCACAGTCTGAAGCATCCGCAGCAACTGTGAGCCTTTTGTTCGGGTCATATGTCGTACGACATTCAGCGTCAACTAAACATGGTTTTAATTTGCTAAATGCGCGTTGGCATTCACTGTTCCAGTTACATTTGGTACAGTGATTCATTGATGGAAGCTGCATGTTTGAGAAATTTCCAGCAGTAATTTATTTGTCCTAATATGGAACATAATTGCTTAACATTCTTGGGAGTTGGAAAGTTGTTAATGGCGCCGATATGATGTGGCGTCGATTTGGTGCCCTGTGCACCAAGTGTTGTACTTCACATTGAAAAAAAGTTGCCCTTATCACTCTTGGATTTCAGATTTGTTTCTTGTCGAATTCTGAAAACAAATTTCAAATTATGGAAACTCCTGTGGAATTGTTGCAGGGACACCTAGGTCGTCCAACTAGTTCACACTGTTCGGAACTTGCTGAATTAATTGTTGTAAATACCGCTGGAAATAACTAAATGTACTGGCAATTCCAAAAGGTAATGTTTTGTAGTGGTAGAGACCAAATGAAGTATGTATCAACATAAATCGCTGTGTGCATTCGTCCAAAGGGATTTGCAAACATTCCTGGCAAAGGTACACATAACCAGCTAATTCTGACACCAGTTTTCCCGGCTTGTGGACAGAATGTGAGTCAACAACAGACTGAGCACTAGTCGTCGCTTTGAAATTTCTGCAGATTCGTTGTGAACCGTTGGGATTCGTTATATCTACGATCCGTATTATCCATCGACTACTGGTCACTGCTTCTACTCGTATAAACTCATTCTGATCAAGACTACTATGTTCCTGGTTTATTTTATTTTCTAACACAAAAGAAATGTCATGTGCTTTGCAAAATTTCGCCACCACATTCAGCTGCAGCGTAATGTGTCTCGCGTAACGTATGATGCGTCATAATTTTCTAACAGCTGTTTCAACTTACGATTTAGAGTTTCATTTACAATTTTATTCACTTCCTCGTGAGAAGTGAAAAAGAAGCTTCAGTTATAGTAAATTGAATTTCCAACTAGGAATGTAGCCTGTTCCGTAAATTGTTTGTGTGTGGCTTATGTTGAAAAATTGCCCTTTTACTGGTATCTCATGACGGTTGTAACTGAAAAGCGAACTTTTAAAGTCTGTTAACTTTGGCGATCCTAATTTTCGGTAGGCACGTAGATTAATGATTGAAACTGACGACCAAACTGTGGTTTTATCTTTATGTGGCCTTTTTTTTAGCTGTGCCTCCCAAGGAAAGTCTCTGTCTAAACATATATTTTCACCCCCATTGTCTCCCCCCATACTACTTGTGTTCCCGTTTTTATCGCCCTTTATTTATGTCTCTTTACATCTTTTTTCGTGCCTGTAATGTCCCTCGGCTGAAGAGGGGCGGATTGTGCCGCTGCCAGCCCTCCGCTGCTCATATGGTGCTGGGGAATGAAATTACAATAAAGGAAAAGAAACTCCTTCAACGTTGCTTTACTCCTGTCTAGAGAATCTTTTTCTTCCCCCAGATTGTGTGTTCATCATATGGGTCAAATTGTTTCCTCAGTAAGAAGGATTCTTTTTTTTCTATTGGTTCTTCAATATTGTGAATATTGCTTACGTTTCTTCTGTTAGTTTTTATAGACTTTCAATCTATTATGAAAAATGTTTAGAGCACTTTATGTCCTCGATGTTTTCACAAGCTTCCTCTAAACCTATAAACACGTAAAAAGGCTTTAAGAATAAAATTTGGATTGTACAATCCCGAATCTACTATAGAGAACTGTTTTAGCACTTAGATATTCCCAAAAGAGCCTTATAATGACTTTACTCACAAATGGTGTTCTTCAGTAGCTACTGACCACAATTCGGAAACAAATCCAGATTTAATTATCTGAAATGATTACTCTAGATACTCTTTATCCTTATCACATCGCTGAGACAAGCGAACTGTGTGGTTATGACATCTGTCTTACTCATAATTGAGTTAAAGATCGTTATGGCAATAAAAATCGTCGAAGGCTATTTATTGGCACTTCATGCAAGGTTAATTGCCGCAGGTAGCTCATAGACATTACGAAATTTGAAAAAAAATTAATAGTTGTTGAAACTAAAAGGCTGAGAAAGCCTTATCATACGAAATTTCTGGCTGGGGAGATACTGAAGAAACTTTTTTTAACATTCGTTAATGTTTGCAATACTGTGTTCTCTTATGGATAAGGTACCAGGTGCTTCTTAGCGTCTTCAAGACGCTCCATCTGTTAAATACCGATAAGCATGTCCCTTCGTAGTTGCAAATGATCACTGCCTTCTGAATGACTGATTACTTGTGCTCTGTGCCTTTCTGTGATGATTCCTCGACAAAGTGTAGAAATCGGTTACGCTCTAGCACGTTAGTCAAAATCCACTGGCACACATTATGCCACAGAATAGTAGACAGGTGACAACGACAGCAACTTGTGTGCATTTACTGTTCTTTAAAAGTACCAATTACTGTTTGAGTCTTCACTATGTGACGATGAAATGTTGATGATAACAGGGAGTGGAAACGAGAGACTGACAGATGAAATGTCTGAGTTGCGTAACGTTAATCTAGAATTAATAGAAATATACGTATGTCTGTGATGGTACCATATAAATGGCCTTTATGTGCAAACTCCATCAATGAGAAAATACGTTATTTATTTTTTACCATTTGAGATATTACACATTATAATCAATAATATTCAAACGAAACTAAACAAAGGGTTAAGCCAACTATCTACTTCCTTGCTGTTTTAGCTTCATACATTTGTTTTCTTTCCTTGTTACAGAGTAGCTCAGCCAATTCTGTTGGGCTTGACTATACAGTATTTCAACCCAGATAGTAATATTACGGAACAGGAAGCATACATTTATGGCAGCCTTATGGTGCTAATCAACTTCCTCAAGCTATTCTGGCATCATCACCACACAATGTTGACCACTTACGTTGGCATGAGAATCAGAGTTGCCTGTTGTGCTCTGATTTACAGAAAGGTAAGTTTTCTCGGAGCAATTTTCACATATTAATGTCGTGTATCTGCAGTTTTCACTTTCTTTTGATTATAACACTGATATTTACTAAGAAAGTATCAGTGATACCACTCTGTAAAACATGCAATGGTATAAAAAAGAAGCTGAGTTCGCTCCATCCACTGTTCTCTAAACGTAACACTCATAAAATGAAAACCTTTCTCTTTATCTTATCATTGGTTTAGAAGATGTGTCATAGCTAGAAAAGAAAACGAGTACAATAGTCATTGTGAATGTACAGACGTAAGTAAAAAAAAACTGAGATTTTTCCCGATACTGTAGAACAGTAGTTTGTGATGATAGTTGACACTGATCTCATAATCACAACACAACAAATAACATTTTAGATTTTGAAGATGTTTTCAGCCGGCCGGAGTGGTCGAGCGGTTCTAGGAGCTACAGTCTGGAACCACGCGACCGCTACGGTCGTAGGTTCGAGTCCTGACTCGGGTATGGATGTATGTGATGTCGTTAGGTTAGTTAGGTTTAAGTAGTTCTAAGTTCTAGGGGACTGATGATCTCAGAAGTTAAGTCCCATAGTGCTCAAAGCCATTTGAACCATTTTTTTATGATGTTTTCATAAATGGTAGTTAACATTCATACTATCAAGTGTCACTCCATCGATATTCCAGGTTCAGTTACACTCATGAGTTTCAATATTTACACAAACTGTTTTATGTCATAATTAGATCTTGTAAATAATCAGCTTTATACGACAATAATTGTTGTTTACACAGGATATGCACAATATATTTTCAACAAGGCAATACTCAGATTTTTGTACCAAATGGAATTCTTGAAAAGGTTCCGTCAGATCCATTTAATATATTTGTGTCACTAAGTTGTATTGTTTCTGGGTTTTGGATACCTCAAGCTTCCAGTATGAGATGGAAGGCAACATAAGAAAAGACGTGCGATTTTCTTCCAGTCTTCTTTCTCCTGTGTCCTAAGCCTGTACTTTGATTCTGCAAGTTGGTTTGAATG
This sequence comes from Schistocerca serialis cubense, assembly GCF_023864345.2. Taxonomy (NCBI): domain Eukaryota; kingdom Metazoa; phylum Arthropoda; class Insecta; order Orthoptera; family Acrididae; genus Schistocerca; species Schistocerca serialis. The sequence goes on along the minus strand of NC_064639.1, from coordinate 716,634,158 downwards.
TGCGGGACGACTGTGTTTTCTCGTTGGTGAAGGGAATTGCATCTCGCCGTTGTGAGGCTGTGCATCGATATCTGATGCTAATGGGTAACTTTCATGAAACCATAAGGGAGGCTTCTGTAACCAACAGCATCGGGTGACATTCGTCCAAAACTTGTCTTTTGACGCAATTGACATTACTCACCAGTCGACCAAAAATTTGTAAATAGTTAGACCTATCAATACTCAATAGAGTGCTCCATGGAGCTTCGGCTATGTGAAACTGAAATGCGGTAGGAAACAAAGTTCGAGTGTAACAAAACTGGAATGTTGTGGCAGACAAATCCGTTATGTAGTAATAAATTTGACTGCTATGTAATAGTCTGAAGCCAGTGAATGTAACTACGAATTATCAGTCATGGACTGGCGATTTGTAGCATGTACTGTGGTCTAGGTCATCAGCTGAATCAGAGAACTGATACGTGTAATCTCATTACCTTAATTTCGTTGGAGCTCAGGGCCAGTTATGACAACTTTAATTTCGGAAAAATGTACAATTATGGTCATGATACAGTTGTTTAGGCACACGTACTTTAGAATCTAACAAGTGACTGAAATATGGCCAATAATGGTCATACATTCATAAAAATTAGCTATGTGCCATTATTCTTTAATTATATGTTCTCCATATTTTTGATCGTAGTTATTATTTTCCATAATTAATATAAATGAAATTAATACTGCTTTGTCAACTCATAACTGAAGTATCACTTTCAGCCTAACCCAGCCTTCGGGATACGCTACAAAACAGTATGCCATCACAATTAAGACATCGTATTCAAATTTGCTGGCTTCGCTAAGTGCAACGAAATTGTAGTCGCAGCAACTTCATCCTTCATTTTTAATCAGAAATAAGTCACAAAATCAAAGAAACTCATTCCTGGGAGGAACACAATGTTATATGTACGTAACTTGGAAATTGGAGAACTTATTTGTATTACGTTAATAAGAAAATCCCTGCATTTGTCGCAAATGTGAAGATGAAAACAGCTATCAACATTTAATGAGACACGAACGTACTTCCTTCCACTCCGGAACCTGAGGCTCCTAACTACAAGACCACAGTGAATACATGCAACTGTTAATAATATTATCTTTTATGTTAAAATCTGCTGGGGGCTTTTAGTGCAAATGCGTGATTAACTGACATTTAATTACAAATACTTGTACCAGGATGGCGTATTTTTGAAAAATCTTCCATTTTCCCCTGTCTTGAAACTCCATACTGCTATGCTACACAGTTAATAATACAAAAAAAAAAGAAAACAGTACAATGAATGCAATATGGCGTCTCCCAAATATTTCGAATGGCTTGGTTCCATAGAGTGACACATCATTCTGATGTCACTTTTGATTAAGCCAAGCATGTCGCGGACCACAGCCTCCCAACGGCACGACGCACCTGGCTGAAGAGAATCTTGTAGTATGTTTAGGCAGTCTTCAAAACTTCGGTCTTCAGACAGAAGGGCAGAGAGGTTTACCATCAAATAGACGCTTTCGCAAGAGAGTTTGCACAGGATTTGGTATCAGGCAGCAGTGGTCTTTAACTTAGCACTCTCCACTCTCTGGCTTCTGAAGCGGGCAAGTCCAGGGCGATGAAATCGAAGGACACTCTCGTTTCTTGGTAAGTGAAATCATGTCGCATGTAGACACTTCGAGATGCGGGTACAGGTACGGAAATGGTCTTGGTATGGTTTAATTTTTTTTTTCTTTTTTTGTTAGCCTTCAGGCTTAGAATGTTAGGAGAAAATTTATACCATTTGTTTAGGGTATACTATCATGTGTGCACGAGAACTTTCGATTTTTATATGAGTAGTGGTGTATCTATAGATCGTTTGGTTACCACATGGAGTGGTAAGACAAATTAGATACAAGTTTTTGCTCTCTCAGTGCTATAGATTCATTCAAGGCGTCTATTTGTGCTTAAGCAGTTTTGGAATTCTAAATTTTCCTATTGTTAGAGGACTTTGTAATTGGATATTTATTTCAGCAATTTTTTGGGGGATGCTGCAGTAGTACTGATGTCTTCCTTCCTTAGTCTTTCGACGTGCTTATCTATTGTGATTTTCCATTAAGATGTGATTTTTGTGGGTAAATAGTGGAGTTTCGTACTTCACATGTTTGTCAGTGTTCTACCACGTGTTCAGTACATTATGTTGAGTTGCCTATTTGTGTTCACCATTGTATTGTGCTAAAGTTTCTTCGCGAAATGAATACGTAGTTCTGTAGTTAAATTTTTCTGTTTTTATGATTTTAGATTTAATGTCTTTCGTGATTTTCTTACATTATTGTTTCTGTTCACAGGCATGCTTATCAAATTATGCTGGAATCGATTGCTCTCTTTTTTCATGTATAACAAGTAGGCCTACCTATACTTATATTATGATTTTATTAATTTGTATTTTTCTTAGTTTAACGAAATGTTTCGGTTTATCTTCGTGTTCATTGTGATGACTTGCTTTTCTGCACAATCTCCAATCGTTTCAGTAGATGCGGTGATGTGGTAGCTTCTCTCTTGCTAAATCTATTTTTGTATGAGTGTTTGAGTGATTGACTCCGTATTTAATCGTTTTCCTTATGAATCCAAAAGTTTCCTCCAAACCTCACATTACGATCCAATGGTCCCAATTTGAGATAAACGGGAGTACGTTTCCAGTAATTGTATATTTATGGCTTAAAGTTATTAAGAGTGCAGATTATTGTCTCACTTAGAGTACTGATTGCCTCATGTCGATTTTGATTTCTGTTGGAAATGAAAAATTTAATTCATCAAATCTTAAATTAACCCTTCGTAAACAACAGTTTGCAAGCCACGTCCCATCCTGACTGCTTCAGATTCTATCAATGCGAAAGGTACTTGGCCTACATTTAAATAGAGAATTTTGCGATTTCGTTGCCTAAATTAAATTTCAATAGTGATAAAGGTCTATTTGTGGCCAAAGACAGTAAATTTGTCAACCTAGCAGTCACAGTATATGTTACAAAGCTCAGAAACGAATTCAGTTAAATGAGAATAAGCAAACTGCACGTTTCACTAGAGCACAGAGATTAGGGTAAATGAAATTCTACAACCAGTACTAATTAGTTACTGTTCAACGGGAATTTCAGGTCGTCTTATAGTGTTTTGCAACGTTTCGTATTTAAAATTTACGTGCAGACGATATGTTACATATTGAATTTTACAATATAAAAAACTCATAATATCTGTGGTAAACCACGTATTTTGTCTACCGAAACTTAAAGCAACAACTGAACGACTATTTCTGAGACTAATTCGCACAGAGAAGAAATTCTTAACCTTATGCCCACGTAACGCATGTCGTGTCAAATCAGTGGTCTCACTATTCTAGGTAAGTAGGTCAGTAACGCATGAAAGTGACGAGAAATATCTCTTGAAGTCAGAACAGTCTGTAGAACTGTTTTTATTATACGTTATTTTCATGGAAAACATCCCTACGATGTGTAGAGTTCATTGACAGCATTCTCATGATTCGGAAACTGCATCCAGGTAGCCATTGCATTCCTGGTTCAGCCTTGTCGTTGTAAAACATTATATGTTGCCTCATTTCACACAAAACCAACGACAGTCAATATTTGTTAAATTTGGTGCCTGCTTTCCGCACTCCGATGCGTGATTATCTATACCAAGCTCGCCTGCGAATCATTCTGCAGGATCCCTAAGACCAACTGCCCAAGTGTCACGCGTCAAATCTGCAGGCTGCAAGCCGATCCCTTTTCTTAGATGATGAGGAGTCATCGTTCCACCTGTGAACTCCGGTCCATCAGAAATGAGTGATGGCAAGGTTCGATGCGTAGGAAGTGTGTTGGTGTCTTTACCCTTATAGTAGCGAGGCTGTGAATTCAGAGAACTGTAACGAAATGCAGAAAAATCTGCAGATGATCAACTATTGCCACAGTCAGTGCCATTGACCCTAAACGTATATGCCATAATTTGCGCCATACTTCGTATAGATACCCAGAGAGATCCATTACTGTTCTGTTACACTATTGGCAATAAATTACTGGAAACAATAAAACCGATTTTAGGGAAAGTATTTAGCTATCTGAGATGAGTTGCAAGAATCTTAGGGATATTTAATTCGTGAACGAAAGAAGTGGCTCACAAAATAATTTTTCGATGAATTATTAAGTTTCGATCGTCAGACTGGGACACTTACCAGGTTAGATTAATAGTAGAGTTGAAGATGGCGCGATGAAGTGTGTCGCTTTTCGCCACGGGCTCTTTAAGTAAGCTCAAGACTGTTACGGAGATCCTCAACAAATTTCAGCGTCAGCCGCTACAATTGAGACGCTGTCTTTGAGTTCAAACGAGGCGGAATGATTATTGACAAATGATTACTTAGACGATCAGATTCTAGACTATGCAGTTTTACCAAGGCACAGAATATCCACCATCTTCTTCATGCGTCAGAAATATATGGTGCAATTTCCTGGTTAAATGCTGGACCTGTGTGCTTCCACGGTTCTAAGCCGTTGTGCCGGTTTAGTGTTCAAACACGCCATGTACTTTTCCTTTTATTGTCCAGAGATAACAGATGCCTCCGACTGTAATGGTCACGTGTACACAGTCCACAGAATTCTGAGCAACAACATGTGGTGTGAAACTTCCAGGCAGATTAAAACTGTGTGTCGGACCGAGAATCTAACTCGGGACCTTTGCCTTTCGCGGGCAAGTGCTCTACCATATGAGCTTTCTAAGCATGACTCACGACCCGTCCTCTCAGCTTCAATTCTGCCAGTATATCTTCTCCTACGTTCCAAACTTGACAGAAGCTCTTCTGTGAACCTGCAGAACTAACAGTCCTGAAAAAAGGAGTGCTAGTTCTGCATGTTCGCAGAAGGGCTTCTGTGAAGTTTGGAACGTAGGAGAAGAGGTACTGGCAGAATTGAAGCTGAAAGGACGGGCCGTGAATCGTGTTTGGGTAGCTCATATGGTACAGCACTTGCCCGCGAAAGGCAAGAGTTCCGAGTTCGAGTCTCGGTCCGCCACACTGTTTTAATCTGCCAGAAAGTTTCATATCAGCGCACACTCCACTGCCGAGTGAAAATCTCATTCTGGAAACATCCCCCAGGCTGTGGCTATGCCATGTCTCCGCAATCTACTTTATTCCAGGAGTACTAGTTCTGAATTTTCTGGGCTTGCGCTCATTCTTTAACGACCTAATCATCCACTGGATGTTAAGCCCTAATGCTTCTTCTGTCTCATCTTTCACATCAAGTAGAATGTCTCGGGCGCGTCTGAATACGTGGGTGGGGGGGAATTAGTGCTTAACGTCCCGACGACAACGGGGCTATAGAGACGGAACTCAAGCTCGCTTTAAAGAAGGATGGGGAAGGAAATCGGCAGTGCCCTTTCAAATGAACTATCCCGGAAATTGCCCGAAGCGATTTAAGGAAATCACGGAGTACCTAAATCAGGACTGTCGGACGTGGGTTTGAACCATCGTCCTCAAAAATGCGGGTATAGTGTGCTAATCACTGCACCATCTCGCCCGATCTGAATATTTGATTCTGACTCGTTCATATTAGATCGATTCGAACAGTAGCTGCTAATTTGCGGAAGTTTAACAGCCTAGTTCGAACTAATCAGCATTCGATATTTCATAATCGCACCACTGATTCGAAAAGTGTGTAAGCTTTCTTCAAAAAAGGCAAGGAATTGTGTGCTTCTATAGCTTGTACGTCTCTATGAAACGACGCCCACCGAACATCTCAGGGGTACGCTTGAAGGCCAGCTTTATTCACAAGACCTACAAAAATCACTCTTGTTGCTTTGTGATGTATAAATATTTTGAAGAGACGTTCGTAATATGTCTGGGTCATTTTTGATTCCATGGCACTCATTCCAGCACTCATTACTTCACACAGTGCTGTCTCTGTGTAAGTTGTGGTCAGGAAAAAACAGTAAAAATTTTAAGAGGTAGTGGTAGACATGATTTCAAATAAAATATTCTATACATGTCCTATTTTTATTGGGTAGAGAGATTCATGGTTAAAATGTAACGCAAACAAATGCACACAGAACACGTTAAGCGAACGCAAATGATTAAGTTCAAAAATTTAATTTTCTTAAATTCTATGCCTAGTTTTAATACCGTTCCTACTGACTCATTTGTCGGGGAAAGTATGGTTTAGCTGATGTACCATCCGATTACTAAAACTTTTAGGGGCTCCACCATGCTTCAGGAACATGCCCAGTCTTGTAATCAAAGTAACCTCTCCTCAGGGAAGCCTACAAAACGGGGCATGCGGTGTCATAACAGGCCCAATGCAGTGATTTTCTACCATTTCAACCCGCATGTTAGCAGTGAACAGTTGCTGTAAATATGTCTCCACAAAGGCACGTGGCTTTTCATCGGACCGACGATATAAGTGAAGCCGTTAGTACTGAAAGTGGCTTCATCAGTAAACAGTGTTAGTGGGATCAGTCTGTCATGAGCCATTAGCCAACGACGTAGTTCCAATAATCTTCCTTCATCTCCTTCTCTAAAGTATTGACTCCATTGTAAATAATCTTAATAGAGGTCATTTATGCGTAATGAACGACATATGGTTGTGTGTTGAACAGCGATACGTGTAGAAATTCTGTGTGTGCTTGTTAAAGGACTACATTCTACCAACTGTCTCCTACTTCATCCACACTCCGTTCACTTACGCGTTCAGATGAGGTATGAGGGGTGGCCACTGCACCAGCGTCGTGCGGTCTGATGAAAACACGAGTAAACGGTCATGAATCTGTCACTCTGCCGTTAGGAAATCGTCTGTGGTATTCTCTACAAGCAGCAGGAGCGTCTCCATTACAAAATCCGCGTATATATACCACATCAGCATACTCAACAATTTTAAATACATGCGTCGTGCTTAATCGGTATCTCAGAACTGGCGAATAATCCACAATCACAGTTACAATTAAAAAATTCAACTACATAAACTCAAGCTCAATTTCGCAAGTTGAATTAAAAAACATAAGGCAGTCGATGCATAAACCAATAGCAACTAGAGTACTAAAGCACGAAATAAAAATTTATCTCTTTAACCAGTTGTATCTCGATCAGTAACAATAATTGGACACATAAGGAAAGCTTTATTTGAGAACTACTATCTCCTAATAGTTTACTACTCCTCCTGAAACATGCTGTGTTTTTGTATTCCTGATCATTTATATATTGCACTGTATCTCGTGTGTATTTAAAGAATCGTTTCAGTGGTACATTTCGTCCGTTGGGCTGAAGCTTTAACAAACTCTGGTGTGTTTTGTTCTTTGTCGTACTGTACTCGTGGTCTACTGGATGGCACTGAATGTTTGGCATTTATCTAGCTGTAATCTGTGGAAATACCGGTGTGAGGCCTTCAAAATGGCTCTGAGCACTATGGGACTCAACAGCTGAGGTTATTAGTCCCCTAGAACTTAGAACTAGTTAAACCTAACTAACCTAAGGACATCACAAACATCCATGCCCGAGGCAGGATTCGAACCTGCGACCGTAGCGGTCTTGCGGTTCCAGACTGCAGCGCCTTTAACCGCGCGGCCACCTCGGCCGGCTGTGAGGCCTTCAACTGACCTGCTTCAGTCTGGGTCTTCTGAGTGGCAGATCACTCCCTGAAACTCAAACGCTTAATAAAACTTACACGACAAATCTGAGTAAAGCAATTAATGGAAATGGGTAGCCCTAGAATTGACTTCCAGGTTCAGGTATCCCTTAGCTTACTGTTAACTAACTTCATGAAGGCTGTTTCATAATTACGAGTCAGACGCTTGGCGCCCGTAAATTCCTGTATTTATTACAATTCTTAGTATGCACAAATTTATAATGGACATTACAACAAAAACATCGAAAAATGAGACATGAAACTATGTTATAATACGGTTGGCAAAGTTAATTTAACAGGGTAAAGGGGTTCATGCAAATCACCTTCCCGATGTATTAATACCGTACAACATAACCGCGAAATGAAACTGGTGATTACACGATCGTGCCAGAAAGAGAACATGCAACCTGCCTGTTCGTCTACAGTCGAGACGATATAACAACATCCCTAGTAGGAGCACTGTCGCCAGCTTCCAGTTGCGAAGCGCAAACTGCTGCTGGTGAGACAATAGTCTTTTGTAGAGTGCACAGTGCATTTTGAGTTACCCAAACGACCGATACGATGATATCCAAGTGTTGTATTAAGGCTGTGATAATCTGTTGGTACCACAAAGATAGCCTCATTTCCAGTGGCGGATGCCTTTCATTAATTACGGCACTCGTGTATGTTAGGAACTGTATATACAGTATATTTAGAGCCCATAAACAAAACAGCGAGCCGGCCGTAGTGGCCGTGCGGTTCTAGGCGCTACAGTCTGGTACCGCGAGACCACTACGGTCGCAGGTTCGAATCCTACCTCGGGCATGGATGTGTGTGATGTCCTTAGGTTAGTTAGGTGTAACTAGTTCTAAGTTTCTAGGGGACTAATGACCTCAGAAGTTGAGTCCCATAGTGCTCAGAGCCATTTGAGCCAAAACAGCGACCCGCACTGCATCTTGACAAACTAAGGTCGTAGTTTATCCACTTCGTTCGAAAGTAACATACTACGAATATGAGAAATACTTTATGCTGCAGTTTTTATCTGGATTTGTGTTTATTCACGTACTCTGTGATTCGGTGACAGCTCGTACTCTCTTGGTGTTTGGACATGCGGCAACTGCAGTTACGCCTGCATCTGTGATTTCTTCTTGAAGTAGAGTAATACTCGTCAGTGCAATTGCAATAAATGAAAAAATAAAAATAATGTTTGACAGCTGTAAGTGGAAATGACCACGTTTAACACGCACAGGAGCCTGTCCGCGCATCGGACGTCGAACCCTATATAAAACAGTACCCAGTACGTTGGAACGTTTCCTCAGATACTGCGCATCAACAAGCAGTCCATGGACGTGACGGCGACCGGGCAAGTGATCAACCTGCTGTCCAACGACGTGGCGCGCTTCGACCAGGCGTCGCTGCACGCCAACTGGCTGTGGTTCAGCTCGTTGCAGCTGGCGCTCGTCACCTACTGCCTCTACAGCTACGTCTCCTGGGCCGCCTACGCCGGCATCGTCTACATCGTCCTCATGACAGTACCACCGCAGAGTAAGGCGCAACCACGTTATTACGCACCAGTGAGACAGCAGCTGCACTAAGAGCTAGAAACTGTCTGGTAGTGATCGAGGCTGATCATCCAGAACACGTTTGTACCAGCTGTGTTACAAGGTCCCTTTCCGCTGGCAGGTAATCTAGTGCGTTCAGCCACTCATGTCTACCGTCACGAACCAAACACAATGCAGTATAACATTTCCGAAAATTGTTTGGGCTCTCATGGCCACTTGTTGACAAGTTGCCTATTGCCTTCTTGCTCGTGCTGTTTCACCGACGTCTCTTTGATGATTTTCCTGATATTTCGTCAGCACTAGTAGATGCAACTGTCGAAGCTTCAGCCTCCATTTCTATAATATACTGGAGTCGAGGTCGCAGCCGCAGATGATATATAACTGGCATGCCAACATCCCAGGGCTTTTCCGTGGCCATTACCGCTACAGTTTTCCTCTTGCTATCTGCAACGGACGTTCGCTGCAGAACTGGAATCCAGGATCCCTTCACCTTCAGGCTTTCTTTTTTCTTGCTGAAGTAATTGTCACGTTTGTGTATGTCTATAGTTACCCTGAAGAAGCAAGTACGATAACGCTTCTCTATAGCAAGAACTTGCGTGTCGGCGAATTTTACTGTGTGGTCAGCATCAGGCAGCGTGTCCTCCACCAAAATGGTTCAAATGGCTCTGCGCACTATGGGACTTAACATCTGAAGTCATGAGTCCCCGAGACTTAGAACTACTTAAACCTAACTAACCAAAGGACATCACACACATCCATGACCGAGGCAGGATTCGAACCTGCGACCGTAGCATCAGCGCGGTTCCGGACTGAAGCGCCTAGAACCGCTCGGTCACAACGGCCGGCCGTGCTCCACCGCGGCCGATTTTTTCACCTGTCCCAACCTGTAATGTCGCTTATGTTCTGTGATTCTGGTGTTGATCTTTCATACAGTCATTCCAACAAACACTTTATGGCATCTCCATAGCGTGTGGTATATTACCGACATTACAAGTGGGTCTCTTTTTTTCCTTTGTCGATCTGAGGCATCCTTTGATTTTCTTTATCAGTTTATAAACAATCATTACGCCGTGTTTGGACAGTGTACGGCCGGTTCTGTCCGTCACTCTGGGTATGTATGGCAGAAAGGCCGTAGCCCAGATTTCTTTTTCCAGTTTGACATTTCTTATGTTAATGGTGGGCCGGTACCTGAAAAAAATGTCAAATCACCATCCGAACCAGAAAATGAACCTGATTAATTCGTCCGTAACTCTAACAAGAGGAATATGTGAGTCGCAGCATCTCAGACGCGAGATGCAACACCTAGAATGGGATTTGAGAAGCAATCGGTACTCCACAAGTTAGAGCCAAACACTCGACGGAGTCATTGGAGAGAGAAAAGTCTGGTAACGCCTTGTGGCATAGATTTCAGAGTGACGGACAGACTCGCCTGTGTACTGCGCAAATATTACATAAAGATTGTTTACAAACGGACAAAGAAGATCAAAGGGTACCTCAGATCGCCAACGGAGAAAAGAGAGCAACTTGTAATGACGGGAATATACCGCATACTACGCACATGTGGAAAAGTCCATGTTGGAATGACTGTATGACCGCTCAACTCCAGGATCACCGTACGTAAACGACATTCCAGGTTGCGGCTGGTGAAAAATTTTGCTGCGGTGAAGCGCGCCCTGTGTTGATACCGACCACATAGCAAAATTCGCCGACACGAATGTTCTTGCTGTAGAGAAGCACTATCACGTCAGCTTCTTCGCGGTAGCTGTAGGCCTACACAAACATGACAGTTACTTCAGTAAGAAAAAAGAAAGCCTGAAAGTGAACAGATTCTGGATTCTCGTGCTGCAGATAGCAAGGGGAGAACCACAGCGGTAATAACTACGGAAAAGCCCTGCGACGTTGGCGCGCCAGTTATATATTATCTGCGCCCGCCAGCTCGACTCCAGTACACCACCAGCAAGGCAGGGTGAAGTGATGACAATTCCAGATGCTTGTGCTGGCAAAAGTCATAAAAATCACCAAACAAACCTCGACGGAAGAAACCGAGACAGAATCGAATAGGCAATTTGTCATAGTGTTTTTCTACGGAAGTTGATGCCAATCGAAACGTTGCACCTATAAGTCCTGTTCACTCGCCTGCAAACCCGAGAACTTAAAAATAATCTTTTACGTCGTTCAAAAATCTGTTTTTGGCTGTTCTTTACTATACGACTGGTTTAATTTTGTCACACTTTCACAGTATATTAAGTTTTAAGAGTCAGAAATTTTCAGGTTTCAATCAGATGGTTGTTCTGTGCATTTTGCAATCCTTGGATGATGCAATCAATGAAACTTTTCCAACAGCCAACCGGTTGCAAATAACGGTTTTGTACATTGACCTAAATTTCGACACCTCTAAGGATGTCTTCATCAGAGTGAAACTTTTAGAAACTCTATAAAATAATACACAGAAAATTAAGTATGACAAAAAGAACCATTAATAAAGATGACAATAAAATTAAATGGCGAGAAGGCAATCGTCAGATTTTAGAGCAGATAAACGCAAGTAAAAAATAAAATAAAACACGTTCCAGCCTTTGGCACGTATGCCTAGCTACGAACAACATCAGACTGATAGGCCCAGTGGTTTACATCGCTGCCATGTTAGCAACACAAGGTGCGCAGCCTGCCGGGCGCGGACAGTGACATCTGCCCATTTGAAACAGTATAACAGAAAAAATTGAAAAAACCGACAGTTAATTCCAAAAAGAAAATAAGGAGGAGAGCTTAACGCATTTTTTTTTTTTTTTAATACATGGTTGTCAAGCAGTGAAGTATAACTAAGAACCACCTATTAGGCTGTACAGAATTTGCTTTTGCATAAAGGGCAGAATAATATAGAAATTTGATACAAATAGCTTTACAACCCAAGAAATATCGGCATGAAAGTAACTTTAGCACTACACATCTATGATATTCGAAGAAAATGATGTTTCGGAACTAGAGGCAGGAAAATATAGTAAAAAATAGACGAATCAAAATTCTGCGACTAGTGGATAAAAAAACCACTGAAATAATTTTTGTTATGTAATAGTAACTGTTCATTGAGGATGAGGCCATCGTTCTTAGAAATATGCTTGAAAATCTCTAGCTCTTCCAGTACGTCGAAATGAAAATTTCTTCACCGCTTTTCTGTTTGTGACCGGAAATTAGTAGATGATTAGCGAAAGTGGAATTGTGTGGAGTAGTGTCTCTCTTTCTCAATAAATGTTATTTGTACCTAACACTAAAAGATCTTCCTGTTTGTTCTATATAATAAAAGGCAGACGTAACACAAGTGATTTAATACACTCCTGAATTGTGTTTAGGAGGAGTTGTAGAGATTGTGAACAAGATTTCTTTGCAAGTTATTGTTAGTGAAAAAGGTAACTTTGTATCCATATTTTTTAATTAAAAAAGAGGTGTCGCAGCCTAGGACAAGGTACCAAACAGTTATTTGTAACCGGTTGGCTGTGTGATTCCTATGTTTGAAAACTGTATATGGTTGCTAAGAAACAGTCATGTTTAAAACTGCAATCAATGAGATTTCTGAAAGTCTAGTGAGCTATCCTAACTTATAGTTTTATTCAGCACACCAATACACTTAGCAAGATAGTGAATGAATTGAAACGGAAGGGTATTCTTTGTCTTAGTTACTTTTAATTTCTGTTGGGAGTAACGTCATCCTTTATCATTATGCCGTAGAAACTTTTAGATTACTTTCTAGAACACCCTATCTTTGTCGCATCGTTAGTAGTCGTTTGAAAAAACATTTTTTATTCAGGTGTAACCCTGACTTCCGAAAAACGTGAAACTCACTTGGTGAGAGATCTAAAATATACAACAGATAAGCTAAAATTCATGAACCTAAGAACTCCAGCAGTTCTTGAGTACCATAAAAAACATACGGACACCTACTCCCGTAATATAATTGCAGTTGCCGAGACAACATTCCTCAGTACTTGTTCTGAATAATTCCACGTAGTTTTTGTGATATCTCATATTAGACTACTGCATTGATAGTCTGTTTGCAAGTAAGCGAAGAAGAAGCGTATCTTTTGTTGCTTAGCTCGAAGTAGATATTTCTGATTTTTTTTCTGAAATTATTTGTATGACGCTATTGATCTGATCATTCTTATGTATTTGATGAGTTAACCATCTTCCATCTCTCATCATAATGATAGTTTGAACTCACATTTCTAACACAGAGGCATCACATCATCCATACAAACTGTAAAGGAAACGACATTGCTACGTGTTTTAAAGTAATGACTTTTCTTGCACTTGTACTACTATTCCACATTTATGATCTGTGTAACTGTATTTCTAAACTCTGTCCCAATTGGATCATTGTCTCTGACTACTAAATTTTGTGTAGTTTTGTAAGTCAATGGTATCTGACACGGTCTCAAAGAATTTCCACCCCAAATATGATGGTTATTTTGAAAACTATTAGCTTAAGCTCAAATGCTCGAAATGAGGCAGTGAGTTAAACTGATTCGCTTAGTGTGGGTACTTGCACTAGAGTGTTATTGTGGGTAATTCGCTCTGTTCACAGTGTACATGGGGAGGCTGTCAGCGCGATTCCGTAAGCGAGTGGCCGTCCGCACTGACGAGAGGATGAGGATGATGAACGAGCTGGTGCAGGGCATACAGGTGGTCAAGATGTACGCCTGGGAGAAGCCCTTCGCCAAGCTCGTGGCCATGGCCAGGAAGTAAGTGGCAGCACCACCATTTCAGACATCAACAAACAGAAGCAAAGTACCAGCAGACCATTGCTTCAGCAAATATTACAGACCTTAAACTGTAAATGGAAACTTCTTTGCCGGCCGTGGTGGACGAGCGGTTCTAGGCGCTACAGTCTGGAACCGCGCGGCCGCTACGGTCGCAGGTTCGAATCCTGTCTCGGGCATGGATGTGTGTGACGTCCTTAGGTTAGTTAGGTTTAAGTAGTTCTAAGTTCTAGGGGACTGATGACCTCAGAAGTTAAGTCCCATAGTGTTCAGAACCATTTTTTTTGGAAACTCCTTTGTTAATTGTTTCATTTTGATATGTCGCTATACATCAAAGTTATTCATTACTTTCATTCGCGTCTATGAAATTTCTTCAGATAAGATCAAATTGTGCAGGTTGTTAAAGTCTGGCGGTTGGAATGGAGGAATGTACTACCTATCATTGTCCCCTAAGCCACCTTTTGGTTTTCTGCCCTCGCACTCTGAACACGTCTTCTCTTTTACAGGCTATTCAACACGTAATTGATAACTTAACTGAAGAAAAAGAGATAATGGGAAAGTTACAGTCAAAGATAGTCAGTGAATAAGATTATCTTTGAATAAATCGCAGAAAAAGACACAAATGTTAGGTAGCCCTGTCACGGTGTTTTATAACATGTGGTCGCAATTCTGAGTGACTTGACCAGTAGCCACCCTGCTGTAGCACAAAGAATGAAGTACTCAGTACATCGATATGCAATGAAAACTAAACGATTATACGTCCAGTCCCTAGAGAGAGCGGATGATGTTGAATCGATATGAATCAAGAAAATGAGGAATACTAGCCATGAATTCCGTATTACAAATACAGGATAGCGACCGAACGACAATGCTTACCACATTAGGATCAGTGGAACTGTGATGCCAGATAATAGCAGTACAAACGGTGTGATAGCACTGTGGCAACCGATGTCGTTGCTCTAAGCTTCCTATCGCGAATCATGCTGACCCGACCGCGTGGTCTTAGTGCAAGATTGCTCCTGAGGTGATGGAAGGAAACATTTGCGTGTAAAAATGGAGGTAACTTCCGCTCTACCACTTTCTGCAGAATGAAGCCGTCCTCGATCAGAGAACGAATAGGACTGGAGAGCGGCTCGCCAAACAATTTATAAACTCAGGCGCCACCTCCTATTTTGCTTCCACAGTTAGGAAATATGTTCCCTTAGCTAACGAGACTGGGGTGGGGCGGAACCACTGCTACAGTCTCAGCCCGGTGGTGCGGTGCGGTGCGGCCTTTTGACTTTCAAGTTGGGACTCCTGTTCTCTGAATGAGGAAAGTATTATTGCACTTCCAACATGATGCCGTTCAAATGGCTCTAAGCTCTATTGGACTTAACATGTGAGGTCATTAGTCCCCTTGACTTAGAATTACTTAAACCTAACTAACGTAAGGACACCACACACATCCATGCCCGAGGCATGATTCGAACCTCAGACCGTAGCAGGGGCGCCGTTCCGGACTGAAGCGCCTAGAACCGCTAGGCCACAGCGGCCGGAAACGTGGTGTGGCTTCAGCTTAAAATATTAAGTGTAACGGCGCAATTTCTTTAGAGAATTTCACCACTTGTGTATCCTAAATTAATTAAAATGGTGAATGTATAAATTACTTTGCCCTCTTCATTCGATAGTCTTCCACGCAAGGGGACCTTCAACTATGTTCAATGGCTGGGCAAAATTGTGTTAATTACGTTAATTTATTGATTTAGTTTTCTTTCTCATTAATGATGCATCTCGTCTAAGACTGCTATCAAAGAACTCAGAAGTTTGCAAGAAACCTCAGTCTGTGATTGAAACTACTGAACTAATTTTTCCCGGTTCTCTGCGATATGAAGTGGTCTGGACACTCGTTGTGAGCGTGGCATGTGCATTACATAGCTTCGAAAAGTCTTCTTGTAGCAAGTTCAACAAGCGTATGCAAACTTATAAAAAATGAGAAAATCAGTGGCTTTATGAAGAAACAAAAGCAATATATACATGACATAAAGGAAATAAAGCACATTTCAGTGAAACTTATCAAATTTTTACGTCTTACACTTACAAAACCCGTATATTCGATTATGTCAAAATAAGGTTGATTGACGTGTAATGCAAATGAATTTAAGAAGGAATCAATACTCCCTTATCATCCGTTCACAGTTTTCTGACTGCTACGCGGCCGTCGAGAGGTACAGTTTATTTTACATCCGGCAGCCGTGCACACAGTGCCGTTCGCCCGGCCGCTGAATAAGTCTGCGGCAGGCTCCGATCGCTCCATGACTCTCTTAGCTGTTCTTCGGATTGTCTGACAAGTGTACTATCGGTTTTAACCAAGATTTAAAGTACGTTAGTTACGACCGGCCTTGGAACAATTTCCTAGTAAACCAATGCGTCATTTTGTACTTTACCTCGTGTGTCAGTGGCATTCGCTCGAACAGCTGCACAGAAACTCGAACTGAAACCCTACAGAATAACGGCAGTGCATCGACTGACTAATTCAGATACTATTTATTGCTCGATATCTACATAGCAGCTGACTGTTGCAGTCTCTGTATGACTGACACGTTGAACATAAAGTTGTTCAGTTATGAAAAACACCGCGTAGTACAGTCACAGACGTATTGGCAGTGTCTGCTCTTACTCTGTCCACCAATGAATAACGGTTGGTTCCCTGAAAAACGTTTGCATTCCGATATCCACAGACAACTACAATACATGGTTTCCTGCTCACATGTTTACACACCTCGCAGAGGCTCTTGGTGTAGCTCATGATTTTCACAATTATAGCGTCGGTTGTTCTGTGAGTTCATGTTCTCGAATAAAAACCTCCATTTTTCGCCAGAAAAAATTGACAGTTAACATGCTTTTTGTAAAGCATTGCATGCACCATTACTTTACAAAATTTTTGTTTTCACAGTTACAATTCCCGTCTTAACGACATTATCAAGTGATGTGCTGCATATGCTGAAGAACAAAGAACAGAGTGTATAACTAAAATGTTACTAAAATGTCATACATACTGTTGTAGTACATCACTTACACTATGGTTCATTACATGCCAGACATTATAATCCTGTGACATGTACACATACCATCCTTTTTTTTTTCTTTATTGAGTTTCAATTCCCCCCGAAGGGGGCGGCGGGCTGGCAGCAGCTTAGTATGCCGCTCTTCAGCCTACAGAATTTGTTTTAAAAAGATGAAGAACAAAGGGATGATGATGCTAAGAAAATACATATGAAGCAGACAGGTAAAATAATAGACAATTAAAAAACACGGCGACGTACTGGTTTCTGTTCGCAAGAGACGTAAAATTCACACCCAGCGATAGCATGATTTCTGTTCGCAACACTTTGGAAAGACGAACAACATTGAACATTCACTTGAACACTACACTAAAAAGTTGGCAAATATGACATACCACAGCCGAGGGCAGACGGGGGGAACCTGGACAAATGATGGGAAAGAAAAAGGGGGGGGGGGGGGGGAAGGAGAGGAAACACGAAGGGACATATCATCATAATACCTGATCCTTGTAACTGTAAGAATACAGCAACATCAAACGAGCGTAAGGTTGCGTACTTCATGAAAGTGACATAAATTACATAAATATTGACACCATTAACACAAATCGTGATGAATCTCTGTTCTTGTACACGGCCTGCATATGAAATGAAGCAGTTGGCGTGGGGATACATTCAGAGGTCGTATTTTATTTTCTATTGTCGAAGATAGTACATTCCAGCGAGAACAATAGTAAACTTAGTGCAATAGCACGGTTTTACATTTTTTGACATAACACAACTTTCTGTGTATTGATAGAGTCATACAACACAAAGAGACGAGATAGGAACTGCATTTATAGCACAGTGATGTAAAGCGCAAATGTTATTCGTCCTAATGCACTTACAGCAGCTTAGGTGCTCATACAAGGATTGCAGTAGTAATATTTCATATTGCTGTACATGTATATACGTTGCATGACGGGCATACACTCCAATGCCATCGGCAAATACAGCGACAAGTTCGGAATCTCATTACAACAAAGAAACGCTGGGACAGGCGACAGGCCTTTATACAGCACAACGCCGCTCTCCCTGTAAACTCCTCCAACTACTTGTCTGCTTTCTCATATAAATAACCAACCACATCTGTGTATCCTGACATTCACAAGCTGCTGCATACTGCTACAATCACAGTCTATTTTATAGAGATCCA
This sequence comes from Schistocerca serialis cubense, assembly GCF_023864345.2. Lineage (NCBI taxonomy): Eukaryota > Metazoa > Arthropoda > Insecta > Orthoptera > Acrididae > Schistocerca > Schistocerca serialis. The sequence continues at coordinate 716,615,986 of NC_064639.1, read as the reverse complement.
CAGCACCTCCGCATGATGGAAAGACTGAACATTCACAAAAGTATGTATCACGTTTACATTGAGGAAAATATTTCTGTTCCACCTACTTCACAGTAAAAGTTAATGTACATAATTGTAGCCAGTGGATCTGAAAGGGTTAAAATACTGCCGGATCTAAGGAACAGAAGATTTTTTGATAACTTCCAGTCTATTTTATGTGCTAACTGCAGAAGAATGTGGGCATAAAGATACATACTCTACCTTGTTTGACTTAGGTTTATTGCCCTAACGGCTTGAACAGAAACGTACGTAGCTTGATTTCATAATATCTATGATACCTACAACGTTTGTTCTTTTATATGACAACAAGTAAAAATCGCATGTAGTCTCGTACAGTTTACTCTATTTCTATTTTTATCTTTAGAGCGATTTTGTCTTATGTAATCTAATTTAGCAGTTCTCCAAAACTACTGTTCGACCAGTTATATAAGTGCATCCCATATGGACTTCCCTCGTTAACATTCTAAGCACCAGGGAACTGCACGACTACATTTACGTATTACTTTTACATACAATGTGTTTCTCTTGCTGTAGGTTGATACAAAGACTTGTATTTAATGAGAAGTGTCTCGTTACATATTTTTGACTCAGTCAGCAGTGCCGCACTTTGGCTTGTCCTGTTGGATCAATTCAAATGCAAGCATTTTTTGGCCTTAATATATTGTTTCACCAATTGCATGTGTACCTTATTTATTTTTATTGTTATTTTGTCCCCTCTCGCCCAGTATGGGGGCGGAGGTCGGTACTGTGCATTCAACCCACTTTATAGCCAAGGGACAATTACAACAGAGGTGAAACAAACGCTAGCAGAAAGGTGAGATACTTGTAAGTGAAATACAAATTTTTAAAGGTGAAACTGTTGAACGTTTTTGTATACACGGAACATGGCTTCCTGGTTTTGAATTTAAAACAGTAATAATAAAAAGGTAAAATGAAAAACAATGAGAGTACATTTAAAATAAGATGTAAGACACTGATCTCGTAAAGAAGCACACCACTGTCACTAAAACTGGAAAGACCTGTGCTGGGAAAGGTTGTCTGTAGCTGAAAGGAAGAAGGTTGGACACTGAGAAGGGAACGAGAATGGGGGCGTAAAGAAGGGGGACTGATGTGAGGTCTTGGTGGAGCAAGAGTGGATGTTACTAAGAGAGGAGCCATAATTTGAAAGGGAAAAAGGAAGTAGGGAATGAATAGGTGAAGCGGAAAAGGCGTAGGGAAATGTATGGGGGGAACTAAACGGGAGCAGTTATGAAGTAGAATTTATAATTGGCAGTCTGGACGGACTGCATGGTCTGGGGGAAGAATACGGTTGAACGGCTGTTCGGGGAGGATGTGGATGGTGTGGAGGCTTAGGGTTGGTGTAATATGTCAGTAGAGGCGCGGCTACGTACTAGGACTAGAAATTAGGTTGTGAGAAGCTGTTCAACGAGATTGAGCAGAGGTGGGAAGTTGATGAAATGGTAAAGGATCCACTGATGGACGGATGCAGGGATGTGAAGGGAGTTATAGTGGGGCACATATCCATCCAATGTTTGCTTGGGAGAGAGTGGGTGGATGAAGGGTTTTGCGATGTACACGCACGTAAAGCGATGTCAAAGATTACTACTGCCATGCTTGTATGAATAGCAAAACTTCTGTAAGTCCTTTAGGACTTTTACGTTATTCTGCTGTAAATAAAATTCCTAACTCGTCACTTTGTACCCTATGACTGTCTCAATACATACAAAGCTGTATTTTGTTCAGACCATATTTCACAAGAGCAAAGAAAATACGACCTCTGCATGTATCTTCGCGTCAACTGCCCTAGATCATACGAGTATGGAAGCGGTGTACAAGAACACCTGTTCACCGGGATTCGTGTTAAGGATGACTACATTTCTAATATTTTATGTAATTTATAGCCTTTTCACGATGCACGCAGACTCGCGCTCGTTTAATGTTGTATTCTTACAATTATAAGGCTCAGATACGATGATGACATCTGTACATATCGGAGGATTTTAATGCTTCACATGTGCTGAAGCACAGTGTAAGTGTTATGTAATTTCCACCAATTTGCAATATAGAGCAAACCTATGTAAGGCATGTTAATACCATTTTATTTGTTCACTGTTCTTTATTTTTTAGTGTCTAGAGTACACCACTTAATAATGGCCTTAAGGCCGGATATACAGTTGTGAAAACAAAAGCTTTGGACAGCCAATGGCAGATAGAACATCGTTTAAAAAGTTCTAAATGACTGTAAACCACAGACATGGCAAGTTAATCAGTTACACTACCGATGTTCTGCTTCCAGGAATGCTTGAGTTGTATGGCTGTCGAAAGTTCGACGCATAAGACTTGTAAATTATGACGGCTTAGGAAGGCAGGATTACGGCCAAGGGGACGTGCCACTTTATCAAAGTTCCTAATCGTGCACCCACTACCACAAGTCCTATCAAAACGTTCTCTGTTTCTCATCACTAGTTCGCACCAAACCACTAGAAAAATGATGATAGGGTTGAATGATGATAACACTGTTTTAAGGAAAACTCGATTTATTGCTCTCCAGGCACAAGCACTATGCCCCTAGGTGGACTTATGTCACTCCCAATACAGTCACAATCACCCACTTAACACAGTTCTGTCTGAGTTTGCCACTGGTGTTCGGTACTTTAGGGTCGCCCATTTATTATGTAAGTAGCTTAGCGCTCGCTGCTTCGCTTACGGGGATTGTGTGGTTTGTACAGATATTTTTTGCTTTTCTTTAATCGAATTTTTATGTTGTTCGCAGATTGCAACACCTAAGCTTTTCGCATTAATTAAATCCATAGAAACATGGTCTTTTCCGAATGTACTGCTGACAGAAAAAAAGGTTCTGGCAACTGATTTTGTTAGTCATCACTTTTGCGTTCTTGTATTAATATCTTCATAGTAACTTTCATCCCTTAACACATATTTCCTTACATCTAACCGAGAAGGTTAGTGAAACATTTTTCTTTTTATTTCTAACCGAGAAGCCAAATACCAATTTTCACATACGTAGCTTTAGTAACTGAATTACAATTTCTCTTCAAAAAAATTTCAGTCACTATTTTACCCCCTTAGTGCTTGAATTTACCAAATTTCTGAAGCACACGTTCTTTATTTTGGACCGAGAATTCAAATACCAATTTTTGTAGTTCTAGATTCAAAACTGCCTTAACAGTAACATATTTTCAAAAAACCTTTCATCCGCTACTTTACCTCCTTCGGGATGGAATTTCAAACAATCCCTTACGAAACGGTATCTACCGTATCTTCCTTCGCCGTCGGCGTTGTCGTTGTTACCGTGAGACACCGTTATACCAAGAGGAAAGGCGCGTCGATCTTTGAGCATGAGATATGATGACCTTAAGCCATTGACAACACACAACGGTCACGGTAGCACCTGATTCCAGAATAGTTGCAGTAGTTAAGATCTACGAACTATCCCCTCTTGACCAGGTCCCCAAAACTTAACTCGTAACGAGATCCCTTCAAAGCAAATTGTCATAACGATCGTCTATAAAGGCTTCGTACAACGAGAATAAATGTTACGGTTTATGGAATAATAACAGATACAACCAAACTGTCTTGTCTCTTCTGCTTTATTTAACATAACTTCGTTCACAGTTTCATTTCGCATTCACCACTCATTCACCGAAACCCTTTGATGAACAGTTTTGGTTGCTTAACACCAACAGTCAATGATAATGATACAGCTTTTCTCCTTTTTATAAATTGAAGCCCGCTCTCCGTGATATAATAAAAAAAAAACCGGTCTCAATACCGCGTCCCTCGTGAGATGCGAATAGACTTATCCTGGAATTGACCGCCCTGTAGGTGTACTCAATTTAATGACCACACTTCACTGTCGGCTATTTCGCGTAACTGAATGTCCATTTGTTAATCTGATTATACACTGTAGCTATTTAAAATTCGCCCCTATATTTTTCACAACGCACAATTAGCACTTCGTTACTTGTTTTCTTTTTTTTCTTCTAAGAGTAAACGGAAAAAAAAGACGCCGTATCATCGGCTTAGTCGATATAAAGCAAAACACCTTAATATGCCCAATTTTACCTCTTCTTATAGGATCGGCTACCTTACTCATTAATTTATTACATATTATTTCCAATAACGCTAAACAGGTATCGCCGTTATATTTTAATTGTATTCAAAAGCATGTTACTACTATTATGACCGACCAAATCATAACAAATCGCGCGGCGTGCGTTTTTAACGATAACTTTACACTATTCAAGTTCCGTTACAGCTGTCTTGACTCGTAATGTTACAGGTACCTACAATATAGAACCAACAACTACAAATTTAAAGTTTCAGGTTTCCTAAAACATGTATTTTTTTATTTGTAACCGAGAAATTTTGCTTTAAAAATACTTCGGTTGTTCTTTACTAATGACTTATTTTTCAAAAAACTTTCACTTAAATTTCCAAAAATGCTGAAACAAGTATTTCTTTATTTCTGATCGAGGAACTAAATATCAATTTTCGTAGGTCTAGCTTCAAAATTGCCTTAATAACGTATTTCCAAAATACCTTTCTCCTTTTTTTTCACACCCTTAAAGACGAAATGTCGAGTAGTGCCTTCTTAAACGATGTCTCCAGTATAAGATCAACACCATATACAAATTTCAAGTTTCTGTCTTAGCGGCTAGGGCTAGGCGTTGATGAGTCAGTCGTCAGGACATTTCCTGACCCCATTAGGTAGGAATATCGAATAATCCCTTATTAAACAATGTCTCTAGTATAAGGTCAACACTATCTCCAAATTTCAAGTTGTTGTTTTACCCACTTGGGCTTGACGTTGATGAATCAGTCAGTCAGGACATTGCCTTTTATATGTACACAGATTATGAAATTTAATCTGATACTCAGTTTAGACAATTTTATACGCTATCGCGCACGTCACGCGCCCGTAAGACCCGCTCGACGTGATAGCCAATGTACTGACTAATGCACACTCATTGAATGTAGAACGGGACATTCCCACGCCATCGGTGCTACTTCACCAGAGCGAAGTTCAGTAAGGGTGGATTCGATCTGTTAGGTGCAGGATCGATATCTGAACCCATACACTAGTCAAGCAGTAGTAACTGTATTGGCAGTCGATGGTCCACGGTTGCTTAAGGTCTGAATTTCAGATTATACACGGCCCTCTAAGCAGATGCCGCTGACACAGCATCTCAGGTACTAAATGCCACAACCATTTTCTCAGAGTTGTTTTAAAGGCCGCTCCTGACGTGTTTTATTTATTCGAAGATGAATCTGTGAGCCCAGCTACTACTCAGTTCGAGCAACAAGCCTTGGGGGTGGTGCAGTGATGGGAGCTGCCCGCCCGCCTTCGGGGCTGCAGGCTCCTTCACGGCGTTGGAAGCAGCGGGCGCGTGCGCCATCCTGTACTCTGAAATGTGTCTCGCTGCGGCGAGCTGAAACTTCGCGACGTCTCTTTCTCTGAAATATACACTTCTCTTTCCTCTGGCGTAATTGTAGACCACAACAGCATGTTGGGAAAACGGTCAGTTATAGCAGCTGCACTGCATTGATGATGATGATGTCGTGTGACTGGGACCTCCCGTCGGGTAGACCGTTCGCCCGGTGCAAGTCTTTCGATTTGACGCGACTTCGGCGATTTGTGCGTCGATTGGGTTGAAATGATGATGATTAGGACAACACAACATCCAGTTCCTGAGCAGAGAAAATCTCCGACCCAGCCGAGAATCACCGAGCGAGGTGGCGCAGTGGTTAGCACACTGGACTCGCATTCGGGAGGACGACGGTTCAATCCCGTCTCCAGCCATCCTGATTTAGGTTTTCCGTGATTTCCCTAAATCGTTTCAGGCAAATGCTGGGATGGTTCCTTTGAAAGGGCACGGCCGATTTCCTTCCCAATCCTTCCCTAACCCGAGCTGGCGCTCCGTCTCTAATGACCTCGTTGTCGACGGGACGTTAAACACTAACCACCACCACCACCAGCCGTGAATCGAACCCGGGCCCTTAGGATTGACATTCTGGCGTGCTGACCACTCAGCTACAGGGGGCGGACTACTGCATTGATATTATCTGTTGCGCCATCCATTTTTCAACGTTTATAGCGGCCCTCTTCGCTATGAATAAGTTTGACTCAGAATTGCAACCCAGTACCTAAGCTTTTTTATGGGTAATCCGCCGATATTAGGGGTTTAAAATAAAAATCCCCTGGGAAAATTACTTTATCAGCATAAAATCGTTATTGTGGCCCTAGAAAATGCATCTGACTTTGATAATTAAGTTCCACAGCTCCAGGCGTCCATCAGCTTCAGAGAATACTGACTGATAAAACTAACAGTAACAATTACCAGCCGTCTCAGTTCCACTGATGAGTGGAACTGAGACAGCTGGTAATTGTTATTAAAGAAAAAAACTACACATTCTGCGATTAACTGGAAATAAAAGTAAGCTTACTTTTCTTTCACTATATCTATGAAGGAAAAGACGAACTACCGAGCACAAAGAAAATGATGTGTACTATAATGGAAATTACAGTCACTGCACCTCGTAGAAATCTACACTGTGCAACACAATTAAAGACTCACTTTTTCGGAACCCCACATTTATCTCCCCTTGCGACACTAAAGTTTCAAATTTGGGTCAAAACTGCCTACAGTGTTCCTCTGTAATGGCGCAAAAACGTGGTGCCCTGCGACGTCACTCGTGGATACGGCGACGCTACGAACAGCAATGTGCCGACACTTGCCAAAGAAAGGCCAGAAGCTCGTGTGAGTTGTAAGATGAGTTAATGATGTCAGACTGGAACCAAGTTTCACCACACTTCTCCCCAGCGACAAAGTGGAATGTCACAAGATGGGAAGGTTGTCGCCCCTCCCTCCTTACCCATATCTCATCCCTTCTCTTGGTGCCTCTGCGATGGAGGTCAGGAACGAAACGCCCAGCGTTGAAACCACGCGGTTCTCTTATGGGTGGACAAAGAAAACAGTTCAGACACACCGCAGCTCAGAATCGACACGAATAGGCTTCAAGCGTTGGCATTAACGGCGATAATGAAAGCAACGGTTCCCTAGTGGCGTTGATTCCCACACTTTCTGCATTCGGAAACGACAGTTCGCAATGCGATGAGCAAACAGGCCGACGGTCACAACAGTCTTTGACACCACCAGACGATTCAGCCATTCTTTAAGGACACTTTGGGGCTGCAACTCCAAAAGCGTGGTATTATTTGTGGAGTAAATTCACGGACGTCCTGTAGAAACCTCTTCAAAGAACTGGGTATGCTAACTACTGCCTCTCAGTATATTTACTCATTAATGAAATTTGTCCTAAATAATATATCTCTTTTTCCAACAAACAGTTCAGTTCATACATACAATACCAGGAATAAAAATGATCTGCACAAGGACTTAAAAGCACTTACTTTAGTTCAAAAAGGGGTCCACTACTCAGGAACACTCATCTTCAATAATTTGCCAGTAAACATAAAAAATTTAGTTACAAATAAAGATCAGTTTAAAAGGAGCCTGAAAGACTTACTAGTGGCCAACTCCTTCTACTCCATTGACGAATTTTTTAATAGAGACAAATGATGTATTGTATATATTCATACTATTAGTATTGTTATTTCAGCTTAAAAAAATAAATAAATAAATAAATTGACATGTTCCACATCCACGAGGATCTCCTCAGCACGGATCTATGGAACGAAAAACTAATCTAATCTAAATCTAATCTGGGCGCGATCTCACCCATTTGGTATGTAGCACAATCGCAATTTTTGCTCTGGTACGCAGGATGAAACAACTAGGGACCTTTCAAAACCATTCGACGAGAAACAGCAAGCGGCGTTTATGCTTTCTCGATCCTCCTTTTCGCGCCCTGTTGGGGTGCAACATTGACACGTGCATGATAAAAACGGCAAAGGGCGGCCCTTAGACCCTCCAGCTCGAGAACACCCTCAGTACCACCCTCATACCTTTGTTTAGCACTTTAAAAGTGTTCATGTAGCGAGACAGCGATTCACGGATTCCTAGGCGTTAGTGTCACAGGAATCCCTTTCGATATCCTTTAGATTCTGCCTGTGGACAGCAGGTGCTAGTTCAACTACATACCACCACTTAGCTCAGGGTCATTGAAATGGTTGCCTGTCACATCGGTGCATAGGAATCAGTGAACGACTGTCTCTTTACAGGAACATAATGAAAGTGCCCAACAAAAGTGACCACCGGCCACCGAGCGTGTTTCCCAATTAGGGAGAGGTTGCACGCCCGCTCCGCCCCCGCCCCCAGCCCCCCTTTCATGTTTAACGCTGAAGTTTCCCAGAATCATCCTTCATGTGGTAAGGATTAACGACACTCCAAACTCTTTGACTACGGGTTTTCAGTCAACGTTTCTACAAAAGCCTTCAAACCTCTTGTTAGATGTCAAACTGAAGGGAAATGTCGCACATGTGCTATTTCCGATCACAGAGAGGGCTGTTCTCGATTTCCACGTCACATCGCACCGCCAATTGTTTTAAGACATCTTGAAGCTGCCAATCGCTGACAATATGGATACAGAGCGCGTGATGGAGGCATGAAGGCCAATGGTTTCTTACATTTCTTATCTCCATAAGATTTAGTTTCTTTCTCTCATATACAACGAGACGGAAACTCTACATACAGTTGTGTGTTGCTTGCAGATCTGAAGTTCACAAACTATTGCACGTGGCTTACCTGAAGAGTGTTATACTGGCATCCAGTGTGTTTATAGAGAGGTCTGCTCTTCTGGTCACGCTCGCAGCTTACTTTCTGGGTGGGAAAATTGCCGGACCCGAGCAGGTATGACTGCCCGTTTTAGCTCCGAATTACTTCGAATACCTCTGCCTGCAAGAACCTGCATTTCTTCTCGTATGTTTCAGATTTTCGCAATCTCTCAGTTCTACAACGTGCTCAACTCGTCTCTGGCCCTGTGGGTGCCACTCAGTATGTCCGCTCTGCAGGAGGCACGTGTGTCCGCCCATCGTATTCAGGTAAGCGCAGGCCACGTGTCTGCGAGCTCTCCTCAACACTTACCAGCATCCCTAGCATACCGAATTTCTGTTCGTTAGATGCTAAGGCATACATGCGATTCTCTCCAGCACTGACAGACATGATAATGACTGATTGTCATGGTAACAAACTGCAAACATTCTAGAATACGACACAAGAGAAAGGAATAGTGCTTGTGAGCCAAAGTCTTCACTAATCAGTGTTGAATATAGTTCTTATGCATAGGTCCACGCTCCGAGGATACACACAGTAATTTATTCATGACATACATAGTGTATATTGCCTGACATATGAAATGCAAAATCGTGGAAGCTTCGTCGGTATAAATAACATTGATGGCTTTAGGAATGATAAGGTTAGATAGTTTAAGTTTCAGACGAACCGTAAATAGAAATGGCTTTGTGACAGTTTTGGGGCTTTCCTATTTTGTAGAAATTCTCAGCTTTGACAAAAACTGATGAACTGTGATTCACAAACTTAGTACATATAGATTCACTGATGGAATAATATCCTCTGACAGTTAAAAGTTCCTCTTTTGTATTGCCACTTGAGGCACTTCAAATACGTCACGCCTGTCTAACTTTCATGCCAGTTTTATTAGGAGAAAATATCTGGAAAATATTCATCTCGTCTCTCAAGCTATTTAAAGTATTTTTCATTTCCTGCCATTGCACAAGAAATATATCCATTTGCTGTTCATGCTGTCAGCAAATCATTGTAAAATTTTCCATTACAACGAACTACAGCACCCATCCCTCGACTAACATAATTTGTAGGTAAGTTGTTTAGTTCCGCTACAGTGTCTAAACTGTTGCCATCACCTCAACAAAACTCATCCCCCCATTGTAATCAGTGTCACCTTCAGAGAATTTACAAGTTTTTCTGGAGAATTTTTTTATATAACTGGTTCCATTAAGAGGTCTATGCCGGGAACTATTTCTCATTTTATTTGTGTCGTAGCAACCTACACATGTCACTCCAGGACCTAGCCTCTGTAATACAGTCCTTTTCCTGTGTCTTGGCATAATTCTTCTTTGAGTGCGTGAAGACGTATTCTCTTAATGTCCTAGAAGTAAGCATTACTAACTGCATTAAGGATTGAACTCTCTTCGAAAAGGGAAGCAGGCTTCTACCCTGTTCAATGGATGTCTCCCAGCCATCCGGTAGCGTGAATTCTAGGTTTTCTCTTTTTTTTGCCAAGGTCTCTACCACATTATTATGGAGTCTTGGAAACTCGTCCTTTAGTAATGATGAACCGCCACCACTGGCAGTTTCTTCTGAGTATCCCAATTTTCTTTTCTAGCAACATTTTGTTTGTAACTATAATACCCATTTCAAATAAAATATCACTACAGAAGTCGCTTTAAAACAGCATTTCTGAACATGTACGAGAAACGGATAAGTGTGAACAAAATCTGACATACAATTATCTACAATGAACTATTCTCTTAACACTTTCACTCACGCCTACAGCAGGCCATTAAGTGAGCTACACAAGCAAACCCTTTCAACGAAGAAGAGGCTTCATACCTAGATACAAGTGCTTAACAACAATGGACCATTGTTGTAAGGTATGAAACCAATCCTTGTGGTGCACTAGTCTCTCTAGTTACACTGCATTCCTGTTTGAGAGTAATGCCAAGAATCTGTTCCGTTAAAAGAAACGAAAATATGTTCAGAATGTCATCCCCTCCTTTTTATCACAAAGTCACCTCGGTTAAAAGAAATGAACACAGCTCTACCAGTATTTCAGTATTCTCTTAAGCTGCTAGGTATTAAAGAAAAGCTGTTTCATGCCACAATGTTAAACACAATAGGCGTTTGATACGATTCTGAGATATAATACGAAAGGAAGCTTCCCCCAAAGTGCGCGTTTGATTGGTATTTCCTGCTGAGCAACTCTGATGTGGCTGTTTTAAAGCGATCAGATCCACATAGATGGAAGAGTTGGAATTTTATGTCCCCATTACGCAGAATTATTAAAACTCAGTCAAATTAATTTCACGAGGAAAGTTTTTAGCTTGGCAACAGCTTTATAGAAGAAACGTTCCTGCGATTGGATTGATATGATTTAGGAAAACTATGGAACAATCAAACAGGAAATCGAAGCCTTTTCCCCAACATGCGATGTATGTGGTGAATAGGTGGGTCTTGTTCCTTTCGAATGCTGATCGTAATATTTACGATGAAATTAAGGTTTATTTTTATACCAGTTGTTCGGGGAAAGCGCCACAGTTGTACTTGCGGTATCCTTCTTAACGTCACCATACATATTGTGAATTACTCTCAATACTCCGTCTTTTCACTCGTCATGAAAGTATTACTGTATATTCTTTTATAACACCCAATCTCCAACATAGCGAATCTCAAAATGTGATATTGTTTCCTACGTTGAAAATTTCTGAAGGGTGCAATGGAAAGTTTTGAACTCAATGACCAATGTTACAGAAAGTAAACTTGTTTACACCTGCTACTTTACTATGACTATTTTCATCCATGTTTTATCTGTAACTGCAAGCTTGATATCACTCTTTATTGGCACGAATATGTGTCGGAAGTTGACTCCACAACACAGTGAACATATACAACATGTAACGCGCAATGCGGAATTAATGAAATTTAAATGCTGTTTCTAGAATTTAGAGAATTTCTACGTTAATGTGCTCGGTGGTGTTTATTTTATTAATAATATTTCGGAAATTAATTTTTTTTCATGCACTATTGAGATATTAATTAAAAACAATATAATAATTACACGTTATTGAAAAGGGTGCACGAAAATCAATTGCAGAAGTTAAGAATTTATGATGAAGAATTATAGAAGTATTAAAATTCAATTATTTATTTTGATAAGTTTTCCTATATTCGCTGTGCCGTTATCAGAGACATAAGCAGTGATTACGTCCGCTGCAGTGATAGGAATGAGAGTAAGTTTGCATGACATGTAGATTGGTTGGAAATTATTTTCACTGTGTCTCTCTCCACCTTGTTAGATTTCTCTGCGAGCTTTTCGTTCGTCTGCTCTGCTACATTTATTCAATAATCGGAAAGGTTCCCTGGAGGCTATAGTTTTCGTATTACCATTACATCATAAAATAATCAGGAAGAAGATAAGGGATCTAAAAAGATTAATGAAGCTAAAAAATTCTGGAAAAATTCTTTTAACTGTCCTGATCGAAATTGTATAATATTCAATGATTACTAGATTCGATTGCATATTCAACCATGCTCGGGTCTTAAACTGAAACCGAATATTGCACTTCAGGCGGGAGAATTATGAACAATTAATTAAAATTATAAAAATATATAAACGTGTTCAACACATACCAGTTGTCCATTGGAGTGCGATATTTCATCGTGAGATTTCACACGCTGTCATCAGTCATCAACATGGCTGTAGCTCACATATTGAGATGAAACATTATGTAAGAAAAACCTTAAAAATAAACATTCAAAGCAATAAAAACGTGACACAACGTTCAATAAGTCCACCGTAAGCGGATGAGGAACAAACCTTTCTTACAAAAAATCATCAGCTCATAATACTCCGTAAACAGTCTCATTACTCCAGTAATTCGTCAACAACATGTACTATGTGGTGAGTTCAGAGCAATAATTATACTGTGTGTGTGTGTGCTTGTGTGTGTGCGTGCCCGCGCTCATGCTCGCAGGGAAACGAACTGCCGGCAAGTCGCAGTCGGGTAGAAATAATTAAAAAATAAGAAATATAAATAAAGAAATAAAATAAATGAAGAAAATATAAAAGAAGTTACAAAACGATGAAATTTATGTCTTAAAAGTACAAATAATGTTTTGAACAAGACATGCAAATGTGCAAGAAAATTCAATGGGAGAAAAAATTTATCAATGTAATTAAATTTAATAATGTAATAATGTCCTGTATGTAATCGATAATACGAAAAAGAAAGATAGGGGAACTTCTTATACAGTAATTATTTACGAGTAAAGAATACAGACACTAACGTGAAAGAATACAGAAACCTTATTCCATCAAAAGTGTGTCGGAGTCCAGAGTCTATGTTCATCATTGGTAGTAAATCGTAACCTAATATCTCAGCTCATTAGCTAGATTACACAATATAAAATGAACGCTGAAACGTTGTAAACATAAGAAGGGAAGAAAAAAATGTCACAATAACACAAAAAGAAAACAGCGTAAACGTTAGTAAAATTAATATTGAGGTTGCATTCCAACAAAAAGAGAGTTTCATGACAAAGAGTTATATCTATGCTCACAGATTGAGTAAGGATAAACAGATGTGAGTACTGCAACAGAAGTCCATCTAACTCGTTTCGTAGCCCGAAGTCTGTGTCTTCCGTAAGTAAGCCAGATGTCTAAGTAGCCAGATGTCTAAGTTCACTGGATGACTGAAATTGTATAGAAGCTGTGTAGGCAGCGGAGATACATGTAATAAACAAGAGTGTTTATGAGTGATCATGAAAATTGTTGAAAAAATAACCTTGATTAAAATCGCGCTGATCGTTGAGGATGAGGTGCACTTAAATGTACTGAAAAAACTGTTCTATGCTGATAATTAGTACGTTCTCTCTGCCTGGTTTGTCGGCCGCTGTGGCCGAGCGGTTTTAGGCGCCTCGGGCGTGGATGTGTGTGATGTCTTTAGGTTAGTTAGGTTTAAGTAGTTCTAAGTCGAGGGGAATGATGACCTCAGATGTGAAGTCCCCTACTGCTTAGAGCCATTTGAACCATCTACCTGGTTTCAAAGAAACGACCTGTATGACTAATGTAAAAATGAGGACAATTACCCCTCATCACGTCCACCCCAGATCCAGTCAACTTGTCTTTATTTTGCCCACCTTGGTATCACCGACGCATCTTCACTGTATCAGTAATTTTTGTGTTTTTGTATTGTTTCGCCTAGTTCACGAACATACTTATCGTTCTACTATTCACTTCCACTGATGTGTGTAGGTTTCGGGCTACGATTCCCTCATATACAGAGTGGTGACTAACTACTGCCACCTAGAAAAACTCCGAAATTATGATAGTAGCTGAAAAGTTTGTGGAATAAATGTTGCATGAGACAGTGGGGGCCATAAATGACATTGATTTTTTGTTACAAGTTAGGGTCGCGTCAGAGATATGAAAGTCAACTTTGTTTTCTAAATAGGATGCTATAGTTTCGTACTTATTTCATGACAGCGGCTATTGAGACGAATCCAATGATGTGTTACAGAAAGGTCTTTGAAGGTCAACGAAGGTCAAAAAGGTGGCATGAACGTCCATTTACAGAAGGTGTTCGAAGTGATGACCATTGATATCAGTGCAGTGCTGCAATCTTCTTATCATGGATTGACTGGTATTCCTTATCATTTCGGCACTTATCGAAGCACATGCTCTGACAATTCTCTCTCGTATATCGTGCAAATAGTAAATATTCGCCGAATACAGCGTATCCATCTAACGTGCCATTGACATGTAAACACCATTCGAGGGTTTCACAATACAACACCAATAGGAACGGTAAGACTAGAATCGTTGAATAAAGGGAATGTGAATGATATATTCCTTCGAGGAACAAGTCGATATGCTTTTCATTTACGGAGTACGCAAACGAAATTCAGTGAGAGCTAGAGACTTATACGCCGAAAGATATCCTCAACGTACTCAAACTACACGTGGCACATTTAAATACGTGTATGATAAACTGAGAACAACAGCATCTTTGACGCATCGGAAACATATCCGGCAAGGGAATTACTAACAAGGAAACTGAAATTGGTACTGTTGCCACTGTGGTTCGAGATCCCTGCGCTCGGGCCGCACGGGGTAGCCGCGGGGTCTCGGGAGTCTTGTCACGGTCCGTGCGTCTATCTCCGTCGGAGGTTCGAGTCCTCCCTAGGGCTTGGGTGTGCGTTGTCCATAGCATAAGTTTAAGTTAAATTAAGTAGTGTGTAGGCTTAGGGAGCGATGACCTATGTAGTTTGCTCCCATAAGACCTTACCACAAATTTCCAATTTTTTTCCTTGTGTTCGTTCGCGTCAGATCGCAAGGGAATATGCCATGAGCTTGAGTAGTGTCGTTCGTGTTCTGCAACGGCATAAATTCTGGAGGACAGAATTACAGGCCCCTATTTCATAGAAGGAAATCTTAATGGTATGAAGCACACCACACTCCTGCAAGAAACATTAGTTCTGTTAGTGGAAGAAATACCTTTAGGAACAAGGGACAGAATGTGGTATCAACACGATGGGCGTCCGACATATTTTTCGCTTATTGCTAGAAATGAGTTGCAGAGACAATTCCCAAATCGTTTAATTGGACTTGGAGGAGAAGTGTCGTGGCTGACTCGTTCGCCAGACTTGACACCTCTGGATTTTTTTCTTGTGGGGATTCGTAAAACACATTGTTTATAGAGACGTTCCAACAACACCTGAAGATATGCGAGAGAGAATTGTCGGAGCACGTACTTCTGTAAGTGCCGAAGTGACAAAAAATACTGCTCAATCCATGATAAGAAGATTGCAGCACTGCATTGATACCAATGGCCATCACTTCGAACACCTTCTGTAAATGGACGTTCATGCTACCTTTGGGACCTTCATTGACGTTCAAAGACCTTACTGTTACACATCACTGGATTCGTCTCGACAGCCGCTATCAGAAAATAAGTACCAACTATAGCATCCCATTAAAAAAAAAACAAAGTTGACCTTTGTATCTCTAACGCGACGCCAACTAGCAACAAAAAAACCAACGTCATATTATGGCCCCCGTTGTCCTACAAACTTTTCAGCTCCTATCATATGTTCGGACTTATTCTTGGTGGCAACAGTTAGTGACTTACCCTGTATATATTTTTATACTCCGCTTGTTAGCGCCCTTGGCGACGTCGGGCTACGATTCGTGTTGTTAGACTTTTTGCTACATTACTCACATGTGTTTTCCTTAGACTGTGAGCATGTGTGTGTTTTGACGCAGTCCCAAAAGATTGCATGACTCTGGGCCAAGGAACTCTCTTTTTGCTGGAATGCAATCATATTACTAGACGTATTATTTAGTTTATGCTGTTTTCTTTTATGTAATTATTACATGTTTTAGTTTCCCTCTCATATGTAAAAATTTTATGTATTCGTTTTATGTTGTGTAGCCTAACTAATGAGCGTAGATATGAGGTTACAATTTACTCGTACTTCCAATGACGCACGTAGACTCTGGGCTATGACACACTTTTGATAGAAAATTGTTTTTGTATTGTTTCACATTAGTTTTTATATTCTTTTATTGTGAGTAATTAGTATGTAACTAGGCCCCTCCCCCTCTCTCTTGTTTCGTTATATTCAGCGTGCCTTTTACACGACGGGAAATGTGCTGTTCCGTACCGGACTCCGGCCCTCAATCTTGTACGACACAGCCATTGTCAGAAACTCTTTATGATGATTTTCAAAGGCTGTTTGCTTCAATGCTGCAACGAATGGAAGAGCGTGAATGTCGGGTCACACCTCGTAGCGATGTTGATAATGGACATCATTTCTGAACTGAATGGACGTATAATCATCCAATACCCCCTATGTAATGAACGTCACCGGAAAATTCAGTGAATATCGAACTCTATAGGATGCAATGGCAACAGCAGCCAGTCAAAATATACCATACCAATAGCAGTAAGAATAACGTCAAGCAGGACAGTACGGTATGAAAACATTACGGTGAGAGTACACACGACATCTCTAATGGTCGTTTCTGGAGTAGAACTTATGTCATTATAATAGAAGGAGTAGTTGTGGCGAGTAATGAGTCTCACATCTAGTATAACTGGTCTTCGTGGCAAGAGAATGCATTATATAAGAAACATAGTGAGTTTGTTCGTATCGAATTATACAAGAAGAACGTCACACTGGTGTATCTTCCAAAACCATTTGTGGCATATCAAAGCAAACAGATAAATGTTTTATACTCTGACTGCAATGGAGTCCGTGTGCTCAAGTGACCTCGTCTATAAAAGTAAGATGTGGCTGTTTCGTGGTACCTGACTACGCCGCCACCACCAGCGAACCTCATATCTGCTGCCGTCCATCGCCATCCTGAGACTGCCTAGTTCTCTCAGCACTCGCCATCGCACAATTACAAACTTTATCTCTGACGCAGTCCTATGAACCCATTTACTACGGCGCTTTCAGATACGTATCGAAATTTCACAAATCGTTTTCTGTCCACTCTAAACATTCTACTATTTACAATCAAATATTTAAAGAAACGTCTATTTTCATCATCTCACACTACTGAGATGAAACAGAAAATTATTATTTGGAAATTTGATTAGCTTTAAATATAAAATTATTGTTCCCATAGAGACCACATGAAGTTGGTTAATTTTATAGCCCTTCGCATGTGGCACATGATTTCTAATTTGACTATACATTGACACAAGTACTGAGATGGTTCAAAGCAAGTTTACATTTATATAGTGCAAAAAAGAGAAATTATTTTTAGCATTAATTAACTCTGAAAAACACTGAATACCGTTGTAGGATGTGCAATGACCTGTTATAAAGAAAAACAACTATGATCTATATACACCAAATATTTCTACATACATACATACTCCGCAATCCACAATACGGTGCGTGGCGGAGGGTACCCCGTACCACAACTAGCATCTTCTCTCCCTGTTCCACTCCCAAACAGAACGAGGGAAAAATGACTGCCTATATGCCTCTGTACGATCCCTAATCTCTCTTATCTTATCTTTGTGGTCTTTCCGCGAAATGTAAGTTGACGGCACTAAAATTGTACTCCAGTCAGCCTCAAATGCTGGTTCTCTAAATTTCCTTAGTAGCGATTCACGAAAAGAACGCCTCCTTTCCTCTAGAGACTCCCACCCGAGTTCCTGAAGCATTTCCGTAACACTCGCTTGATGATCAAACCTACCAGTAACAAATCTAGCAGCTCGCGTCTGAATTGCTTCTATGTCCTCCCTCAATGTGACCTGATTGGGATCCCAAACGCTCGAGCAGAACTCAAGAGTAGGTCGTATTAGTGTTTTATAAGCGGTCTCCTTTACAGATGAACCACATCTTCCCAAAATTCTACCAATGAACCGAAGACGACTATCCGCCTTCCCCACAACTGCCATTACATGCTTGTCCCACTTCATATCGCTCTGCAATGTTACGCCCAAATAATTAATCGACGTGACTGTCAAGCGCTACACTACTAATGGAGTATTCAAACATTACGGGATTCTTGTTCCTATTCATCTGCATTAATTTACATTTATCTATATTTATCTATTTCAAGAACTTGCTGTAATAACATAGCAACAAGTAATTCTCTATACAGTGTGTTACAAAAAGGTACGGCCAAACTTTCAGGAAACATTCCTCACACACAAAAAAAGAAAATATGTTATGTGGATATGTGTCCGGAAACGCTTACTTTCCATGTTAGAGCTCATTTTATTACTTCTCTTCAAATCACATTAATCATGGAATGGAAACACACAGCAACAGAACGTACCAGCGTGACTTCAACCACTTTGTTACAGGAAATGTTCAAAATGTCCTCCGTTAGCGAGGAAACATGCATCCACCCTCCGTCGCATGGAATCCCTGATGCGCTGATGCAGCCCTGGAGAATGGCGTATTGTATCACAGCCGTCCAAAATACGAGCACGAAGAGTCTCTACATTTGGTACCGGGGTTGCGTAGACAAGAGCTTTCAAATGCCCCCATAAATGAAAGTCAAGAGGGTTGAGGTCAGGAGAGCGTGGAGACCATGGAATTGGTCCGCCTCTACCAGTCCATCGGTCACCGAATCTGTTGTTGAGAAGCGTACGAACACTTCGATTGAAATGTGCAGGAGCTCCATCGAGAATGAACCACATGTTGTGTCGTACTTGTAAAGGCACATGTTCTAGCAGCACAGGTAGAGTATCCCGTATGAAATCATGGCGGTGAATCGAGGAAGTACAGTACATACTGACGAAACTAAAATGAGCTCTAACATGGAAATTAAGCGTTTCTTGACACATGTCCACATAACATCTTTTCTTTATTTATGTGTGAGGAATGTTGCCTGAAAGTTTGGCCGTACCTTTTTGTAACACCCTGTATACAAGTCGCAGGTTGAAACGCTATCACGGCAGACCGAGGAGTCAGATAAGAATTTAGTACTCCATATACATTTTTAATATTTATGTACACTCTGTTATGTAAAACCGAATAACTCATCCTTAGAGCGAAAAAGGATATTCTAATATAGATGCTCATTAACATATAGTTCCTAAGCCACTGAAAGGTGTGTGTCAGGTAAAATTATTTTTGTGCATTATTTACTGTGCAAAATAGGACGTGGAAAATTTCCTCTGTTTTATAATATAATTACTTTTAATCTTGAATTCTGAATCTCTAAGGGTGCACAATGTCAGAGGTAAAATGCATTTTAAATATCTCGTGCAACATCAAGGTTTAAGATTTTGTAGATGGGAAGTTAGTGAGATAACCATTTTTTCGATTTTATGCGACCAAGTTCTGTGTGCCACACAGAAATTCAAACTTGGATCCCTCCCTTATGTGAGCTGTGCATCACTAGTTTTTGAAGTGTAATCGTTCTTCGAATGGTTCTCAGGGCAGATTTTCCATTACTTCTGAGGTTCACTTCCTTTACTCAGAGGAATTCGTCCTCTATGTTCAGATACATTAGTTTCCGTTCTACGTTACACACAAGGCGGGTGTTCTGCTGTTGTGCTGCCCTCAGGAGTTCCTCCTGAAGCCAGAGGCCAGCGTGGAGCACTCCAGCCAGGACGCCGCCACGGGAGAGCTGAGCCTGCAGCACGTGTCGGCCACGTGGGACGGCGGCGCCGACGTCCTCTGCGGCATCAACCTCACCGTCTTACCCGGCCAGCTGTGCGCTGTCGTAGGGCCTGTGGGCTGCGGAAAGGTAACACACTTCACCTGCTATTGTGAAAGGTGCGGCGTCCGTGGACGTGAGCGTAAGTTGCCACTGCGTTCATTTTCGTACATGTACAGCTCGATTTCGATAACCTATCGGAAGTATCCTCACCTACTAACATGTTATACTGGTGGCAAATCTGTACAACAGTGCAGCGAATACCAATGGAATTATTCTGCTAGCAAGTGACAATCTCCTTACCGTTATAGATACCAAAAAAAATTTTTTCTTTAATTCATGGTTAACAAAATACGTCCCGTGCTATAAGAGCGCCAATCAACGCCCCTTCTCTCTACTGACTGGAGTACTATCACCTATACGCGAATTTTCAGGCGAGGAAACTTGTGTAAGCCTCGAACTGCCTGCTGTTCAGCGTTGCCATTGAAGCTAGAGGTATAAATTTTGAGGTGTTGGAAGCGCTCACTCTGTTACGTTGTCAACACACTAGTTCCACAACGATCTTTTCTTTGACAAGTCTCGACTATGTAAGTGCAAAGTTATTCTTAATCCTACAATTTTTCCTTCTACGTTGTTTTTTACAATTATACAGTTTGACTGTGTTAGATAATTACCGATACTGTTATTGGGTTTCACACGGAGAAGTTTATGTAAGTGCGTGACTTTTTACGATACGTAACCAAAAGGGCTTAGTAATAGGTAACTGATGGCGAAAACTACACTGAAGGAAGCAAAATCGCAACACCAAAACGTAATTAATCTAGAGTAATAAAATTTCGGGAATACATTTGTCTGGATAAAATATTTAAGTGATTAACTTTGCAAGGTAAGCATTGCGGATGTGACACGCTAGTATATTAAAAATCGGTGTAACCGCCAGAATGTTGAATGCAAGCATGCAAACGTGCATGCATGTTGTTGTACAGACGCCAGATATCCAGTTTGGGGGTTCTATGTCTGTTGCAGTAAGCCGCTCGAAACAGGGACGATTAATGCTGTTTGTGGACGACGCAGGAGTTGTAAGATGATGTCCCATACGTGCTGGATTAGAGACAGGCCTGGGGGTCGAACAGGGAATGACAACACGCCGACACTCTGTAGAGCGTTTTGGGTTACAACAGTGGTATGTGAGCGGGCGTGATCCTGTTAGAAAACACTCCCTGAAATGCAACTCTTGAATGGCAGCACAGCAGGTCGAATCACCAGACTTATGTACAAACTGTCAGTCACGGTATGTGGGACAACCACGATAGTGCTCCTGCTGTCATACTAAATCGTACGCCAGACCATAACTCCTGCTCATCGCAGTGGAACGTGCTTGCCTACCATGCAGCGGGCCCTGGTTCGATTCCCTACCGGGTTGGAAATTTTCTCCGCTCATGGACTGGGTGTTGTGTTGCCCTCATCATCATTTCATCCTCATCACCGGCATGCAAGTCGCACTGTGTGGCGTCGACTGAAAAAAGACTTGCAGTCGGCGGCCGAACTTCCCCAGTGGGGCCTCCGGGCCAACAATGCCACACGATCATGTCATTTCATTTTCTCCTGGTGTAGGTCAGTGTGCATCACACATAAAAGTTGTTCGCAGGCCCTCAAGTGACCTCCTTCTAACCAACACTCGGCCATCGGTGGCACAGAGGCAGAACCAGCTGTCATCAGAAAACACAACAGACCTCCATCTTGACCTCTAACGAGCTTTCTCTTCACACCACTGAAGTGGCAAACGGTGGTGGTTTGGGGTCAGTGAAATGAAAGCTACAGGGCGCATGGCTCGGAGTTTTCGCACATCAGTTATCTGTTAATAAGCAACAGTTCATTGTGTCACCGTGGTGCCAACTGCTGCTCGAATTGCTGCAACAGATGCAGTACGATGCGCCACAGCCGTATGTCGAACATTGTGGTCTTCCGTTGGTAGTACCATTTGGCCCTCTCGCGACAGTACATTCTTGTGACCATACTGCTAAAAATCATCTACAGTACATACAGTCCTGCCACGTTCTGCAACATCGCAGAAGGAACATCTACCCAGCTTCCCGTAGGCCTATTCCACGACCTCGTTCAAACCCAGTGAGGTGTTGATAGTGGCGTCTTTGTCAGCTTAAAGGCATTCTTGACTAACATCAACCCACCACGTCCAATTTCAAAGGTAGCTAACTCTCACTGCCATTACAGCGTATATTTAAATCAAACCTCATTTGCATCCTTATAGTGGCGCTACTACTGTCACTCTAATGCGACTGGCGCGAAATTTAAATAGACACGCCTACCAACTTCCGTTTGCGTTGCACAACTCCTTGGTGTTGCGAATTTTTTCCGTCTTGCAGTATAAGTAAAAGCACTTGGTCAGACATAAAATAAACGATAAGTCGATAGAAGTAAAGCAAATGAGCGATGCTACCACAACGAAGCACTGAGATGGCAGAAAAATGAAAGGAATGTTAGGGTTTAACGTCTCGTCAGTGGAGAAAAGCTCGATTTTAACGAAGGATAAACAAAGAAATGGTCCGTGTTATTCTCAAAGCAACTTGCCTTAAGCCACTTAGGGAAACCTTAGAAAACCTAAATCTGGACGGACAATGGACTAGCTAGGTTTTGAACCGCTGCCCCCCCCCCCCCCCCCCCCCCGCCCCCGCTGACTGTGACTGCTGGTTCAGCGTCTATCATTGCATAACTGTGCTCAATGGCATAAAAGAGGACCTGTTAAGCGTCTACAGTAATTAGCTTCCGTAGTTTAGGGCAGTACAAATAATAATAAAACAATTATTCGCGCAACGTTGGGCGGGGGGCGGCAGAGCTGTCGAAGCGGGCACCTTGTTCGAAGGGTGCCACACATCAAGAGACGGGACAGAGTCAGTCCGACACCGAATCTGCCCTGACCAGGCGCCGTTCGCTGGGACACACGCAAGCTACTGCAGAAAGCGGTGGCTGCAAAACCAAGGCTTCATTTGCAACGATCACGCTAATAGGTGTTTGCTGACTATCGTTTTTCGAGACATAGGTTGCGGCTGAGATTCATTGGTCCACACCAGTGGAGATTTTTCCTCACCGACAGGTGTGCAGGCGGACACACACACAAAAAAAAAAAACACGTAGCGCCGCTTTTCACTGTCTTTGTGCTTGCCACCAGGAATTTTTTTATTTCACTTTCGTGGAGCTCTGACCCATAGGTGACATACAATTACACAAAATACTTTGTATGACTAACACGTCACAGATATAGAGCCAAACATTTACCATGTAGTCAACAAAGTCTCAATAAAGTGACGTGGTAGAGATAACTATAAAACAGATTCAAGTAAATATTACAATTTGACCTATGCATAAATACTTTTAAACAATGGGAACGTTACAAAGACAAGACCCTCCACTACTACAACAAATAATTATTACTTACATGTTCCATGACTTTCCAACATACATGATCACGCGTATTTGTATAGTATTTTTTTTGATGTTTTCCTTCTCAAGTGGTAATGTTCCCAGTTTCGAAACTTTATTACTTTCTTGATCATGGATGTCTAGTTGGATATTTGACGAATTTATGCGTTGGCCGAGTGGGGTAGTTTGCTGTAATTCCTTTTAGATATGGAGCGAGTCGTTTCTGCATCGGTTCTTATTCGTAGGTAATTGTGAATTTGTTTTTAGGTCATTATTAACTGCTGAAATTCTTACAAACGGTGGGGCATTTAAAATTAATCATAGCGTCTTTTATTGGAAAGTCTGGATTTTCTTAACGTTTGTAGATAGGGAAGAGTGCTGCACCTTAGTACACTCCTCAGACATTCGCATCTAGCCAGCCCTGTAATGAAAATTTAATTTATTTTCTTATTCCATTTTTGAATGTTGACATTCACTTTTAATGTGCCACAGTCCTTTTCTGAAATTACAAAACTACTCCTCGGAATTAAAATTTATCCCAACGTCAAAACATGTTCCAAGGCGCAACATTGTCATGTAATTAGAAAGAAATGAAGTACTGTTATACAAAAGCGTCGAAAACGAGAAAGTGTTGTCAGTATTGTATTTAATCGTCTACCTGTTTCGTTATTACCCTACTACACATCAGCAATCAGTAAGTGAAATCAAATTAAGTAAAAGTGTTATAAAAACCAGTTACAACTTAAATACATTTTGAAACAGAATTTATTGGAAACGAAGCAAATTTCCGTTTTCAAGACAAGTAGAATTGTTCAGGCATTAAAGAAACTTAGTTCTTTTGCAAGTGTCACGTGTGCCACGGTAAAAGACTTTCTTCTGTTTGTGACTACAAGATGGTGCAAGACACTCTTTATCTGGTTTGGGTATGATTTGTTTATTAAAGGACGTAAAGAAGCTAACATACTGCTTGCTTTATTTGTTGTTTTCATTATGCATTTCTTAACGCGTTTATCCGAATGAACTCCAAGGTGATTAGTGGAAATCAGTCCACGAAATATTTTCATTTAATAATACCGTGTTGTGTGCAAAGACTGTCTTTTCTTGGAATAAAAGTTCCTTGAGTTTCACACATATTTATTTAGATCTGACGTTTTTACAATAATTTTTCAGTTAAAAATAGAACTTGTCAGGTATAATCAATATATTTTGATCTGAACGGTATATCGCTGTGTAGCAGCAGTTGAGGCTACCTTAACTGGATGAAAGTGGGTCATGTCACATAAATATATATTAAACAGTTTCAACTCTCAAAAGAGAACTTTACCACTTGTCCCTAAATCAACACATTCGACAATTCGACGCAGAACCTCACCATAAACATTTTCGGTCTATTCAAGGTTCTGTAGAGACATTAAACGAAACATCTCACCAGAGAGTGATAACCTAGTCCTCCGCAGACGAGATTGACAATGCAGAGGGTTGCAGATTAGCAATGGAGCTGAACAGAAGAGTCAAAGCTCTGGTAAGGCTTCGTCAAATACTATTATGTTATGGAACGTGGGGTTTGTAAGTTGTGCGAGAGGCATCGACAAGCTAAAAGTATTTACAAGGAAAACTTTATTGACAAGTGTTTGCGAGTGTGTGTGCGTGTGCGTGTGTGTGTGTGTGTGTGTGTGTGTGAGAGAGAGAGAGAGAGAGAGAGAGAGAGAGAGAGAGAGAGAGAGAGGAAGACTGAGTATCAGTTACAGGCAATTGATGTACAAATAATTCAAAAATAATTCAATTGGAAGGCTTCAAAACCCGAGTGGTCCACTGAAACGTAAGGGCACACCCAGGAAGAGTTTTGCAAAATGCCAGGAAACACCAAGGATTTCGATACAGCCCTACTATGTTCACCTTGCTTGTACTACTGACGTGAGACGCTTCAGCATCAGCTGGAGCTGGAAGGCCACTCAAGAGGTTCACCGTAAGGGCCGGTGACCTCTTCCAGCCGGCTCCTGTTAGGCTGGACTAACGGCAGGAGGCCCTCCTGTTTCGCGTGAAACAGGACACATTGACTATGCACATTCACATACACTAGAACACTAGAGGAAAAGTCTGACTTCGAATATTCCATTTATTCTAAAATGAGTTATAAATGACAAGAAAGCAATTCTGGGACTGTCAGTAATAGAATGAACATTTAACTGCTTTTTAATCTTAGTATACAATGGAAAATTGTTACCTGTTTTGGCTTAAGCCAGGCAACACAACAAATTTGTTCTTTAGTCAACATTTTCTCATCTGTTTTTTCGTAAATGTCTGTAGTGGAATAGCTTTGATGCACTAAACGTTTTTTATATGCTCTCAAGCAGAGTTTTTCCTAGTTCATCTAGTTCTCTATTGTCCAGTTACTGTCATTTGTTTCCCGTGTGCACAGCACTTTTACTTTTTGTTGCTCTTTCCCAAGTGACATTTGTGTTCATTTCATAAGATGGAGAACTTTATTGTTCACTAAACCTCATATAGAATGCAAATAATAACTCCCAGTAAATTAGATGAGCATCAACACAGATTTTAATATATAGATAGCTGATTGTTGAAGTAAATACAAATAAACTTAACCACATACCCATTTGATTAAAACATAAAGAAGATCACTATTTTTCATAATAACGTAAATAAAAAATCAGTTTGTCGAAGATCGTGTTCTTAGCCTACATACACTGAAAAACAAATTTACAATATAATTAGAAATGATCCTTTTCTAAAGTCCTGTGAAAGAAGCAAAAAAAGAGCATAAATAAAAAAGATACCTTTTTCCTTGGCATCAAAAGGGTCAGCATTACACCTCTTCGAAGATAATGAAAAAGTTATGAGAACGACCAAGTGCTGTCTGACTAATTCAGTGCGTTCTTTTTCACTTCACTGAGTCTATTTATTCCAGAGCTCTCTGCTGTATCTGCTGATAAACGAACTGTCTCCGTCGTCTGGAAGCCTGAGGATTGGTGGGAAGGTGTCGTACGCGAGCCAGGAGCCGTGGGTATTCGTGGGCAGCGTGCGGCAGAACATCCTGTTCGGACAGCCGTACGACCGGAAGAAGTACCAGCGCGTGGTGGAGGCGTGCGCCCTGTCCAAGGACTTTGAGCTGCTGCCGTACGGCGACCAGACGCTGGTGGGCGAGAAGGGCATCACCCTCAGCGGCGGACAGAGGGCCAGGGTCAGCCTCGCCAGGTGAGAACCCAAGTACTCTGCACGTGTGTCAGGCTAGGCGGAAAGTCAAATGTGAGCAGTTGCTTCCAGAAACAGGCCTTTATCTGCAACATTTACGTCTGAACCATGGGAAAAAATCTTTTTTACAAAACACGCCACATAATAATAATATCCGGAGATTAAAACGAATACGTCACTGTTTTGTATGTATGTACCAGGCACTACTATACATTTCTGTTATATGCCCTTTTTATCAGTAAGTCACAATGAGTTTCGAACATCAGATTATCATCGTACGGCCATTCACACCATATTAATGGTTAAATAACTTGAGTTTCAGAAACACAGCATTGTAAAAAAATATGTTGCCTTTGAAATCTTGTCGGCCTTTTGATATTAGATTAGAAACATGTAGTATTGGAGTATAAATTTACTCTCATTTGTTATTTGTTGAAGAAATGAAATTCTAATCGTTGGATACATGTTACGAGAGTAAATTTCTCAGCCTGGTACTGATATAGCGTAGGAATCTATAATTATTTGTTTCTGTTACGTTGTTATATCTGTTGCACAATAATGTAGCTTAAGGACAAAAAGATGAACGTAGATTAAAACTTGTACCACATAGCCATGTGGCTATCATCTTCAGAAATAAAACAAAGTAAATCTGTCATATATGCATCTAAATCTGAATAAATAGGCCTACTCCACAGTCCAGTTTACGGTGTGTGGCTGAGGGTAGTTCAGGTACCATTAGCAATCCCTCTTTCGCGTTCCAATCACAAGCAGTGCACAAGTGTCAGAAAGTTTCCGTATGATCACTAATTTTCCTGTCGCGGTCATTTTGCGTTGATTACGTTGAAATATTGCATTATATGCGCAACTATTAATCACGAGTAAATCGAAACGAGTCAGTTGATCAAATGCTGATACGATTATGTGTGTGTGTGTGTGTGGGGGGGGGGGTCTTGATTAGTTATCCAATTGAACTCGGGAATTTTAGTGACTTTAACTTCCCGAAGTCTTTCATGTGTGACGAATGCCAAGTGGGTCTCTGCTCTGAATTCGACTGTAGAAATGCAAGAGCTAGCTGCCAAGTCAGAGTAAGACTAGGGAGTACCAATTTCAACTGGGAGTGACCAAATGAGCAACGTAATTATTCTACCAAAATCTACAACCATATTCCACAAGCAGCATTACAGCTTGTGGCAGTGGGTACTTAGCTCATTACTGTCATCTACCCCTCTTTCTAGGAATCTGTATGTCATTTGGTAAAAACGGATCCCTTACAGGGTCGCTTTATTGTCCGTCTGTCTGTCAGTCCGTCTGTCAGACTGTTAACACACCTGTTTGTCAGGAGCGGGTAGACGTGTCAAGTTCATACTTATGTCACAAAGTAAGGTCATGGCCCTTTGCCGGTGTAAAAAATTTAAGCTTCTATGTCAATTTAATCAAATGACTCGGCCATTTATATTACATATTTTGATAATCGAAAAATTCCTTCACAAAAATCTATATGAACATTATCTAGAACCCCTAGAATCATGAAATTTTTGCAAGCAGCGAGGTTTCACAGTACAAGAAAAGGGAAAAAGCTGAAAATTGTTGAATTATAATTATGTAGCATAAACATATTTTATACGATAACTCATTTAGATGCATTCATAATCTGTTACAAATCTCGGGAAGTACCGTAGGTATTTTGATATGGTTTTTATTAGTAGGTGGAGTGATTCAAAAGAAAGCCCTGTCTGTTTAATTTACAAATATTTCATCCTAACTGGCCGAGCTATGATGAAATGAAGTCATCTGCCTCTGTGAGAAACATGCCTTTGCCATTTAGCGGTGATATACATAAGGCCGTCAGACTACCGTGCTGAGAGACTATGCCGAAAACACGCACAGCACCTTTAACGTTTCAAAGCAAAGTAATATTGGTAACTGATTTAGGATTGAACTTCCATTGTTTGAGATCAGCTTCCTGATGTCCCATGAAATATTCATTGACGTGTTCCACAGAACAATTCGAATCTGCGTAACAACAGTAGCCCTATGATCAGCTGTACCACCTTCTTCTCTGGAGACCTACTTCAAATATTATTAGTAATCGCAACACGGATGACAGCAGGCGAAGACAACGCAGCTGCAATTGCCAGTTAGCACAGCACGTTAATAACTGCTGTATCACAAACCTGAATAGTAACAGCAGCTAAATATTCTTTGGTAGGCACAGATTACAACTATCTCATTTACCTGAGTTGACTTTCCACTCTGTTTCGTTACCGTATCTGCAACATCTGCTGTCATCTCAGTCTGTCATGTGGCTAACAATCTTAATTGTTGCAAAATTTGAGCTACTGCGTCTATCTCTAATTGACTAGCTACTGCTGACTCCTGAATTCTATAAACCTCTTCCACGAATTGTGCTTTAGTTAACTGCTGATGCTCAATTTTAAACTGTGAACGAGTTTTAACCACCGTACACTAAATTCAGTAAATATGCAGGTCTGTTCTGGCCTCACAGAGGAACACAACTTAAAATTAACACTGTCAACTTACAGTAAAGAAGAATCAACACACAATTTTCTGAAAAAGGGAACACAACAAGGCATCGTTCTAAACACTTTCCGACGTAGCTACACAGGAGACGGTGAATCAGCAAAAAAATTCATCACTAACACTGAAAATAGTCATAGGCTGTTCAACTCACTTAACTTAAAGGAATGCTAATAGCAATGAAGTGGCATAGGTGAGGAAGTGATGATAGTTAAAGTTCGTGCTTGTCTTTTATGTGTTGCAGTCATGTGAAATTCGCACTCAATGGAACTAGGTTCATCAGCCAGGTACCTCTGTTTCCACGAGGGTAAAGCATGAAACAATAAAAGAGTACAGAGATTAACACATTTTACATTAAAAATACAGTACATGTCCTGACACCTTACACAACAGTGTATAATATCTAATTAACCATGGTATTACGATTTAAAATACTTGCATCATGCAAGAGAGAAAAATTCCCAACACCCTTCATGGGAATAGAACTTGTGTAACTCTGGCTTGTTTTCGGCGAAATATCTGAAATAAACTAGACAAAAAATGTTATTCCTTTGATCTAGAAAATTTGTCAAATCGCTCTCGCATTTATGAGCAATAGACAGTTCACACAACTACTGGTGTAGGACTATAAGTGGAGGGTGATTGGTAGCTGTTGTACTGTGTGAAAACTGAAAATCAGTGAAATAATAATTTCCCCCAAACAGAGCAACGACCGAGATGCGGGTTTCTACTACTCATCCATCCTACATCTCTCCCTACGGTCCTCAAACTGCCGGTAATGATACATGGCGATATCAATGAAAAAAATACTGGACTAATAATCACAGTATACCTTTAAATTATAATTATATGGCCCAATAATGTTTATACACTTTCACTTTTCCTATCCCCGGACATCATCGCCATTGTAATCTAGTCGACATGCTGACATAGCTTTTATATTTAAATCAGTTCCTTTAATGGTGACCACAACAACGCTAGTTGTTACATAAAAAGTAATTGCAACCGTTCTCCTCCAACTCTAGAACAAGGGCCCTTTATCCTTTCTTCCTTTTGTGTGATCGTAAGTTCACAGAGTAGTGCCATCACAAACCAGACAGAGCCTAACTCTCTCGCTGTACATACACGTTACCGTTGGTGTGCTGTTCGCGCTTGCCGTAATATTATTAAACTTGTTTATAGTACTCAAAAGAACAATACAAAAAATGACAACATCAAAAGAGACAGACAAGTTGCAATCTCCTTTAAATACCGCAACAGAATTAACAAATTTATCCGTGACATTCTGCAGTTTTCCTCGGTAAATTCCACTTCTATGCGACAGAGGCAAGGGGTCTATAAATAAATCTTCCGCTTAACGTCAACCGTATTTGTCAATTATGTGCGCTCGTTAGTTAATTAATCATTAATTCAAGGTCTGTAAGGTGTCCCAGTTGGAACGGTCAGTATTCAGGGACATGAAACTTCCTGACAGATTAAACCTTTCTGCCGGACCGAGACTCTAACTCGGGACCTTCGCGTTTGGCGGGCAAGTGCTCTACCATCTGAGCTACCCAAGGACGACTCACGACCCGTCCTCACAGCTCCCATTCCGCTGGCACCTGCCAGAAGGCAAAATGTGTATATGGACCTGTGCCCTTTGCCAAATGGTTTCTGAGGTAGAATGTACTTAATGTACATTATTAATTATTTCCTATATTACTCAATACATTGTCAGTTTACTCATGTATATATGTACGACACTGAGTAACACTACAACAGGCATTTCAGAAACTATCAAATGAAAAATACATAATCTCATATGGTCAGATATTACTTTGCTTTGAAACGTTATAGATGCTGTGCGTGTTTTCGGCATAGTCTCTCAGCACGGTAGTCTCATGTGGTATCTAAACCACATTACCGCTGTTTTACAGCTGACAATAAATATTGGGATGTCTCCCAGTCAGTTTCCGTGCATGTGTGCTCTCCTGGGAGAACATGTTCTCTTGGTTGTCTGAGTTTCTCTAATGACGGCAACAGCATCAGTGTTGCGAACAAGCAGTAAATCTCGTGTGTTCACCTTTCGTTTGTTCACCTCAGACTTCAACCGTCCCCGTAAAGAGAAATCTAATAACGCAACGGCTAACGATCTAGTTGGCCAGTTAATTGTACTGCCATGATTAATCTAGCGATTAGGTTAAGTGCAGTTAAGATGTTACATCAGAAATCGGGTGAAATGTGGAGGGGCTACATTACTCATTAAGTACACTGCAGTCTGCGAGACCAAAGAAACGCCTTCAGTTTGTTCAACAAACTAATTTTCCAAAAATGGAAGTAATTCTGCCCCGTCATTTGCTCTGCTAAAATCACTGGACCTATCAACTGTCACCATTCATGCCACACCAGAATCGATTGAAAAGTGAACTTGGATTTGGTTTCCACTGTAGCGTGTGAGTATTCCTTTGACCATCGATGATTATTACATGTGTTGTTGGTTCCACTCTTTGAAAACGTGGCTAGATCAGGGAATAGTATTAACAGAAGCACATGGCGATTCTCTTTCAACTACTGACAAGATCCAAGTCATGTGGTGTTGTAGCCAATGTGTAGATTATGGACACGTTGCATGTGAAATGGGTACGAGTTTTCCATATCTGATGTTAGCTATACACATGTTCATGTGACATTCGTGCAGTAAATAGCTGTGTGATGATAGAGTGTGCACATACTACATAGCTAGTAGCTGCGCAATTGGGTGGGCAAGCATGGGGAAAGTGGTAGTGGTTGTGGTTGTGGGTGGGCCGTCAGTGTGCTGTATGGGAAGTGCCAAGCACTGGAGGGGAGTTTCCATTCTAAACTGAAGCCTATGTTCATATTTTTTGTAAATATTAAGTGCAGCGCCTCACACCCAAACTTGCACGGTGATCATCCGAAACGGTCTACTGTCACCAGTGGTTCATTCGTACCAGAAAAGAATTCTGCTGAAAACGCAACAAAAACAGCGATCTATTTTTACCTGACTTGTTAACTATTTTTAATTCTCTAAGAAGCATCATGAGTGGCGAATTATGACTAAAACCTACAATTTTCTTGTCTGTGTTAAAATTTGGTTCTTTTGCCAAAATACAGCGGAGTTTGCACAACGTCACCTCACTAACATGTTTTGCGGATGCAGCAGCGATGGAATCCATAAACAGTGGTTTATTACGTTTACTAAGTGAGGACAATTTAGGCCAATAGCTTATGAAAAAGATCTTCGGTACAAAAACAAAAGTGTAATATCTTCACCTGTGCTGTTCCAAAACCCACAGAAATTTTCAGTTCATCCGTTTTGCAATGGTCCTTAATAATTGCATAGTATCATTAAAAATTCTGTAGTTACTGGTATAGTCTAACAGATAATGAAGTTTTGTATGTTTGCCATGCTGCAAAATACTCTCCTCTTTATATAAACTCCTGGAAATTGAAATAAGAACACCGTGAATTCATTGTCCCAGGAAGGGGAAACTTTATTCACACATTCCTGGGGTCAGATACATCACATGATCACACTGACAGAACCACAGGCACAAAGACACAGGCAACAGAGCATGCACAATGTCGGCACTAGTACAGTGTATATCTACCTTTCGCACCAATGCAGGCTGCTATTCTCCCATGGAGACGATCGTAGAGATGCTGGATGTAGTCCTGTGGAACGGCTTGCCATGCCATTTCCACCTGGCGCCTCAGTTGGACCAGCGTTCGTGCTGGACGTGCAGACCGCATGAGACGATGCTTCATCCAGTCCCAAACATGCTCAATGGGGGACAGATCCGGAGATCTTGCTGGCCAGGGTAGTTGACTTACACCTTCTAGAGCACGTTGGGTGGCACGGGATACATGCGGACGTGCATTGTCCTGTTGGAACAGCAAGTTCCCTTGCCGGTCTAGGAATGGTAGAACGATGGGTTCGATGACGGTTTGGATGTACCGTGCACTATTCAGTGTCCCCTCGACGATCACCAGTGGTGTACGGCCAGTGTAGGAGATCGCTCCCCACACCATGATGCCGGGTGTTGGCCCTGTGTGCCTCGGTCGTATGCAGTCCTGATTGTGGCGCTCACCTGCACGGCGCCAAACACGCATACGACCATCATTGGCACCAAGGCAGAAGCGACTCTCATCGCTGAAGACGACACGTCTCCATTCGTCCCTCCATTCACGCCTGTCGCGACACCACTGGAGGCGGGCTGCACGATGTTGGGGCGTGAGCGGAAGACGGCCTAACGGTGTGCGGGACCGTAGCCCAGCTTCATGGAGACGGTTGCGAATGGTCCTCGCCGATACCCCAGGAGCAACAGTGTCCCTAATTTGCTGGGAAGTGGCGGTGCGGGCCCCTACGGCACTGCGTAGGATCCTACGGTCTTGGCGTGCATCCGTGCGTCGCTGCGGTCCGGTCCCAGGTCGACGGGCACGTGCACCTTCCGCCGACCACTGGCGACAACATCTATGCACTGTGGAGACCTCACGCCCCACGTGTTGAGCAATTCGGCGGTACGTCCACCCGGCCTCCCGCATGCCCACTATACGCCCTCGCTCAAAGTCCGTCAACTGCACATACGGTTCACGTCCACGCTGTCGCGGCATGCTACCAGTGTTAAAGACTGCGATGCAGCTCCGTATGCCACGGCAAACTGGCTGACACTGACGGCGGCGGTGCACAAATGCTGCGCAGCTAGCGCCATTCGACAGCCAACACCGCGGTTCCTGGTGTGTCCGCTGTGCCGTGCGTGTGATCATTGCTTGTACAGCCCTCTCGCAGTGTCCGGAGCAAGTATGGTGGGTCTGACACACCGGTGTCAATGTGTTCTTTTTTCCATTTGCAGGAGTGTACTACCATTTGCTAAAATCACGTTTCTATATTTCATACTGTTAATGAGATATAAGGAATTTTATGGATATTTCATTCTGGCAGCATTACTGGTGCGGCGATCGAAAGTGAGTACGCCACGTAAAATCATTTTTCATGAGGTTGAAGACAGGTAGATACCTCTGTTGTGTACATAGTTCCGAGTAGTCAGCGCGTACACAACTTTCCCACTAGAGCGCGCCCCGCTAAGATCAACAGCGCAGGCGCTGCGCTCGTCCGTCTCCGCACTACGAGATAGAGACGGACCAAATTCTGCTTCCGCCGATCCGCGTATTATTATGTAACGCAGCCAATGAGATTGCTGCTAACGTAGAACCTTTTCTCCTCGCGGATCACACTCGCGCAGTAATACATGAACGCGCGAGGTATTATAACGAGTGTAAAGACCTCCGATTAGTCAGTCTGCATCAGTCTGTACCAGTCTGTATTAGTCTGTACCAGTCTGTACGAGTTCTACATTTGTCTGTACCAGTCTATAGACAAGTTTCAGTCTGCGCCTAATAAGATTACCATATTCCTGTACATAGCCATGAAGATAAAAGTATAGCCACTTTTGGCAAGTATCAGAGATGTATGTGAGAATAAGATTAACGTACCAATACCAAAGGAACTTCAGATTGTCAATTGTAAATAGCATCCAGATCCAAGTTAAGTAATTTTAATGCTTGTTATTATTGTAATAAATGTGTGTGAAAATTAATCAAGTTCCGTTCAAAGTTGGTCATCGTCACTCTGCTTTTCTAAGCGTGCAAGTGACATTTCCATCGTCTGACCAAACGGCAGAAGATAAACACGCCACGATAAGACCACGAGACATATTGCTGACACTTGCCTACTTAGTTAGAGCGACAAGTCAAGTAATCAGATGATGTGTGTACTGAAGGTCTTACAGTACACACACCACAAACTCCATCCAAGATTAAAGGAAAATTCAGTATTTTAGCTAAATTTCATTTGCAGCAACACATGATGTATTATGCACCAAATGCAAAATCATAGCAACCATTAGTTTTCATTGAAAACTTTTTCGAATTTCTACAGTGTCTTCCATAAATAAAAATATCATGGTAATTATTACCTTTAACGAAATGATGGGCCCTTCGTCGTAAAGCTGACACGTAAAGTTATAAGCAACACAAAAGTGATTTTTTTTTCTTTTTGCCGAATAGTTGCTGTAAATCGTTTGAGAAAGATTGCAGGGCGCATACCTCGGTTCTGTCAGCCCAGCGTGTCGACAACTGTACGCGAGTGGGCAAACAACGGCGGCCACCCACTTCCAGACAAGTGAATGGACTCGCCCAGCGCTTAGGGCTAAAATTCGCCACTGTGCACGGTCACCGTACACTGCTAGGACTGCAGTAAGACCAGGCTGAACTATTTCAATAATGTGTTGTTTTCCCTGCATGGGTTGTTGAACCACACGTTCAGAAGAAAAATGAGAACTTGAAAGACTACCTGTTTCACGCAATGTGCTGAAAACTCTGGTACAGACTGTCCGATCAGGACTTCGACGTGTCGGAAAGCACCGACGGTATTTTTCTACAGCAGTAGCCATAGAAGCCGTAAGCAGACACCATACCTTCATACTGTTCATTAGGCAGACGTGCAGTATTTTAGCCAACTCGTGAACAAACACAGATAAACTCTCAGTCTCTCACACTACTTTACTCACAACACGTCATAGGCAACTGTGCGTTCAACGGGCTAGTTTAATATTACAAAGACCTCCCGAGCAAAGTCACTGAAAGCAATGAGGCAAGTTTGGCCTTGAATAAAACGTGAAAGAGATTGGGAGAGCAAGGTACATAGTGCGCGCCACTATCCCAGAAACATACTGTTCTGTCTCGGAAACCTTTCATAATAGGGCTTGTGTCCATATGACGCTTTTTGTTTCAAATGACCTTTTTTTGTCATATCTCTCTCAATATTGATCATCCCTCCCGGAACGCAGTGTACTTTACAATACATTTCCAAGAGAACAAATTGGCTCTAAAATTCAAGTGCGCAGTTTGTAATTTTCTGTTTAATTTTACAGAGCTGTTTACCGTGATGCAGACATTTACCTGCTAGATGATCCTTTATCTGCTGTGGACACCCACGTAGGGAAACATCTCTTGGATGAATGCATCAACTCCTACCTGAGCGACAAGACCAGAATCCTGGTCACTCACCAGCTTCAGCACGTCAAGGGCGCCGACAACAT
Organism: Schistocerca serialis cubense; assembly: GCF_023864345.2. Taxonomy (NCBI): domain Eukaryota; kingdom Metazoa; phylum Arthropoda; class Insecta; order Orthoptera; family Acrididae; genus Schistocerca; species Schistocerca serialis. Next base: position 716,579,792 of record NC_064639.1, on the reverse strand, counting down.
CGTGGTGCTCAACAAGGTGAGTGATTCCATCCTTACGTCTTTGTTACTTTAAATCTGTTCCGTGGAGCACACCGTAACGAAGACTTTCATCACAGGGCAAGATTGATTATCAAGGAACCTTCGACGAGATTATGGATAGTGGCGTAAGCTTTTCAAAATTGATGTCGAGCAACGAAGCGGAAGAAGATGTGCCAGAGGAGTTCACCATCATGCGAAAACACAGTACGAGAAAGTCGTTGCAGGTAAATGTCAGTGGGCGTAAAAATCCGTAACGACATCTAGGCCTAGTTGCTAACACTTGCCTCATTCACAGAGAGAGGACAACATCCTAAGACGTTCGAAGCGTTTAGGATCACGGAGGGATAATGCAAATGTTCTCCAGAGTGAAATCTCCACTTTGTCTGAAGTGGTAAGTATTGCTACTGCTTAAATCACTGGTGCTCACAACCTAGTATGTTTGAATGCTGCGATGCCTAGAAGCCAAATAGTAAAAATATATTTAATTATTAATTATTACTTATTTGATTATCTTATTCATTGGTCAAGTTATTTTCACTTTTTATTTGAAATAAGTGGCATACGTTAGTTAATGGCTAATTTGTTCCCGTTCATTATCTGTGACTATCTCCGTCCAAGCTGGAGCAGTTTCCCCTTTCACCTGTAACAGAAATGTGATCTGGAGTTGAAAATGTTCTGATGTAACATTTAAAAGACTCAAATGTTCCCTTCGTCCGTACTGGGAGCTTCCGTGCTGTCACGCGAAGCCACACACGTGGAACGAGGGCAACTATAGACGCCGAGAGATTGACAGATTAGCTGCTGCCGAACATGCTTTGCAGCCAGGAGTCCGTCACATTGATTTTGATAGGGCTCAAGTACTGAAAGCCACAAGCAGATACCATGAAAGGCTACACGTTGAGGCCATAGAGATGATGAAACATCTCAGCAATGTCTATAGGAAGGACGAGTGCGTGCAATTGATTCACATCTGGATCTCGGTACTAAATAAGGTGTGTACGAGTCTTCCGCCATGGGGTGATAGCAACAGCGGACGATGGCAACCGACAACGTGTATTTTCGCCTTGGTATTCAAAGCATGCGAAGCCACGCCACTGCGCCAGGAGAGAGCGACACCTCCTAGAAATTTCCTCGGGTATGTCGGAGGGAGCACACGTGGGTGAAAGTTTCCTGCAGTCAGTAGCAAGCTAGGGTCTGAATCGGACACTCAATGAAGCTACGATCCCCCTTGAAACATTCTCTACAGATGAGGACAAAACACTGGATTTTAATGTGAAATACATCCGACCAAGGCGTAATAGCCCGTAATATTTTATTTACTGTGACATTTCGGCTGTGAAAGTTCATGTTTTACAAGGTTTTTGGGTGCAGAAAGAGGACATCTGAAAATCGGGAAAACGTACAGTGCACGAAAAACCAACATCTAACCAACCTCCTGGATATGTGCTTTCCTCATGTGGATGACATGCTGGGACACAATACCCTACTGCAGCAGTGTTTGATATGATCTTTCCTGTCACGTTTCTCTGACTGCTGGAGTAAGCTATTTACAATACTGGAAATAAATATCAATATTACGTTCACATTTATGGATAGATTTCATACATTACTACTGTATAAGGCATCGCAGAGGGTACTTTAAAATGAACTATACCTGAAACCTTCCAGTTATGTTTGTGACAGAATGTTTGACGTTTCTCTTCTGATGTAGATATATGCCAGCTGTGATTTTCCAACTGCGGAACAAACACGTCTGTGACAATCCACGTCACCTTCGTTACATAGTTTGAATGCTCCTGTTAGTTCCACTTGGTATGCATCCCACATTTGTGTGAAATACTCCGGTAGATACTGTACAAACGTCTTCTAAGTAACCTCTCTTTTGACAGTATTCAAGAAATGAAATAAAACTTGTTTTACCTATCTTTAACTGGTCACATGTGTAAGTTCCACTTCACATCTTCAGACATTATGAACAGCTATGTAAACACAACTGTATCCCTTTCTTGTTGAGTTCATTTCCATAACAGTCGCGACCACTTCCTTACATCAGGCTTATTCACAACGATAACGTTTTTCTATGATAAAACTACGTTTTATTTTACGCTTTGTGTCAGATCCCGCTTTTGCCGCGTTTACCTATGTATGAGTATACCATACAGCTCTCATGACTGTTCTGCTCCACTAAAGTGCCTGCGCCGCCCTTCTTTCCTGCAGAGTGTCATTATGGACGAGACTGGGAAGCTGCACAGAGACCCCTCTGAGCAGGACAACAGCGAGAAGATGCTGAAGGCAGCGTTCAGGTGGTCCACCGTGTGGCAGTACTACAGGGCCGCGGGAGGCATGTGGCTGCTCTTCTCCGTGATGGCCATGATTTTCGTCGCCCAAGTCATCACCAGTGGTTCGGACTACGTGGTAACGTACTGGTAGGGAAACACTGTTTTATACCCGTATCATCACATGCTTCCACACCTGCGAGGTATGCGTGCAGCTTATAGAGTACACCGATGAATTTGTGCAGGATCACTTACTGGATGCCAATGAATATGACTAATATTCCCAGCATTTTCAAAAGTTTTTATGATTTCTCGAAATGTCTTTAGTAGTGTCGTTCAATAATTAAATAAAATTTTTGTTATTGAAATAAATAAGGTACAAATATTGTGGGATGACAACTGCGGTAGTTTCGTAGGACGTCTGAAGTTATTTACCTGCTTAATAACTGTCCAAATAAAATAACTGTTACAATGGTAAACAGCTATCGGATATCCACCCTAAACACACATGCTACAAAATCAAAGACCATCACTTTTAATTTCTTCACAGTCACATACCCTTAAACCCTAAATTCAGCTTGCAAGAAATGGTCTCCATCAATGTCTACTTGTAGAGAGTTTCTTTTCATTTGGTTGGTTCTGATTCATGTCGCCCACGCTGTTACTCAGTAGGTTAGTGCATCGACACCGGTATTTCTTGAGAGGCCTGCGTCATCTCAACAGCCACAGGGATAGGTAACGTCAGAATAGCTAACATTTTGCTTCTTTCGCGACCTTCGTTACATTTACTGACTGAGTAGCAAAGTGCTTTACTTGGTAACGTTTCAGTTGCAAAGTTGGTGTTGTGAACTCTCACTCTTCACAAAGACTTTCCCAAATAACTTCCTAACAATTCTTCATTGCGTACACGAGTCGAGAATCATGTTGTGTAAATATTGCAGTATTTCATGGAAGCAAAACGCCTAAAGATGTCTCCACAAAATACTGTTGGGTTTATACATATATATGCGGATGCAGATCCAGTAGCCGTACATTCAACATCAAGACACTTGGCTGCATTAGAGCAAATTGTTAATTTGCTATCGATTTCGATCAGTGGCTAAAAGGCAAAAAAGACAATAAAGGCTCAATGTACAATACTTCATAAAAACATGAAAATACAAAACAGTAACGAAAAATTGACCAACACAATTCACATGTCAATCATGATGAACCATAAAATCACATTTGATGTCAAACTCAATAATAATAACACAAAATAACTAATTTTCTCACATAATCAACTTTCGTTATCTACATACAACAAGAGTCTGGGCATAGCATGAGCAGCCAAAGTAGGCGTAGCCTGAAAGACAACACCATAGAAATGTCCTGTCGATATCCACCAAGACACACAAAAAGAATTTTCAAATAACTACAACGATTCCAGTAAAGTCATAAGTAATATTTATACAAAAGATGACAGTGGTATGACCACTAAATCACGACCATCATTTATGGAAATGTTTAATACGCCTTTAATGACAGTCACATAAGCAACGTAAACTGTGCAAAAAGAACTGAAACACAATTAAAATGAAAATGCCAATAGCAAATGTTACATATAATTTCTGACTACAATACACAAGTCAGTGTGTCACGTGTCCCAATAGACAGCGACTCGGGAACAAATGATTAAGATTGAGGTTCCTAGATAATTACTGAGAAATTACATCATTATGGATGTATGAAAGAACTAACCAGGATTAAACAATACAAAGCATACATTGTTAAAACTTAATAGCATAATAAAGGGTACTTTAATCAGAGTATGCAGAAATCTGTTAATAAAAGCATTATTTCATGTTCACATGTGTGGTTAATCACATGACATCTAATCTATAGTCAAACAAGAATTACATAGAATCCATTTTCCCAAGAAGAATCAGTACACCACAGCACAATATCAGATCAATATGGAACGACAGACAAATAGCAGATTAGCTTACAATAGTTGTACAAAAACAAGGAAAAATTAGGTTATCTGGTTTAGGCAACTGAGCATTGTATAGAGTGGAACGAAGCAAGTGACCAACAAATGGATAACTTAAGAAGTGGATTTTGGAACTGGCTATAAAAAAAAAAAACATTAAATCATTCTTTGACCATTACAACTCACTGATGCTGTTAAATAACCAACAAGCAATTTTGTGCAACGATGATAGGAGACATAATCACAGCAGAAACAAGAATACTTAAACTGCAATAAGCCACACAGCCGTCACAAAGAAATCATATTAAATACTGTAATATAAAAGCCCATATTTTACAGGATCAACCAGAAGGAAAAATGTAACAATACAATTACCAAGTAATACATAAAGGCTAGTATACATACATGATAAGTATATTTCATATGTTTTGTCACAGGACACATTATTTACATAACTGTCATTCAATGTGTATTACGAAGATCGTACATTGTGATGTCCATATGATAATTAATGTACAAGAAAAATGAAAATTTAAGTGTTTTTCATAATAGTTGCTTGTGATTAAGTGGTCATACCATTATTCTCTTCTGCACAAATATTACTTATAACTTCACTGTAATCGGCGGTATTATGGTTATTTTTATATTAAAATTATTTTTGTGCGTCTTGGCTCATATCGACTGGATATCTCTATGGTTTTATCTTTGAGGCTACGAGTACATTGGCTTTCATGCCATGTTCCGACTACATATTTCTAGTTTCCTGTTGTGCGTACATGACAAAATTTGCTTATATGGGAAAAGTACTGTTCTTCTGTGTTTCATGAGTTTGACAGCTAAAAGGATTTTGTGGTTCAATATGATTGACTTATGAGTTGTATTAGTCAGTTGTTCGTAAGTTACGTTTGATATTTTCGTGTCTTTCCGATGTTTGTTACACTGAATTTTTGTTGTAAATTTATTTAACTTTGATTCAGGTGCCAGATGATGTTCATTGTCCGAAACCGGCAGAAAATAAATAAATTGTTCTAATGTAGCCAGCTGTCACGAGTTTCCTGAAACATCTATCAGCTGCTGACAGATGCCTGGAGAAACATTTGTCCATTCAACAGCCTCGTCGGGAAAGCCTGATGCGCAGTAGATTCTTAACCCCACTACTGATACGGAAAAATTATAAATTCAAATAGCCTGTGATATAATCTCGTGATAATTTTGAAATTTTCATGCGTCTTAAGGACGTGGTGGAATCAGATCAACATTTTCAGGCAATGCTTTTTGAATATGAACAAATAAAGTCGCACAGTGATTCGTATTCTTTGCCCCCTGTAACACTAGATGTACAGGTCCACAGAATAGAAGAAGACAGCATCAATCGTAATGGCATTCAAAATAACCATTTGGATGGACAAATTTTCTTAAGAAATCCATTTGCCTACACAGGCCGTCGTAGTTTCTTTATATATATAAAAAAGTTTTCCTCTTATAGTGTCAAATGTTCTTTACTTTTTCATGAATTAAACGAGAGCCACTTATGCTCCACGTTTTCCTGTTTTATGATTTGAGTAACAGAAGTGTTTGTGGATATGGCACCATCTTTCAAACTCACGGTACAGATGTGAGAGCAGGGTCCAGTTATCATGTTAATTTTACCACCAGTGGTTTTCCTTTCCTACTCCACTCTTCTTTTAAGAAAAACACACTCCTGTTCTTGGAATCAATAAAATAGTTCATAGTTTTGCAACTTATTGGATATTCACTCATTCTTTCCAGCAGTGACGCGATGGCGGCACACTTAGGCGAGCTAAACAGCACTATTTATTGATAATAAGTCAGATTTTTAAATTATTATATCAAAAGCTATTAACAATATTGGGCTCAAATTTTGATATCTTTAAGTGGGAGACTGCGCTTGGTGGAATGATGCTAATGTTTCAATATTTGCAGCCTTGAAACGCCACCTTGAGCTATTGACATTCTGTTGTTTCTTCTTTGAGTACCTGTCAGCCATTTTTATGGTTGACGGGTGGCAGACCACTGAAGGAAAACCAACAGAAATGAAGTTTACGGAGTCAGAAAGATTACGCAAAGGAACCACAGCTAATAGTGAGACCTGTGCACTGAAACAACCGAATGGTTCGTTAATCTGTATTTTCCATAAAAAAAGGTATTGCAGTTTCGTATTATGAATCTCATAGTCGTTTGACCTGGGTGTAAATCTATTATATATTAGTTATTCCTTATGAGTCTGAGCCAAAGAGGCGCCCTGATATCTGCTCACAATAAAAATAGTCGTTAGAAAATAATACAGCATATGAAGCCGACAGTCACAAGATTTGACAAAGGGAACATTGGTAACAGTGATTACTTTACTGCTTTATCAAAGGATTTACGTGGATGCCACCTCCATTAAGAGCAGATGTTACTCAAACATGCAGGCATCGCAGTATGATGATAAAAATATAATGTAAAATCTTCCTTGCTGCAGGCCTTAAAGCTGGATATAATTTATGACTTTATCTTTGAAACTAAATTTGTTGTATAATTTTTTTATTTCAGTTTCAATCATTCATTTGTCGACTCTTCAATGAACCCCTCATGCAGTAATAATTCTAATGTTTGTACTTTTCAGAAAGGTTGTAGTACTCGCCTTAGAATGATCATGGGAAGGATATACTGAAACAGATTTCTAAAATTTTCCATAAATGCTCCTATAAATTGTCAAAAATACCAGGGTGACAACATCAGGTCTTTCCACAAAGAAAACATTAGAATTGTCTTCCAGAAAAAAATTGTTTGTACAAGGCAAGATTTCGGCTAGTTACTGCATGTACCATCACGTGACATGAATGGGCGTTCTGGTGCTCAAGTTTTAGATTCCTTCCCCACGAGTACTAATTTTCTGAACCCTCTTACAGCACTGCGTCAGTTTCTGCAACAAGCAACAGCAGCTACATGTCTCCTTACTTTCTTACAAAGTGTTTACATTTTGCTGAATGGAGTCACAGATTACAGCACTTGCTATTATGAAGTCGAGTAGATGTTGAATGTATTGAACTGTTTCAGCTGATTCTTTGTGCCTTCGTTCACGAAGCATACCTAATATAGAGCCTCATTTTTTATAGCAATATTTAATGAAACCTTAGAAACTTGCGTAGGTTCGATATTTTGCACGCGTATTAATATTGTTGAACGTGTGTAACCTAATAAATATGAACTCTGTAACCTCCCCACTACTGGTTTCTGAATGAAATTTAGCCCAACTTTACCTCCCACACTATAAAAGCCTACGTAGTAACGAAACTGTATACTTTGAAAGTGCTATCCAACTTAAACTCTTATGCTAACCTGGGACTAAACAGAACCTAATTTGAACTGAACTGTAGCTAGTCTTTATATGAAATGAACAACTGAAGTAAGATAATTATCTGGCCCTAATAAAAATTTCCACTTACCTTGCGTCTTGAAAACATTGTGGCAGACTTCTCGAAAGCACATCAGCAAACAGTAAGCACGCAGCGGCTAAGCTAGATTTCTATTTCTAAATAAATATTCAAATTGTTGCATACCACATGATGCACTGTGGTAATCTGTAACGGTGGATGGGGGAGTAACTATTCCTATGAAATTGTATTCCAAGACAGCGATTTTAGAATGAAGTATGTATTAAAAATTCGCGTGGTCTTCACACATAACATAGGTTTGAACAATGCTATGCTTAACAAAGTGAACAACAATTTGTAAAGGGTACAAAGTTGACAGAAAATTTCTATAAAACCAAACGGCTTAATCAGTCGATATCTTAATGCATGACGAAAGGAACAGGGGTGGTTTTCTGTCAGCTCTGTTCAAGTTAACTAGCTAACAAACGTTTCGACTATCTGCGCAGTGCTGCAGTCTTACCACAAACTTATTCTCTAAATAAAATATTTTTCATGAGTTATGTTCTTTTCGCCTTCCAATATATACATCATATTCATCCTCACTGTCCTTCACAGTATATCTCTCTTCATCTAACAGATACACTCACAAGCCAACACAGCACTACTGAATACGTCCATCACCTACCGCATTTCAACTAAGAATGTATCAGACTACGCAGAGGCAAAGACTGTGCCACGACAAGGCCAAAGATTGTTTAACAGTAACGTAGCTTGCTCTCTCCCTGACGTGAACATCGGTAGCTAACAAAATCAAAGTGACATGTACACCTTACAGCTCTGCTGATCCAGCCAAGTACATACGCTTGCTTTCTACCCACACACCGATGGACTGAGATTACAGAACATTACGCATGTGTTCGGAGTGTCTCCAAAATCATACCACAGGACTGTTAGTATAAAAGCCCAGCGGTAGCTCAATTCAGCACTCTGTCTCCCGACTGTTGGTTGTTCCTGTATCTCCGAATGGACAGGTCAACTACCCAAGCCAGATTCTGTGTCTAACTTGTTCTTTGTTTCCTGAATAAGTCAAAGCTACATTCGCTGTGAAAATCTTCTTATTGCTGATTAATACACAGTATACGAGCATTTTGTTTAGGTGGTGCTCTACAGCTCGTAAATAATGGAAAAGATATTAATGAATCACGAAGAGCTCCTAATGAAACAAATAATTATCAGCTGCCAGTTTAGATCAACTGTTCATCGTACGTTACATAACATTGTTTGCATAAACCTCAATTGATGACCTCTTACTGTGGCGTAAAATGTGAAATAGAAAACCGTCCTGTGTCACTTACGCTGTTGTCTGTAGTCAAATCCATTAATCCTAGCAATACCAAGGCATTTTCCATAACACACGTAACTGGTTCAAATGGTCCAAATGGCTCTAAGCACAATGGGACTTAACATCTACCGGCCATTGTGGTCGAGCGGCTCTAGGCGCTTCAGCCTGAAACCGCGCGACCGCTACGGTCGCAGGTTCGAATCCTGCCTCGGGCATGGGTGTGTGTGACGTCCTTAGGTTAGTTAGGTTTAAGTAATTCTAAGTTCTAGGGGACTGATGACCTCAGATGTTAAGTCCCATAGTGTTCAGAGCCGTTTGAACCATTTGAACTTAACATCTGAGGTCATAAGTCTCCTAGACTTAGAACTACTTAAACCTAACTAACCTAAGGACATCACACACATCCATGCCCGAGGCAGGATTCGAACCTGCGACCGTAGCAGCATCGCGGTTCCCAGCTGAAGCGCCTAGAACCGCTCGACCACAGCGGCCGGCCCACGTAACTGGGGGCCACTTTATGCCGACCTTAAAAAATCAGAAAAATAGTTATTTGTTATTGATTTATACCAATAACTTACTTTTCAAACACATACTGATGTGTAAGTAGGGTCCACACACTTATCAATATCACCACTCTTTCAGTAATGTGTACTACTTTATGCTCCCCGAAATAAAATTAAAAAATGCAATTTTTTACTCATAAAATACTATTTAAAGAGATGTTGATCTTTAAGTGAGGTCCTGAACCTGATAATATTGAATATGACATTCATTGCACAAGTGACATCTGTTCCTAAGACCTAAATTTTTGAATTAACTTTAATTGAAAAACTAAAAAGTAATGGAATCTGGTAGCAGAATTCATTAAAAACAACACTTTCTTAAAAAAATTTAAATTAAAGTAACTGACTACATTACAATATTACGAATTTAATACAGTCAACTGCAAAATGCGTGAACTTTACCAGTACGTGGAGTACACAACACGCAGGAGGAGGCAACCTTTGTATGAAGGTCCACAAAGATTGTTTAACTTTTATTAATGCGTTCTCTTGTGTTGACTGAATTGACGCCGCTCGGACTAACCGCGCGGTCTGTAGCGCCTTGCCACGGTTCTCGCGGCTCACCCCGTCGGAGGTTCGAGTCCTCCCTCGGGCATGGTTGTGCGTGGTGTCTTTAACGTAAGTTAGCTTATGTTAGATTAAGTAGTGTGTAAGCCTAGGGACCGATGACTTCAGCAGTTTGCTCCCACAGGAAATTACCACAAATTTCCAAATTTCTAATTGAATTGACACCGCAAGAAATCCGAGAATATTTTATTGGTTTTAACATTAAAAGCTCATCAATGATATAAATACTTGGAATCCATAGGAAGTAAGTGCGTTAAAAGGGAGGAAATTGTTGAGATATAACTGCAGAACATTTCTTAATTCCTTCGCTTCCTTACTCAGGTACTTTATTCTCACACTTGTCACTTTTCCAGCTATGTAAATAGTAAATAATATCTACTTTTAATAAGGGCTGAATTAGCCTGAAAGATAGTTAGAATTACTTTTTGAATCATACACTGATCAACCAAAATACTATGACCAGTACCCATCACGATGCTGAACGTAGCTTCGTTGTGTACCGGGCACGTGTGGTGGTTAGTGAAGTACATAGGCGGAGGAGAGATGAATGTGGATTTATTCTAGCGGACGGTATGGCCCGCAAATGGCGAAATCCACGATACAAGCGATTTTAACAAACGTTAGATTATTCTGACTTGAGGCCCTAGGAACGAGCATATCGAAAACGGCGATCCTAATCTGCTGTGTGTGTGTTACTGTCGTGAGCATCTACGGAAGGTGGCAGGAGGACGGTGAAACCACGGCCAGTCGACAGTGAGTTGAACTGCCGCGTCTATTTAAAAACATGGACGTCGGAGTCTTGCCTGCCCTATAAAGTAGGATGTGCGAAGATGTGTGGCGTACGTGACGACTGAGTGCAATGTTTGTGTAGGCATTCGCGTTTTGGAGCACACGTTCAGCTCAAATAGTTGAACAAGGGGTTCAGAAACAGACGTATTCCCATATTAACCCAACAAAATGGTCAGTTACAACTGCAGTGGACATGGGATCACCAAGATTGCATCGTGGACCTTGGCCACGTGTTACATGGTCGCATGTTACACCACGCCATGTCCGGGTACGTTGTCATTCAGGTAAACGGCTGCTCGAAACATGCAAAGCGCCGAGGAGGCATGCCGCTGGGGTGGTATTTGCGTTGGAGAATACTTAGGCTTCAGTTGGACCTGTAGTAGTAATCAAAGCCTGTGGACTACGAGAACATAACTGCGGACAACGTGAATCCTGTCACACTTGGTTGTTTCCCCGACTGCAATGGCATGTTCCTACAGGAACTATCAGTGTCACAAGGCCAGAATCGTGCTAAGGTTGTTTGAGTAAAATGGTAGTGAACTCAAGTTGATGCCTTGGTCACCAACAAATTGGCCTGACCTGAACCCGATGGAACACGTCTGGGACGATATCTGGCCCCAGCTCCACTCTCACAAAACCACCGGCCCGTAATTTACGGGAACTGCGTCACCTGACCGTAGGCATGTGGAAGCACGTGGTCGTCTCCCTAGCCTGGTTCACTGTACCTTCACTGCTCGCGGTGGAGGTTGCTGGTGGCGCGTGCTGGACGATTCACGACACAAGCAAGCTATGGGCGTATTAAGGCGCCCGTCGCTTCCATCTTTGTTGTGAAACCATCTTGGATCTCATGTGATAGCCGCGGCCAATTTCTTTTCCACATTCTAGTGACCTAATGAATAATAAACTCAAAACGGGAGCTGATAAGGAAAGAATTTTGTCTTCTGACGCCATTACAAGATAGTGGCGAGAAACATTACAGCGTTATTCTGTCTCAAAACTAAAGCGTAGCCCGAATTTCAAGTTTTTACCAGTGTTGAAAGTACCACAGATGTCTAATTATATTTACCGCACTACGAACCCACTGGTGATTTTCCTCGAACGCTTTCAGTGGTAATGCATTCTTCTGGATCACAGTTATAAACGAATATGCACCGCCCACCAGTGGGTCCTGAAGAGATGTGGTGGGGCACTTTTTGTCCGAGACAAAAGTAGGTAGCGTTTAGAAGCGACCGCCGCCTTACTGGGCAATTCTCACAAGAATGTAGCGAAACGTTTTTAGTAATATAAGTGCAAAAAATGAATATACAATTACGATTACCTGCTGTAAATCGTGTTGGTCCACTTTTGGAACGCAGTAGAGCAAGAATTCTCCGTGAAATAGATTTAACAAGTCATTAGTAGATTTCCAGAGGAATCATGTATCCCTCAACTGTGTTAATACAGCCCGCATAAAATACATAGAAACCAGCTGACAGGAGATTGTTTGCACCCCCTGCCTCTTTATTTGTTTCTGTGGCTTGAGTTATCTTCCCTAAATATTGAGTGCATTGGCACATCATCCATGTTCTTGTCTCATCTGCCACACATGCCCAGCAATTCTCCGATTAGAAAGATATTGAGTCACTATTGGTCCTTTCTTTGTACACTCAAATTTTGTTCAGGATGTGCTCCCATTATTTTGACGTATCAGTTTTCGTCATAAACTATTTTACTCTACGCTGTTAAGCTTATAACAACTGACAAGATTTTATTACAATAATTCTCACGTTACGTTATAGAGAGACAGCTACTGAAAAGAATGACTAAACTTTAGAGTTCATAGAGTTCACTTCCTCTATGCTTCTAAACCAGCACACACAGCTTTACTTTGTTGATGACTTCTATTTTTATATCCATGTGTTTTACACCTTTCGTTACATTTTTTAAAATTTTGTTTACGGTATTAGACTCTTACTTTGACGTAAACAAGTGGTTCCGGTAGCAGGTTCGAATCCTGCCTCGATCATGGATGTGTGTGATGTCCTTAGGTTAGTTACGATTAAGTTGTTCTAAGTCCTAAGTCTAGGAGACTGGTACCACCGATGTTAAGTCCGAGCCGGCCGGTGTGGCCGTGCGGTTCCAGGCGCTTCAGTCTGGAACCGCGTGACCGCTACGGTCGCAGGTTCGAATCCTGCCTCGGGCATGGATGTGTGTGATGTCCGTAGGTTAGTTAGGTTTAAGTAGTTCTAAGTTCTAGGGGACTGATGACCACAGATGTTAAGTCCCATAGTGCTCAGAGCCATTTGAACCATTTGTTAAGTCCGATAGTGCTTAGAGCCGTTTGAACCATAAACAAGTGGCTCATTTCTGGTTTTTTAGTCTTTTAACGGTTATTGCATCCCTTCACAGTTCAGTTACACTACTAGGGGTAGTTTTCTTTATTTCTTTATCATGTTTACGCATTCATTATTTCAGTTTCTTATTTTTCGGTATTTATATATTGAGGCATATTCGCTACCTTCAGGATGTCTCATTACAGTTCGACCACTGTATGTACAACATGACTCAGCTTATTTTTCAATAAAAGCTTTTCTAATTACTACAATGTGAAAACTTTTACTTTATGTCGTAATATTATGGTAGCATTGTATTTTATGCGTTTTTTTTAATACAGTTGACAGATACATGACAGTTCTGTGACCACTGTTTGTATGTCGTGCATTACAGTTTACCATCTCGATATATTTGATCTCTCTTCTTATACTTTTTGTAATACATATGAACGGTTAATTTATTTCAAATAATGACAACTGATGTTGCATGTCAGATTTTTTGTTCATTTTAAACCTGATTCAGTCGATTTATACAGGAGCCTGAAGAGTTTGGCAATGAGGCCCCGAAACTCGTAGTCCAATAAAATAATGAACAAAATTACCGAATTCGGTAATCATTTTCTTCAAGTCTATGACCAGCCGCAGACCAATTCAATTTAGAGAAGAGGGAAAAGTCGTTGCCACTTGTACCCCCTGGCGTCGCCCACAGGTCTGACACGGAGGTGGTGAGGCGCTCGCTGCAGCAGCAGCTGGAGGAGTCCGGCGGCGGCGAGGGCGACGGCGCGCAGCGGCGCCAGCTGGACGCGCTGCCCACAGCGCAGACGTTCCTCGAGCTGCTGGCCGGCCTCGTGCTCGGCTGCATCGCCTTCACGCAGCTCCGCTCCGTCGCCTTCTTCACCTTCTGCATGCGAGCCTCCAAAAATCTCCACAGCCGCATGTTCAACAGCGTCCTGAGGGCCACTATGAGCTTTTTCGACACGAATCCGTCGGGGAGGATTTTGAACAGATTCTCCAAAGACGTCGGCTCCACAGACGATCTACTTCCGCAGTTTATGATGAATATGATACAGGTACGTATGGAAACGATGCAAAGGAAATCTTGGCACGAGCTTCGAAACTATACGCGAGAAAACTTACTGCGAGTGATCGCTGAATTATGACCAAGCGACAGCTACTAGTGAACCACGTGGTGTTCGTGATGACTTGTGCAGAAACACGTAACAAGCAGTGAGGGGATTAATGATATAGTTCTCTGTGACTATACGACATTGGATACTTTTTGGAGGGCGGTAGTTCCTACAGGAGTGGCACTTCGATATTATCCGTCGGATCACCTCAGTGTCAAGTGTGGGCACCAGCGTAACTGATTCTTACACTACTTGACAAACCAGGCTGATACTCACCGTCCTACTTTCTGTGCACTCATATTTCATGTATTTACGGTCTATAAAAGTTTTTTGCTGACTTTCATTTCAGAATTCCGATGTCCAAGTACCTACATTAAACAGGCAGTACACAAATTATTCAAAACCGTAGATTCAAATGGAGAGTAGATTCAAATGTTCAGTATTTAACGGGGGATGAAAATCTAATAGTCATAGGGGACTGGAATGCAGTTGTTGGGGATGGAGTAGAAGAAAAGGTTACAGGAGAATATGGGCTTGCGACAAGGAATGAGAGAGGAGTAAAACTAACTGAGTTCTCTAACAAGTTTCAGCTAGTAATAGCGAATGCGCTGGAGGTATACTTGGAAAAGGCCTAGTGAAACGGGAAGATTTCAGTTAGATTACATCATGGTCAGACAGAGAGTCCGAAATCAGATACCGATTTGTAAACGGTACCCAGGAGCAGATACAGACTCAGATCACAACTTCTGTGGTCATCAGTCCCCTTGAACTTAGAACTACTTAAACCTAACTAAGCTAACGACATCACATACATCCATACCCGAGGCAGGATTCGAACCTGCGACCGTAGCTGTCGCGCGGGTCCAGACTGTAGCACCTAGAACCGCTCGGCCACTCCGGCCGGCGCTCCTATCTGTGATGCAGCGTCAAGGGTAACCGCAGCCATGGTCACCGAGCTGATAGTCCATTCTGCTGCAAACGTCGTCGAACTGTTAGTGTAGATGGTTGTTGTCTTGCAAACGTCTCCATCTGTTGACTCAGGGATCGAGACGTGGCTGCACGATCCGTTAGAGCCATGCGGATAAGATATCTGTCATCTCGGCTGCTAGTGACACGAGGCCGTTGGGATCCAGCACGGTGTTCCATATTACCATCCTGAACCCACCGATTCCATATTCTGCTAACAGTCATTGGATCTCGACCAACGCGAGCAGGAATGTCGCGATACGATAAACCGCAATCGCGATAGGCTACAATCCGACCTTTATCAAAGTCGGAAACGTGATGGTACGCATTTCTTCTCCTTACACGAGCCATCACAACAACGTTTCACCAGGCAACGCCGGTCAACTGCTGTTTGTGTATGAGAAATCGGTTGGAAACTTTCCTCCTGTCAGCACGTTGTAGGTGTCGCCACCGGCGCCCACCTTGTGTAAAGGCTCTGAAAACCTAATCATTTGCATATTACAGCATCTTCTTCCTGTCGGTTAAATTTCGCGTCTGTAGCAAGTCATCTTCGTGGTGTAGCTATTTTAATGGCCAGTAGTATAGTAGTGATGAAGAATAGGCTGAAGTTTAAGACATTAGTCAGGAAGAATCAATATGCAAAGAAGTGAGATACGAAAGTACTAAGGAATGACAATATACGCTTGAAGTTCTCTAAGGCTATAGATATAGCAATAAGGAATAGCTCAGGAGGCAGTACAGTTGAAGAGGAATGGACATCTCTAAAAAGGGTCGTCACAGAAGTTGGGAAGGAAAACATAGGTACAAAGAAGGTAACTGCGAAGATACCATGGATAACAGAAGAAATACTTCAGTTGATTGATGAAAGGAGGAAGTGGAAAAACGTTCCGAGATACTCAAGAATACAGAAATACAAGTCGCTGAGGAATGAAATAAATAGGAAGTGCAGGGATGCTAAGACGAAATGACTACAGGAAAAATGTGAAGACATCGAAACCGAAATGATTGTCGGAAGGACAGACTCAGCATACAGGAAAGTCTAACAACCTTCGGTGACATTAAAAGCAAGGGTGGTGACATTAAGAGTGCAACGGGAATTCCACTACTAAATGCAGAAGAGAGGGCGGATGGATGGAAAGAGTACACTGAAAGCCTCAATGAAGGGCAGATTTGTCTGACGTGATAGAAGAAGAAACAGGAGTCGATTTAGAAGAGGTAGGGGATCCTGTATTAGAATCAGAATTTAAAAGAGCTTTGGAGCACTTAAGGTCAAATAAGGCAGAAGAGATAGATAACATTCCATCAGAATTTCTAAAATCATTGGGGGAAGTGGCGACTATTCACGTTGGTGTGTAGAATGTGTGAGTCTGGTGACATACCATCTGACTTTCGGAAAAGCATCGTCCGTACAATTCCGAAGACGGAAAGAAGTGACAAGGGTAAGAATTATCGCAGAATCAGCTTAACAGCTCATGCATTCAAGTTGCTTACAAGAATAATATACACAAAAATGGAAAAGAAAATTGAGAATGCGCCAAATGACGATCAGTTTGGCTTTAGGAAAGGTAAAGGCACGAGAGAGGCAATTATGACGTTGCGGTTAATAATGAAAGAAAGACTAAAGAAAAATCAAGACACGTTCATAGGATTTGTCGACCTGGAAAAACCGTTCGTCAATGTAAAATGGTGCAAGATTCTGAAAAAAGTGGGGGTAAGCTATAGGGAGATACGGGTCATATACAATATGTATAACAGCCAAGAGTGGACGAACAAGAACGAAGTGCTCGTATTAAAAAAAGGTGTAAGACAAGGATGTAGCCTTTCTCCCATACTATTCAATCTGTACATCGAGGAAGCAATAATGGAAATAAAAGAGAAGGTCAGGAGTGGAAATAAAATTCAAGGTGAAAGGGTATCAATGTTACGATTCGCTGATGACACTGCTGTGCTGAGTGAAAGTGAAGAAGAATTACATGATCTGCTGAACAGAATGCACTGTCTAATGAGTACACAGCATGGATTGAGAGTAAATCGAAGAAAGACGAAGGTAATGAGAAGTAGTAGAAATGAGAACAGCGAGCAAGGAGGACATCAAAAGCGGACTAGCCATGGCAAAAAAGGCATTCCTGGCCAAGAGAAGTCTACTAATATCAAATCCCGGCCTTAATTTGAGGAAGAAATTTCTGAGAGTACAGAATTCTGGAGCACGGAATTGTATGGTAGCAAAACATGGACTTTGGGAAAACCGGAACAGAAGAGAATCGAAGTATTTGAGATTTGGTGCTACAGACGAATGTTGAAAAGTAGGTGGACTGATAAGGTAAGGAATGAGGAAGTTCCACGCTGAATCGGAGAGGAAAGGAATATATGGTAAACACTGATAAGGAGAAGGGACAAGATGATAGGACATCTGTTAAGACATGAGGTAATGACTTCCATGGTACTAGAGGAAGCTGTAAAGGCAAAAACTGTAGAGGAAGACAGAGACTGGAATACATCCAGCAAATAACTGAGGAAGTAGGTTGCAAGTGCTACTATGAAATGAAGAGGTCGGCACAGCAGAGGAATTCGTGTCCGGCCGCGTCAAACCAGTCAGAAGACTGATGACCTGATAACCGAAAAAAAAGGTTCAAATCCCCCCACGAACCTTTATTATTCAGATTATTCAATTTTTTGTTCACCTCATTCAGCAGATCCTGTATTCACTGTCACTGAGGATAGAAATGTCATCAGCAAATCTTATCAATGATATCCTTTCGCCTGGAATTTTAACCCCACTGTTGAATCTTCCCGACATAGCTTCTTCATAGTATAGATTGAACAATAGGGGTGAAGAACCAAATCCTTGTCTTACACCCATTTTTATCCGAGCACTTCGTTCTTGGTCTTCCACTCGTATTATTCCCTGATTTTTCTGTGGTCTTGCTCCCATTACGAACCGCAACGTCGGAACTGCCTGTCTGGTGCCTTTACCTTTCCTAACTGATCATCATCTAACACATCCACAGTTTTATATTCCGTTCTTCCCTATATTACTGTTGTCAGCAACTTGGATGTATGAGCTGCAATACTCTCGCATTTGTTAGCTCTTGCAGTCTTCGGAATTGTGTGGATGATATTGTTCTGAAAGTCAGACAGTACATCGCCAGTCTGACACATTCTACACACTGACGTGAATAATCATTTTCTTGCCACTTCCCCCAATTATTTAGTGATTCCGATGGAATGTTATCTATCCCTTCTGCCTTCTTTGATTTTAAGTCTTCCAAAGCTCTTCTAAATTGTGATTCTGATACCAGACACCCTATCTCTTCCCTCTCGACTCCTGATTCTTCTTCTACCACGTCATCAGACAAGTCATCCCCCTCACATAGGTCCTCAGTGTACTCTTTCCTCCTATCCGCTTTCTCTCTCTCCTCTGCATTTAACACTGGAATTTCCGTTGCACTGTTAATGTTATCACTCGTCCTTTTAATTTCTCCGAAAATTCTTTGACTCTTCTAATGCTGAGTTTCTCCTTCCGTCGATCATGTCTGATTCCATTTCTTCACATTTTTCATGCACCCATTTTGCCTTATCTTCCCTGCACTCCCTGTTTATTTCGTTCTTAAGTAACTTGTATTTCTTTATTCCAGAACTTCCCTGAACATTTATGTACTTCCCTCTTTCGTCGTTCAGCTGAAGTATTTCATCTGTTATCCATGGTTTCCATGCAGATGCCTTCCTTATACCCACCGTTATCTTTCCAATTTCTGTGACTGTCCTTTTTAGAGATGTCCGTTCCTTTTCAATTGCACTACCTTCTGAGTTGTCACAGTATCTATAGCCTTAGAGAACTTCAAGCCTGCCACTTCATTCCGTAGCACTTCCGTCTCCGACTTCTTTGCACATTGACTCTTCCTGATTTGTCTCTGAGACTTCAGCCTTCGCTTCATCATTAGTCTATTGTGATCTGAGTCTATATCTGGCCCCAGTTACGCCTTAAAATCCAATATTTGAATCCGGGATATCTTCCGGTATCTCCCGGCCTTTCCCAGGTATATCACCTTCTCTTATGGTACTTACAGTATTCGCTATTACTAACTGATATTTTTTAATGATACTGCCTCCATTTGATTGTAATAACTTTTGTTTTATTGTTGTAAGATCCTTATTTCGGCCTTAGACCTTTTTCAAGTACAAAAACTTATATATGTCACAGAACTGAATCTTTCTCCTCCCTTGTTTCTGCTACCAAGCCCATAATCTCCCATAACCCTTTCTTCTGATCCCGTCGATACAACAACATTGTATACCTGAACTACTGTTGTCGCTGTTTGTTAGCTGTCGATTCTGATGAGAACAACCCTTTCAGTGAACTGTTCACAGTAACTCACTCTCTGCTCACCTACCTACTCATAACGAATTCTACACCCATTATACCATTTTCTGCTACTGTTTATATTATCCTATACTCGTCTTACCAGAACTCCTTGTCTCCTTTCCATTTTACTTCGCTGTCCTCCACTATATCTAGACTGAGCATTAGCACTTCCCTTTTAAGATTTTGTAGCTTAACTAATAGGTCCAAACTTGTGATATTCCACCCCCCCCCCCCCCAACTCATAGAACGTTATCGTTTCGTTGGTCATTTTATCTTTTTTTCATGGTCACCTCCCCCTTGGCAATGCTCTCCCGGTGATCCAAATGGGGGCTAGTCTAGAATCTTTTGCCGATGGAGATATCGTCATGACACTTTTTTGACTTAAAGCCACATGTCCTGCTGATACACATTATGTGTATTTAATGCAATGGTTTCCATTGCATCCTGCATCCTCATGTCGTTGATAATTGCTGTTTCTTCTGCCAGTTAGCGGCAGTTTTCCAACCCAAGGGTAAGTGAGTGACCTGAACCTCTATACACTCCTCGCCCTCTTCGACAATGCCGTTGGCAGAACGACGGTGACTTCTCATGCCGAAAGTTGTCGGCGGCCGTTGTTGACGTTTTTTATTCGAAATTTAAGCAGTGGCGAGGTTCTTACCCGGGACCGAGTACGTTTTGATTAACAATCAAAGACGTTACCCTTTTCTGTGGTGGAACTGTCTCCTTATTCAGCTAAGTGTAATCTCAAAAAAAGAGACGAAAATCAAATCCACTGCTACCTGGCACCGCCACTTTTACCATACCATAAAAAAAGCTACCCCTCTTCAGTCGTTGTTCCTAGCCACCCCGAAAAGTTCTCCCAAGGTTCTACGGGTCTGTAATTTTTGTTACATGATGTAATTACTAAATGTGTTCAAGTGAAAGCAGAATGTTACAAAAATGTGAGTCAAAGGGTAAACTAAAATAACTTTATACGTTACTTGTGCAACTTCATCTAAAAGAACCTTTCTTCAAGAAATGGTGCAACTGGAATTTTCTTGTCGACTGCCATGGCGTTTTCTGTCTCCGTCTAAAATATGTGTCTCATGCTGCACTGCTAATGCCTCAATGAACGCAGATTCCCATGAATCAGCCAGTCTCTCTCTTTCTCACTGCTTACAATTCAGATGATTCTGTCTTCGATGTGATACTGCACGGAAAGTCACACTGAGTCTAGTACATCCCAACTAGGGGGGCGTTTACGAAAACACAGCATAAATAATTTGCCAAGAGCGTACGATACCTCAGTGAGCATTCAAGAGCGTTGCGAGTGTTTTGCAGGTACCACCAGTAATCAAGCTGCACTTTCTCCACTTCGCCGTAGATGTAGTCGATGATAATTCCCTCGAACCAAATAAGCGCATGATGGTTTGCGAGAGGAAAGTAATAATTATCCGCACATAAGGAAGTCCGGTGTTCAATCACGTCAGGTGGTACGTATAGGTAACAGGCTAAACCGTTCTGCATCAGTCGCCGAAAGCTGGACGACGACACACACGTGAGGCGATGTTCATTGATGTTCAGGAGGCGACGCTCAGAGTAAATTGGGGGGTCCGTTAATCCGATAGCGTGAAACAGTGTCTCGCCTCGTATTTTTTGTTGGTGACTTGATACCACGTCGCGGGCACCATAGTTGGTGGAACGTGGTGGTGTATCATTTTCCAGACTCATGGCCAATTAACAGTTGGATACTTTGTTTCTACCACGTTACGCGGAGCTGCTCGCAGAAGGGTGCTGTACAAATCTTTTGCTTTCAGCGGGCTGGTTCATAGAGGTCCGAAGTCACAAAGCTGTATCCAGAACGAATGTCGACACATGAGAGAGCTGTGTCGGGACATGCTCCACCGACACCAGAAGGACGTGAAAGACTGGCATCAGTACCTTCAATAGACGATCCGTGAGGGAGGTGTCTTGACTGGTCTACATTTTTCACACATTGCTCATATAAAGGACAGCTATCCGTGCCTGGATGTTAACCAGTCCCACTCCTCCGTCATGTAGAGGGAGGGTGAGTGTGTCAAACGTACTTTAAATACGTGTCGTTTCGATAGGAAATAACTGAAGGCCACCTGAAGTCTGTGACCAATCACCTTCGGTAGGTGGAGAACCTGTACCTTGTGACTGAGTTTTCAAGCCACATAGAGGTTCACTTATTCCACAAACTCAGTTGGTTAAAGTCCTGGAGCAGGTTCTGGCGCACCATCACGCGTACAGTCTGTAGTAATCATCGATAGTTTGCCACGACCGTTTAGAGCACATCTTTTGTAAACGTGACTTCCAAATATCTCAGTTCAGTAACTGTCCATAGGAAGGCGAAAGCACCTAGCCAAAGACAGAGCCCGATATCCAGCGCCACCGGCTTATTGATATTCACAAGACTGCCCGCAGCCTGTCCATAACGCTCGATCCAGTTTAGTATGCCATGGACTTCATCGGTGGAACGAACTAGCAGTAGCAGCTCGTCAGCATACGCCCTATAACGGAATGTGTTGTCCCACAGTGAGATGTGAGATAGCTTGTGGTTGAAATCACTGAGGAGTGGGTCGAAAGCGATGTTGCATAAAGCTAGGTAGACACCTCTTAATGAGTACTGGGCACACCCTCTGTCATTGCCCAGGACCTGAGAGCTGGTTGCTGCCAAAAGGCAGTGCAGTATGACGATGAGCCAACGGGAAAATCCCATATGGTCCATCATGGAAGTTATGATGCACTCTCAGGCGGCACACTGAGGCTATAGCTATTAAGTCCCTTCAGTCACCAAAGGACATTTGTAAGTTTCCATCTCTCACCTGCGACACTTGTTATGGGGCGATAATCAATTGGCGAAGTCTTCGTAATGCGGCTTTCCAAAGGCCTGGCGAACGTGTTTTGGCTGTCGTTCAACACTGTAAGTGGCCAATGTACAGTGACTGGCTTGTGTACCACTATGAGAAATCCGTTGATTCAGGTAGGTCACACTGGGCAGTCTGTGGAACATGAGTTCTCGGAACATTGTAACCCAGCAGGGCATCATGATGTGATGGAAGGTCCGGTAAAATTCGACCGGTAATCCATCGGGCTCTGGAGATTTATTGACCGCACTTTTGTCTAAGGCACACACCACCTCTTCAGACGACAGTTCCTGCATTAATGCTGTCGCTGTTTCTCTGTCGATAGTGTATGTCACCTGTTGTAACGCTTCCACAGTGGCCTGGTCATCTACAGTTTTTCCTGATAAAGATGACGAAAATGATCTCGCATGTCTGATACAACGTGATGCTTGGTGGGTACCTACGCGGCCGTTTGGTAGTGTCGTCGCGAGCGGACTATGGCACCATCTAATTGGTGCCTTGTCAACGATAATATGTAGGCCTTGTTTTGATGTCGTTCTCGCTGGCGGTCGGTTGATGCGGGTAGAGGTCAAGGCCCCTGAGCGCCATGGATTAAAAGTAGGATCTCCCTGTACCACGCAGCTGTGTCCTTGCGAAACTGCATAAGCGTCTTGCACATTGCCACTTTGACACAGAGGAGCCACCACGCCAGAGTCGAATGGTATCGGGAGCGACGCCTTGCCGACGACAGCCCAGGTCCTGGAGGTGTGTTATATTCAGCTTCCCAATGCTGTTACTATGCTAGACTTGTTTAGGGTGGAGATGCATCATGCAGATGTAGCCCCTGTGATCAGAGAAGGCCAGAGGCCGTCATCGTTCGTCGATCAACACTCCCTTTGTAAAACCTTGTATATATGCCATCCAGTTGACTCGCCGAATGAATGGTAAGATGCGAATATCCAGAGCTGTCACTGTGTATCTTTTCCCATGTGTCGCACAAGTAAAGATCGTGAATCGCCATACCCAGTTCCAGACAAGTCGTGTAGTGCGGGATTTGGTCTTTGGGATGAAGGACGCAATTAACATCGTCGGTGAAGACACTGTGTTTGTACCGTCCTAAGCAAAGGGGACGAGATCATTGGAGTAGAACCTGGTCGATCACAACGGTTGGTGGTGCACGATGGTGTGCAAAGAATAATGAATTGTGTATTGAGTGCTGTGGCTTCTTATCCTCATGCACAGGGGAGATACGTGATGTCACCATCACGCACTATAATCTCCATGCCGGTGTCTGGGGGACCACTAGGCGTCATGTGCATTTCGTAGCCAGAAATGTTCGGGAGTTCATTCATTCGCATTTCTTGCAGGAATGTAAAGTCGACTCCTGGTGGCTCGTACTGTTTCACTCAAGAGTTGGATCTCGGCAGGAGAACTGACCATGCTGATATTCATTGTGGCTAAGCAGTTAGCCTGGTGGTGCTGTGGTTAGGCAGGGTTATTAATGGTGATGGTGGAGAGAAGCAGACGTCGCGAGTGATATCGAATCCCACCGACAGTGGGCCTCCCAGTTTTATTCAGACCTCAGAGGACCCCAGTTCGTATCCTTCTCGGTCTCGACGTCTTCGGTCCACGATTTGGGCACAGTGTGTTCATCTTCCATAAGGCCGTGGCGGGTGATAGGAACGGAGCGAGCCATCTTACAGCCTGCACTGGAAACTTTCTGCTCATCTCATTGCAGAGGACTTGCAGATAAACTCCGCCCGTGCCACCATCCATTCTGCAGGGTAAAGTCAGTGGCAAGAGTGTCAGCTCCATGGTTGGTGTCCTGCAGGGTCAGTTCTTCTTCCCCCTGCAAGTGAGAGCTGCCGTGTTTCGACACAGTCCTGCAGCAGCTCTTTTGGCATTTTGGTAATAACTGTTTTCGTGTGTGGCCTTCCGTGTCAGATGGTGGCATTGACTCACGCTTCACCGACACAAGGATTTCTGTTGGTACGATACGTGTATCGATTCCATACTGCCGGCCGCGGTGGCGGAGCGGCTCTAGGCGCCCAGTCCGGAACCGCGCGACTGCTACGGTCGCAGGTTCGAATCCTGCCTCGGGCATAGATGTGTGTGACATCCTTAGGTTAGTTAGGTTTAAGTAGTTCTAAGTTGTAGGGGACTGATAACCACAGCTGTTAAGTTCCATAGTGCTCAGAGCCATTTGATTCCATTCCGCTGTCGGCGGCGCCTGCAGTGTTCAGTGGTATCGATGGCTTGCACGGAATTCTGCCGTTGGCCAGACAGACCGATCGGCCCGGCGTCAGTCCACAGATGGTGGTTGCGGCACTGCAACGCCGGTCTGTTGCGTCTGGACAGAGGGAAACGTCGTGAGAGCCGCGATGTAAGTTACTGGAAACATTGTCGGTGTCTGTGGTGGCGCCATGTCCTGCTGTGGAAGTCGTGTGAACCGACCTTGGAGGCACTCGGAACGTAGGTGACCTTTCTTTCCACATCCGGAACACGTTTTAGGTAGGTCACCACAAATAACAATGGCTCTACAGCCTCCTATTTGGATGTGTGATGGTATGTGCTGGGGGAGTTCAATCCACACCTGGCGTACTCCGTAGAAGTCTGGATATGTCTTAAAGTGGGTCCACTTTTCTACCACGCATTGTTGTACTGTACCGTAGGGGCGGAGTGCCTCCAAGACTTCTACCACCATGGTTTCGAAGGGTAGTTCGAATATGCGTATAGTCCACAGTCCCAGTCCAGCATGGTAAACCCCAAGGTTGCCAACATTTCCGCCTGGGACACAAGCAGAGTCAAGCCTCTCGCAGCAGGCTTTAGTGTGCGCTTTTCTTTGCCTAGAGGGCGTCCAAGGGCGGATTTCAAGAGATCTCTCGTGCGCTCGCTCTCTCTCTCGGACAGTCCTTCGAGGAGGCAGGTGGTGCTTAGCTGGAAAGCTATTGGGGTGTTCGGAGCACCTGGCGGTCTTAGGTTGTCGGCTGTGCTTAAGGCGGCGGGCGTGTGGGCCGTTTCCACCGAAGTTAGTGGTACCGCGGGAAGAGGGGCCTTATCCACCGCGGCCTAAGGACTGGTGCTGCAAACCGCCGTCTGTGCCAGAGTTCTACTCTGCGTGCTACCACAGAACCACAAGCTGCATGTTTACTTCTCTCCTTTAACACCCTTGAAGTTGTTGCTGCATTTAGCAGTGCAGCAGTGCTGTTGTAACTGCAGTTACCACATGGTATACCAGCCGAGTGTCTTGCAAGGTTCGCTAACTTGGGTAATGCTCGTTAGTTGTGCAGGTCTATGAGAGAAGCCGATACCCGCTAATTATCATCTTGCTATTTTAATGATTTGATTTGTTTGGCAAGGTTCAGCCTAACGTGGTGAAACTTCCTTCTTATTACATGCTTGCTGCTTATTGCGTTGGTCCTTTGTTGAGAGAGGTGGATAAGGGCATACAAACTAACATTCAGTAAATTTTGCCGTTGTAGACAGTGTATAGTTTGGTGTGATTTTTAACGCTCCATCTGTGTTCTTGCAACCAGCCTTATGGAGATGAATCAGCCTGGTTTCTCTTAGTATTCATAGAATTGTCTATTTAAGAGTGGTAGCGTGGGCCTTGCAACAAAAAAATCTGCTTCTTGTAAATGAAGAAAAATTATAATAACTTACTAAAGCTCTCTGTTATATCACGTGGTACCAGGATCCTTTTTTAATTGTCCTTTCTTATATTATAAAACACTATGGTATTGAAGGGAGGGGTGCAAATAAAGCGTAAATCTAATTTCCTGAGTGTGAGATTCAGCTGTTTGATGGCACGCTATACTGCACTCGTTAATTTTATTGTGTTTGTAATAACAGTCACGTGTATGTTATAGAACTAGTTAATTTGGGTTACTGCGCCGCGTACTTATGGAGTGTAAGGGATTCTACCGCCCGCTACGAACCACTTGCAGTACCAAAACATTGCTCCGAATATTTTGTAAAAGTTTCACCTTCAAATTCCTTATTATAGTGATTGTATACACAAAAGTTTCACCGTCAAATTTCTTCTTACAGTTGTTCTATACGTAAAAAGTTTCTCCTTCAGATTTCTTATTACAGTTGTATACGTCTTTTCTTAAAATATTCTTTAAATTGATTTAAATGTCATTGGATGTGTCAAGATAAGGTTTAGTTCGGCGTTACTGTTAGTTTGTATACATTATTTGATGCACTGCTAAAAGTTTTTAAGAGCTGTCTGATTTTACTTAAAGCCTATACCGTTAAGATTATGTAATTTTATTATTTTATTCTCAAATGTTCATTGATGTAAATAATATTTGGTAAATTTCGTCATACCTGAATCTTTGCTTTGCAGTGCTCTTAATTTAGAAATTGGTAAATATACCTTTGGTTTTGGGGGCCATCCTTTTAAGTTTGCTGATTTTTGAGGAATTTGGTAATGTCAATAAATTATAATTCAAATGTGCATTAACGAATGATGTTGAATCCCCATTTGCCCAGGTCTTCCTTGTCCTTCTTTGTAGAGGCGAATTGAGCCGTCGCAGAGTCTTTGTTTCATCTGTCGAAGAACCTTGTCTCATGTAGCGTCGTTAATAAGTTGCACATAGGCCGTGTTACTTACAGGTACGATCGAAAAGTGGATACCAAAGCTGTTGGCAGCCGGGATCTAGGCACCTTCCTTGAAAAAGCGCTCGATATCGAGTGCTTTTGGTCTAACAAGTTCGTTTCTAAAAGCGAATTTCAGTGTTGATTTTCGGCTTTTATTCGCCATAATCTTGTCGCGCTGCGGCCTCGCGTTAGTATCGGCCTAAGGAAGTAAACAGGGCGAGCGTGTTGGCGCTGCAGGCGGGAACACATCCGCACTGCACGGCTGCTAAAGCCGTGCCGTCCCCCCACTCCAGCCCCTAGAACACGGCGAGTCCCTTCATTTAAAAGGTCAATTCCTTTCGTGTTTCTAAGTTCAAAAAAATGGCCCTGAGCACTATGGGGCTTAACATCTGAGGTCATCAGTCCCCTAGATCTTAGAACTACTTAAACCTAACTAACCTAAGGACATCACACACATCCATGCCCGAGGCAGGATTCGAACCTGCGACCGTAGCAGTCTCTCGGTTCCGGACTGAAGCGCCTAGAACCGCACGGTCACCGCGGCCGCCGTGTTTGTAAGTGACTGTCCTTGAAGAATTTGAAGAGACTTTCAACTACAGTCCTTGACGGTTAGGCTCGTTTTACGAGCGCTGTTTTGAATGTGTGTTACAGTGCTGCAAGTGGTATGCAATTTTTTGTAGAAACGTTGGAAGGTCCCCGTTGACACAACAACAAATCGAGTAACTTCCTTCATGTTGTGGTTATGATCTCGTCTAAAAATGATAGCTTCTTTTTGCCCTTCTGCCAAGTCACAACGTCGATTGATCTTACTGTACGATTCCGTACATCTGAATGCTACATAGTGTCCACAACACTTCACTGTCGGGACATACGTAAGCTTACCACCTGATTGTAATTCTACACTGTCTAGAGATCCAAAGCGATCAGTATGTACTTTAAGGGGAGTGACTAGGATCATTGTATGATGTTCACTGTCGTTGGGACGAAGGGAAACGTCACTGGATAGATCCCTCTAATTACCACTTACTAAGATTTCAGAGAATATTCAGTTATGAAGATTTGTAATTTATGAAGACTTGTATCAGCTATACGCTCAGGAAGAGGACGCATGCGAGCGGTGAACAACTCATAGATTACTTTCTGTTACACAATCATCTTTGGTATATTACATTTTTTTTAACTACTAGATGAGCTGTATAATTTGTGTGAATCTGAGAAAAACACGTCTTCAGAAAAATGTTTAGCAAGTAAATTACATTATTATAGGTAATACGAAAACGATTCTGTTTTCTCTAAGAGCCTGACTCATGCGAACTGTTCTTGCCGCTGCAGGTATACATGGCGCTCTGCGGCATCCTGGCAATGGTCCTCGTGGTGAACTACTTGCTAATTGTTCCGATGGTCATTATCGGAGCACTGTTTGGCGTTGTGGCGAAGCGTTTCATGACAACTGGGAGAAACATCAAAAGACTGGAAGGCATCCGTAAGTACTGAGCGTCTCATGTTTTCCAGTTTCCCCTGCACAACGAAAACACTGCCCACATGGTTATCAGAGTGTTCCGCAACACAAAAGCTTTGAGAAGTGGTAACTATACAGTCCCCCTGAGATATTGTTATTATTGTTATCTTATTGCAATCTTGTGCTACACGTCAACTGTGCAATACTTGTGTTATTCTAAGGAAAGATATTATATGACTATTGCTTAAGTTTAATTTGGTGTCAGGCTCAAGGAGTAGCTTCCATTGCATGATCTTTATGAAATTACATAAGGTCCGTGATATTTTCTCTGATAAAAATGAAGATTATTGCCATATCTTGCTATTAACACTTTTTATCTTCGGTTCAATCATCACAGATTGCCCAAAGGATATTTTAACAAATCTCAGAAGCATTTTTGTATGCACTGTGACGTAAGGCTCAAACGAAGAGAAGTTGCTCAA
This sequence comes from Schistocerca serialis cubense, assembly GCF_023864345.2. Lineage (NCBI taxonomy): Eukaryota > Metazoa > Arthropoda > Insecta > Orthoptera > Acrididae > Schistocerca > Schistocerca serialis. Next base: position 716,550,722 of record NC_064639.1, on the reverse strand, counting down.
TAACTCACTGTTCTAAGAGCATAAAAAGGAGAGACTGTTCTGAAGTGAACAACTGAACTGACCGAATACGCAAATTTCATCATTTATATAAATTTCAATTCCTTCTACAAATATCTGGAATTTTTTGATAGTCAATTTAACTATAACATCTTTTGTGCTTTTAAAAATGACGACAGATTTGAAAAAAATATAATTTATGTGAATAAAAACTTTTAAAAATATAATAAAAGTTAAAGATATTGATATACTATGAAAACAAATTAAATACATTTCTAAAATATGGCACGTCATCAGGTTCAAATAAATTACGTTTGTAAATTAGTCATAATAAGTGACATCTGCTATGAATGATATTATATCAATTCCACCATGCAGAAATAAAAACAAAGTGGTATTTTTTACTTCACCGTGAAATTTATGGGAAAACTAATTGCCGTGCATAACACAGAAAAATTTAAAATAATCGACTTTGAACGACACAGAATTCCGGCAGTGTAATAATCTTTGTGGAATTACGAAAAACCGTGAATGATATACTTTAAATTCGAAAATTTGCGTACACTTTGCTGAGAAAAGTAATATTGCAAGTTTCTTTAATCTCAAGAAGTTACCGGAAATCTTGGTTTTTATATGAAGGTTTTCTATCTGCCTCGTATCCTCATTTCTGTTGAACTCATTATTTGCTAGTGCAAACGACTAAGCGTAGATGATGAAAACTGGAGATTCCTCTGTCTTTTGAAGGGGGACGTTGCTGGAGTGGTGATATTTGAAGTCTCAAGAGCGTTTGGGATCCCTATCACTCGGATTGAGAGAGGACATAGGAGCAATTCAGATGCGGGTTGCTAAATTTGTTACTGGTAGGTTTGATCATAAAAAAAATGGTTCAAATGGCTCTGAGCACTATGGGACTTAACTTATGATGTCATCAGTCCCCTAGAACTTAGAAATACTTAAACCTAACTAACCTAAGGACATCACACACATCCATGCCCGAGGCAAGATTCGAACCTGCGACTGTAGCGGTCGCGCGGTTCCAGACTGTAGCGCCTAGAACCACTCGGCCACCACGGCCGGCGTTTGATCATCACGCGAGTGTTACGGAAATCCTTCAGGAACTCGGGTGGGAGTCTCTGGAGGAAAGGAGGCGTTTTTTTAGTGAATCTCTGCTGAGGAAATTTAGAGAACCAGCATCTGAGGCTGACTGCCGTACAATTTTACTGCCGCCAACTTATATTTCGCGGAATGACCACAAAGATAAGATAAGAGAGATTAGGGCTCGTAGAGAGGCATATAGGCAGTCATTTTTCCCTCGTTCTGTTTGGGAGTGGAACAGGGAGAGAAGATGCTAGTTGTGGTACGAGGTACCCTCCGCCACGCACCCTATGATGGATTGCGGAGTATGTATGTAGATGTAGATGTAGCAATAGTAGCGAAGCACAGTGACAGTTTACTCGATCCCTTGCACGACTAAAAGCAACAGTAAACTGATACTAATAGCAAATGAGAGAAATCGTCTGTTAGGAGAAGCTAAGAAATAATGCTGAAATTCTTACCACAAAAGTGCTGTCCGTATTCAGTCAGGATGTTGAACTACTTGTTCAGCAGTCTGAATACAAGTAAGCTGCAGAAACTGAACGTTACCTGGCCTTTGATTTATCCTAGGTAAGGTGTCACCCTATGTTGTAAAATAATTGTCGCCGAATAAAACTGGCACATCTCGCAGAAGGTGGCGACTGCGACCATCGCCGATGTCCATTATATCCAGTGATAGTTATTTACAATTTGACAACGCGGTATCATACTCAGAAAACTTTTGTATTAACCTACGCAATTACATCTTAATTTTTTTTCTAATGAGGGGCCACATTAATGAACAACTACTGATTACAGTATATTAAGCTTTGGAGCTCACACTTCCTTAAGTAAAAATTACGTTATCGTGTGTTGGTGTTCATAGGATAATCTTGAAGATTATGAACTACTTGAATTTTTTACATAAATTGCCGAATCGTACAAGAGTTGGTCATTGGTATGAATGCCGTCTTCCACGAAGAAACTATTCTACATCACATAGGCAGGTCTTTTCAGAAATTATTTGTAGAACTTGTGTGTGAAATTCACGGTGTTTCTCATGGCATTTTCGCCACCCGGTTTGAACGTCATATAACACATGTGGCTACTTTTTGCTAAGTGGAAATGGGCAGAATTCTTTCTTTTAAATCACTGATGGTACTAACTGTTGCTGTGCACAATGAGTGCTTCACGGTTGCTATTGAAAGTTGTTTGCATTACTTTTTTAACCACAAATAATAACTGTACGCTTCTCATCTGAGCGTCCAGTGATTTATAAAATACTTTGTACGGAATCATCATTTTGATAGTTGTCTGTAGGTTATTCTAGTTTTATTGAGAAGCCAAACAAAAACTTTTGTTTCTTCTCGCTCCTTTTTCTGTTAAATTCCATAGACTACATAAAGTAACAAGAGTAAAAAAAAAAAAAAATTGTTTTTAGTGTCCTTAAGTAAACTACAAAGTATTGCCATTTTGTCTGTCGTGTTGTATATCAGGACATGTACCACGACTTTGATTTTTTCAGGCAGAAGTCCCATGTTTTCCCATCTTTCGGACACACTCAACGGCCTGGCGACAATAAGATCTTCAGGAGTTCAAGATATTGTACGAAAAGAATTCGATGACCACCAGGTACGTCGCTTGTTTCCTCATTACACAGAAGTTATTGGTGACAGAAAAAGGTTGAATCAACAGAAAAGACAACAAGGGGAGTAAGTCATACACTAATCTAATGTGTCAGTTCTGAGCTCTCGACTGCCCACTCAGCAGACTGCAGTGTTTGCAGTAATTGAATACTTTGAGAAGCATTTACTTCTAGCAGGCTGAGAGAACAGATCTAAATTACTTCTAGTAGGCTGAGAGAACAGATCTAAATTACAACCGGAGCTTTAGGAGCACGAAACCAAAATTTCAGAAATTGAAGACTATCTAGAGCTTCAAGAGGGAAATATACAAGTGATTCAATTGAACTCGTCACTTTCATATTTCCGTGCCCGTTTAAGACACGGTAATACTGTTACAAGAGAGTGATCACTGATCGACAGATTGTCTCTTAATATACATAAATAATTACAAAGAGAGATCGATATTAAATCTGCTTTTTCTAATGCAACTCACTTGGTTAACTGTAATCTTCTACAAGGGAACTGTCCAATTCGACATGTCGAAACTGTCTCCAAAGTTTTGTATAGGAAGAATACACCGAAAAAACACGACGTCAAAATTTTAGCCACTAAGGCAGGCATAATATCAAAAAAGACAGACGGGATAAATAATATTCTATCAGAATTTCTAAAATTAACAAAACTACTATCCACTCTGGTGTGCAGAATGTATGAATCAAACGATATACCGTTTGACTTCCGGACAAACATCACCCAACCAATCCAAAAGACTGCAAGAGTTGACAAGTGCGAGAAATATCACACAATCAGGTTAACAGCTCATGGATCCAAGTTATTTGCCAGAATAATATACAGGAGAAAAGAAAAGAAAATTGAGGATGTGCTAGATGATGATCAGTTTGGCTTTAGAAAAGGTATAGGCACCAGAGAGGCAATTTTGATGTTGCAATTGATAGTGGAAACAAGACTAAAGAAAAATCAACACACGTTGATAGGATTTGTTCACCTGGAAAAAGCGCTCGACAATGTCAAATCGTGCAAGATGTTGGAAATCCTGAGAAAAATTGGGATAAGCTATAGAGAAAGACGGGTAATATACAACATGTACAAGCGCCAAGAGGGAACATTAATAGTGCAAGACCAGGAACGAAGGGCTCGGATTAAAAGGAGTCTAAGACAAAGGTGCAGTCTTTCGCCCCTACTGTTGAATCTATGCATCGACGAAGCAGCGATGGAAAGGATCAAAAGTGGAATCAAAATTTAAGTTGAAAGTAAATCAATGATACGATTCGCTGATGACTTTGCTATCCTCAGTGAAATTTAAGAAAAATCACAGGATCTGCTAAATGAGTAAAGAACATGGACTGGGAGTGCATTGAAGAAAGACGAAAGTAATCAGAAGTAGCAGAAATGAGAATAGCAAGAAACTTAACTTCAGGATTGATGATCACGAAATAGATGAAGTTAAGGAACTCTGCTACCTAGGCAGCAAAATAGCTCATGACGGACGGAGCAAGGAGGACATTAAAAACAGACTGTCCTAGAGAAGTCTCTTACTGTGATGCATAGACCTTCATTTGAGGAAGAAATTGCTGAGAATGTACGCTTGAGCAAACCTTTATATGGTAGTGAAAAGTGGGCTGTGGAAAACCGAAACAGAGGAGAATCGAAGCATTTGAGATATGGTGTTACAAAAGAATGCTGAAAATTAGGTTATCTGGTAAGGTATGAAATGAGGAGATTCTCCGTAGAGCCTTCGAGGCTGACAAGAAGATGGGGTAGAATGATAGGACATCTGTTAACACATCACATAATAACTTTCATGGTAGTAGGAGGAATTGTAGAGGGTAAAAACTGTATTCGAAGACAGGGATTGGAATAAGTCCAGCAAATAATTGTGGAAGTACGTTGTATGTGTTACTCTGGAATGAAGGGGTTGGCACAGGAGAGAAATCGTGGCGGACCCTATCAAACCAGTCAGAAGACTAAAGACTCAAAAAGCAAAAAAAAAAATCTAAGAAAAATAAATTGGACACACTGCAAGTATTTTTTAAAAGATGTTGAATTTCGCCAAATTTTTAGCTCGCCAAGCGGCTGGAGAAATATACGTGATAAAAGTCTTGGGATACCTCCTAATATTGTGTCGGACCTCCTTTTTCCGGGCGTAATGATGCATCTCGACGATGCGTGGACTCAACAAGTCGTTGGAAGTCCCCTTCAGAAATACTGAGGCGTGCTGCCTCTATAGACGTCCATAATTACGGAAGTGTTGCCAGTGAAGGATTGTTTGCACGAAATGACCTCTTCGTTATGTTCCATAAATGTTCGATGGGATTTACATCGGACGATTTGGGTGGTCAAATCATTCGATCGAACTGTCCAAAATGTTCCTCAGATCAATCGCGAACAATTGTGACCGGGTGACATGGCGCATTGTCATCCAGAAAAATTCCATCGTTGCTGAACGTGAAGTCCAAGTAGCCGAACATAGCTATTTCCAGTTAATGACCGGTTCACTTGGACCGGAGGACCCAGTCCAATCCATGTAAACTCAGTCCACACTATCATGGAGCCACCATCAGCTAACTATCATGGAGCCACCATCAGCTAGCACAGCGCCTTGTCGACAACTCGGGTCGACGGTTTCGTTGCGTCTGAACCATACTCGAACCCTACCATCACCTCTTACCAACTGAAATAGGGACTCGTTTGATCAGGCCACTGTTTTTCAGGCGTCTAGGGTCCAATCGATTTGGCCTCGAGCCCAGGAGAAACGCTACAGGCGATGTTGTGCTGTTAGCAAAGGCACTCGCGACTGTTGTCTGCTGCCATAGCAGTGACAACTGTACATAAACACGGCTACTCTCGGTTGTTAAGTGAAGACCATCGGCCACTGCTTTGTCCGAGGTTAGAGGTAATGCGTGAAATATTTTGCTCTCGGCGCGCTCTTTACGCTGTGGATCTCCGAATACTGTATTCCCTAACTATTTCCTAAACGGAATGGCCCATGCGTCTGGCTCAATCTACTATTCCACATTCAGAGTCTGTTAATTCCCGTCGCGTGGCGATAATCGCATCGGACACTTTTCGCATGAATGATCTAAGTAAAATGACATCTCTGCCAATGCGTTGCCCTTTTATACTTTGTACACCGGATACTACCGCCATCCCCTGCCGTATCTGTAACAAGCAGGACATACGCAACACTCCGAGCGCATATCCTTGTTCGACAGCGCATCGGTAAACAGGCACAACCTGATTGTAATTTGTAAAGCAAATTTCAGTTTCCATTCATAGTTTCTCTGACACAATAGTTCACGGTTGCCGCGAGGAATTAGCCGAGCGGTCTCAGGCGCTGCAGTCATGGACTGTGCGGCTAGTCACGGCGGAGATTCAAGTCCTCCCTCGGGCATGGGTGTGTGTGTTTGTCATTAGGATAATTCAGGTTAAGTAGTGTGTAAGCTTAGGGACTGATGACCTTAGCAGTTAAGTCCCATAAGATTTCACACACATTTGAACATTTGAAGTTCACAGTTAATATGCGCTCGAATCTGCAACTCATTTAACATCTATAATTGCCCTTGCAGTATCGCAAAGTGTTAATAATGGAGACTGAATTAATTTTCTGCATGATTTCTAGGTATATGCTTGCAAACAGCACCTGCCTTTTCACAGTAATGTGGAATACAATTAATGCTTTGCAACCTTGCAGAGGTAAGATCTGAAGAACGAGGTATGCAATCGATATCGTCTACTTTTCCTAAAGACCTACATACATATGTGTTGTTTTCTTGGGCATTCATTCCAGTCATGTAGAGATTTCGTTAGTAATTGTGTAAACAATAGAGCAAACAGGAAATAACTTGGACGACTGCGTGAATTGGGATTCGATCGATGACTTTTCTGCTAATTAAAGTCCAGAACAGAAACAGAGCAGCTCCCAAACCCAAATAAAAGGTGTACAGTAATAGCTTTCAGTGAGAAAGAAAAGGTTATAATTTTGTAGTTAAACAAAGGAAAGAAAAAACGATTACCATAAGCAGTGTGCAAAGGCGGTTTCGTTTCGTAAAAACTGAAAACGAATTGTACAAATGGAAGAAAGGTTTACACTTAGTATGAAATATGCACAAAAGTATAGAAGAAGAACTATTTGGACGACTTAGAACTGCTCCTGAGAGTCAATCCACCGTTATCGAAGGAGATCTACGAGACTAGGGGCTCTGAATTACAAGTAAGATGAACATTGCTGATTTCCGGGCTTTTACAAGCTATTTAAACAAATTCAGGTAATTAAACAGAAAATAAAGTCACCAAATTAAGTAGTTTACCTCAAGTACGCGTATGGAGGAGATTTCATTAGGAGGTAAATACTACAGAGAATTTTGTAACTGACATAAAGACGAAGTTTTTTGTAACCCCCTAAAATACTGTGTATGCACCCAATCACTTAGGTTTCGTGCAAATAAAAAGTTTCGATCAAATAAAAGCCAGAGTGACTTCTGCAGTCGATGAATGCTTTGACACATTCATGTACAACAATGCCAGTGATAAGTATCAATGGATTACTGTTGCCACAGCTTTACATCTGTCTTCAGGAACATCAAGGTAAATTACAACCAAAAATTTAGAAAATACGTCTGTTTATTTGCAGAAATCTTGTAATCTATGTAGCAGAATCTGGAAATAGGGAAAGAACAAGAAACTTTCTGGCAGATTAAAACTGTGTGCCAGAGCAAGACTCGAAATCGGGACCTTCGCCTTTCACGGGCAAGTGCTCTACCATCTGAGCTACCCAAGCACGACTCACGCCCCATCCTCACAGCTTTAATTACACCAGTACCTCGTCTCCTACCTTCCAAACGTCACAGAAGCTCTCCTGCTAAGCTTGCAGAACTAGTACTCCTGGAAGAAAGGATATTGAGGAGACATGGCTTAGCCACAGCCTGGGGGATGTTTCTAGAATGAAATTTTCACTCTACAGCGGAGTGTGCGCTGATATGAAACTTCCTGGCAGATTAAAACCGCGTGCCGGACCGAGACTCGAACTCGGGAGCTTCGCCTTTCACGGGCAAGTACTCTACCATCTGAGCTTCCCAAGCACGACTCACGCCCCGTCCTCACAGCTTTAATTACGCCAGTACCTCGTCTCCTACCTTCCAAACTTCACAGAAGCTCTCCTGCTAAACTTGCAGAACTAGCACTCCTGGAAGAAAGGATATTGCGGAGATATGGCTTAGCCTCAGACTGGGGGCTGTTTCTAGAATGAAATTTTCACTCTACAACTATAAACTGTTTTTTGTTGGCAAAAATTAGTAACTTTAACTTTTTTTAAATATTTGCTGTGTGCATTAGCAGCCAAGATTTTGACAGTGAATTTATTTCAATGTATTCTTCCTGTATGAAAAATTTCAGGATAGGTTTAGAAATGTCAGATAGGTCCATTCCCTCGTTAGAAATCAAAACGAGGAGTTCAGCCACTTTCCTACCGGAAATACGATGAGTGGTTTCTGAGAAATTACAATATTTGCAACTTAGGATCAATGTGAGTGTCAAATCGGTCGCTGTCTTACGTTAGAAGTTTATTTCGTACCCAGGTAAGGATACGGAGGAAATAAAGATTGCACCGGGGCGAACGCGTTACAAAAGGGTTACGGAGGAAATGTACGAGTAGCTTTCTGTTTTGTTTTTGAAGTTCACATAACTCGAGTACAGATTACTTTAAAACAGACTTTGACAAACCATTAAGTGCTATACATCCTGCTTCTTTGCGGATAGTGCATAAGGAGCTCGAAAAGGGCAGTTGAGTTGCACGCACAAAGATATACTGACGGACTGTGGACAACAAATAAGAAGGACAACTCCCTTAAATGCTACGATGTGGATAGGAGGAAAACATGCAACAAGCAAAGGAATAAATAGGTGTTCTGGCAGCTGTTGATCGTATTTCGCACGTCAGCTCTAGAGAAACTATCTGTCGAATATGTCAGACTATAACCGTTCATTAATTGCACGCAAATAACTCCCGTAAGCATAATGTGCCACGTCACAAGCAAATTCAACAGTAGCATAGCAGAAAATGGTTCAAATGGCTCTGAGCACTATGGGACTTAACATCTGTGGTCATCAGTCCCCTAGAACTTAGAACTACTTAAACCTAACTAACCTAAGGACATCACACACATCCATGCCCGAGGCAGGATTCGAACCTGCGACCGTAGCAGTCGCGCGGTTCCGGACTGAGCGCCTTAACCGCGAGACCACCGCGGCCGGCAGCATAGCAGAAGGTGCACGGCTAAACGTCGCTTGGTTCTGACGTGACGTCTCTACAGTATTTTCTTTCTCTAGTAAATTCTCTTCACCAAACAGGCAACCTTATCAACTCACAGAAAGACGAACTAACGAATTGTGCACTGTTGGTCCGCTGTGAATCCACAGTAGGTAAGGTCGGTTCAAACGTAAGGGATGTAGACTGTGAATGTTTGGTGTGGGATTATTGGAGACTATGTAATTGGCCCTTACGTTACTGACGAAACGTTAACAGATAACAGATCCTTTAGTTTCTAACCAAAGCGCTACAGCTTTCGTAGAGGAAGTTCCGTAGGCGAAAGGGTGCTCTGCGCTCTACACTCTAGTGGCTAGGAAAGGTCTCACTTACTTCTTTCACCTGTTTCCTTGCCCCTGTACAGGATCTGAAGACATTGACACTTGACCTGTACGTTCGACTGACTTGACACCACTGTTTTTTCTCTGTCGTGAACATAACTTCTCACGATCCAAAAGTATTTAAAACATCGCATTGCTGCAGCGTGTGCAAATATATAGAGGAAACCTGTTCAGTGTGTGGAGTAGACCTTCTGTGGAGAAGACTTTGCACCATCGTCTTCAAACGAGTAGTGTGTGGACTTTTAAAATACGTGATAACATTAATGGATTTTTATGGAAGTGTTATGACCGCTTCGGATTGTAATATCCTTTTATCTTAGTGCTACTGAAGTTGAAATATTACAAAATAAGTGTGTTTCAGAATTAAACCCGTGTTATTTTTTTGACTGGTGTGGAATTACTATTTGCTAATACTTCCACCTCAGTTTTCTGTTTTACAGACTCTTTCAACCTGTTGCATTCACTTTTTTTTCCAACAGAAAGAACAACAGGGTTGTTACTGTAATTAAATGGTGAAACTCGTCTGGATGGTTGTCAGTTGTTGTATCGATCCAGCCACATGGTGCCTAGTGTGATTATTATCGAGTATGAGTTACACTTTTGCGACTATTCTGAATTTGTAATTACTCTGTTAAGCAAAACATAAGGACGAAAGTAACTTTCACAAGATGTGTCACTGGCAAGTAACACAGCTCGATGACACTTTCACCATACATAGATAAAACTGCTGCAGTATAGAACACAAGATAACTGAAAGAAATACGCCATGAGGGGAACAGAAATTACACTTTTCTTCGAAGACAATAATTGCACTGCAGTTACCGTGAGTCATGAAGGACCCAGAACACTACAAAAAGGTGAGACGTCGTTCTCAGTATTGTGTCTGACCACCAAGGAACGGACAGCAGTGCATGCCTTCCAGCGTGCTCCTATGCTGGCCACAGGGTTGGGAAGCAGTTCTTGTGGTAGGGCATTCCATTTCCCCACCATCGTCACTGACGACTGACCGATGCTAGCTGGTGCACGTGAGCCTGCCGCATTACGTCTCCTCAACCCATCCCAAGCGGCCTCGATGGGATTCAAGTCGGGAGAAGGGTAGGCCAGTCTATTCGCCAAATATCCCCTCTTTGCAAATGCTCCACCCGAGGTTCTGGATGCGGCCGCGCAGTGTCATCCATAGTCTGGGCCGAATACACACCCAAAAAGAATCTCTTGGGAAAGGAGTACAGTGTAACACTAACAATTACCTGCAGGTATAGCGAGTTCAAAGGTTTTTAGGACAGTACGTCCTTGCAACATTAGGGCCTGCTTTTCCACACCATAACAACTGGACTACTAGAACGAACGCGCTCGACATTGGTTCTGAGTGAATTACATGTTCCCACCTATCGCCTTGCGAGGGGTATATCAAGTATTCTCGAACATGATCGTTTTGCTGGTCCAGGTGTTATGGTGTGGGGAGGCATAATGCTACATAGGTGTACTGACGTCCTTTGTCTTTGAATGCAATACATTCAGTGGTCAATGTCATTGTCACAATGCATCCCTTCGTCTTCTGCGTCTTTTCAGGGGTGCATTTGGCCCTGAATTCATTTCTATGGATCATAACGCGCAGGTGCATCGAATTGGCTAACTACCTTCCTTGCAGCCAATACGCTAGACACCGTCTGCTAACCCCCTTCCTTGGAGCCAACACGTTAGACACCGTTCGCTATCTCAGAGACCGAGCGAGGTGGCGCAGTGGTTAGCACACTGGACTCGCATTCGGGAGGACGACGGTTCAATCCCGTCTCCGGCCATCCTGATTTAGGTTTCCCGTGATTTCCCTAAATCCTTTCAGGCAAATGCCGGGATGGTTCCTTTGAAAGGGCACGGCCGATTTCCTTCCCCGACCTTCCCTAACCCGAGCTTGTGCTCCGTCTCTAATGACCTCGTTGTCGACGGGACGTTAAACACTAATCTCCTCCTCCTCTCCTCTCCGCTAACTCAGAACAGGGACCTATGGCTCGTGTTGATACCAAGTTTCTGCATGCACAAATCAGATTCCACTGGGCTGCCCCCGCTGCTAACCGCACACACACACACACACACACACACACACACACACACACACACACAGACAGGGCCTCTATCACCACCACTGTCCGCCAGCTGACTCCGTGAACCTGCCGCTCTAGGACGTAAACAACACCGGCCGCTGCACCATCCACTGCCCGGCGCCGCATGCAAAATGTTGCCGTGCTGCTGCTACCTGCGGTCCCAGGCGCTTGCTCCAAGTTTCTGCCGCTCCGTTGTTGTAAAACAGACGGCTCTCCTGATGTGTTGGCAGAAGAGCCAACACCGTGTTGCTAGAGGAGGCCGAATTGCATGCGTTTAAGCTCACGCAGACTGGCGTGAGGTCTGGAACAATTAAAGGAGTTGAGTCTAATAAATAAAGTACGAAGCTCTTTGAAAACTTTAATCCATAATTGGAGAACATCGCTCTTGATGATACATAATTACAATCTCAGTATAAACTGGTAATGGCGCCTTGCTACGTCGTAGCAAATGATGTAGCTGAAGGCTATGCTAACTATCGTCTCGGCAAATGAAAGCGTATTTGTCAGTGTAGCATCGCTAGCAAAGTAGGCTGTACAACTGGGGCGAGTGCTAGGAAGTCTCTTTAGACCTGCCGTGTGGTGGCGCTCGGTCTGCAATCACTGGCGACACGCGGGTCCGACGTATACTAGCGGACCGCGGCCGATTTAAAGGCTACCACCTAGCAAGTGTGGTGTCTGGCGGAGACACCATATCTCCATTGTCAGTTACGGTAGATCACCGCCTCACAGTGGCGCTGCACTCGACTGTATTGCACTTTCGCGCGCTCTGCTGCCTCAGGAACACATCATAGCTGGTGACCACTGCTGATGCCAACAGACAAAGGGGCGGTAGTTCAACATTACGGTGACTCGCTAACTCACAGTACACACTGGTTTTAAATCTTTTTTATCACAAACAATGGCAAAAATGTGTAAATGAATAAAATTTTGTTAGCAAGTGGATTTCTGTTATCAGAGGCTAAAAACTGGTGAAAAAGTCTTGCTAAGTATTGACAAATGGTTACAGGCCTGCAGGCCACCTTTATCCCGCAAGTTAATCCAAAAGCCAAGCATAACGAGAAAGCGATATTGCAAACGGTCATCTATATTTTTGTGGTTTTCGCCGATAATGTATTAGTTATGTTGTACTTTCATTGGCATTAGTGTCTCTTCTATCTAAAGGTTAGAGCATAACGTCACAAAGACGGCATTTGTGTCGAGTTTTACGGCGTAGAGGCCTCAGTTGGCTTTAAGCACGTGAAACTCACGTCACAGAGTACGTCAGAGTTCATTGATCACTTTAATCCTTCTGACACGCTGTTCAGAAAATACAATGAGATGACAAACTCAGAGGGATCGTGTCGGACCTTTTTTCTTTTTACCCGAGTGGTGCAGCAACTCAACGTCGCATGGACTGAACATTAATGCAGAAGTAATGAGCTGTCGATAATTGCAAAAGTGTAGCCAATGCAAGATTTTGTGCAAGATCTGACCTCTCCATTATGCCTCATAAACGTTCGATGGGATTCATGTCGGACGATATGGGTGACCAAGTCTTTCACTCGAATCGTCAAGAGTGTTCTTCCAATCAATCTCGAATAATTGTCACCCGGCATTGTCACCCACAAAAACGAGGTCTGTGAATGAAGTAGCCGAACATATCATTTCCAGTGAATGATCTGTTCAGTTGTATTAGAAGACCCTGTTCATTCGACGGTCCACACCATCATGGAGTCACCAACAGCTTGCACAGCGCCCTGTTGACAGCTTGGATCCATGTCTTCGTGGGCCCTGCGCCACACTCTGCCCCAGTGTTTCCCACCCTGAGGATAATTACCCCCTTGTATAAACAAATGCTAAATATCTCAAGAAAAGTCTACTCCGAGTTGTAGATAGTACCTGCAATAGTCCAGAAATGGCTTCGTTACAGGCTTCGAAACAGATAAATAAATTAACTAACAGCACGACACGGCAGTAACTACATACGGGCTACTATAGTGCTGTATTATTATTATTACTATTACTATTAGTGGCTGTGGTGTGACACACAAAGCATTAACAGCCTGAAGTCTCCCAAGCAATAAAGTGCAGCGATCAAGTCATTTGCGGACAGTAAGTGCAGTGCACACAGCTTGGTTGATTTTAAATGGGCCTGCAATGTCCAGGTCAAGCAAGTGCCGCTGTGGAGAGTAGTAATGCAGGGAAAGTATGTTTTGTTCAAATGGCTCTGAGCACTATGGGACTCAACTGCTGAGGTCATTAGTCCCCTAGAACTTAGAACTAGTTAAACCTAACTAACCTAAGGACATCACAAACATCCATGCCCGAGGCAGGATTCGAACCTGCGACCGTAGCGGTCTTGCGGTTCCAGACTGCAGCGCCTTTAACCGCACGGCCACTTCGGCCGGCAGTATGTTTTGTAACAAATGTCTATTCTCACTGTGAATAGTTAGCTTTCTTATCTGGAAGTTGTGGGTACCACTTGCAATGCACTACGAATTCCTTCGCCATTCAATCTAACACCCCCCGTCCCCTTCCGACATACCCACAAACAACACATATCATTAATATTTCATCATTTTAAAAATAAAAGCCTTCGAAGAAGTCTTTCATTCCACAATTTAGTTAGGTGCTAGGGCCGGAATACTAGCGAATGTCTGATTGCACTCAGGGGTTATGGTCTAAGAAAGTTTGGGAACTACTGTTCTGTCCCTACCAACAGCTCCTACCAACTGAAACCGGGACTCATCTGACCAGGTCATGGTTTTCCAGTCGTCTTAGGTCCAAACGATATGGTCACGAGAACAGGAGAGGCTCAGCAGGCGATGTGCTGTTAGCAAAGGCACTCGCGTCTGTCGTCTGCTGCCATAGCCCACTAACGCCACTTTTCGCTGCACGGTCCTAACGCATATGTTCGTCGTACGTCCCACATTAATTTCTGTGGTTATTTCAAAGCAGTGTTGCTTGTCTGTTAGCACTGAGAACTCTTCGCGAACGCCGTTGGTCTCGGTCGTTAATTGAAGGTCGCCGGCCACTGCGTTGTCGGTCGTGAGAGGTAATGCTTGAAATTTGCTATTCTCAGCACACTCTTGATACTGTGGGTATCGGAATGTTGAATTTCCTAACGAATTTTGAAATGGAAAGTCAAGCTCCAACCACCAATCCGTGTTCAAAGTGTGTTAATTTCCGTCATGCGGCCATAATCACGTCGGAATGAGTCACCTGAGTACAAATGAGAGCTCCGCCAAAACACTGCCCTTTCATACCTTATGTGGTGGATATTATCGTCATCTGTATGTGTGTATATCGTTATCCTATGAGTTTCGTCATCTTAGTATGTGTTGTCATTTTTTAATTTGTTTATCTTTCGTCTACTAATGGTCAGACGATATCTGGAGCCCAGAAAGACCGTAATTTCTGAGAACAAAATCTATGCACCTTATTACAGTAACGTTAAGTACTATTCCACACTTCTTAACTTTGTGGTACATCATTCCAGTGACGCTAAGTTCCTGTCATTACACGACCTTATTGATTTTGATGTTGGGTACGAAGAGTGCACCCAGGATCTGAGTTAAAGTAAGGGGATGAGGACGGGGGGTGGGTGGGGGGTGGGTGGGGGCGGGAGGGTATTCGCAGAATGGGGAGACGTGGAGGAAACGAAGTATTTTTATTAGAAAACAGCACTTGAAACTACTGAAAAATAGTTTTTAATTACCATCATGTGCATTAATCTTAATACATTTTATTAGATACCTACTCCCTACATCGTACGTAATTGAAAGAATATATTCTACATAGGATTTGTATGTATTACTTTGCTATTAGACAACTAACGTTCAGATACATGCAAGTAGCCTACTTCAGTAGCTTCTGACTTAGTCTAGTAACATAAGAAATTATATCACGTGTTGGAAGTACAATGCTACTGAAAACTGTAGGGGTACCATTACAGATGTCTTAGGGTACTCTTGCTCCTATTCAGTAATAATTAAGGTATGTCCTGATACCCTTAATACCAACCATTAGAATACTTTTGAACAAAAACAGAGATTTTCAATTTGATGTTTTTTTCTTATTTTTTAAATTACACTATCAGCAACGTTCCTTGAACACCTGCGTATCACGTTAGGACGGAGTTGACTCGTAATGTTGTGAACGTTTAACAGCAGTACTCAGTCGCATACTCAAGAAGATTATAAACCAAGTTTAAATGTTCCATGTTATTTTACTTAAAGTTAGTTTATACTGAAATCAATTTCAATTAATAGTGACAGTAAATAGTTTTACGAGATGAGAATTTAAATCGGACTTCTGAAGTTCCCGTTATTTCTCAATACCACTGTTCTTACTCGTTGTAGAATGATTTATCATTTTATTCCTTTCAACTTCTTCAGGATCGCCATACGTCAGCGTGGTTTCTTTACATTACGAATACGGCAGCCCTCGGCATATGGCTGGATTTGCTGAGCAGCACATTTGTTGGTGTGGTGACATACAGTTTCCTCGTCCTTTCAACAGGTGAGGTTTATAAAATGCTACTCAGTTTTCCTATTGATATAAGATACCTAGGAAATACATGCTTTCTTTTGTACTGTAAAACCATAATTATCTTTAGTAAGTTTTTCTGCTGTATACAGCCAATTATTTAGCCATGTCGCAAAGTGGTTCTATGTAAAAAATTTCAGTTCATAATCATGCGTATTAAAAATATCCAAATAAGTCATTGTATAAATCATTATATGACATTGCCTTGCGCATTTGATCATAGCAGCATAAATAATACTTATGTGTTTGGTTCAGCAATATTAAATTGAAATATATATTGACAAATGTAGTTACCTACAGCAATTTATATATTCAACTTCCTGGCAGATTGAAACTGTGTGGCGGACCGAGACATTGTAAGAATGCATCATCTGCTCCTTTAATCCCGATACAAGGTGATTCCTCTTCGCTATCACTGCTACTGGGTCAAGAGCCGCGTTGCTGCTACGGTCGCAGGTTCGAATCCTGCCTCGGGCATGGATGTGTGTGATGTCCTTCGGTTAGTTAGGTTTAAGTAGTTCCAAGTTCTAGGGGACTGATGACCTCAGCTGTTAAGTCCGATAGTGCTTAGAGCCATTTGAACCATTTGAACTGCTACTAGCTTCGAACACTAATTGCTTACCGCCTGATTAGTATCAGATCAGAGGCAACGGTTGATTGCTGATTAATGGAATTGTTTAATGACCACTGACGAAATATGTACAGATACCAACAAAGGGAGTCAATGAACGCCGATCTCGTATAGAAGCTAACAACGTACATCAGTGCAGCCAGATACAGTGGTCTATAAATATATTATCAAGCCTCACTTGTTAACCACACACTGGCTGAATCATACAGAATGTTGCTTAACCTTTGGCGAAACCTTTGTGAACCATAAAAAACAGTATCTGATGATTATACACGTACCTTCGTCGTAATTTTTTGTTATTATTTTTTACATCCCATTGTGGGTTCTGTGTTACCCCATCATCTGGTCTGTGGCATAAAAATTGTGTGTGAGCACTGTGAATTATTGTAAGTTATACGACTATACCCAGCCTTTGCGACAGTCAACTTCTGCACTATAATCCGAACAGCACTGAAATGTAACTGTTATGCCCGTATTTATTAGGGCTTTTGTATTATCTTTTTATACAACTGAGGTTAAATAACAAGCAGTTGTAATAATCGTAGACATGTCAGAGATATGCTTGTTGTCATAGACGTATTGATACTGCAACTAATGCAGCTTGATGGCAAAGATTGTTTGCCTGTGCCACTTTGGGCAGTGATGGTGTAGTGAATTGATTATGAGTGACCAGATGCTGTGTCACGATATTAAAAATATGTTACTCAGCTTTATTGCTTCATTGTAATGTATATTTCTCTATTTCGTTTTACGTGGTATTCTTATGCCATAGATCTTATGATGGGATAATCCGAAACGCATGATGAGAGGTTCAAAATAAAGAAAAATGTTTTAGCAACCAAGATAAGTGCGTAATCATTAGCGCCAATATGGCCGCAGACACCCTCAATGACTTCTTGCATAAGGTGACGAAAAAATATTTCTCGGAAGGCAAAAGTCAATGAGACACTTCATTTTAAGAGTGTTTCAGAATGTTTCATCCTGTCACAAGATTATAAAATTACCTTCTACTTCAATGAAGAGGGAATCTTAGGGTACATTTTGTGTAACGCATAGGATTATTAATCTGATTTTACACTGGTATGTCTTTTACATGACTAAACGTAAACTCTTGGGGTATATTTTACAACTATGTTTCGTATCAGAGTTTTCATTCGCCTTTCACAAATGTACCATTTCTTCAACTGGACGCGCGATGAACATCCAGACGACAATCAAACTCGTCCCATACTTCCGTAAGCATGTCTGGAGTTTGGCTGCTCTTGCTTTGCGGCATCACATTCACCCGAAGTTGCTGCAAGAAGAGACACAGAGATGGAGATCTTCACGCACCCTCTAAAACAAGGAATCACATACCGTGGGATCAGGCGAACTTGCTGGCCAGTGCTGCATGCCGCTGCGGACGATCCACCGCTGAAGCGGATCTCTATTTGAAGTTGCTCTTAAATGCAGGTAACAGTGCATTGGTGCTCGATCGTCTTGGAAATATGAAATTTCCGGTATGATTTCGCAGTTGTAGAAACGTTCTGATTTATTAGTGCCATTGTAGTGCTACTGTCGAGTGCTTTGAGCTGTAGGAGGTGCTATGTTGTTCTCTCGCCGAAAACACCACGGCACAGTTGTAACAGAATTGCACCTAGCTGCACCACGAAGTCTCCTGCCGACAGACACTTTTAGTTTCGATGCCTGAGTGAACATCGTTGCAAGTTTCTGTCTAAGTGCATGTAGAAGATACAGGGAAAGGTCGGGCCGTATCGGACAGCATACTGTACCGGACAAGAGCTGTCTCTAAACTCTAGCTTTAGTGAAAGCACCTGTCGCGCCACTGCAGTCTGATATGTGCAGGAAAAAGACAGCTAGCGTAAATCTGAATCAAATCAGCAGTAACATTGTGTTTCAGAGGGACAAGTTATCTTCTCCTGACTCCTGGTGAGTTTTTCCGTGCACGAACTTAACGTTGCAGCAGGGCTTAATTTTGGCTGGAACGCGTAAGAACGGCGTTGCAGGATCTTATTGCAACATAACTACGAGAGTCGTTCAATAAGTGATTCCCCACATTTTATTCTCAGAACATATTTATTGTTAAGAGTCCGAATTTTGTGACAATATACACTCCTGGAAATGGAAAAAAGAACACATTGACACCGGTGTGTCAGACCCACCGTACTTGCTCCGGACACTGCGAGAGGGCTGTACAAGCAATGATCACACGCACGGCACAGCGGACACACCAGGAACCGCGGTGTTGGCCGTCGAATGGCGCCAGCTGCGCAGCATTTGTGCACCGCCGCCGTCAGTGTCAGCCAGTTTGCCGTGGCATACGGAGCTCCATCGCAGTCTTTAACACTGGTAGCATGCCGCGACAGCGTGGACGTGAACCGTATGTGCAGTTGACGGACTTTGAGCGAGGGCGTATAGTGGGCATGCGGGAGGCCGGGTGGACGAACCGCCGAATTGCTCAACACGTGGGGCGTGAGGTCTCCACAGTACATCGATGTTGTCGCCAGTGGTCGGCGGAACGTGCACGTGCCCGTCGACCTGGGACCGGACGGCAGCGACGCACGGATGCACGCCAAGACCGTAGGATCCTACGCAGTGCCATAGGGGACCGCACCGCCACTTCCCAGCAAATTAGGGACACTGTTGCTCCTGGGGTATCGGCGAGGACCATTCGCAACCGTCTCCACGAAGGTGGGCTACGGTCCCGCACACCGTTAGGCCGTCTTCCGCTCACGCCCCAACATCGTGCAGCCCGCCTCCAGAGGTGTCGCGACAGGCGTGAATGGAGGGACGAATGGAGACGTGTCGTCTTCAGCGATGAGAGTCGCTTCTGCCTTGGTGCCAATGATGGTCGTATGCGTGTTTGGCGCCGTGCAGGTGAGCGCCACAATCAGGACTGCATACGACCGAGGCACACAGGGCCAACACCCGGCATCATGGTGTGGGGAGCGATCTCCTACACTGGCCGTACACCACTGGTGATCGTCGAGGGGACACTGAATAGTGCACGGTACATCCAAACCGTCATCGAACCCATCGTTCTACCATTCCTAGACCGGCAAGGGAACTTGCTGTTCCAACAGGACAATGCACGTCCGCATGTATCCCGTGCCACTCAACGTGCTCTAGAAGGTGTAAGTCAACTACCCTGGCCAGCAAGATCTCCGGATCTGTCCCCCATTGAGCATGTTTGGGACTGGATGAAGCGTCGTCTCACGCGGTCTGCACGTCCAGCACGAACGCTGGTCCAACTGAGGCGCCAGGTGGAAATGGCATGGCAAGCCGTTCCACAGGACTACATCCAGCATCTCTACGATCGTCTCCATGGGAGAATTGCAGCCTGCATTGCTGCGAAAGGTGGATATACACTGTACTAGTGCCGACATTGTGCATGCTCTGTTGTCTGTGTCTATGTGCCTGTGGTTCTGTCAGTGTGATCATGTGATGTATCTGACCCCAGGAATGTGTCAATAAAGTTTCCCCTTCCTGGGACAATGAATTCACGGTGTTCTTATTTCAATTTCCAGGAGTGTACATCAACATGTCTTGTCTATGTCCAATTTTTCCACTAGTCTTCATCACATTCTAAAGCCGTACGCCAGCGTTGTGGAAGACCATGTGTTCCCTGGTTCCCTGCTGGTAAAAGCTCTTGTCCCGTAAGCGTAGCCATGTTTTCACTGCATGACCGACACTCTCGTCATCTTCAAAGTGTGTTCCCCATAGAGAATCTTTAAGCGGGCCCAGAGAGATGGAAGTCCGAGGGTGCCAGGTCTGGACTGTAGGGTGGATGAGGCAATGATGTCCAGTGGCTGTGATAGGACGTCCAGAGCGTGGCTGATCATGGATTATACACTCCTGGAAATGGAAAAAAGAACACATTGACACCGGTGTGTCAGACCCACCATACTTGCTCCGGACACTGCGAGAGGGCTGTACAAGCAATGATCACACGCACGGCACAGCGGACACACCAGGAACCGCGGTGTTGGCCGTCGAATGGCGCTAGCTGCGCAGCATTTGTGCACCGCCGCCGTCAGTGTCAGCCAGTTTGCCGTGGCATACGGAGCTCCATCGCAGTCTTTAACACTGGTAGCATGCCGCGACAGCGTGGACGTGAACCGTATGTGTAGTTGACGGACTTTGAGCGAGGGCGTATAGTGGGCATGCGGGAGGCCGGGTGGACGTACCGCCGAATTGCTCAACACGTGGGGCGTGAGGTCTCCACAGTACATCGATGTTGTCGCCAGTGGTCGGCGGAACGTGCACGTGCCCGTCGACCTGGGACCGGACCGCAGTGATGCACGGATGCACGCCAAGACCGTAGGATCCTACGCAGTGCCGTAGGGGACCCCACCGCCACTTCCCAGCAAATTAGGGACACTGTTGCTCCTGGGGTATCGGCGAGGACCATTCGCAACCGTCTCCTTGAAGCTGGGCTACGGTCCCGCACACCGTTAGGCCGTCTTCTGCTCACGCCCCAACATCGTGCAGCCCGCCTCCAGTGGTGTCGCGACAGGCGTGAATGGAGGGACGAATGGAGACGTGTCGTCTTCAGCGATGAGAGTCACTTCTGCCTTGGTGCCAATGATGGTCGTATGCGTGTTTGGCGCCGTGCATGTGAGCGCCACAATCAGGACTGCATACGACCGAGGCACACAGGGCCAACACCCGGCATCATGGTGTGGGGAGCGATCTCCTACACTGGCCGTACACCACTGGTGATCGTCGAGGGGACACTGAATAGTGCACGGTACATCCAAACCGTCATCGAACCCATCGTTCTACCATTCCTAGACCGGCAAGGGAACTTGCTGTTCCAACAGGACAATGCACGTCCGCATGTATCCCGTGCCACCCAACGTGCTCTAGAAGGTGTAAGTCAACTACCCTGGCCAGCAAGATCTCCGGATCTGTCCCCCATTGAGCATGTTTGGGACTGGATGAAGCGTCGTCTCACGCGGTCTGCACGTCCAGCACGAACGCTGGTCCAACTGAGGCGCCAGGTGGAAATGGCATGGCAATCCGTTCCACAGGACTACATCCAGCATCTCTATGATCGTCTCCATGGGAGAATAGCAGCCTGCATTGCTGCGAAAGGTGGATATACACTGTACTAGTGGCGACATTGTGCATGCTCTGTTGCCTGTGTCTATGCGCCTGTGGTTCTGTCAGTGTGATCATGTGATGTATCTGACCCCAGGAATGTGTCAATAAAGTTTCCTCTTCCTGGGACAATGAATTCACGGTGTTCTTATTTCAATTTCCAGGAGTGTAGATGTTCAACACGGTTTCCTTTTCTGCACACAAGAATTCATTTTCTCGGCATAACATGGCAAAGCGATATGAAGTGGATAGAGCACGTCAGGTTGTATTAGGAAAGGCAAATGGTTGACTTAGGTTTATTAGGGGAATTTTAGGAGCCCGCATATAAGACAATAGTGTGACACATTGTTAAGTACTGTTCGAGTGTTTGAGATCCGCACCAGATCGGACTAAAGGAAGGCATCGAAAAAATTCAGAGGCAGGCTGCTAGATCTGTTACCGGTAGGTTCGAACAACGCACGAGTATTACGAAGATACTTTGAGAACTCAAATAGGAACCGCTAGAGGAAAGGCGACGTTCTTTTCGAAGAGCGCTATTGACTAAATTTAGTGAACCGGCATTTGAGGCTTACTGCAGAACGATTCTACTGACGAAAACATACGTTTCGCGGAAGGAATATGAAGATGAGATTAGAGAGATTAGGGCCTAGTACCGTAGTATATAGATAGTCTAGACAGTCGTTTTTCTCTTGCTCTAATTTCGTGTGGGAAAGAAAAGGAAATACTGTAACTAGTAGTGGTATAGGATACCCTTCAGCAAATACATGCGGTGTGGCTAGTGAAGTATGTATGTAGATGCAGCTGAATGAAAAAAGTTTTGCATCAGAAATGACATTATTACACTTCAATTTCATTCTTACACTTTGTCCAGTCACAGTAATGTGACAATAGCCCATGTTCGACGTCAACGTGCACTAAGTACTCACAGATGGCAGGTGGCAGAACACGCAGTAGAGGCTGTATATAGCGTTCGGGGGAACGCCGAAAACTGTGCAGTCGTTGCCGCAAGGCGGAAACAGAGCGATTTGTGTGACGTCCAAAATGACATGATCATTGGCTTTCGGGCCAAGTGCGGAAGCGTTTCCGAAAATGCTGAATTTGTCGCTGTTCACACGCAGCAGTTTTAAAAATATACCGTGCATGGCAGAACGGTGCTGTCCAAAACCGGGTCCGAGGCAACTGTGGTACACCATGAGCCACAGATTACAGGGGTGAACGGCGACTGCGGAGATACTCTTGGGCGAATAGAGGTGCAACTACTGGGCAACTGACCGCTCAGATGTACCAAGGGGCTGCCAACAGCGTCTCCTCAACGGCCGTACAGTGGACGTTACTGTGGAGGGGCCTCCGCAGCAGGCGCCTGGTTTATGGACACGTGCTGACTTCTTCAGGGACGAAGGCTGGAATCTGCACTCCAGTACCGTAACTGGGCGTCCACTGAGTGCTGACAAGTGGCCTTTTCAGGTAAATCACGTTTTACGCTCCATCGGACTGATGGTCATTGACGCACACGGGGCGAAACGTCTGAAAGCAGACACCCTGCAACCAGGAGGGAGCAATGTGGTCCAGGAAATGTTTTCGTGGCATTCCCTGGGTGGTCTTGTCATTCTGGAAGACGCAGTGGGTCAACACAAGTATACACATGTTCTTGGAGACCATGTCCAGCCCTACAGGCAGTTTATTTTTCTTCGGCGTCTACCAGAAGGCCAGTACAAAGTGTCACCAAGCTCGCAGTGTACGTGCGTGGTTCAAAGAGCACCAGGATGAGTTTACCATACTCCCCTGGCCATCAATCTCACCGTATTTAAACCCAATCGAAGATCTATGGGAGCACCTCTATCGGGCTGCTCACGCCACGGATCCTCAACCGAGAAACCTAGCGCAACTTGCCTCGGCGCTGGAGTCGTCATGGCTTCACATCCGCAGTGACTTGTTGCAAGTCTCGCAACGGTGCTCGCTGCAAAAGGTGGCTATTCCTGCTTTTGACAAGTCGTCACATTAATGTTACTAGACTTTTTTTTTACTTTTGAAGTGGAGTTTTGTAACTGTATTATGTTACGTACCACAGTAGTGCTTCGTGAGAAGAATGTACCCACACAACGTCCAGAAAATATCGTAAGTCTGAAAGAGCTTACCTGCCTGATACTTCCTCCAGTCTTATGAAATGGGACGAATCTTCTAGAACCCCGTTGTAAGTTGTAACTGGCATGTCATTCTGGATATAAATATGATAGCAACAGTTTTGAGTCAGACATTTTTGATCACTGAGACGTAGTACCAATCACTGAGAGCGTCGAAATGTTGACGACTTATAGAATTAATAATGCATCTGTGTAATCAACTGAATAATGTCTTTCTTATATTCTTGACGAATACATTGATCATACGAAAGGATGTTCTCCCTACATTACACAGTTATTTCAGAACGACAATAATTTGTTAATAAGTAATATCCGAATCACAATAAGCCTTTTCAGCCAGGTTGTGTATGTAATACAACTTTCTGCGCCAGCTTTCAGAATCACAAATAATTATGAAAAACGATCTACCTAATGATGAGAGATAGTCTTCGGAAAACACTGTGAAAAAATAAATTGTTTGTACCAGTCAACAATACATTTTCCATTCAATTTGCCATTGTGATAAAACTATAACATCGGAAAATCCGCATCTGCAGCTGAGTGGTCATCAGCCATGTGGAGGACCCGGGTTCGATCCGGATAGTCCTAACGATTTTTCTTTGATGCGAGGACTGTTAGGGATCCGTTCAGTTTCGTGACGCCAATTAAGCTACGTGGCCGAGTGGTAGTGGCTCTACTGTCTGGAAAGTCTGCAAAACGGACAACGGACGGGAGAGCGGTGTGCTGATCGGACCACATGCCGCTCCATACCGCACCCACATGAAGGCACAAGACAGCGGATCACACAGTCACCGGTAGACGTCCCTTGGCCCTTCACGGACTGGACGAAGAGCTCGTTTTTAAGTAATATAGGAATCTTCTTTTATCCTCTGCTAATCCATATTTATTTATTACTGATGTACAAAAATTAACTGTATGTTGTGTCTTTAGTACTTTATGTGCCAATGGTGATCTGTTTAATAAATTTCATTCACAGAAGTTTCGATGTACGCAAATCACTTACATTTCATTGTTTAGAGATCTGAAGAATCATTAACTGTTCAAATGCATGTTATACAGCTTCCTTCGGTGGATCTGGCGTCGGACTGGCCATTTCACAGTCACTTACTCTGACAGTTATGCTACAGTTCGGTATCCTGCAAATGACCGAAGTCCTTAGTCAGATGACGTCAGTGGAGAGAATCCTCGAATATACCAAAATTCCATCCGAAGCAGCTTTGGAGTCGACACCAGGTAAGCAAGCATAGTAAATTAAACATTGCAACATTTAAATTTAATAGGCTCCTCGACGCTGCTTAACAACAGGGAGATGTTGAATGTTCTGCTAGCGATTAAATTGCCTCACAAAAAGCGTGGGGCACCCACAAGGGGAGGAGGAAACGAAATGAAACTTCACGGGCTGGGAGGGCCTGTGATGTTATTTAAGTAATTACAAAATCGACTCAGATTTACAAAATTGGCATTATGGGCCCAATTATATGTATACGTGGCACCCCCCTCTGCCGTGATGCAAGCGCTGATTGGATTTGGAAGGCGCCGTATCTTCTCCCGAGCTAAGCTGCAAGACAGCTGTTACAGCTGTTTCTTGATGCCTTCGATACTGGGACTGAGATACTGTTCACTTCCGAACTGGTCCCAGACATATTCTTTGATGGCCAGGTCTGCTTGGTGTTCCTGACCACAGGAATAGTCAGTATCACGCAGCTGATAGAGACACGTATAATGTGTGAATGAGCAATGTCCTACAAACAAATGGCACCACGAATCTGTCGCATGAGAGGTAATGCACGAGGCGCGGGATGACTCTGCCACGCCTCGCACCGTCAGTTCCGTCAGCCACTACCAGCCCTAGGAGTATGGGACGTCTCGCAGGTCCCCGCCATACTCACAGCATCTCCACTCATCGCTGAACACAGTGCGGCTCTGTTCATCAGCTGTCCACGCTTCCCGGCCCGGCCACGGCACCGCTCCAAAGGCAGCCGTTCGTGATGTGCTGTTGCCCGCAGCCTGCACATGGGACGGTTATTCGCTAGTGCGGATGCTGCTGGTCTCCGACCAATCACGTGCGGTGACGCATTATGTCGCATGGGGTCCATTTCTTGTTCTCGGAGCACGCGCAGACGCAGATGTGAAGAGGTTACGATCTGCTTGATGTGCAAGACGACGATCATCCCTTTTAGTGGTCAGACTTGGTCGACCGGAAACCTGACCACTAGTCTGCCTGCCTTCGCTCACCCACGCAGATCAATATCGGGCTTTTATCACATCCAAATGTCCCACAAATCTGGATATTGCGCAGTTCCACCAAGACACCAATGAAGACCCACAATGACGCCCCGTCCAGGCAATGTCAGTTGCTGATAACGCTGTCTCTCACGAGTAGGCGGCATCTCCGTGTCATTCAAAGCGTTCACTTACCGTTTGACGCTGTTGATGGCCCTTATATACCACATCAGGCTTGGTAACATCAGTAAACGTGAACAGTACTAACGCACTCTGGTGACCGTTCTATATGTCACGATAGTGACCACATGTGCGAAATTAGATTGACATTCGGCCATGTTTTCCAGGTGCTTTACATTTTTGTCAGGCTGTATAGTACCAATACTGATTTTGTGCCAATGCTGCCAGTCTCATATTTTAGAACTTACGGTGCTTATCTTTATATAGTATTTGTAAATAACTTGTATAAATACTCAGCGAGTGCTGTAGCGCTGTAGTGAGTCATTGAACTAGCATTCGGGAAGATCGAAGTTCAATTACCTATCCAGCAATCCACTTATAGGATTTTCACTGTTACCCAAAATCTGCCAGGGGAAACTTTGCGGTACTTCTTTCGAAAGGGACGTGGCCAACGTCCTTCACAAGGTCTGTCCAGTCAGGGCGCCCCTCTCGTCTCTAGTGATGTCGTCGTTCAACGGGCGCTATGTCTCTTTCCCATTTTACCTTTTGGTTACATTAACTCTGCCGGAATATTGATTTCAGATTATCTGTTAAGCTCATGTACACTGACATGACGAAAGTAATGGAATAACGATACACACATATTTAGATGGCGGTATTGTCGTGTACACAAAGCATGAAAGGTCAGTGCATTGACGGAGCCGTCATTTCTACTCAGGTGATCCGTGTGAAGAGGTTTTCGACGTGATTATAGCCGCACGACGCTGATTAACAGCCTTTGAACGCGGAACGGTAATTGGAGCTAGACACACTTTGGAAATCGTTAGGTAATTCAATATTCCGACATCCACAGCTGCAAGAGTGTGCCGAGAATACCAGATTTCAAGCATTACCTCTCACCACGGGCAACGCAGTGGCCGACGCCCTTCACCCAAGGACCGAGAGCAGAAGCGTTTATATATAGTTGTCAGCGCTAACAGACAAGCAACACTGCGTGAAATAACCGCTGAAATCAATGTCGGTTGTACGAAGAACGTAAACAGTGCGGCGAAATTTGGCGTTAACGGGCTGTGGCAGCAGATGACCGACGCGATTGCCTTTGCTAACAGCACGACATCGCCCGCAGCGCCTTTCCTGGGCTGTGACTATATCGTTTAAACCATAGACGACCGGAAAACCGTGCCTGGTGAGAAGAATCCTGATTTCAGTTGGTAAGAGTTGATGGTTGGTTTCGAGTCTGGCACAGATCCCAAGAAGCCATGGACTCAAGTTGTCAACAAGGCCCTGTGTAAGTTGGTGGCGGCTCCAAAATGGTGTGACCTGGGTTTACACGGAATGGACTGATCCTCCTGTCCAACTGAACCGATCATTGACTGGAAATGGCTATATTCGGCCATTCATGGACACAGTGAGGGAATTTTTTGGATGACGATGGGCCGCGTCACTGAGCAAAAATTGTTCGCAATTGATCTGAGAACGATTTGGCCACATAAATCATCTGATATGAATCCAATTGAACATTTATGGGTCATAAGCGGGAGGTCAGTATGTGTAGAAAATCCTGCACCGTCAACACTTTCGCAATGACGGACGGCCGTAGAGGTAGCATGGCTCAATGTTATTACAGGAAGTTCCAGCGACTTGTTGAGTCCATGCCACGTCGAGTTGTTGCATTATGCTGTGAAGGAGATCCGACATGGTATTAGGAGGTATCCTATGACTTTTGTTACCTGAGCGTATAGCCTCGCCGCGCGGAGTGGCCGTGCGGTTTGAGGCGCCATGTCACGGACTGCGCGGCCCCTCCCGCCGGAGGTTCGAGTCCTCCCTCGGGCATGGGTGTGTGTGTTGTTCTTAGTATAAGTCAGTTTTAGCAGTGAGTAAGTCTAGGGACCGATGACCTAAGCAGTTTGGTCCCTTAGGAATTCACACCCATTAATTAACACCCATTACACCATACAGTCTCTATTTAATTTCTTAAGTAAATCAGGTGAACAGTTGTTTTTTATTTAGTCAATATTTTTTACGTAGGGACTTCAGAAAATAGGTTACACATGACGTCGCACGATAAGACCACTGCGGGTTTCCAGCACACATAGTTCTGCTGTAGTACTTATAACAAGTGCATCACAGTTTGGGAGTGACATGGCGATGCAACTGGAAACGTACTCCCAAGCTGAAGTAAGTGGGTCGTCTCGATTCTTGTGGACAAGACGTCTAAACTACACTCACATTCACCATGCTATACTGGCGGTATGTGGACCAAATGAACTGTCGCGTCGAGCCGTAATAAAATGACAACAACAAATCGGCCAAGGCTTCACAGACGCGGGGGTTGTTGATCGGGAAGTCCAGGTCCTGCACCATGCCATTTGCTTCTTTTCGGCAAGCTGAGAGCATACCTGGAAGACTGGAGGGAAAGAAACGTTCCAACGATGAGGACGTTCACACACCAGCTGCCCAATGTCTTTGTGCCGAAGGAGCGGGTTGCCATCGCCGAGGAACTGAACGATTGGTAGGAAGTTCCGACAGTTTCTCGCAGATATTTGGTGACCATGATGAAAAATAATGCCATGTGTGCTACTTTGAGGTGTATTGCAGCACTCAATACAAGGTACTCGACCTGCCGGAATAATGTGTAACCTACTTTTTGAAGTCCCCTGGTATATTTTCTAACCAAATTAGTGACTACCTAGACTGATTTCGTAAAACCAGGAAGTGGTAAAAGACAACAGGGCCATTTATTTGTATTTCCCAACACCTACATCTGTTCTCCGCAGGTCAGCTTACGGCGTGTGCCAGAAGGTACTCGGTGTTCCACTATACTATCCTTCCTTTGCTGCTCCTTCCGTGAAAGCTGCATGATGAGAGAGCCTGTACTTACGCCTCCGTACTTCTGATTCCTCTGAGTTTCCCACCGTATTCGTTTCGTGAGATGTGTGAAGGAGGCAGGATCACGTTGCCCGACTCTTGCTAGAACGTTCTCTCTCCAGACATTCACAACAGTCCTCGCCGCAGCAGGCTGAGGGGCTGCGTGACGCTCTCGCCATTACTAACCAAACCCGTCACGAAACGGTTTGCTCTTCTTTGAACCTCCACTACGCCCTCTATCAATCCTACCTGGTAGGCGCCCTAAACGAACAATGTTCAAGAATCCCGACGAATAATGGTTCTGTTGACTATTTCTTTCCTAGGTGAACTAGATTCCCTTAGGATTCTTACAATCAATCTCAGGCTATTAAATATCATCTTATGTGGTCGTTCCATACAAAATCTATGGCACATATGCTCCACGATATTTTATTTCCATTTATTTATTGACAAACTAGTAATGAAATAACTGTGACTCTCTCCACACATTTATTCTAAGAACGCTATATTCGTTTATGTTGCCAAATGCCAGAATTAGTATCAAGATTCAATCACATGCAGGTCTTCCAAAATGTCGTTACAATTTCCTGGCCTTACAACTTACCTACATTCAGTAACATCACCTGGAAACAGCCTTACGAAGAACACGTAATTATCCACAAAACGATTCACAAAATAGGCATAAATCGTCCAAAATAACTGTCGTACGACTAATAATACTCTCAAGGGATACAGACAAATTACTTCTATATCTGACGGTTTCTTCCAGTTTATTAACGACGTTGCGAGTTCTGTTTACTAGGTATACAATCCGGTCACAAAGCAGCTCCTGCTTTGCTCACTAGCTGCCAGTGCCAGACTGTACGGAATAGGTTCCAGTACTCGAGAACCGCGACTTCCGTGTTGTCCCCGCTGTTCATTGCCATCTGGTATTCAAGGACGAGCAAAATGAACTCAGTTCTAGTTCAGTGTTTATAGAACCCACTCATACAGAGGAATAATGTCCCATAATTCGACAACAGACTGAGTCAGACACATTACGGTAATGGGCATCCATTCAACAACCCGTCTTGAAAACTGGAATGGCCTATGCCCGATTTCAAACGCCTGGCACGCTTGGCTGTTCTTTCGACCTTTCACGTAACCTATACAGTAACATACGGGTTTCCCGTCTAGATTGCGGTTTTTGGTAGAATCCTGTAGCGATGCAGTCCTTCAACAAAGGAAACTGCTTCCAATACGTTAGTTCGTCCAGTCTTAGAGTACTGTTCATCCGTATGGGAGCTTTACCAGTTGAGTCTCATTCAAGAGATTGGAAAGGTCCAAAGAAGAGCGGCAAGATTCGTGACTGGTACATTTAGCCATCGCGAGAGCGTTACAAATGTCAAAGAAAGTTTGAAGTAGGATACACTTCCAGATAGACGACACGCTAAACTGAAGGGGCTACTCACTAAATTCCGAAATCCGATCTTCGCCGAGGATGTAGAGCATCTATTATTACCATCAACTTTCAAATCGCGCAATGATCACCATTCAAAGATAAGGGAAATTTGAACTCGTACTGAGGCGTTCAGACAGTACGATCCGCGAGTGGAACAGGGGGGGGGGGGGGGGGAATATGACATTGCATTGGCGCGAGTTGTGCGCTACGCCACACACCGCTTGGTGGCTAGCGGAGTATATATGTGGATGTAGATGTAGATGTACAGTCGCTTTACTTCTACTGAGCAACTGTAGTTCGTCTTTATATTAACAGTCACTTATCTTAAAATCTTTCATTTCGGCGTTCGCGCTACGGTTGAAAGAGCAAACCGTAGTATGAACTTCCTCAGTGAAATAACTTCGGAGGCCGACAGATGCTGTGTGTCATCCTTCATGTCAACGCTGGTAGTATCACGGAACGTTTGAGTAGCTTAATCTCTTGTTGTATGGGTCCACAGCCTCGAAATTATTTCTGAATGATGAAACTTTTTTTTTTTTAAAAAAGTAGGTTGTCAAATTCTATAATGCAAGGTGACCTTTATTGCATCGTGTACATACGAGAACGTGCTGAGCATTGTCTCCGAATTTTGCATGTGAAAACTCTTAAAAATTTTAAAGTAAAACAAATGACATTAACATTCTACATCTTTACCCTTCACGTCTATGTATTTTTTCTCCATATAGTCATCTTGCCGTCAAGCTCATTTCTCCCAAAGAGTGATCAGTTTTTTCATATCGTCACTGTAGAATGTTTGACACTGTTGACGGAGCCACAAGCTCATCCCTAATTGCACCACTTCATCTTCATCAAAGTAAAGTCCACGAAGGTGTTTCTTAAGTTTTGGAAACATATGAAAATCGAGTGGTCGGGGAGTATGGAGGATCATTGATGACAGTGCCCCAAGGAGTCAGACTGTTCCAGATGTCGCAGCGCTCGTGTGTGGTCTAGCATTGTCAAGCTGAAAGAGAGGGTGTTCCATGTGTGAACTCACTCCTCGAAATTGTAACTCGATTACAGCACGCTGTTTTTCACGCACCACCACAGTTACGTTACACAGCGGCGTGTTACACGCTGCAATTCTGTACTTGGTACCGGTAGAGAGCTGAAAATATGAATACATAGCGAATAAAGATGTAGAATGTTAATAATGCTTGTTTTATTCGAAAAACTTTAAGAGTTTTCACATTCAGAGGCATCTCTCTTCAGTACGCTCTTATACATGACAGTACGGGCCAGTTTAGGACTGTGGCTATTTTACAGCATACCTCCGTTGGTGATGTGTGTGTCACTAAACAGATTTTAAATATGACGCACACATCACCGACTCAAATACATTTCACAATGGCCACAGGCTGAGAATAGACTGAAATGTGTACATGGTTCAGGAAAGGTCATGTTGCATTATAGAACTTGACAGTCTAAAGTGCTATTTAAAATGGTTTCGTGATTCAGAGATCGAACAGATGATTTTTGTCTTACTTTGGTTAAGACCAAACTTTTTAGGATTGTTTTGCAATATCCGTAGCTGCAATTTTTCTTTCGCACTAACTGACCGCATCTCGCATAGGGCTCCTTACGTTCATTTCGGCTTCTTTCAGATTTCATGTGTTAACAAGGCTTTCAGCTTAAAACTGTGACTTAGCTTTTTTTTTATTTCGTTGCAAGTTTCTAATACAGTTTTAACCAACACTGGATCTTTTCTATATTCAAACATTACTCAACCCGTAGCAGTCGAAACTAATTGTGTTAATACACTCACATTCTTTTTTTTAGATTGATGTTCGAGATATTCAGCACAGAGACGAACGATGTTGATTCTTCGTGTAAAATCTGCAGTCTATTTCTTATGACACTTGTTATTTTTCTATCTATCTTAACAGCCATTTCTACTTTGCTGGTAACTGACACTACTCAAATCGTTCGTTTAGTACCCTCTTTCCTTTTTTATGGTTGTTCCAACCACCTCACAACACACGGGCAAAGTGTGGGCTGTCACGGGTAACAGAGCCCCTTTTCAGCTAGAGAAACGTGCAAAAGTGATGCAGAAACATTAAAAAGCTATTAAATTAGGTATTACGTATAATTTAAAATACTGATGGTTTCCATTGAGGTTTTCTTGAAAGAAAAGAGCCGATGTCCTTGAGGAGTAAGTAAATAAAACTCACGTCTTCCTCTAGTGTATAGAGTTGTTGGGGATGAAAGCGCAAGATCAGGGATTGTCAGGGAATAGGGCTGAGGTTTGTTGACCTTTAGAGAGAAGTAAGCAATGGACGGCACGACATTTGGCGAGACATTGTTTTGGATGGTTTGCGATATGGATTTGTTGGTGATGGGGACATCAGATCAAGCTGTTTAAAGTAAACGGAGAAGACCGAGAAGGAGAAGAGTCCTGAAATGTAGTAGAAAGGATGTAGATGGGTGAGTGGATTTGTGGGCACATACCGTGGTCAGTTAGGCAAAAGCGGTAATGTTCCTTTCGAAAGAATGTGAAGCGCCTGTAGACGTCAGGCTGAGAGGACGTGGTGGTATAAGCGTGACAGACAACGAAGGTAGCTCATCAGTTATGGAACTACTGGATAATTGGTGTCGAGCTTTCGTGAAGTGATGGAAAGTGGGGGTATTCAGTATGGTAAAGGAGAGGGTTTAAATTAAGAAGGTGACAACGGGATTCCAGTAGGGAGGGAGAACGCATATTACGGCGTAGTGGATTCCTCGCCTTTCGAGGACTTGAGGGAGTGAAAGAATTTTGTTGCACGGAAACCCAGACGGCATTTTTGTGACAAACGGTAGGTCGAAATAACATTTGTCATGGACGTGCTAGGCTAAAGTAGTCTTCGATAACTCATGTTAAAGGTATCAGGATATAAACTGCACAAAATATTACATTTTTCAGACCATATTTTACAGTGAAATCTCAAATCTGTTGTTATCAACTTCTGACAGTAAAACGAAACAGGAACAATCGCAAAGTGTTATTAAAATCATTCGTTCCGGATTCTGAGTAATGTCTATTCATTAACAGAAAAAGCATAGAGCATCTATTTGCAATTCTTACTTATTTTCGGAGAAACCCAGTAATCTCTCAGACTTCGGTCACTTCGTTCATTATATGGAGATTAGCAAGAAGAAAGCTAGCCAAAGCAGTTGAAAAGATGAAGACTTTTACGTTGCCTAATTTTTTCTGCTCTACCGAACCGCACAATTCCTATAAGTAGTGATGAACAACGATAAAATAACAAATATAATGTTCATTCCTCGTTTTATCATTTTGTACAATACTATGAGCGGGTGATACAACACACACAATGTAGAAAATATAACATCGAACCCATTTTTGTCTCCATTTTGTGTAAAAACGATAAAAATCTGAAGTCCTAATTCACATCCAATCGTTTTAGAGTCGTATAATACAGAACAGTGGGCCTCTGTGCTACCACCATGTCACACACGCACTTTCATTAACGTTGTTATTGTTTCTCGGCTAGTAATACAGCTACAGTGAAACCTAACCGTATTCTTCATTTGCGTTAAAAGATGTTTGAAATACTTCAAGTGCAATAGGTGTGTTAAGTTAAATTCATAGTCCACAATTTTTGACAAATGTATATCTGTGTCTCACCTCCTACATTTATCATTTCAGATAAAAAACCACCAGATACATGGCCTCAGAGAGGTCACATCACCTTTCGGAGGGTATATCTGAAATATAAGCCAACAGAATCTCCAGTCCTCAGAGATCTTAATTTCTCTATTCAAGCAATGCATAAGGTGGTAAACCTTGTATTTTTCCAGTGTGCTTTTAACTCATTACTTTGTCTTCGTACGTTTCTAAAACTTATTCTTTGATTTTTTGTATGTAGGTCGGTATTGTAGGAAGAACTGGCGCTGGAAAATCGTCTCTAATCTCCGCCCTTTTCCGCCTGGTCAATATAGACGGGACTATTCTAATAGATGACATCGACATTAGCAGCCTCGGCCTGCACGACCTGCGAAAGAAAGTCTCGATTATTCCCCAGGAGCCCGTTCTGTTCTCAGAGACGCTCCGCTTTAATCTGGACCCGTTCTCTGAGTTTGATGATGACAAGCTCTGGAATGCCCTTGAAGAGGTAAGTTTGTCACAATGGCCTACTAAATATAGTTATTAACATGTACAAGTCGAATGAGTGATTCAGAAGTAAGCAGGTATTAAAAGAGCGTTGTTCAAAGGTGAATCAAAAAGGTAATGTCTTCTGTGTCTTAAAAAATTTACTAGTGAACATGTAACAGCACAGTTAGTGCAGATCGTAGTCTGCACTGTCCTCTACACAACACTGGCGTTCAACAGTCACCATGCACTTGTACACATTGTCGAATCCGTGCATTAAAACCAGCATGGAAAAATTCAATGTTTTTCTTCTTAGCCCACTATTTCAAAACGCCTGGCTTCGCTGTTGATTTTGAAATCTAAAGCGTCTGTCACCTCGAATCACTTCACCAGCACCTCCTCGACTGGCGTCTGTGACAGACGTTGTCGGCTGCCCGCTGAGTGGTTTGTTTGCAATATCAGTCTCCGTTACCAAACTTGTTCACCCAACACTGTACGTAGCTGAAGTCTATTACAGCAACCCCATACACATTCTTCACAAGTAAGTCTAAAACTGCTTTAAAACAGTGGGTCAAGAAGCAAAACACTGAATTCTTTTAAACTGATTTTGATGCCTGAGTTCACAGGTGATAAAAATCTGCACAAATGCATGGTGACTGTGTTGAAGGAAGTGTTGGGCACGGGGCGGTTCAGACTATGACCTTTACTAATTCCTGTGTTGTCTGCCCCTGGTAGCTGTGTGGTCAGCGCGATGGAATGTCATACCTAACGGCCCCGGTTCGATTCCCGGCTGGGTCGGAGATTTTCTCCGCTCAGGGACTGGGTATTGTGTTTGCCCTTATCTTCATCATTTCATCCCCATCGACACGCAAGTCGCTGAAGTGGCGTCAACTCGAAAGACTTGCACCAGGCGAACGGTCTACCCGACGGCCGGCCCTAGCCACACGGCATTTATTTTATTCCTCTGTTATATGTTCATTATTAAATTTTTTGACGTAGGATGTATTACTTCTGTACTATCGCAATGAAGCAAAGGTCCATACGGTTAATCTGTTTCTGCTAGCGTAATGAATGTGCAGGGTCACTATTTATTTAGAGTCGCACGGAATGATCCGTGATTGATAGGTAATTCGGAATTAGTTCCATTAATAGCACTTTTCTAACGATAATTATTGTTTATTGTGCTTGTTAGTAACTAGTATATTCTGATCAATATTAAGCCCAAAATGGAAAAAAAAATTGTGATCGTAGAGACAGTACGAGAATGTCCTGCGTCACGCAAAAACTTTCTTCTTGTTTGCTACGTCAGTTCCTCAACATAATTGTGATACACTTGTGCTGTAACAAAGTCTCTCCCCAGGTGACACAACTGTATTGTAACCGTACTAGACTTACCAGAGGAAGCTACGGTACAGAGGGCTCGAGCTACACTACTGGCCATTAAAATTGCTACACCACGGAGATGCCGTGCTACAGACGCGAAATTTAACCAACAGGAAGAAGATGCTGCGATATGCAAATGATTATCTTTTCAGAGCATTCACACAAGGTTGGCGCTGGTGGCGACACCTACAACGTGCTGACATGAGGAAAGTTGCCCGCATCTCGTGGTCGTGCGGTAGCGTTCTCGCTTCCCACGCCCGGGTTCCCGGGTTCGATTCCCGGAGGGGTCAGGGATTTTCTCTGCCTCGTGATGGCTGGGTGTTGTGTGATGTCCTTAGGTTAGTTAGGTTTAAGTAGTTCTAAGTTCTAGGGGACTGATGACCATAGATGTTAAGTCCCATGTGCTCAGAGCCATTTGAACCATTTTCTTGAGGAAAGTTTCCAGCCGATTTCTCATACACAGACATCAGTTGACCGGCGTTGCCCGGTGAAACGTTGTTGCGATGCCTCGTGTAAGGTGCAGAAATGCGTACCATCACGTTTCCGACTTTGATAAAGGTCGGATTGTAGCCTATCGCGATTGTGGTTTATCGTATCGCGACATTGTTGCTCGCGTTGGTCGAGATCCAATGACTGTTAGCAGAATATGGAACCGGTGGGTTCAGAGGGTAATACGGAACGTCGTGCTGGATCCCAATGGCCTTGTATCACTAGCAGTCGCGATGACAGGCATCTCATCCACATGGCTGTAACGGATCGTGCAGCCACGCCTCGATCCATGAGTCTACAGATGGGGACCTTTGCAAGACTACAACCATCTGCACGAACAGTTCGACGACGTTTGCAGCAGCATGGACTATCAGCACGGAGACCATGGCTGCGGTTACCCTTGACGCTGCATCACAGACAGGAGCGCCTGAGATGGTGTACTCAACGACGAACCCGGGTGCACGAATAGCAAAACGTCATTTTTTCGGATGAGTCCAGGTTCTGTTTACAGCATCATGATGGTCGCATCCGTGTTTGGCGACATCGCGGTGAACGCACAAAAGAAGCGTGTATCCATCATCGTCATACTGGCGTATCACCCGGCGTGATGGTATGGGGTGCCATTGGTTACACTTCTCGGTCACCTCTTGTTCGCATTGACGGCAATATGAACAGTGGACGTTACATTTCAGATGTGTTACGACCCGTGGCTCTACCCTTCATTCGATCCGTGCGAAACCCTACATTTGAGTAGGATAATGCACGACCACATGATGCCGGTCCTGTACGGGCCTTTCTGGATACAGAAAATGTTCGACTGCTGCCCTGGCCAGCACATTCTCCAGATCTCTCACCAACTGAAAACGTCTAGTCAATGGCGGCCGAGCAACTGGCTCGTCACAATACGCCAGTCGCTACTCTTGATGAACTGTGGTATCGTGTTGAAGCTGCATGGACAGCTGTACCTATACACGCCATCCAAGCTCTGTTTGACTCAATGCCCA
Organism: Schistocerca serialis cubense; assembly: GCF_023864345.2. Taxonomy (NCBI): domain Eukaryota; kingdom Metazoa; phylum Arthropoda; class Insecta; order Orthoptera; family Acrididae; genus Schistocerca; species Schistocerca serialis. Next base: position 716,513,148 of record NC_064639.1, on the reverse strand, counting down.
GGCATATCAAGGCCGTTATTACGGCCAGAGGTGGTTGTTCTGGCTACTGATTTCTCAGGATCTATGCACCCAAATTGCGTGAAAATGTAATCACATGTCAGTTCTAGTATAATATATTTGTCCAATGAATACCCGTTTATCATCTGCATTTCTTCTTGGTATAGCAATTTTAATGGCCAGTAGTGTATCTAGGAATACTTCCAAGCGACATTCGTGCAAAATTAATCTTTTTCCTATTTGTTGAGTTCCCCATATAACCAGCTGCTTTTCGTATGCTATGAAGCCGACCTCGAGGAAGATCAGTTTGGATTCCGTAGAAATACTGGAACACGTGAGGCAATACTGACCCTACGACTTACCTTAGAAGCTAGATTAAGAAAAGGCAAACCTACGTTTCTAGCATTTGAAGACTTAGAGAAAGCTTTTGACAATGTTGACTGGAATGCTCTCTTTCAAATTATGTAGGTGCCAGGGGTAAAATACGGGGAGCGAAAGGCTATTTACAATTTGTACAGAAACCAGATGGCAGTTATAAGGGTCAAGGGACATGAAAGGGTAGCAGTGGTTGGGAAGGGAGTGTGACAGGTTTGTAGCCTTTCCCCGATGTTATTCAATCTGTATATTGAGCAAGCAGTAAAGGAAACAAAAGAAAAATTCGGAGTAGGTATTAAAATCCATGGAGAAGAAATAAAAATGTTGAGGTTCGCCGACGACATTGTAATTCTGTCAGAGACAGCAAAGGACTTGGGAGAGCAGTTGAACGGAATGGACAGTGTCTTGAAAGGAGGGTATAAGATGAACATCAACAAAAGCAAAACGAGGATAATGGAATGTAGTCGAATTAAGTCGGGTGATGCTGAGGGAATTAGATTAGGAAATGTGACACTTAAAGTAGTAAAGGAGTTTTGCTATTTCGGGAGCAAAATAACTGATGATGGTCGAAGTGGAGAAGACATAAAATGTAGACTGGTAATGGCAAGGAAAGCGTTTCTGAAGAAGAGAAATTTGTTAAGATCGAGTATAGATTTAAGTGTCAGGAAGTCGTTTCTGAAAGTATTTGTATGGAAGTGAAACATGGACGAAAAATAGTTTGGACAAGAAGAGAATAGAAGCTTTCGAAATGTGGTGCTACAGAAGAATGCTGAAGATTAGATGGGTAGATCACATAACTTATGAGGAGGTATTGAACAGAATTGGGGAGAAGAGGAATTAGTGGCACGACTTGACTAGAAGAAGCCATGGGTTGGTAGGACATGTTCTGATGCATCAAGCGATCACCAATTCAGTATTGGAGGGCAGCGTAGAGGGTAAAAATTGCAGAGGGAGACCAAGACATGAATACACTAAGCAGATTCAGAAGGATGTAGCTGCAATAGGTACTGGGAGATGAAGCAGCTTGCACAGGATAGAGTAGCATTTAGAGCTGCATCAAAACAGTCTCAGGACTTAAGACCACAACAACAACATGAAGGCACAAACTGTTTGTGCGTATTACAGCCAGAAAAGGTAACTGCTATGTCTCAGTGATATAATGATGGACCGAAAATCAACCAAGTATCGAAAAACTCCAAGTCTTGTACCACCAAAGATAGTGGCAGATGACAGAAGTTTCCAACAATTACAGGGAATGTTTAAAAATTAAGCTGAAAACTTTCATGGTCTAAGCGAACCTAAGTTTAGGTGTGTTATCCCGAAACTGAGCGCTACGGTCGCAGTTTCGAATCCGGCCTCGGGCATGGATGTGTGTGATATCCTTACGTTAGTTAGGTTTAAGCAGTTCTAAGTTCTAGGGGACTGATGACCTCAGATGTTAAGTCCCAAAGTGCTCAGAGCCCCCCAAACTGAGTATCAGGAAAAGAAAGTTCAACAAGATTCCTGCATATGCGGAAGTAATCGAATAGCAACACAAGGAGAAGAGTTTGTGCGGCAAATAAGATACGTGCAAAGTACTGAATGGACTGTTTATTGGTCGTTAATAGTGAGGAGTTGACGTGCGGCCTAGGAGAAAAAAAAGGGGGGGGGTATAGAGTCTTTGATTACTGTTCAGAAAGCCTTCGGTCCAGAGGTCGACTCCAGCCAGTCTTTCCATTTTGAACAAAAATCATTAGCAATGGCCACCGAAGACTTCTGGGATTAGTAGTTGCCCTCTTTCTGCCAAAGAGGGCGGAGAAGTGGACAGAGGTCCAGGGAACTCTCTTGCCCTTGGGTTGGAAACAGCCCCAACAAGGCGAAACAAGCAGCAGTGATCAACGCCATGAGGATACAGATGACAACAAAAACCACTGCATTACATTTAATGTGTATCCACAGGACATGTGGCCTGTAACAATCTCTGCAGATGCAAAATATTCCGGAATAGTCCCCCATTCGGTTCTCCGGGAGGTGACTGCCAAGGGGGTGGTGACCACTAGGAAAAGACCTAGTAACCAACGAAAGAGTAACGTTCTTTGAGTCGGGACTGGAGTGTAAAATGTTTTAACGCAGAAAGAAAACTGAGAAGTGTGAAGGGTAAACATAAAAGTTCAACCTAGGTATAGTGGGGGTCGAAGTGAAATGGAACGAAAACAAGGACAACGACTATAGGCTAATATCAACAACAGTAGAAAATGGTATAACTGTAGAAGGGTTCGTAATGAGTAGGAAACTAGGGCAGAAAATGAGCTACTGTGAACATTTCAGTAAAAGAGTTGACGTGAGGGAGATGAAAATCTAATAATCATGGGGGCCTGCAGGGGAAGGAACAGGAGAAAAAGTAACTGCATGGTATGCGCTTGCAAATAGGAATGAGAGAGGAGAAAGACTGAGTTCTACAATAAATATCAGATGGTAATAGTGATTACTGTGTTCAAGAATGACAAGAAATGGAGGTATACGTGGAAAAGACTGGGAGACTTGGGAACATTCTAGTTGGATGATGACATGGTCAGACAGAGACCCCGTAATCAGATATTAGATTGTAAGACATTCCCAGGAGCAGATACAGACTCGGAGCACAGTTTAGTGAGGATGAAGAGAAGGATGAAGTTCAAGAGAATCGTCCGGAGGAATCAGTGTGGAAGGAAGTTGGTTACTGAAGTACTGAGGAACGACGAGGCGCGTCTGAAGCTCGCTAAGGATGTGTATACTGCGATGCGGAATACCAGAGTAGGCAGTTTAGTTGAAGGGGAGTGGACATTTCTGAAAAGGAGAAATTACAGATGGTGGACAGACAACACAGGTATAAGGAAGGAAACTGCGAAGGAACCATTGGAAACAGAAGACATGCTTCAGTACTGATGGACGAAAGAAGGAAATACAAAAATTTTCAGAGAAAGAGATGAATATAGCAATATAAATCCCTTGCGAATGAAATAAATGGGAAGTGTAGGGGAGCCTAGGTGAAATGGCTGCCAGGAAGATGTGCCTAAATCGGAAGAGAAACGATCGTCGGGTGGACTGATACAACATACAGAAAAGTACAAATAACCTTCGGTGAATTATAAGCAGTGCTAGTAACATTAAGAGTGCAATGGGAATTCCATTGTTGAATGCATAAGAGAGAGAGAGAGTAGAGGGAAAGAGTACATTGAAGGTCTCTGTGTTGGGAAGGGGGTGGGGGACGAGGAACCTGTCTGACAACGTGATAGAACTAGGAGTCGTTATGGAAGACATGGGGTGTCCAGTGTTAGAGTTAAAATTCAAAAGAGCTCAGGAAGAATGAGATCAAATGTGGGCAGAAGGGATCAATAACATTGTTCTTTTTTTTCTACTTTTTACCCAGACCTCTTTCGTTGGCGGGTTTAAGTGTCGTATGCACAAATTTGATAACAGACGAAACATATTATATATGCCCTACAGATGGCGAATAGTGTCCTGGGACACGTTATGCCACGCCTGCGCGACCTGTTCACGTTGTTCTGTAAGGGTTGTTAGTTGACGAGTCGCACGAGTCGCTTCTCGTCACAACAAAACAAGTTTGGTACGCATGGCCAACAACTTATTAGTGGAATTTCTAGCAGAAATACACAATTAAGAAGTGTCCCAGCATAATGTGCTATGTCGAGTGATTATAAACTGAAGGAACTGCAACATTTACATTAACGAAAAGTTGGTAATACATTTGTTTCTGCTGTACACACTGCAGAGAGTTGTGTATCATTTATTCGTGAAATTATTAAAATCGTTATTTTTTTCTTTTTTTTCTTTTTTTTTTTTTTTGTACGTGGTATAATAATTTGCCAGCCGCGCTGGTCTAGTGGTTCTAGGCGCTCAGTCCGGAACCGCATGACTGCTACGGTCGCAGGTTCGAATCCTGCCTCAGGCATGGATGTGTGTGATGTTCTTATGTTCGTTAGTTTTAAGTAGTTCTAAGTTCTAGGGGACTGATGACCACAGATGTTAAGTCCCATAGTGCTCAGAGCCATTTGAACCATGTTTTTAAAATAATTTATTTGGGAATATGTAGCATTTCACAATCTAAAATATCAATACCATCTTATGTGATTCACGACTTTGTATCAATTATACTGACGAATTTTCAGGTGGAGCTCAAATCCGGTATACAGACGCTAGACTTCCAGGTGACGGAGGGCGGCAGTAACTTCAGCGTGGGCCAGAGGCAGCTGCTGTGTCTGGCGAGGGCCATACTCAGAAACAACAGGATCCTGGTGCTCGATGAAGCAACCGCCAATGTCGACCCAGAGTGAGTGACGTGATCCACACAGTTCCAATGTTTGCTCCCAAAACTCTCTTCTTCCAATTTATACGTATCTTTATCCTTACAATATTTAATAAAAATTCATTTCTCTGCCTTTTTTCTCAACCGTATTTATGTGAGCCAATAAACCGTGATAACGCCGCTGATGGAAAAAGAATTTCATTTGTGATGGAAGCTGTAGAGTTGTCACAGAACACTATTGAAATACTAGGTCTCTAAATTGACTTGCACTCGTTTCGAAAAACACGATGCCTTTGATTCAAAGATTCAGATTGAAATTCCCTGGGCATCTATAACAGACTTTCTAATGGGCTATAACAACTTGAAAGCAAGGTGACAGAGGTTAGGCCGCATGCAGAGGCCCATACACATTCATTCATTTTTCCCTCGCTCTCCACCTGAGTACCGAGCGAGGTGGCACAGTGGTAAGCACACTGCACTCGCAATCGGAAGGACGAAGCTTCAAATCCGTGCCCTACCATCCTGACTTCGATTTTCCGTGATTTCCCTAAATGGCTTCGGGCAAATGACGGGGTGGTTCCTTTGAAAGGCCACGGCCGACTTCCGTCCCCATACTTCCCTTATCCGATGAGATCGATGACCAAGCTGTTTGCCCCCCCCCCCCCCCCCTCCAAAAAAAAAAATCAACCAACCAACCAGTCTCCATATAATAGGACAGAAAACAACTAATACTGGTACGAAGTACCCTCTGCCAAACCACGCACAGTGGAGTGCTTTTATTTCTGATTTTCTCTGATGATCTGTAAAATAACTTGTGTTCCAGGACAGACGCTCTGATTCAGACTACAATTCGCAGAAAATTCAGGCACTGTACAGTGCTCACCGTAGCCCACAGGCTGAATACCGTTATGGATTCCGACAAGGTTTTGGTAATGGACGCTGGAGCTATGGTGGTAAGTTGAAATATTGTTACTGAAACGGTAGTTGAATAAAATCACATTATCTGTAGCCCATCAGCCATCTTATTTCAAGTAACACAAATTATAGGAATCATACGTAATGTTTGCTTATCTAATTTTTAATTGCACCTGATGTTTCGCTGCAAGTACTAAACCGTAGACTACAGGACAAACAAAATACCTTCCCAGTGCGTATGATAACGCTTCACAGATAACAGTGCTTTACTAGACATGGTTGTACTGCCGTTGATAGCTCGTCATCACACGAGAAACTTTTCAGTTTGAGTAATCTCTAAAACCAAGGATGTCAATAAGCATGAGTTATTAAATATTTAACAAAAGAAATCAAAATACTGTTATACATTCAGCAATTTGTCGTTTGTTTGGTTGGTCATGCCCTGAAGTATAATATGGAAACAAACATTTCGAACTGACGTAGGGACCGATGGGCCTAGCAGTCTGGTCCCTTCAATCCCACAAACCAACCAACCGATCTGACGTAGGTTGTTCGTTGTTAATGTGAGTCGGTGGCGATTATTATTTTTCATGTAACTTGCTGCAGCCATTCTCTAATTAGTGACACACAGAACATCTTTATTGTTTCACAATTCGTGTAGCACTGTCGCAGACGAATTGTGGTTAACAATTAATGTAAAAGTACAATGAGTAGTAAGGGTAATTTAGGAAATTGTCAGTAGGCAGCAATGTTGTTGTATTTTCTCCCTTTGTCCTTCTTTTACTGGGCCAGACCGTGGAGACCACACGACGTCACGACTGAGACCCTCCACTCCATTCTGTTTCCTGCAATGCTTCTCCGTTTGTACCAGGATTCAAACTTTTGAAAGTCTTCTTTTACTTAGGATTTTGCATGGCAGCTGCGCCATTTACTTATTTGTTCATGCCATCCCTTACTGTCGTTAATTATACATCCTATCCACATGCTTATTCTGTTCTGGGGTACTGTCCTTAACCAGCCCAAAAATACTGGACAATAGTTTTCCAAAGTGGACAAGTTTTTATCACCTGGATTCGCTGTCTCTAACAAGTCTGTACATTACCTGAAAATTTATTTCTCAAAAGCAAGGAACTGTTTTAGGTATGACTTTCTTGAGCTACAAGTCTCATACCGCTAAAGACTATCGGTGTGTGTAAGGACATTGTAAAGACCTAACGTGAGCTATCGTGCTATTCTCCGAGAGCCCTATTGTTTTTGCAGAGACCGTGAATCGACCGCTATGCGAGTGGCCTGTGGTTTTAAACTCTGTCTGACTTGATACATTCTCTGCGAGTATGGTTTCCAGCAGAGGCGGTGAGCACGTGCGCATCAGGCTCGCTCGTTGCCCGTGAGCTGGACAGCTGTTGGGCAGTGGGGCAGCGGGCGACTCGTGCACTAAGCACAGACGCTCGCGAATGACGTGACTCGTAGCTCGATTGAAATCATCGGAGTGTGGTAATGAATGACCCGCCACTCAAAACTGCACCCACAAGCACACGTTTAAGGGGAAACGGAACGCCCTATCCGCATAATGTAAAATTAGGTTCTGTTTATGATATATTATCTCAGAAACTCCGCAAACAAAAGTTTAGAAATTTTTAGGGCTCATAAATAAATTGCTTATGTAAATGAAGAAGTTGTGGCAATTTAGTGTTATTTTTTCCCTCTGAGCTTAATTTTTCTTTTAAATTTCAGTCCTATTTTCCTGATAAAATGTTAGAAACTTCATTTATCATATTAAAAATAACTTCAGGTGATACAAAATATATGTTTAAGTATACCCTGAAAATTTCAGCTTTCTGTATTGAGTAGAAGCTGAGAAAATGTATCTTTTGTATTGAAAAGAATAATCATACGAAAAACCGAGTCCAAAGGTGGACCTTAAAACATGCCTACTGCGTAGTGTGGATCGTCAGATTCTCTGCTTCTTCAGTTCTAGTTTCCTTTTTGCTAATTTTCCAGTTTGTCTTACATCTCTATTTTATATCTTTAACTTGTTTTCCGTATTTCTCAATCCCTCGCTATCCAAATTTCACACCGCTCAACAGTGTGAGAGGCTACACCTAATCCTAGATATTGCAGCACTTCACACTTACTAACTTTGCCTTGATTGAAGGTAGCAGCGGCACCATACACCACAAAGTGTAGAGCATATATGACCACAAGCAATTTTTTGGGTAAGCGAAACCAAATGAAATTTTTTACAGACTCGTTTGCATTCTGTGCCCTGCCCTGCAAACACTTTCGAAGTAGATCAATGTTTGCCAAGTGTTCTGGTACTGGCTTCGCTGCCTCCATAACTGCAATAAGCGGACTATTTCTATGATTACATTTTTCGCCAGTTGCTACTGTTTATTGTATTTGAACCAGCCTGTCGCACGTGCCAGGCATAGTCCATGTTGAGGATCATCATTGTTGGACAGTGTATGAAAATGCACTGTCCATACAGCTTTCATTGTACCTACAAAATGAGTATTTTCCCTAACTGCTGTATCATAATAATCTTGGAGCCTCTTTATAGCTGACGCTGACGGACTATCCTTGCCACCAATTGGTGTTCTATCACTGAGGCAAAGTTTTCGCTAGAGACTACTTCAGGTTTTGAAGATGGGCCCCTATTCTCTTCTTCATATGCCTCATATATTCAAGTGTCTTTATTTTTGCACCATCTTTATATGGTTTTAATGTCACAACTTCATTATAGGCTGTGCAGTCTCCGTCGCCTAAGTGATTGGCGTACCGTACATCATAACATAGATGACAGAGTTGAAAAAGTTTGTTTACTCCAGTCACTTCCATGGCTCCACTTGCACCACTGAAATTTGCTGTACAATTGTCTAAATGTAGTTGATTTTGTCTTTCTGGACACCTAGAAAATTTGTACGTAATAGCAAGATCAGTAATTTTGTCTATGTCCGCACGTGCGGCTGTGATGACACAGTTTATTGAAGTGTGCCCTCGCTTTTGACAATTGTCATGAAATGCTGCACTTACGGCCCTTTCAGTGTCTCCCCTCCTCTCCGTCCGAACAAGCCTCGAAAGGCCTAACGGTACCGACCGGGTGCCGTGTCATCCTCATCCCACAGGCGTCACTGGGTGCGGAGATGGAGGGGCATGTGGTCAGCACACCGCTCTGCCGGCCGAATGTCAGTTTCCGAGACTGGAGCCACTACTTCTCAACCAAGTAGCTCCTCAGTTTGCCTCACAAGGGCTGAGTACACCCCGCTTGCCAACAGCGCTCGGCAGACCGGATGGTCACCCATACAAGTGCTAGCCCAGCCCGACAGCAATAACATCGGTGATCTGACGGGAACCGGTGTTACCGCTGTGGCAAGGCCGTTGGCCCTTTCAGTGTCACAGTCTATGTTTTCTAATCCTGCTTCCGCTACTACAATTTTCATACATTCATTGGCAGCATCATCAGCTGCAGACCCTAATGCATAATTATAATTGCTAAATTTGGGTGGGGAAGGACGCAGGTTCATTACTCCACATAGCATATCCTCGGCTGCTTTTCCCATCCCATTGTAGTGTAGGCCATATATCAATCTAATATTGTAACTGTGCAATTTGGTATTATTGTCACGTGTAATATGGCAAGAAAAAAAAACTAGCGCTATATTTACAACACAAATAAATTAACTCTAAGTCTGCAACTACTCCGACATTTTTTATTTCTAATTTCATGTCTTCACTCTTACATTTTTTGCCCAATACCTGGTTCTCAGCAACACTTTTTTCTCCAGTCAACACGGCGTTTAAATACTCTATTATTTTGCCTAGGCATTTTATAATTATTACTCTACACTATTAGCAAAACTAATCGCTTTCTCACAGTAATAATAACACTTTATCGCCACAATCCAAGTGTATGAACACAAGTATACAGCAAGAAAGAATCGCATGAAACCAATTGATACCAGGGTAAGTAAAACAAAAAGTAACCTCCTTCAACTTCATATTTCGTTCGAGGGAATCACTAGCAGAAAATTTATGTCTAACAGGACAGTTTTAATGTGTAGGCGTTCATGAATGTTAGCTTCGAACTTCTTTACGCTTTGATGCTAGGTCCTTTCTTCTCTTCTCCCACAACTAAGCTAATTAACTTCTGACAGACAGTTCGATGGATATTTTCTTTCTTTTCTTCACTCAGGTCACAGAGTTCTTTGAAACTGCCTTGTAATGACAATTCTGTAGTTCGTTACCGACTTATTCTTTTAGGAACGTTCATTCAGTAATTTAAGAACTGTATTGACATGTCAACTTTGGCCTGAAGGTAGTAAACTACATCCCCACGGTGCTACAAAAGACAGCGTTAGTTCTGCTTCACCCCCCAGGCCTTTAGTGACTTATTTAAAACAAATTTAAATATACAGCTCACTATGTCAGGGTAATACGAAGATATTATTTCCTGCTTGTTTTTCTCCAACAGCAAAGTTTCAATGTCTTCTTTTGTGACTGGAATGAGACCAGCAATATATAGAAATAGGAGGACTGAAGAAGAGTAAACACCCTGTATTGCTGTGGCTCACGTTTAGATTTCACCGAATAGATTTGGACGGTCCCTAGCGACTCCTCCCTGCAAACCAGAGCAAAAATTGCGCTCGCACTACACATCACCTTCAGTGTTGTTGCAGCGCCACGATAGTGAAGGGTTCGATCGTCCAGTGTGTGTGTCAGCGGAGGCACAGGCTGTCAGAAACGTCATTGTGCTGCACATCGCACTGCAGATTGTTGTTTCCGATGGCGAAATGTGTGTAAATGAACGCCCAAAAGAGAGGGGTGGTTTCATTGAAGCCCTTTATGTCGTTACGTCGGGCGTCTTCATGTCGATTCTAAGCGACGGTGTGTCTGAAATGTTTTCCTCGGCCACCCATAAGAAAATCGCGTGATTCAGTACTGGGCATCGCCATTCTGACCTTCATCGCAGAGGCGTCAAGGGAAAGGGTGAGATGTTGGTGAGAGGGCGTGTGGCGACGTTCCCACCGTGTGACACATCCACATCATTAAGCAGCCTTACACCTCATATGAACTTTTGAGTTCTGGCCTTGTTATTTTTCGTATGTGTCGACAACACCTTGCTGTTTGGGGGGTCACTGAGCCAGACGTTGCGTCGCTGGGCGACAGGCATTCACCCCATGACTGAGGAAAGCTGTAGGCACTTTTGAGTCAAATTTCAAACTTCTGCGTCACGATTGGGGGAAGACGATGTAAATAAAAAATTACTCTTTAATTCTTTTGCGCAGTGTAGATTCAACAAGTAGTAATGTTGTTTCTAACCCTGAAAGAGTGGTTCGGTGTGGGGCGGCGTAGGGATGAAGCGGACAGCGGTAGTCGTCGTGGGGTTGTGGACCACTGCGGCTGCGGCGGGGACGGAGCCTCTCCCTCGTTTCTAGACCCCCGATTAACATACAATACAGTACAATACAATGTTGTTTCTAATCTTGCCATGAAACCAGAGCATTTCATAAAACATATAGTCCGATTATGTGTCTGAATGGATTTATAAATGCCAAGCAATTCTTCACTATGGAAATTTTCATATAATTTGAGCCTTGATGCTTTGTTCACCAATGTACTGTACGTGTCAGACGTCCTGCTGTTGATGAGATTGTTTATGTTCTGGCCTTGGTCCGTTACAAATGTTATTTTGCTTACTTCCAGGGAAGGTACACCGATCTCAGACACTTTTTCGTGGGATTCCGTAAGAATATTTTCACTTGTCTTTGTAACATTTTGAAACTTTTTTGTGAGTAGCACATTGTTTCCTAGTTTACAACGTCCTCAGTGGCTACCCAAAGCTGTACGTCACAGTAAGATAATGTATTTTGTGATGTTTGTCAGTCTCAAGATCGCACTCCATAGTACACTCGTTCTGGTCAATGGCTTCCTTTAATTTAGGCAACATCTCAATTCTCACTTCACTGGCGATGTTTTTTATACGTCGAGACATTTCTTGGAGTTCTGCACTCACTGTGCCCTTCTTGGTGCCAGTGCTAGCTAATTCTTGTGAAAGACTAATAAACCATTCTCAAGTGACAAAGCTGAAGGGTCGTACATTCAACACACATATCAGTTCGTATTTGTCACTGATTGTGTCTTTATCGCTTTTCGAAGCTGTTGTAGATGTCGCTTGGATGATAATTTCGAGCATATGTCTTTCCAAGCTCGTGGTATTTCCCCTGTATATCCTGAATTACTACCAGCTACTAGAAGACTGCTATTAATACTACTTTTAGACCTACACTGTATGTAAGGCAAAATGCAGACTCAAATTAAAAATTTCCGCATCTAAATTGCTCCATGATGCTTGTTAAGTGTTACCAAGATATCTCCAACATCAATACAAAAAGGGTATTGATATTTCAATCTGAGAATGCGATATTCATGATTCATAGAATAAATTGATGTCACCTGACATTTTTGTAAGTTTTTCAGTACTGCTTCGTATTGGGAACAACCAGTTTGCGGGGCAATGAAGATAATGCATCACAGTATGACCTAAAAAATGTAGCTTAAGTTATTAACAACGTAATACTGCTTTTGATTTGCATTTGAACTAGACATGTTAGAGGATAAATATAAAATTGGTGCCTAAAAGATGATTGTAAACTCTCTTATTAAGTGCCCCAGTGCTATTTTCATGACTATATATATATGTGGTAAGCCGAACTTTTGACGTTTACTGTAATACTCACTAATCAAAATTATGATGCGAAGGCTCTAAAACGTTTGCAGACTGTATTTCATATAATCAACTACTAAATAACACCAGAATCTAATCAAAATATGCGATGTAATGACTCACGCACACATTACAGCCAAAAGAAAACTATTTAAATTAACTAAACATTATTTTGGGAAGAGAAAAAGAAGATGTTTTGACATATTTTATTTATAAACAAGGAGAACTTTCCCAATGTTTACATTTGTTACAGCACAACCAAAGATACTCTTGGAATATGAGATATGTAAGGACAATATATTAAAAATACAATCTTTGTCAATAAAATAAAATTATTTCTTAATACAAGTAACTATTTTGAGTACAAAACACATGCTTGTTGCTGATCATAATACACAAGCATAATTACAGATTTCTGATTGTGAATGAAAATTCAATTTTTTGGTCAAAAATAAAACTGTACAATTTCTCAAAATATGTAATATTTCAAGCACTTAACTCACACTGCACTCTAGATTCAATTTGCAGCTTAACAAGGATCTGGTTCAATGGAGCAAGTTCATCATATAGGTAAGAAATGAGGGATGCTATGATTATAAATACCTCATTCAACGTCAAGCAAACATATGTGTTTCTCTTTCAAGTGACAGAATGTTCTCATACACAGCTTTCCCATGCTGCAATTGATTCTTTCAGTTTATTTTCCACAGCTACTGAGAACTACAAACAGTCCCATGCTTCTTGATGTTTTTCATCAGTAGGTATTATGTCATAATCGTGTGAATTATTGCCTACCGTTTTTGATGCAGGTAAAAAAGATAATCACTCTCCCAGTTCATTCCAATGGACAGGATATCCACTGCCGATTTCTTGGAGACCATCTTCTAATCATAATTGTCAACTTGCTCATCTTTACCAACCCAAATTCTCCTTCTTTGTATTCCTCATCATCATTGGCATCATTAGCAACATAACTTGCTTCATGATGATCACCATCATCATCATCTTGCCCATAGTTATCCTCTTCCTCTACCGCTGCAATATCTCCTCTTTCTACTTTGGTAAATACACTCCTGGAAATGGAAAAAAGAACACATTGACACCGGTGTGTCAGACCCACCATACTTGCTCCGGACACTGCGAGAGGGCTGTACAAGCAATGATCACACGCACGGCACAGCGGACACACCAGGAACCGTGGTGTTGGCCGTCGAATGGCGCTAGCTGCGCAGCATTTGTGCACCGCCGCCGTCAGTGTCAGCCAGTTTGCCGTGGCATACGGAGCTCCATCGCAGTCTTTAACACTGGTAGCATGCCGCGACAGCGTGGACGTGAACCGTATGTGCAGTTGACGGACTTTGAGCGAGGGCGTATAGTGGGCATGCGGGAGGCCGGGTGGACGTACCGATGAATTGTTCAACACGTGGGGCGTGAGGTCTCCACAGTACATCGATGTTGTCGCCAGTGGTCGGCGGAACGTGCACGTGCCCGTCGACCTGGGACCGGACCGCAGCGACGCACGGATGCACGCCAAGACCGTAGGATCCTACGCAGTGCCGTAGGGGACCCCACCGCCACTTCCCAGCAAATTAGGGACACTGTTGCTCCTGGGGTATCGGCGAGGACCATTCGCAACCGTCTCCATGAAGCTGGGCTACGGTCCCGCACACCATTAGGCCGTCTTCCGCTCACGCCCCAACATCGTGCAGCCCGCCTCCAGTGGTGTCGCGACAGGCGTGAATGGAGGGACGAATGGAGACGTGTCGTCTTCAGCGATGAGAGTCGCTTCTGCCTTGGTGCCAATGATGGTCGTATGCGTGTTTGGCGCCGTGCAGGTGAGCGCCACAATCAGGACTGCATACGACCGAGGCACACAGGGCCAACACCCGGCATCATGGTGTGGGGAGCGATCTCCTACACTGGCCGTACACCACTGGTGATCGTCGAGGGGACACTGAATAGTGCACGGTACATCCAAACCGTCATCGAACCCATCGTTCTACCATTCCTAGACCGGCAAGGGAACTTGCTGTTCCAACAGGACAATGCACGTCCGCATGTATCCCGTGCCACCCAACGTGCTCTAGAAGGTGTAAGTCAACTACACTGGCCAGCAAGATCTCCGGATCTGTCCCCCATTGAGCATGTTTGGGACTGGATGAAGCGTCGTCTCACGCGGTCTGCACGTCCAGCACGAACGCTGGTCCAACTGAGGCGCCAGGTGGAAATGGCATGGCAAGCCGTTCCACAGGACTACATCCAGCATCTCTACGATCGTCTCCATGGGAGAATAGCAGCCTGCATTGCTGCGAAAGGTGGATATACACTGTACTAGTGCCGACATTGTGCATGCTCTGTTGCCTGTGTCTATGTGCCTGTGGTTCTGTCAGTGTGATCATGTGATGTATCTGACCCCAGGAATGTGTCAATAAAGTTTCCCCTTCCTGGGACAATGAATTCACGGTGTTCTCATTTCAATTTCCAGGAGTGTATTTTGATTTCTTTGATTTTAATGTCTTCGCCCTCTTTCTCTTGCTCTGACTTTCTCCTTCTTCTTATCATTTTTCTTCTTTTCTGTCCAACATACAGTTTCTAGGTATTGTCCGAACTCTTTGTAAGAACTTTACTATCTGTTTCTTGCCAAGTTTCCCAACTTTAAATGTACTATCCAGCTTAAACACTGCAGCTAGTTTGTGGAAAAATTCTTTTATCTGACTTCAGCTAATGGGGAATCAATTCTTTTGACTCTCTAAGATCTGCTTAACTCGCCAAGCTCCACATTCTTCACCCAGTATACAGGAAGAAAACATCTGACTTTGACTAAATATTTACAGATTTTTTATACATCAGCATTGCTTTGGGAACTTTGTGCAGTTTAATAGCACTTTGTTCTTCTCGTTTTTTACAGCTTCCAAAGTTTGACTTATTTAAGTTTCTTTGTGCCTGATAACCTTCTATTCCTTTTCTTTCTCCGTGTCAATTTATAGTTGAAAACTCGAAAAAAAATAATATACTAAGCAGGCAAGGGAGTGATAACAAATCCAAACCAATATGCACTGAGAACTCAAATAGTATGGTCCAAAACCTGATAGTAAGTGTCAGCCATTGGACATTAAACAGTATTCTATCGCCAAAATATGAGGTGTGTATGTACAGTGGATCTCTGCAATTGGATCATAAATTGTATTTTGTATGCGCAGTGGATGACAGCTATTGGGGTGTGCATCAGTACTCATACACAGATATCAGCTAGTCTAATCATTAAATTGACGAGGCAAGTTGAGATGTGTTCTGACAAGTTGTGACTTGTTCCAACAAGCAAAAGTGATTAGCCAGAAAGTTGAGGCTTATCAAGCCTATTTCAGTGGTTCACACGCACGGCATTGGAAAATGCAGTGGTTCAATGAGAAAGGTGCTTATCATCTTCAGGTGCTTACTGCTGTATTGCTGTTGACACTTGCAGTACATGCGCTGTTCGTTATAAAAGTGCAGGCACCAATGGATGGGGCTATAACTTCATCGTAGATGAATCTACAGGACGTCGATATCCAAAGTCGTGAGCTCAGCACGCATATGGGCAGAATTGTGGTGTCCAGCATAAGCTTCCTGACCATAGCTCTCCGTCTGCGTGGATTCGTTGTATTCGTTTATCTATGGCAGACGCTGCCTTAGTATTGCCATTGATGGTTCTCATGCTTTGCTAATTTGAAATATCATGTCTCTGGTCTCTGTTAATCAGGCCCTTAGTTATCGTATTTCGACAGATTTTTAATGCAGGAATCCCAGCGCGCCGAGGTGGACGGCAGGATCTTTAGCTGTCTGTGGTTCATGCTTTATCCCGCGTCAAGACAATGTTCATAAACATAAGGTATTTCTGGCTGACATAATCTTGAATGATTTCTATGTTCATTGAATCTATCTTCAACAGCGCGATACGTGTTGCCAACGTATGATTTCTCACACTCACATACGATGTTACATATTCCTGGACTTCTTAAATCTAGGTTGTCTTTAACGGGACCCGACATCATTTGCGCACATGCTGGGGGGTGAAAGACAAACCTTGTTTAATGTTTCGTGAATAACTTGCCGATCTTAAAGGACACATCATCAACATAATATAAGAAAACAATTCTCGTTGGTTTCTCTGTTTCCTCTGGCTGTAAGTGATGGTTAGTGCATGCTCGTTGAAATGAATTACAAATTTTCATATCGGAGTACCCATGTTGGACAAAAGCAGAGGCAAAATGGTTGAGCTCTGATGATAAGCTCTCTGGATCTGAGATAATTCCAGCCCAAAGAAAGAGAGTCCGTAGTACATCACTGCACTGTTATGAATGATGACGCATGTAGATCGTAGAAACATATCAGTGTGAGTTACTTTACAATACACACTGTTACACATGGAACAGTCTTCGTTTCTATAGACGAAGTCATCTAAAAACACAAAGTCTGCATTTTCCTCCACTTCCATGGTAAAGCAAATGCTAGGATGGAGGAAGTTAAGATGTTCCAAAAATGAAGGAAGCATTGCTGTACCATGTATCCATATCACAAAACTGGCACCCACATATCTACAAAAACAATTACATTTCAAAACCTCTGATTGAAGTGCTTTGTCCCCGAAATCTTTCATGAAAAAGTTAACTGTTATGGGAGGCAAAGGGTTATCCATAGCAGCACCGTTAGTTCACTCAAAATACTGTTCATGAAATAAAACGCAAGCCGAGGTAAGCACGTGAAACTTCCTGGCAGATTAAAACTGTGTGCCAGACTGGGGTTTGAACTTGGGACCTCTGCATTTCGCACGTAAGCGTTCTACTAGCTAAGCTACCCAGACACGACTGTTGACTCGTCCTCACAGATTTACTTCCGCCAGTACCTCGTTTCCTACCTTTCAGAATTCACATAAGTTCTGCTGCACACACATGTTTGAAAAGATGTAAGATGTCCTCTTCCACCACGTCTCCTATGAACTGAAGTGAATTAACTCGTGTGAATGATGATCCACCTTAGCAGGTGTATATGGTACCATATACGCCGTCAATTTTAGTTTATCAGTGAATGTAACATGTGCAGTTAAAGTAAACAGATGTACTATTGTATCTTTCACGGCATATTGTGATTTTTAAAACTTAACAACCCTCTGTGAGCACTACATGTACAGACATGGCCATGTGCAAACAGTACTTTTTGACTGTCAACGTTTTATTTCTGACAAAATTTTGACTAATACGCCACATTTTATCAACTAATATGACAAATTTTCATGAGGTTCAAGCTCGCAGTGAATACACAAAAAAATTTTAAGAGCATAAGATGACATCAATGTCTCTCAAAACTGGTTGTCGAAAATAAAGAAGTATTTACTCAAATTGGCTGTAGAAAGTTTTTTATCGCTTTTGCTTACAGGAACAAGTCAAATCTTACCTGGACAAATCTCAGCTTGCTTAATCGATGTCATGAGTAGACCTGCTGATGCCTGTAGATGAGAATGGACACATATCCCTGTAGCTGACTACTACTGAACTCTATTTATGATCCAGTAGCAGACATTCAATGCTCATACACGCTGCTCCGCCTGGCCATAGAATACTGTTTAAAATTCAGTGGCTTATACTTACTGTTTTGTTGATTTCTCAATGCACGTTTGTTTGGATTTATCATCACTGCCTTGCCTCGTTAGCACATTTTCTTTCGAGTTTTCAGCTATGAATTGGCATGATGATAGAAAAGGAAAAGTAAAGCCTCAAGGACAAAGAAAGTCAGGTGTAAAAATGGGAAGCCCGAAGTTCTAGTAAACTCGATAAAATTCCCAGAACAATGCAGGTATATAAAATTCTGTGAATATTCTGTCAAAATCAGATGGATTCTTCCTGAATACAGGGTGACGAATGTGAAGCTTGGAGAGTGAAGCAGATATTGGGGAGTCAATATAATTTATTCCCTGTTATTTGAAGTCAGCTAAAACATTTTGTCCACAAACTAGTTGCAGTGTTGAAGCTGGATAGTACATTCAAGGATAGGAAACTTGGCAAGAAGTGGACATAATAGTTTTTACCAAGAATCCCAGACAACACTCAAATAATTCCAGAGATAAGGACTTCGCTATGATGCAGTGTTACTGATAAAAGACAAAGGAAGGTGTATGCACCATACATTGGAGAAGAAGAAGAAAGAGCAAAATGAGAGAAGTCAAAACGTTGAGCCAAAGGAAACAATGTATTTACGAGGACAGAAAGTGAAGCTGATAATCACAACTGGGTTAACGTCACTAACGAATAGTTAGCAGTCATCAACTATGTTCACTGAAATAATTCGAATTAACTTGTAGAACAGTTATTTTTTGTTAGCCTCAAAATCAGTACCCAATAATTCACATGATAATGGAATAACAACTACTGAAATAGAAGTCTGAGAAGCCTCGATTATTGCTTGAAATTTAAAATGGCTGCAGAAAGTAAAGCGAAAGATTCAATTGTAGAATCAGAAAGTTGCGAACGAGAACATGCAGTCAAGACAATAACAAATGTTTGGCTGATTTTGAAAGTGGGTAGCTAAAAGTGCAGCGGCCCTCCTCTCTTGCTTGTATGATGAAATTCCTCCATTAAGCCAGATCATTGCTAAGTTACCAATTGAATCTAGACTGAGTAATAAGATGATACTAGAGAAGACATATTTCAACAACTCTACCTTCTCAGAGACTTTTGTTACTGTCATGTACAATTACCATTCGACATATCAATAACTCAAATGCTGGTGGTAGATATTCTGATCACATTACTTTGCTAAATCAATTCCAAGCATGGGAAGATATACAGATGAATGGTGAACTATCAGACACTGCTTTTGCAATCATAATATATTGCCAATGCCAACGTCATTGGAATAACATTTTTTACTTTGATCAGTAGTGACAAGTACACTTTAAGCTATAAGTGAGATCAGCATGTGTGTTCTGCAATGTTATAGAACCAGTTTTTATTAATGTTAAAGAAATCGGTAGTACAAAGTTTAAACTATGGTCAACGACTAACCTATAATTTACTTCGTTGGTTTCTATAAGTGAGTCATGTGTGTTTCTGTAAGTAATACAGACAATTCATCTGAAAGTACATTGTGTCTGCACATTGTGGTATAAAGATCAAACTTGAGCACTCAACAAGCGCTACGTAAGCTGTAACTTTTATAACCTTTACTAGGAGTGCCAATATACAAGCCATACATATTCCTTTTTCATCTTATAATTTACAACAATAATGTTACGTGTGTTTTGTGTGTAGTGCCATGCATGTTTTGTGTTTCAAATATCTCATATTTTGAGAAATTACATAGTTTTATTTTGTTCCAAAATTTGGAAGTTCTTTCATGATCAGATATCTCTAATAGTTTTTTTAATCATCAGTCATATGACTGATTTCAAGTGGCCTACCAGGAATTCCTATCCTGCGCCAACCTCATCATCTCTGAGAAGCATTTGCATCCTACATCCTCAAACATTTGTTGGATGTAATGCAGTCTCTGTTTTCCTATAATTATACTTGTTTGTTATGATAAATATCTGCATGTGTTTTGTACTGGAAATAGTTACTTATAATTATAAGTAATTTCATTTTGATTACAAAGATTAGATTTTTGAGACATTGACCTCCTATCTATGTCTTGTTCCAACATAGTTTTCAGTTTATTATGATGAACAGAAAGGCTGTAGAAGTTCTCCTTGGTATTATTAAAATATGTGTAACAAGGTGTATTTTGATTAGATTTTGGTATTATTTAGCATTTTATTAATGAATTATAGTACATAAATGTTTATAGAATTTTGGCACCATATTTACAATTAATAAACATCGCAGAATTCCTAAAAAAAGTTGCTTTCTACATAACCTGAAATATGTCTAGTCTACATTTAAATAAAAACCAATAGTAGGCTGTTAAAAATAATGTATACAATATTTTGTGAACAGTTTGATTTATTACCGTCGTCCTCCCTCAAATTGGTACCTGCTAACGTGAAGCATGACTCAGAAACTTGTATAAACACTAGGAGAAGTCTGTTTGTTATATAAACCACAAGTAACACATCCTCAGATTGAAATGAATAGACCCATTACGAATTTTAGACGTGGAGATACCGTTGTACCTCCTGACAAGCCTCATAAAACAATGTACACTACTGGCCATTAAAATTGCTACACCAAGAACAAATGTAGATGATAAATGGGTATTCATTGGACAAATATATTATACTAGAAATGACATGGGATTACATTTTCACGCAATTTGAGTGCATAGATGCTGAAAAATCAGTACCCAAAACAACCACCTCTGGCCGTAATAACGGCCTTGATATGCCTGGGCATTGAGTCAAACAGAGCTTGGATGGCGTGTAAAGGTACAGCTGTCCATGCACCTTCAACACGATACCACAGTTCATCAAGAGTAGTGACTGGCGTATTGTGACGAGCCAGTTGCTCGGCCGCCATTGACCAGACGTTATCAATTGGTGAGAGATCTGGAAAATATTCTGGGCAGGGCAGCAGTCGAACATTTTCTGTATCCAGAAAGGCCCATACAGGACCTGCAACATGTGGTCGTGCATTTTCCCGCTGAAATGTCGGGTTTCGCAGGGATCAAATGAAAGTCAGAGCCACGGGTCGTAACACAGCTGAAACGTAACGTCCACCGTTCAAAATGCCGTCAATGCGAACAAGAGGTGACCGAGACGCGTAACCAATGGCACCCCATACCATCACGCCGCGTGATACGCCAGTATGGCGATTACGAATACACGCTTCTTTTGTGCGTTCACCGCGATGTCGCCAAACTCAAATGCGACCGTCATGATGCTGCAAACAGAACCTGGATTCATCCGAAAAAATGACGTTTTCCCATTCGTGCACCCAGGTTCGTCGTTGAGTACACCATCGCAGGCACTCCTGTCTGTGATGCAGCGTCAAGGATAACCGCAGCCATGGTTTCCAAGCTGATAGTCCATGCTGTTGCAAACGTCGTCTAACTGTTCGTGCAGATGGTTGTAGTGTTGCAAACGTTTCCATCTGTTGACTCAGGGGTCGAGATGTAGCTGCATGATCCGTTACAGCCATGCGGATAAGATGCCTGTCATCTCGACTGCTAGTGATGCGAGGCCGTTGGGATTCAGCACGGCGTTCCGTATTACCCACCTGAAGCCACCGATTCCATATTCTGCTAACATTCATTGGATCTCGACCAACGCGAGCAGTAATGTCGCGATACGATAAACCGCAATCGCGATAGCCTACAATCCGACCTTTATCAAAGTCGGAAACGTGATGGTACGCATTTCTCCTCCCTACACGAGGCATCACAACGACGTTTCACCAGGAAACGCCAGTCAATTGCTGTTTGTGTATGAGAAATCGGTTGGAAACTTTCCTCATGACAGCACGTTATAGGTGTCGCCACCGGCGCCAACCTTGTGTGAATGCTCTGAAAAGCTTATCATTTGCATATCACAGCATCTTCTTCCTGT
This sequence comes from Schistocerca serialis cubense, assembly GCF_023864345.2. NCBI lineage: Eukaryota > Metazoa > Arthropoda > Insecta > Orthoptera > Acrididae > Schistocerca > Schistocerca serialis. The sequence goes on along the minus strand of NC_064639.1, from coordinate 716,491,338 downwards.
CGGTTAAATTTCACGTCTGTAGCACGTCATCTTCGTGTTGTAGCAATTTTAATGGCCAGTAGTGTAGATGTGGAAATATTTAATCTGAGGATGCTTACACCATGTGTAGGCAGAAATGTTACTAATTACATTCATAGAGCAGCTTAATTAATGAGATTCTTATACATGTCAGTGGAAATTAGAATAATTAATGACTCCAGAACAAACGCTTACAAAACCAGTTTACAAGGCATGACCTGGAATTAAATTTATAGTGAACCCAATACTGATATAAAATTTAATCTATTCCACAATGAATTCAGATTATTATTTGAAAATAGCTTTCTGCGTAAACTAATCACAAAGATACTAAAGAGTGAGGGGTAAAAATTGGACACTAAAGTGTCTTGTGGAAGAAAAAGGAAAATAAATGTACTGCCAGGACCAAGTAGAGATCCTGCAGTAGTTGCACACTGCAAAATCTACTCAAAATTGTTAAGAAAAGTTATTAAGAAAACCAAGGAATGTGCCCATTATCCCAGTGATCATTAATTGCATCAACAGAGTTAAGGCTAAATGGTATCTAGTAAGATTTAAACATGAGGCCTATGAATGATGAGTGACATGTAGAAAATATGTTTAATAATCGTTCATAAACATATTGGAGGTTAAATGCACGAACAGTTCAAGAAAACAATCGCAGCAGTTCAAAAAGCAACTCCCATAGAATTCAGCCACATCAGTGTATCGCCTATTTCTCCTTCTGGAATTAGAAAATTACATACTCCTTCTGAATTATATACTCCTTCTGAAATTAGAAAATTATATACTCTCTCAAATCTGGAAGCTCATCTTGAGTTGACAGTGTTCCAACAGAGAATTAAATATTTATTTCAATGCAATAAGCTGGTCTTATCTGAATGTATCACTATCTCAAGGAATTTTTAAAGAGAGATTCAAATATGCCGTTGTTAAACTTCTCTATATCAAAGGTGACAGGCGAGATGTCAATAACTACCAAACTGTTTCACTGCAGACATTGATTTCCAGAACTTTTTAGAAGGCGATATAGTTTTGAACAGTATTCCATGTGAGCAACAGTAATATTATCAGTAAATCACACTGCGAATTCCGCAAGAGTTGCTGTACTGAAAATGTCAGTTACACATTCACTCACAAAATTCTTGAACAGTTCAATAACGAAATAGAAGCGGTTGGTTCAAAAATGGTTCAAATGGCTCTGAGCACTATGGGACTCAACTTCTGAGGTCATTAGTCCCCTAGAACTTACTATTAGTTAAACCTAACTAACCTAAGAACATCACACACATCCATGCCCGAGGCAGGATTCGAACCTCGACCGTAGCGGTCTCGCGGTTCCAGGCTGCATCGCCTAGAACCGCACGGCCACTTCGGCCGGCCGAAACAGTTGATATTTTCCACTACAGATATAAGGCATTTGATTGCGTGAATCACAATATTGTCCTAGACGAATTGAGATTTTTGAGATTTATGGTAAAGCCAGCCAATGGAATACAGCCAATGAACGTACAATTTCAGACCGAACGAAAAGATAGCAGAAAAAAATGGTTCTGAGCACTATGGGACTTAACTGCTGAGGTCATCAGTCCCCCAGAACTTAGAACTACTTAAACCTAACTAACCTAAGGACATCACACACATCCATGCCCGAGGCAGGATTCGAACCTGCGACTGTAGCGGTCGCGCGGTTTCATACTGTAGCGCCTAGAACCACTCGGCCACTCCTGCCGGCGATAGCAGAAAGTTGTACTTAGTAGCTCAACCAGTGTAATCAGGTCAGATTCCTCTAATTGAGGAGAAATCACATTTGACGTTCCTTATTGTCGCTCATACTCGCAAATGACCTTATGTATATGTACAACAAGCAGAATTGTCTCTTCTTGTAAATAACACAAGAACTGCAATCAGACCAAGCATACATGCAGAGATAGAAGAAAAGTTAAACAATGTTCTTATAAGTGCCACTGACTGGTTTTCTGTGAAAGGCGTTACTCTCAATTTCCAAAGATACGATATATTCAGTTCTGCACATCTAGAGATACTACACAAATGATAAAAGTGACAGGTGGTGAGGAAGTAATAACCAGGGTGTAACCTTCAATTTCTTAGCTGCCAAGTTGATAAGAGTTTGATCTTAGATATTCACATTTTGGAACTCCTGAAACAACTTACTTCAGCGACATTTGCACTTAGAATCATTGCAGATCTTAAGGAGAGACAAGTCACTAAGTGGACATATTTTGTTTTCATTTTGTAACTTCATGTGCAATAATGTTTGGGGTAACTCATCTTTAAGAAAGAAAGTTTTCATCGTATAGTGGCTTGAGAAGAAATGTGTTGCTCACCGGCAGTCATCTAGTAGACAGATGTTTAAAAAAGTCAGGTTTTTGTTTACTGCGTCACATTATATTTTTTCTCTTTCTGAAGTTTGTTACGAATAATTCGCTGCAGGTCAAAAGGAAGAATGATATATCTAATTACAATACCAGGAGGAAAATGACATTCATCACTCTGCATTAACGTTGTCTTTAGCAAAAACAGTGCTGCACAACGCTGCAATCAAACTTTTAATCACTTACCCAGTTATGTAAAATGTCTGACAAACAGCAAATTAAATCTGAAAACAAACTGAAAACGTTTGTTCTTGATAACTCCTTCAATTCCGTAGAAGAATTTATATTATTGGAATGTATAAAAGGTGGTGATAGCAATTACTGACATCACTTCATTTTTATATTAAAAAAATGATTTGGCCATACAGTGAAACCTCTCGAGAAGAACACCCCTTTAAGCCGACCTCCTTTCTAAACCACCATATTTCGAAGGAATGGACGTAAATTTCCACAAGACCAACACATCTTTTTCCCCTTTGAGATGACCACCCCTTTCAAAGCCGACGACTACTCCTTAACTAACGATCCCCACCCTTTAAGACGGTCACAAACAACCATAGAAGAGAGAATTACAATACTGTTTTACTGTAAGATTTCTCGCTGAGAATGTGGCACAACAGTATCTAAAATTTCATTGTTATTTGTACTTCTAATAGCACATGCTTCTGATTTTTCCTGTGTAGTAAACAGTCATAGTTACTTAAAATAAAATAAAACTTATTGTTCTTTCACTAGAACAGCGAATTTCTATTATTAGAGAGAACGAAAAAGGAAAATCTCAGCGTCAGTTATCGAGGGAGTTTAATTGTGAAAAAAGTCAAATACGGAATACAACTGCAGATCGCTTCACGTTTGTTAAGTAAAGGGAAAAATAGTCAGCTTAAAGATATTGTACTGTATTCACTAAATAATGTGTGACGTGAATATAAAATGACTAAATCCACAATAATGTGATTTATTATGGAAATGATGCATGGAATATTAAACTAACAAACTAACTGCCTAGCTCGCTGTCATCCAGAATGCCCATTTGTTTGTCTTGTTGTCTGTTTATGACAGTATTTTATCCGATATGTGTTTTCAGCAGTTATGATCTCAGTCAGGTTAGTTTTAGTACAAAACGCAAATCAGGTGTAGGCATCAAGTTTATCTGCCTGTTTAGCATGTCATTTTTTAACAACATATGACTAAGCACGAAAATAGCATTGGGGGTGATTAATTTGAGAGTTCAGAATCACGTCTTAGGCTTCAGCTTTAACTGGTATGTGCGTGTGCGTGTGTGTGTGTGTGTGTGTGTGTGTGTGTGTGTGTGTGTGTGTGTGTGTGTGTGTGTGCTTGTTTGTTTGTGTGTCGGTGACGTATTTTAGATTTGGAAATACTCCAAATTAAACCTTTATATAATTTTCTGAGTAAATACTTTTGAACATGGTGCAATAAATATCATACAAATCAGATTCTTTGGACCTTAACCAAGATGGCTGCTCTGGGGTTACATTGTGGTTTCATTTTAATGTGCGCTTGAGTACTATGCTGTGATTTTCTGTTTCGTTTAAATGATATTGGCTGTGAGACGGAGGGGGGCGTGGGAGGGGGCATGTGTCATTTTACATGATAGATACGAGGAGCACTGCTAGTGCCATGATAGATAAGGGGAGAACAGCTGCCGCGATCTAGGATTTTAAATTTCTTGGCACCACTAGCAACTGCACTGCCGTGACAACATCATCGACTAACAGCAGAAATTTAAACTATGATATACTGCTGCTCTATTCAGCAGAACAAATGCTTGTTACTGTTATTTCTAATTCCACATAGTGGATGAAAGAGACAATTGTGGCCTGTGTGGGGACGTGTAGTACCAGAGGGAGGAACAAGCTGGAATCCCCATTGCTATACTACTTACAGCTCCTATCTTTTTCTCCTAAGTCCTGAAAATAATGAAGATAATTTTTTAAACTAAAGGGCAAAAAAAGCAAAGCTGAAAATATGGTGATCATTATTCCTACAGTTACTGCAAACTGAATTTTGCATGATAGTTCCTTAAGTAATTAAGAAACAGCATTCAAACTGTTTGATGAAATCGAGGGAACGCCTTATCTAATGCCATTCCAAAAAATTATGTTCTGTTTTAATTTTTTGTAACTGTGACACGTGGTTAATATTCCTGAACTTTCATCCGTGACTGGGTTTGTTACCTTACGAGCAACCAAGAAGTTTTAAATTAGACGACGAGCAAAAGAAATGCTTAAGTTTTAAAAGTTTTAAACTAGACTGAAGAGCCAAAGAAACTGGTACATCTGCTTAATATCGTTCAGGTCACCCACGAGCACGCAGAAGTGGCGCAACACGACGTGGTATGGACTCGGCTAATATCTGAAGTAGTGCTGGAGCGATTTGACACCATGAATCCGTAAGAGTACGAGGAGGTGGAGATCTCTTCTGCACAGCTCTTCTGAATTCTGGACGTGTAGGGTATCGCATTGTCCTGACGGAACTGCCCAAGACCGTCCAAATGCACGATGGACATGGATGAATGCAGTTGATCAGACAGTTTGCTTACTTACGTCTCACCTGTCAGAGGCGTATCTAGACGTATCAGGGGTCCCATATCACTCCAACTTCACATGACCCACACCATTACAGAACCGACACCAGCTTTAACAGTCCCGTTTTGACATTCAGGGTCCATGGATTCGTGAAGTTGTCTCCATACCCATGCAAAAATGGTTCAAATGGCTCTGAGCACTATGGGATTCAACTGCTGAGGTCATTAGTCCCCTAGAACTTAGAACTAGTTAAACCTAACTAAGCTAAGGACATCACAAACATCCATGCCCGAGGCAGGATTCGAACCTGCGACCGTAGCGGTCTTGCGGTTCCAGACTGCAGCGCCTTTAACCGCACGGCCACTTCGGCTGGCACCCATGCATGTCCATCCGTTCGATACAATTTGAAACGACACTCTTCCGACCAGGCAACATGTTTCCAGTCATCAACAGGCCAGGTCGGTGTTGAAAGGCCCAGGCTAGGTGTAAATCTTTGTGTCATGCAGCCCATACCGATGATATTTCGTTGAATTGTTCGCACGCTGACACTTGTTGATGATCCAGCATTGAAATCTGCAGCAAGTTGCGGACGTGTTGCATTTCTGTCACGTTGAACGATTCTTTTCAGTCGTCGTTGGTCCCGTTCTTGCAGGATCTTTTTCCGACCGCAGTGATGTCAGAGATTTGATGTTTTACCGGATTCCTGATATTCACGGTGCATTCGTGAAATGGTCGTACAGGAAAATCCCAACTTCATCGCTACCTCGGAGATGCTGTGTCCCAACGCTCGTGCGCCGAGTATAACACCACGTTCAAAGTCACTTAAAATTTTATAACCTCACGTTCAAAGTCATAAAAATTTTATAACCTGCCATTGTAGCAACAGTAATCGATCTAACAATTGCACCAGACATTTGTTGTCGTATACAGGCGTTGCCGACCGCAGCGCCGTATTCTGTCTGTTTACATTCGTGTGTATTTGAATACGCATGCCTGTACCAGGTTCTTTGGCGCTTCAGTGTAAAAGAGGTATGTAAATAAAACTTAAGCGCTCTTATTTGAAATAGTTGTGAAAGTAAACAAGGGAAACTTCATAAAAACCGATAACAATGTTTAGTGCATGTCGTTCATCTAATATGAAATGCTGCAAATTATTAACAAAAACTAAAGAAGTAGTCCTTGAAGTAATCCTAGCTGGAAGTACGCCCAGGTTATTCCGGGTCTGTGTACCAGAAAGTAGATCCAGTCTTTTAGCATTAACAGATAATGCTACTCTGTTACCGCAGCACGGCACATGAGCGTCTACCAGTCGTACGAGCCTGGCTGGCGCAAAGGGCTCTCCGCACTTGATGCCCGCCGCCCGCCGCCCGCCGCCGCCTCCTGCGCCACAGCAACTCCGTGAGTTTGCGACGAATAGGCGGAGGGGGGCAGGGGTGGTGGGGGGGCGCATGCGCGGGGCTGAAACCTGGGATGGACAGCTCTGCATCACAGATGTATAAATTTCTGCGCCTCTGTGTGTTCGTTGCCATCGACTTACAGCTCTTGCGCTCACTGTTCTTGTGTTTCTGCTATCGTATACTTTGTTCACGAAGTACTGTAATTTAGCCTGAAACTATTGAAAATGTGTAGTAGTCTATCCCTACATATTTGTGAGCTGGTAATATCATCCGTTAAGGTTGATACCGGTTATGTTTGTCCTTTGAAGGAAGTAAATTAACGCATTCTAACAGGTGTATTACATATTTGTTTGCATCGCGGAAGTAGATCTGAAAGAGGTATTAGTAAGTCGCCGTGACAGACAACGAGAGAAGATGGATTGGGGGTAGTATGTGTATTGCAAATATCAAGTTGTTAGTGTGCTAAATCAGCATGTACAAAAATGTTCAAATATGTGTGAAATCTTATGGGACTTAACTACTGAGGACATCAATCCCTAAGCTTACACTCTACTTACCCTAAATTATCCTAAGGACAAACACACACATCCATGCCCGAGGGAGGACTCGAACCTCCACCAGGATCAGCCGTCAACATATACACTGACAGAAAATACCGTAATACCAAAAACTAATTAATATAGAGTAATGAAATTCCGGGAATACATTGTCTAGGTAACATATTTCTGTTATTAACATTGGAAGGTCACAGGTTACTGTAAGTGCGCATCGTAAATGTGAAATGATAGTACATTAATAACCGATGTAACCCCCAGATTGTCGAATGGAAACATGCAAACGTGCATGCATTGTGTTGTACTGGTGCCAGACGTCAGTGTTTAAATGGAGCTCCATGCTTGTGGCACTTGGTCAGTCAATACACGGACAGTTAATGCTGGTTGTGTGGAATTGTCGTCCGATGATGTCCCATATGTGCTCGACACGAGGAAGCTGGTGATAGAGCTCGCCAAGGCAACGTGTCGACACTCTGTAAAACATGTAATAATACAACAGCGGTACGTGGGCGAGCGTTATCCTGTTGTAAAACACTCCGTGGAATTGTGTTCATGAATGGCAGCACAACAGGTTGAATCACCAGATTGCTGTACAGATTTTCAGTAGTGCCACGTGGTCGCTCAGGATTCGGTCTTCTTGTGACCGTACATTCTCGTGAACACCGCTGCCATCAATCATGTACAGTGGCTATATTCCTGCCAAGTCTTTCTGCAATACCGTAGAAGGAACGTCCATCTCCTCGTAGTCCTATTAAACAACCTTGCTCAAACTCAGTGAGGTGTTAATAATGGAATCTTTGTCGCCTTTAAAGCATTCTTGACTACCAGCGACTCACCACCTACAATCTCAAAGGTGGTTAACGCTCATGATCGTTAGGGCTTTTATTTAAAGTGAATCTGGACTGCATCCCCTTGGGCTAGTGGCACAAAATCTGGATAGACATCATCTTTCATATGTAGACACACACCTACCAACTTCTGGTAATTTCACACAACTCCTTCACCGTGTTGTGATTTCTTTTACCGTCAGTGTATACAAATGAATAGGTGGTACCGCTAAGTGGCAGTATCAAATGGAACTACACCACATGTCGCGAAAGAAAAGGGCACCTTTCTGCAATTTTCTCTGTTGCTGTTTAGGATTCCAGTGAAAACGTTTCATGTATTATTTCAAATACAAGTTGCAGTTGGACTAATTGGTATTTATCCCATTTGCAGGAATATGATCATCCATACACTCTACTAAAAAATCCAACTGGTTTTCTGTCGAAGCTTGTAGAGGAAACGGGCTCAGCCATGGCAGAACAGCTGCGCTGCGTCGCCAGACAGGTGAGAATCTTGTGTGTCACGACTCTAGTTTGTCTTCATGTTACGTGTGAAAGCGATACCACAACATATGTTTAATTTTTTCAGAGCTATACTGAGCTACAAGGTTTGGAAGAAGAATCAGACTGACGGACATGAAATTTATGAATCTTCATTTACTGCCTCAAATTTTGTTTGTACAAAGTGTTATCTGCAAGAACTGCCTGTGGAATGGACTATTTCCACGTTTCGCTAAAGGAACAGTTATTTCCAACGATCTCTGATGAGAAGTATTCTCCATGGACTGTTGTTATGTTAATTCTCTTATGTTTCCCAGCTAATTTGTCATGACGAATTAAAACTAGATCAAAACTGGGTCTGAGTGTTAACATTCGCAAAGCTTGCTTTCACACCCACATATTTTGGTGATGACTATCTTTAGATGGTATCCAATGACATCTCAGTGTAAGGCATCAAATGTTGTATTCGAGTAAATTACTTACCTTATGGTTCGTAGATTTAGAATCTACGTAGCCTTCAATGAACTACTTATAAAAAATGCACTTGAACATACCATCTGCAGGAAATAATCACAAAACTCATTCTGGACCAAAGACAGCAGTTACATGTAACAAGTCTTCTTGTCAAACAATTAACATCTTCCATCACAAGGTAAGATTAAAACGAAAGAGAAGAAAGAACAAAATGCCCATAATGTGAATCATTGCCTCATTTCTTTACTGTCAAACTGCTAGTTCATCTGGATGAGAAACAATTCTGTATGTGCTTCACAATGACCCAATATCATTTTACTTCCATTTAGATTCTGATTAATCACGCTGGAAACAGAAAGCGAATTGTAGTAAACCGATAGCCGTCCCAAAATGATTACTGGCCAATACGTTACAATGCCTCTCAGTTTCTGTTCCATTACCTAGCTGTAACCTGAATTGATTGTGTCCAAACGGTACCAATAAAAGACATCTTCCTATCTTTTAAAATCACTTTTCCCTTTTAGATTACACAATATCTATATTGAAATATATTAAGTGCTTACTATTCCTTTAAAGTCCTGCTAATATATTAATACAAGTAACAGTTACTTGATCTTGTTTTGTGAATAAAACTTACATAAATCAGACGACATAGAACATTTATCATACAGACATGCGTAGCAATGGATATATGAAAGTCTGAGTCCGCAACATGTGGAACAGCATTATGCAGCATTTCACCACTCTTTAAAATCTGTTTATGCTTCCAGCTTTAAAACCAATGTCTATGTGTTGCACACATATCTCACACATCAATAAACAACGAAAAGTGCACCTGATGCAAATGCCTGGAAATGATACATAAATTCGGAACACAACAATAACTATGACAAGTACTGAAAAATTAGTCACTATTAAGCAACGACATGAGATTTTAGTATTTAAAATATTGCGTTTCGTTAAATGAACAATTCCGAGCTCTTCTATCGATGGCATTAGCAGATCACTAAAACGCAGTTGTAGTGATCAGGAGTTAGCACGTCAGAAACCACTGTCGACATGAATGGCTCCACGACAGACACAATGGTTTACAGGGGCAGCTCCACGCCAGAAACCACGGTCTATTGGGCATCTCCACAGTAGAAAACACAGCCTACAGAATTAGCTCTGCGCTGGAATATGGGGTGTACAGGGGAGGCTCTGCAGGAGAAAGTGCTGTCCAAACGGCAGCTCTGCAGCTAAAGATGTGGTCTAGAGAGGTGCCTCCAGGGCAAAACCCACAGTCTATGGGAGCATTCCGCAACAGAAAACGTGGTGTATAGGGGTGGCACCTTTCCAGGAAACGCAGGCTCCAGGATTGGTTCTGCAGTGGAAAATGCGGTCTACAATGGTGATTCCACGGCAGAAAATGCAGTCTACAGGGGCAGCTCTGTGGCAGTAAATGCAGTCTAGAGAGGTGGCTCCACAGCAGAAAACGTGATTTACAGAGCCAGGTCTGTGGCAGAAGACGCTGCACCACAGCCCCACCAACATGTGGACAGGCACCTCAGTGTGAGCTTCCTCATTATATGTGTCATGTCACAAGATTCAGGTTGAGTTTTAATGGTGGTAGCATCCCCTCCTCATCCCTCCTCACCCAGGAGGGATTGTCCATGAGGTCTCACCTTCCAACAAGGCAGATGACAAAGCTCCTGCCGACAGGAAAGGACAAGGTTTTAGCTGTTCCCTAAACTGACATGGCAGACTGCACCTGTTTCTTGTGGGTTCTAAAGGGACTGCTCATACTGACAGAGCTGTCAGTCAGCCAGTGCCCTGACGGTGCTGCACTCTCTGGTACCCTGCGGACAGTTCACTACAAGTCATGCTCTCCACTGCGCCACCTCGCCACTATGCAGTTGCACTGTGATTTCAAGGAAAACGTTTGTTTAATACAATTATAACCCAGATAGTCCTGAATTTTTTTTTTCAAAATTGATTTATATCTTATCTACTCGTACATTCATTCACAAGTTTGTGAGGAAGAACGTAAAAACAGTTTTGAGTATTTATTTTTATTTAGTATTTCCAAAAATGGGCGTCCTTCCAGAAGGACATCAGGACAATAAGGGAATATGTTTTTAAAGTATATGACATTGCGCAATTAACTTGTTTCGGTTTTTATACTTTCAAATAAACATAAATAAATTTGAATTATAGGCTAAAACAGCTAATAAATACAAAAAACAAAGAAAATAACCTATACACATATTTTATGCACTAGTATGATAAGACAAAAAGCAGCAAACATGAAGTGGTTCGTCACATTTTATGCACATAGTAGTAGTTTTTTTGTAGCAACTTCGACATTTCAGCTGCTTCTTCTTTTTTGTTACCTCATCTGTTGGTAATTCAGCAACATAATGTTCTCTTCCATCAAATCTAGAATCTAGTTTTGCCCTCTTACTAGGACGTCCTCTGCTGGTAGTGACTCTTTTGTGACTTTCAAGAATTGCAGTGACAATTCGACGACGAAATGTCAGATGATCTATGGGTTCTTCGTTGTGCTTGTAAAGATCCCAGGCATTTTGCTCAGCAATGTGTATAAAATTTGCAATGATCGGGAAATACCACTTTTTCCCTCTTATAGATTCATCTATATAGGGATTCATTTTGGTCAGTTCGATCTATGCCTCCCATATGAGTATTGTGGGAGTGTAATAAGTTAGGTTGAGGCACGCTAATCCTTTTCTTTTGTTCCCTGGAAAATCTTGCTACAGAGCGTAGTGGTTGCACTCTGTCAAAGTTGGTGGCTACAGTAACAACATTGTTATCATTCCAACCTACAATGGAAATCCCGGATGCTGAGTCAGAACAAACTTCATATGATCCTCTATTTTCTTTTGTCATTTTTTCTTCGGGTGATAGAGTACAATTCTTAACTCTGTTTCCTCTTATTGTTCCTGTTGCTTCCACGCCCCTCTCTTTTAGGTCATGTAGTAGTTCAACGCTGGTGAAGAGGTTATCAAAGTATATTCGATATGGAACATGTGGAAGTGACTGGTCAACATAAGTCATTACCACACCGTACCCCATACCTTTCGTTTCATAATCCTTACTACACGTGCCAGCTCCTTGGTAGGGTTCGTGCCAAATAATATATCCACCACTTGTGCCTCCACACCAAAATTCGAATCTGTATCGGATTGGTTTCCCTTTTATGAATTGTTTGCACCTGTGACTTCCGAAGAATGGGGTCATCGATTCATCGACAGAATGATGCCGCATGTGAGGCGCAAATTGTTTGAATCTATCATTCAGCATACACAATAATGGGCGGATTTTCCCAAAACGGTCTGATTTATCTAAATTGTCATTGTTGCATACATGCAAATTGGAAAAGATGAAGTCAAATCGATCTCTGGACATGGAATTTGTTACGAGGTCATTGTGACTGTCTTTATCTGATTGCCAGTACATCTTTCTGCGTGACACTGTTACATATCCACTAAGCAGAAATATTGCAATAAACACCAACATCTCATCTTCTGAACAATCACCTAGTCTATTTCTCTTGGCTGCGTACTGATTTGTGTATGTGACCATCATTAGAAACACTTCGTTATCAAAAAACTGTTGGAAATACTCAAGAGGTGTTCGCCCTTTCTTCATTCCACCTGTGAACATTAGAGGCCATACAGGTGTTGGATTAACAATTTCACCACTTTACCAGTTATATTTCTTGAGGTTTAGAACTTTATTCTTCGATAGCCTTGCTGGTTTGTTTGTGGTTGTTGTTATTATTGTTACTGTTTTTGTACTACTGAAGGGTCCTGGAACAACATCAGAGGTGAAGGATTGTTTCCTTGTTGCATTCACAGCATTACCATTGGTAAAAATGGCCAAATCACAAAGCGCAGTAGCATTGAGCTGACTTGCTGGTAATTTATCTACACTTGGATTTTCTTCAGCACCAGAATCTTCATCTGTTACGTCATCAGTTGAATTTAGAGGAGGGTGTAATGTTACATTCACACCAGTATTAGGTATTTCCTCATCTTTTGATTCTAACATGTCCAAAAGTTCCATCAGTGTACATCGTTTTCTGTGAATACAAAATGACAAGATATTACCCTGACGTCCTTCTGGAAGGACGGTTGAAAACATAATTGAATTACAACTGACGAAAACTTTCAATCGTAATATAAACCCATAAATAATATAGGTTAATTCTTTAAGATATTATATGACAAGTTTCAGAAATATTGACGCAATATGAAAGAAAATATACATACCCATCGATGACAAGGTCAGTCAGTTCGTCTATGGTAAAATCGGCCCTATCTTCAAGACACAGTTTCTCACTCACTATGAACGACACCGTCAAACTGACTGTCGCAGCGCGCAACTGGCTCTGCCTACTTCATATAACAATGCGACACAGTCCATTGCAACAATGCGTTATTCGCAAAAATAAATAATTTCAACAGTGAGTGACGTCGTCCTTCCAGAAGGACGTCAGGGTTATCTGGGATAATGCCACATCTTACAGTCTCACGTCACTGCCTTACAGTCTACCGTTTACTGACATAATTATTAAGACTTTTGGCTTTAGGCAATCCATTCGCAATCTGCTTTGAAAAATGGAATCACTGGCAATGTATGTCTCATGCACTTTTGTTCAAACAATGCTGTTTAAGAAATATAGTTTTTTTTGCCAAACCAAACGAGATATTACAAAGAAAAATACTGTAAAATGTATAGTATAGATCGGTCAATAACCGTATTTATGTAGAAAATATCATGACCAGCATAAGGATTGTGAACAAATTTTCCCTTGCCTGGTGCGCAAGCCATCAGTGAACGAACACCAGAGAAGGAGAATTCAGGGAGATACTGGCAGAGATGGATGCAGTGCACACGATGTCACCAACAGGAATGATTTATGTCAACAATGCTCAAAAGTTCATACTCAATGTGCATAATTAACTATTTCAAGGACGTATCAGTAATTATAGGTGGAAGTGAGAATAACTGAAGATCTCAGCTGTAAACAAATGTAAGGGACAGTCGATGAGAAAAAGAGTTATTTGTTTTAAAACATGGTGTGTGATTTGCTTTATTTATATTAGTTGACAATTCAATGGAAAACCAAGAAATGGTAACTATAACTCTGATTTCAGATTATGAGTAATGGCAACTTTGTCAGGACGTGTCCAAGCAAACAGTGTTAAGTGTCAAAAATCTGGCAGTTATTGTTAAATAGGAGAATATAAATAATTATCTAGAAAGTAAACAATGTTGTGTCTCTTACTGTTGTTTACATGAACTCAGGCGACAGTATGATGGCAGAAATGTCAAGGACCATCCTGTAGCAATGAAAACAAAATTAATTTTATATGTTTCTGAATAATACTTATTGTTTAGGTTGTTATACTTTATAACTGTAAAATTTAATAATGCTAATCTTACCACCATAAACCGAAACTATTCAAACCTTTAAATCTGTATATTTGAAATGTTTCACAATGATGTTTTGTTAATTCGACCAGCAAGAAAACTATGGCTCATCAACAAGTGCATTCAGTTTAGAAATAAATGTATTCAGACATTTTTAAGAATAGAATTTTAAAAAGAAAATATGATTTTGAAAACATATCATTGCCCTAGAAATATTTGAAAATAAAGATTACCTGAACTAAAAAATTACAGTAGATGAAATTCATATATCTTATTTGTGAGATTTTATTGAAACTTTACTATACAGATTCTGGAAACAATGACCTTGTCCCTTACCACTGTTTACAGTTGAAATCTTCAATTGAATTTCTACAAGTTTATCATCATAAATGGTTGCTACCCTGTAAAGAAAGGTAAGAAGCTCCTGAAATTTGCAAAAAGAATTCAGCCTTAAAGTTGAAGTACTCAGCCTGCCCTGATATCCTATAATATTACAAATTGGATGGATAGAAGCAATATATTGCACCAAACCTATATGCCCAACGTCTGTCCAAATCACAAAGGGGCAATGAAAGCCCTTCAAGTTTTGTGAATAATGTAAAATGTTGTCTGGTATAACTTAAATGTTCTGACTGAAAAGGAATCATGAAATGTAACTGCACAAACTAGTCTCTTACTGGATGATCTCCTGTCAGCTTCAAATCAAAGTTATGCCAATAATAGTAAAAGGATTTCAGTGATCAAGTGCCATTTAAAGAATATAACAGAACAATCAACTGTTCAGCATAAGTTAATCTGGAATTCTACTGGGAAAGGACAATGATAATTTCCAGTGCGTGAAACCTTAATAATATGGAAGGCTCATTCAGATGCAATAAACATTGTAAAGTTTAAATGTTCATTTCGATCAGGAGTAAAATATTTGCACTGTAGTTATTAGTATTCAAGAGATTAATAGCTAATGTTATTCAGGTGACATATTGTCAAGTCATCAAGTTTGCTTATTATTTACTGCAAATTGTTGGAACATGGAGTAACTGCATTTAAAAAGTAATTTTAAACAGAAAGCTCAACTGCTATTATAAAAAGCAGTAAGAAAGGCATTCACAAAAACAAAGGCATTGTCAGACCCACTGAACTTTCTCAATATCAAGATCTTTTTCCATCTATTAAAAATCTGTATACAGACATGCATGCATCTTTGTGCTAATTAAAGGGATGTCAGGTCATGTGACTGAAGTATAAATATATAATTCATTGTAGAATTAAGCTGCCTGATAGCTACAACTATCTTAATTTTAATTAGTTCTAATTACTTTGTATATTAAATTAAACATAATATAAATATGGTAGAAATCATATTTTGGTCAATTATTCCTTCCACATCATGTTTTGTCATCTAAGCAAAATTATATAAAGGTAATAATTACGAAATATAAAAAAACTGTGAAATTATTTGTAAAATGCCTCAAATCAAAGGAAAGTTTTGCTTATTCCAAAATGTGTCTCAGAATTTCTGTGTCTACAGTATATCTGAATCTGGAAAATTTAATATTATGATTTATAGTTTACTAATATTGGTTCATCTGGGGCATTTGTGTTACAGTGTCACGTGTAAAACTTAATCTTTTGTTCTCTAACTTTGACTGATTGTATGTATGAATGAATGTTACTTTTGATGACAGTCATTTCATTGATTTTCAATATTGCATCATAAATGTTTTCTTTATTACATGCCACGGTTTTGGAATAAGCCAAAAACAATTGGTTCCTTATGAAACAAATTATTCTGTTATATTCTTTGTTTGTCAAAGGGTTTGAGTTCATGGTAGCAAAATATAGGTTGATGAATTTCACTGGTTTCAACATTCTAAACAGGAATTTTTATGTGATTCTTGAGTTTCTCCCGGCGTATTTGATAATCAAAATATCCACGGGTTTTTTATACAAGAATCCTAAAACACAGTTTCACAGAGGTTGTGTGGTATCCACACAACCTGCCAGGTTAGCTGAGAGCGCTAATGCACTGCTTACTGGACTCAGATAGGCGCCAGCTGTGGATCAAATCCTCCTGGCGGGTTGGCAATGAAGGCCAGTGTGCTGGCCTGCCTGGGTATGGATTTTGGCAGTTTTCCACATCCCACTAGGTGAATACCAGGCTAATCCCCACGTCCCATGTCAGTTACACGACCTGCAGACATTTGGAAACGTTCGCAATATTTCACATTTTACACTCGATGACGACAGCTGGGGTACACTAATTCCATCCTGGGGGATTGGGGTGACTACAGGAAGGGCATCTGGCCACCCTCTGGAACTAACACTGCCAAGTCTGTAGTAACAGGGCCAACCTCACATTGAAGTGGGGCAAAGGCCCAAAGAAAATTATGTATGGCATCCATGCAATCAGAAAGCAGTCAGCACTGTTGTGCTGTTGTTATAAACATGTTTTATGTACAAAAAATAGGACTTAAATAACAGCAATTTAAGACAGGGTCAAAGAGTCTGTTACTTGGTGTTGTGATTGACTTTTCTTCAATAACGGATAATCGATTGTGAATGCATATCACAATAGCCCCATAGTATTCTACAAATAATTGGAGAATTCTGTCAATATAATGTAATTCCATTGAGCCAAAGATATAATTGTGCCTCTACTCGACAGTATGTGCCACAACCACAACAAAGTCTAACTTATGGCAGATAATCAAACTGCAACCATGTCCCTTCTCACATGAAATGCAATGGGAAAAGTGCAACAAATTATAAAAGGAATTTTACAACATATGGGTGAAGACAAACAAAAGAACATGCATGTCAACAAAACATAAAAATTCAAAATCAGATCTGTCTTAATTGCATATATAAGTTACTAGCTAAGAGCTCAATGCTTTGCCCGCATACACTATGATCTGCACAGGCTTTTCTATTTTTCTTTAATCGAATTTTTATGTTCTTCACGAATTGCAAAACGTTCTAAACTCTTCACACTAATTAAGGCTAAATAAGCAAGGTCTTTTCTGAATATTCTTCTTATCAAAACGTAATTATGGTAGCTGGGTTTTGTTTTTCATGCATTTTGCCATTGTGTGGTTCTTTCCCTAAGACATATTTCTTTTTACATGACTGAGAAGTGAAATATAAATTTTCACAGATATAGCTTTAAAAATTTTTTAATATGACGAAATATTTGCTTAAAATTTTCGTCCCCTGTTTCACTGACTAGGGGTTGAATTTCCAGAAACAGTGGAACACATAGCTTACTATTTCTAACAGAGAAGCCAAAGCCAAATTTTTATAATTTTAACTTTGAAACTGTTTTTATAATGAAACAATTTCATAGAAGTTTCCATTTCCTATTTTAATACATTAGGGATTGAAATTCAAAATACTGAAGCCCTTTTTGTTTTTGTTTACTTGTAACTAAGAAGTCGTATACCAATTTTCATAGATATAGCTTTAATAGTTCTTTAGTAGTCCCATAATTATGATTTATTTCCAAGAAACATTCACTCAATTTTTGCCCCTAGGTGGTTGAATTACCAAAAATTCTCAAACTTGTATTTTTTTACTTCTGACTAGGGAATCAAATACCCATGTTGTTATTACCTTAATAGCGACATATTTTCAAAAACGCATTTCTTCCAATATATCAAAATCTTAGGAGTGAAAATCAAATGGTCTTTTCTTAAATGAGGCTTACAACATAACTTCTACATCCTCTGGAAATTTCAAGTTTCTATTCTTAGCAGTTTGCTCTGGGCGATGAAAAGTCAGTCAATCAATCCGACCATTTCATCCCTGTAGGAGGTGAATTTCCAAAAATAGTGAAAAACTCATGTTTCATTTCTAACCAGAAAGCCAAACACCAGTTTTCAAAGATTTAGCTTGAAGAACAGTTTCACCATGAAATGTTTGATCCACTATTACACCACATAGGGGATGAAATTCCAAAAATAGTGGAACATAAATTTTTTTTTGACTGAAAATCGAAATTCAAATTTTTATAGATTTATCTTTAAAAATCTTTTCAAAATTGAAACAGTTTCACAAAACTTTTCGTCTTCTATTTCACCCTTGTAAGAGTTGATTTTCCAAAAACTCTGAAACAGGCATTTTTTTGTTTGTAACTTAGAATTCAAAAACCAACTTTCATAAATGTAGCTTTAAAAATACTGTAGTAGTTCTTTAATAATGACTTGACTTTCATCTCAACTTTCTACTCCATAGAGGTTGAATTTCCAAAAATGTTGAAACATGTATTTCTTTATTTATGACCAGCAAACCAAATACCAGTTTTTGTATGTCCAGCTTCAAAATTGCCTTTATAGAGACATATTCTCAAAACATCTTTCAACCCCCATTTCACTTCCTTAGCGATGGAATTTCGAAAAATAGCTTATTAACGATGCCTACAGTATAGGATCAACGCCCTCTGATAATTTCAAGTATTTATCCTTAGTGGCTCGAACTGGGCAATGATGGAAAGTGAGTGAGTGAGATAGTCACTTGGGACATTGACTTTTACATACAGAGTTTTATGTAACAATTTTGTAAAAACATGAAAGAAATAAAAATATATAAGATTGTGGCATTGGTATTAAAGTTGCTGCATAAAACATAATAATTATGAGGGTTCAAAAATTCACAATAATATCAGGTTGACATGAAATTATTATTTATGAGAGTTCAAAAATCACAGTAACATCAAGCTGATATCCCACTACAATGCTAACTCTTAAAAATAATTCACTACACATAGCAAGGTATATATATTTCAGAATATCAATAAAAATATATTAAAAATTTAGTACATCACGTTGCTGCCGTCTTCAGGTATGTGGTTAGTCCATATAGTGGATTTCACATCATACAGACTTAGCACATGTCCTTATTGCTACATCATTTTACATCTTACCAATAGTGTGAATCCTGTCCACATTGTGAGTTTTCATATTATGTGGTCTTATTATTTATCGTTATAGCCCACAAAATTGAATTTATTTCTTATAATCGTAGGAGGTTGGGAGCTAACATCAATGTTTATGTTTGAGATCCCGGAACTACAGAAAAGGAATGGATTATACAGCAGATTTAAAGGATTTTTACTAAAATATCACAGAGAATGGTACTCAGTGATTGTGGATGTAATTCAGTGAGCCCGTTGGTAATAAATTCACTTGCTAACTACAATATTAAATTCAAGTATACATTCATATCATTTTCCACTGCATTATATTAACTTTTATGATTGAATGTTAGTATACAGATCACTTTTCTCTTCAGCTTCATTAATTTACCATGTAGCTAAACAAACATATATAAACGAATTAATTCCTGTGATAGGATAGCATTAGAAAAAAATGCACAAGTAATAAATCATCATAATATGTTGTAATCAGGAGCAAATAAAACTAAACATAGTATTGTCTACTGCAGTACCAGTGAAAGATCCTTTATCAGGGAATGATTGCATGAAAGTCTTAGTGTGGCTCACTATGCCTTTTAGAAAACAAGTAAAATTGAAAGATATACATTGATGGAAAAATCTGCAGTGCCAAAAACTAACTGATGTAGGGTAATGATATTTTGGGAGTACATTTGGTTATGTAAGATATTTAAATGATTAACGTTGTAAGATCACAGGTTAATGTGAGTGCAGGATGAGTCATTGAAAATGTGAAATAGAGGCACATTAATAACTGGTGTAACCGCCAAAATATTGACTACAGATATGCAAATGTGCATGCATTGTGCTTTACAGGTGCCAGTTATCAGTTTTTGGGATGAAGTTCCTTGCCTGTTGCAATTGGTCGATCAATAGAGGGACAGTTAATGCTGGTTGTGGATGATGCAGAGTTACTGTCCAATGGTGTCCCACATGTGCTCGACTGGAGACAAGTCACGTGATTGACCATGCCAAGGCAACATGTCGGCACTCCATAAAGGATGTTGAATTACAACAGTATGTGGGTGATGGGAAACACACCCTGGAATGCTGTTCATCAATGGCAACACAACAGGTCGAAACACCAGATTGATGTATGAATTTGCAGTCAGGATGCATAAGTTAACCACAACAGTGCCCCTGCCATCACTGAAGTTGCATCACAGACCATAAATCCAGATTTAGGTTCAGTGTGTCTGACACACAGACAGGCTGGTTTAAAGCCTTCAGCTGGCCTCCTTCTAACCAATACACAGCCATCACTGGCACTGAGGCAGGATCAACTTTCATCAGAAAACACATTGTACTTCCACCCTGCCCTCTAACGAGCTCTTGCTTGACGCCACTGAAGTCGCAAACTTTGGTGTTTTGGGGTCAATGGAACTTGCACTGCAGGGTATTTGGCTCGATGTCCTCGAAGAAATCAACTTGTAACGTTTCGTTGTGTCACTGTGATGTCAACTATTCCTCAAATCGCTGCTGCAGATACAGTACCATGTGCCAGACCCATCCACTGAACATGATGGTCTTCACTCTCCCTAATGCCACTTGGCTGCTGGAAGCAGGTCTTCCTGCTACTGCACATTTCCGTGACTACCACTACCAGCAGTTATGTACAATTGCGACATTCCTGCCAAGTCTTTCCGCAATATCGCAGAAGGAACATCAAGCTTCTCATAGATCTGTTGAACGACCTCATTCAAATTCAGTTAGGTGTTGTTAATGATGGCTTTGTCGCCCTAAAGGCTTTCTTGACCAATATCATCTCACCATGTCCAATCTCAGAGATAAGTACCACTCACGTTCGTTACTGCGTGTATTTAAAGCACACCTGATTTTCATCCTCGTAATGGCGCTACTAGTACCACTCTTATGCGACTGACCTAAAACCTGAATATACATCATATGTTATATGCATAAATACGCTACCCAGCTTTCGTTTATGTTTGCAAAATTTGTTCTTTTTAGTGTTACCATTACTTTTTCTGTCAAAGTATTTACATATAAAGAGCTGATTTACAAACTTAAATTGTAACCGATTTATACCAATCAAAATTGAACGACCTTCAGCTAACATATTCATTCACTGATTATCTAAAAAATCTTAGTATTCATTTGAAATGTAACATCAGAGAACCAAATTTCTAAAAACTTACTATACTGTCTACCTCAGGTCACTGAAAGTTAAGTATTTGTCTCTTAAACCAAAAAAAGATTAAATTAACACCTGCTTCTGAGGGAGACTATTAATCTAAAGCCTTCAAATGTCACAATTTGTATGATTTTCCTATTTTTTATATTTTGATTCATGAATTCTATTTCTAATTAATCTTCTTTCATTTAAACTAAATCCTATTGAAAGAGCAGAGAGAGAAATAATTGAAAGAAAGGCTTTAATCTGAAAAGACATTAAATTTACTTGTAGTATTTGACCTATTAACAAACATCTTTAATTTATCATGAAACTGAACTAGACCATTTCCAAGATTATTAGTAATATCCTCATTATTCTGACTAACCTGATCACAAATTGATATTAGCAGAGTAAATTAAATAGAATACTACATAATGAATTCAACTTCTTATCAAGACCATAATCATTTATCTACAGTTAAATTTTCGTTATAATATTTTGTAATAACATAATAAAATTATTCCTATATATTTTTACAAATTATGCAGGATTAATATTCATATTTTATGTACCTATGCAACTAATATTCCCATTATTTGTGTGAATCAACCACACTAATCACATATTTACACACCTAGTAGCTCCAGGTATGTCTCCTAAAATAATGTGACTTATAGTTCCAACTGAAACAAATATAAATCTTATTTCCCAAGGAAAGTAAGCGGTTTGAATAGCAGCAAATAGAATTGTGAGGCATTTACAGCTAACGCTGTTAGGAAATGCAAGACCACCAATGGCAATGAATCTAATTTCAATATTAATTTTGGACAAATGTTATTATTAATTTTTGAATGAGTCATTGTAATAATTCAGTTCTAAGAACATTATATTCATAAACATATTTTAGCAATGCACTCAAATTGCCTACATGACCTAAAAGATAATAGACCATAAGTGTTAACAGGATCAATTGAGAAATAGTTCTAGCATGAGGATAGCCAAATGATTAAACTTTTCATAACTGAATTGGAATTACTTTATTTTCAATTGGATTTGTTTCAATTAAGTAATGAACAGGATTAATTCCATTTATTGCATCTGAAGTTTTATTCTTTGTATCATTTTTCAAGCTTTACTCAGAAGAACACTAGCACCAACTGTTGGAATGCTATAACCACTAATAGGAATCCAAACTATTAATCCTATACAAATTTCACTACATACTTTAGTTATTCTTCTTGAGCCATAAGTAACTGTAAAATGAGCACATTGTAGATTTACAGAATAAAATCATACACAAGCACAACAATGATTCTCCTTTTACAGTATTTCTAGGGCTATATTTCACTATACTACAAGCATATGAAAGTAAGAAACTCCCTTAACTATAGATGAGGCAGTTTAAGGTCCAATATTCTATGCTTCTACAGCACTGTATGGATGCAGGTTACAACTGGAACAATCTTCCCAAAAACATGTATAATTAGACAATCAATAAATCAAAATCTCTTCAAAACATAGTTCTGGATTTGAAGGTGTTGCATGATCTTGACATTCTGTATATGTATTATGAGCTTGACAGGGAACAGAATACAGGGTTGCAGTTAAATACAACATTTGGGTTGCATCCAGAAAGCATTGATAATAATCAGCAAGCCATACATTGAATAAGAAGTGAATTATAGTAATGAGTTTTCATTTTAGAGTTTGGTAAATTATTCCCTTATTTTAAATTACTTATAGTCAAAAATTAGCATATTACTATTACTGAATTATGAAATTCTAATTAAAGAAGTCTAAAGGCTGTGTGAATCATTCTAACATTTTCATAAAATCAGTGAAGCTGCATTGGCATTGCTAATTTTTGTATAATTTAAACGTAATATAACATTTTCACTGTGCAAATGACATATTTCTATTCATAAATAGACTTACAGATAAAAATACTTTGTTATCATCTTCACACAATAACTATAAGCTATTTAGGTACTATAAAATAGTAACATAATTAAAATATTTGAAACACAAAAGCTAAGAAATAACTTTTGAAAACTTAGTCAAGCCATTCAAGAATATAATTAATTACATGTATAAATAAACTGTGTAAATGTAAATTAACTATATAAACCTGTGTAGACTTAAGCTACCTATATAAATCTTACCATCAGCGTTAGATTTTGATGAACAACAAAAGTGAGTATCTAACAAATTTAGTTGTAAGGAAAGGTATAATCATATGGAACCAGTAAATCTATAAAAATGTGATATATTCATCCAGAACAAATCATGAGGGAAATCAAACCTAGAAATAAGATAACAGGGATAATAATCTATACCAACCACAACAACCATTAAAAATTTTAAATAAAAAGATAAACCAAGTATATGAGGAATACGAAAACATTATGGAGACAGAAGTCCACAATCAAAAACAGCAGCAAACAATATACCAATTTACCAATAGAAATATAATAAACCCTATCATAAAAAACTTCAATAAAAGTTATTATCAGTAGCATTAAATAATAAAACAAACAAAACAATAAGAAACACTTAAACCAAAAGAATAGAAATGTAAAGACAAAATTAGACAATAACTTATCTTAAATTAAGCAACTCAAAAGTGAAGTCCTTTGTCTAAAAACCAGACAAGGAAGAGCTTCCACATAAAGACAATCAAGAACATTTAAACATACACAAGTTAAATGTTAAAAATTGAGAATAGATCCCATAAAGCTAATGTCTTTAGAATCTTTCAAATTATAAATTATTAGATTTATACACATAAATAATAATCGAAAATCATTGGGTGAGTTAATGAATGTAAAAATGCAAGCGTAACATACCAAAATTTTTATTATGAAACGAAAATGTCTTAACGTATAAAGAGAAATAATTGTTTTACACCATCCACCTTGATAGCTGAATGGTCAGAGTGACCGACTGCCATCCTAAGGTGCCCAGGTTCAATATCTGCCTCAGTCGGGGATTTTCTCTGCTCAGAGACTGTATGTTGTGTTGTCTTCATCATCATTTCATCCCCCTCCAATGCACAGGTTTCCCAATGTGACATTGAATGTAATAAGACCAGCATCAAGGCGGCTGGACCTGCCCCGTAAGGGGCCTCCTAGCCAATGATGCAAATGCTCACTTCCATTTCCATTTTAAATCAAATTTAAAATTGTGAACAAGCTACACTACCAATTAATAATAAAAACATAAGCACTGGACTAAAACAAATCAATAAATCAACACAAGCTGTAACAGCAGTAACAACAGTAGATGAATGAACCACAGCATACACAGTGAAGGAGCAGCTGTAGCTGCAGAACATTAAGGAGAAACAGGAGTTTGAGACTCTAAGTTATAACCTCCAAGACAATTAACAAAGTAATGAACATTATTTCAAAAAATTCAAGATCAAATGATAATAATAAATATAATTCAACAAAATTTAATATTTAACAAATAGAAATTAAAATAGAAGCATCACCAATATGGTTAGTTAATGCATTAATATGCATGCACTGTAGATACCGAGTTTTGATAGTAAATAACAAAACAGTAAGAAATTAATCCTAAGCTGAAGAAATCTCACAAAGTTCTAATTAAATTTGAACTAATAACTGGAAACCTATTGAAAGAAGAAAACATTAAAGCAAATATAATAAATCGATTTATAAGGCTTCACAAGATATACTATCTATGAAAGGTAGCTATAGAAAAAGTATGTAAAACAAAAGACATAAAGATAGGAGACATTCACCCGAAAATTAAAGTTATTGTAACCACAGAACCATTTGAATCATAAGGTTCTCACTCACTAAAAAGCCCACAGTTATTTATAAACGATAAATAACTGAAGAAAAAAATTGAAGTCCTTGACAAAAATCAAGAAAAAAGAAATGAACAGATGCAAAATAGTTACACAGCCAAATACGAAAACTTGATATCATTGGTGCCCCTAAACAATATTTTCATTAAATAAGATAACCAAAATTAAACAAAGAAATATTCATTCCAAAAACAAAGAATTTTTAAAGGTATCTTGTGTACTAGTAAAAGATGCTATTCATATAGATAACCATGAGAACAAGTATATACACCAAAATAATAGGAAATATGTTGTGAATAAGAATACATATATAATTTACAGACAGCACTAAGAAAAGATGCTAAAAAGAAGATCAATATATCGCTCTGTTTAATGAACTAAAAGAAGAAGGAGCAGTCTTATAAGACGATTTTAAAAGAAATCATTAAAGTCTCATTCTACCCATAAGATTAATTGTATCCTTATTAATTAATCATCTATGTTTTCTCAAACATTATCAGAGACTATTTGCTAAATAAAGGAAATCAGAAGAACCTAGAACATAGCCAAAAACAAAAGGAAATAAGGCTATATAATCTCATCAATTTATAGTTATTGACCTAAAGTCTCTATTCTTATATGAGCTACAAACAAAAAACCGAATACAGACTGTAAATCAATTTGTCAAAAACAAGTAAATCTAATAATAATACCTCCTGCTGATCCTAAGGAGAATTAAAAATTAATTAAATATTAAACCTAAGTAAGAAATAGCCTTCATCACATGAAAAATATCAGACCTTTCCAGCTTCAGTATAACATCAGTAAGAATTATTCTATCAGAGATTTGAGCCTCTACATGAACCTTGGAGAGCAAAGATTCCATAAAAATATAGCCATCGTAAGTACATAAGGTAAAATAAGATAAATAAAACACAAAAGCGACCAAAAGAATAATGACCAAAAATGAAGATTATTACTAATCATAAGCCTTCAATGAAACTAACAATAAAAGTAAACAAGCAATTAAAGTATAAAACATTAAATAAAAAGCACATTGATATCCTCAATTCCAAATTAAAAGTAAAATAGGAAACAATCTAGCCTAAAAAGTATAAAAAGTTAATTAACTTAATCTACCAACTGAAACTTACATTATAATTATTAAAATCAAAACAATAAGGTGGAAAAATTAGACTGACAAGAATATAAGTAAACCTAATCTATAGTAGTTATTGTTAAAGAACAAATTCAAAACCTCAACAAAATCAAACAAAATGAAAAATAATCAAACCCAAGTCTTATCTAATTATATTCAAATCAGTATAATAATAATGCAGATCATATAAAATCAGACAGATGTATTACAGAATTAACCACCCATGAAGAATCACCCAGCTAACAATAAAGGGTGAAAAACTAGTTATAAATAAATATGTTTTACATAAGTAAGCTAAGATAACTTAAAAGCTAATTAGCATGAGAATGACTTGCAGAAATAACGCAATAAGGCACAATGTACCCTCTCAAACAGATAAATCTAGAAATAACCAGAAGAAATTATCACCATCAAACTGAA
Source organism: Schistocerca serialis cubense (assembly GCF_023864345.2). Taxonomy (NCBI): domain Eukaryota; kingdom Metazoa; phylum Arthropoda; class Insecta; order Orthoptera; family Acrididae; genus Schistocerca; species Schistocerca serialis. The sequence goes on along the minus strand of NC_064639.1, from coordinate 716,464,717 downwards.
AACAATAACTAATAAATAAATGTACAACTAAAATTAATAAATTAAGGAAGAACATTATATTGAAATGTAAATAAAGCTTTTAATAAGTACTTACATTTTTGAAGAACAACCAAAATATCAGCAAAATAAACTAATAAAGAAGTAGAAAGAGGAAATATAAACTTAAGTTGTAATGGTTTAAAACCATGCTGCTGTTGTAAACTATAAATAAGAATAACATCCACTTTTAAAAGTGCATAGATGGCTTCTGAAATCGATATTTTAATAAACTTACTACTGAAGTTATAAAAAAATAACTATAATGTTAACAAACATGTTAAACGTTTTGTTAAGTTACCCCATACCAATAATATTATTATTATTTTACAAATGTTCCTTATTGGATTAATTATAGGAACTCAGAAAGATTTTTACTATCATATATTCTATTTTTAATACTCCTTTCTATTTATATCACAAAGAGTGGATAAAATGATTTATTTCAGTCTAAATCAATTACTACAATCTTCATTTTAGTAACATGTCTTCATTATAATTACACTAACTGTAATAGATAAAACAGTTTTTGTTAACACCATTAAACAAAGAAATTGTAAATACGAATAATTCAACTAATTCTCAAGAAGTAACAAAACCTCCAAAAAATTATATGATAACATTAATTATAACAGAAAAAAATAATTATTATTTATTTAATCCTAGCACTATCAGTAGTAGTCAAAACTGCTAACTTTAACCAAGGACCTATTCATCAAATAAGATAATCAATAATGAAAACACACTTCTGATCGATACAGCCTTTAATTACCAGCAATCTTTAATTAGCAACATCCAGAGACAGTAGTCATGTTCATGTGAATTAGGCTTGTGTGAATGAGTGTGTGTTTTCTACTTCAGGAAAATGCCTTTTGGCCAAAAGCTGAAATTTTTAGTAGTCTCTTTTTGTGCCTGTCTCTGATTTAATATCTCCTCTACTTGTATATGGTGAGTAGCTATTTATCCTTTTCATAATATTGTTGTTAATCTAACCTGGACCTTCCATCACCTAATAGCTCTTTAGTTGACATACTAGTTTCAAACATTTCATTAATAGGGTGATGCTCAATAATTCAGATTGTAGGCTGACTATACCTCATATTCTGAAATAGCATTCACATTTATTGAGATACTGGCAATGACTGAAGTATCCCAACCTTACATGCAAATGGAACATCTATATTTTTCACTTGTATGTAACACAAAAAAATTGTTATGGTTTGTGTAATTATTTGTGAGGAGCAACAGTAATTATGAATCTATTATTAATAATCCCATACCTAGGACCATATTTAGTTCAGAGAGTATGAGGAGGATTTTCCACAGATAATGCAGCATTAAATTAATTTTTCACATTCCATTCTGTATTACCACTTTTGATTGCAGTTATAGCTTTATTTCACTTACTTTTCTTACAGCTAGCAAGTTAAATGACCATTTATAAGTAAACGAATACATCAAAAAAATTCAACTCCATCCTTATTTTGTATTAAAGACTCAGATGCATTTGTATTAAGAACTTCATTATTAATTTTGTTATGTTTAATTATCCATATCTCCTAGGAGATTCAGACAATTTTTGCACTTGCAAATGCTCTTGAAACACCAGTTCATCTGAACTAGAGTGAACTGTTAGCATATACTACTTTATAATTAATTTTAAATAACTCTGGAGGTTTAACTGCTTTATTCTTATCAATTAGAATCTGAATAACTCAACTGTTCTATTTCAAAGCAACATTTGGAGGTACCTAGTTTTATCATATCAATTCTTAATTGAATTATACTAACTGTTGCATGGCTATTAACATGAATTAGAAAATGACCACTTCAAGAACCTTATATTTTAACATTACAAACTCTAAAATTTATTTATTTATTTCATAATTAACACCTGTTAGTAATTATATGAAATAAATTAATTAAGAAATAAATTTTAATGTAACTACCAGGCTTAGGAAAAGCACATGTTTTGACAACATAAGACTAGAAGATTAATTCTTCTATTAACTTTTGAATTTTCAAATATTACACTAAATAAATGTAAGAAATAAAATCTTTAAACCAATAAAGGAAATAAAAAAATTGAAAATAAAGGTAGAAACAATTTCAGACTGAGTTATGTTAAATTATCGTGATGGAGCTGAGTTGTAATCCTCTAACTGAAATAAAACCTAAAGACATCACAGCAAGATTAATAGAAAACACAAAAAAATAAAAATTAACATCTAATAACATCAAGGCCAATAATATACAAAAATATTCTAGTCTGCTGTGCCAATAAAATAAAAATAAAAATACTTGCACCATATTCAACATTTACACTGAAACTGCTTCTGAATCTCATTCATCAAAATTAAACAGAGTATAATTAGTTTCAGCTAAATGTGAAGCAATGCAATCTAAAACCAAAGAAAAAGAAATAAAAATAAATCGATAACAAAGCTGATAGTTCATAAAATTAATTATATATCAAAATTACCAACTAAGATTATTAAAGATAGTAACATTGAAACTAATCTAATGTTATATGAAATAGTTTCAGCAACAGAAATTAAAGAGCCAACTAAAAATATTTGTCAGAGAGATGCAGACAGTATCGCAAATTTTCGTTATTCTTGTTGCCATGTATCAAGACATTTCGTTTCAGAATCGAGAAAAGCCTCTTAGACACGCGTATTGATCAAAACTTTGATATCATTTTAGCAACCTCATTATGGAGATGTGAGAACTCTTTCTGAGGAAAACAACATAAAACTCATGGATAATTTTAGGGTAAAAAAAATTGTCTTTTAAACAGGAACTGCATTATAGATCGACCAGTTCCAACTTCAGAAGCACAGTGGTGCTTTTAATTGAAATCACGAATGTTTTCGAAAATAACTTAGAAACAGATGTAAAACGTCAGTGTCCTCTAACTTTAGAATGCTATTCCTGTGATCCTTTCAATGACACAATCGATTGAGATTTTCACTCTGCAGCGGAGTGTGCGCTGATATGAAACTTCCTGCAGATCAAAACTGTGTGCCCGACCGAGACTCGAGCTCGGGACCTTTACCTTTCGCGGGCAAGTGCTCTACCAACTGAGCTACCAAAGCACGACTCACACCCGGTACTCACAGCTTTACTTCGGCCAGTACCTCGTCTCCAACCTTCCAAACTTTACAGAAGCTCTCCTGCGAACTTTGCAGAACTAGTTCTGCAGTGCTAGTGCTGCAAGGTTCGCAGGAGAGCTTCTGTAAAGTTTGGAAGGTAGGAGACGAGGTACTGGCAGAAGTAAAGCTGTGAGTACCGGGCGTGAGTTGTGCTTCGGTAGCTCAGTTGGTAGAGCACTTGCCGCGAAAGGCAAAGGTCCCGAGTTCAAGTCTCGGTCGGGCACACAGTTTTGATCTGCCAGGAAGTTTCACACAATCGAGTGTTCAAAATTTGCGTATTTTCAGCACTGGTAAGCTTATGGAAATGGATGGTGTTCCTTGTCTCAAGCTGTCTATCTGAAAATACGATTTTCTTTTTAAATGGATCCATTTTCGACATGAAAATATAAATAATTTACTTCTCACCTTGAAATGTCTTACTGGCAGAGCCTGTAGTCAACTCTGTTCAAACTGCAAGGTTTGCAATCCATTCTAGATCTTCTAATTTTCGTTCTTGTTTTCCCTTCAGAAATTTAACAATAGTGGCACCTCAACCAAAAACTTGTTCTCTACATCACCTTTGACTCAACAACACGCTTTGCGGTCATGAATAACGTCTCCATATTAATCGTCATTTCTATCAAAAGCTTTAATAACTGACAATGTAATAACGCGTATGATTTAATAAAATTTCTATTCACACCATCAACTCCTGTATGTTCCATGCCTGCATATTTAACACAAGATGCTTCTTGGTACACAGAACAATGAATCCCATAAAAATCATCTGTCAGTCGATATAATTTTTAACTCTTTCATCGCCAGCTAAATCTTTAAATTGGTATTGTAATGCTGTTTCGTAGCACATTTGCGGTAATCGTCGATTATGCAACTATGTAGTAGATGTTGAGGGTTCTCCTTCTTCAACTCTGTGGTTCCCATTCTTTTTAATTATTGTTAGACTGCCTCTTTTTGTGCAAACAGCCACTGTACCTGTGAACTTTCTTTATACCAGAACAATTAGCGAAGTGTAAACAGCACTTACACCACAATTCCGCCATATGAAGAAAGATATGCACCAAATCCTGGAAGACATTGTCTCAGTGCACTGATAAATTAAATACACGCTATACTGAGAAGGACTGAGCACAGCCAAGGTGTATCGAGTACTACTGAGACAGACTGAGCCCTGGATTGCACGTGAGCAGCAAGTCATGTATGTGTGAAGGTTTGAATGAATTGGCCTGGTTTAGAAAATGAAGAGAAACATAACAGAAATGTTTATTTTTTTAATTTTGCGAATGGGTAATACTGAAAAAAATACTACAATGAATGATATTTTGAATGTGCACACATATGCTTCTTTCAAGATGAAATCAAGGCATTGGTGTTGTAGTCCAGCTTCAGGAGATATGTTGACTGTCTGAGCTAGAATGTACTTTTGGCATGTCTCGATAAACGGCTCTCAGCCGTTCAATAAAATGTATTTCATAATACTCACTGCTTCACTTTCACTGTTTTCCTACCGAATGACGTATATTAATATTTGCCCTTCTTATAGTTGTTAAAATGAGTTACTAGGTATAGTTTTCAATCAATGACGGTTTTCATAACTTTTTGATTATCACTACGTTCATAGTGTAGCAGGGTGGTCAAAGATACCACAGTCAATATGTCAGTTGGGAAGTAGGAAGATACATTCATTTTATCTGTATTTCACAAAAACCACAGCTGTTATCCTCATTTTCCCTTATTTAGGAGGGGGAGGGAGGGGGTTACGTATGTTCACAATGTTGGGTTTTCTACGAGAAACTGGAGTTTAAATTGCTCACAGTATGTTGTAGAAGAAGCTCTATCCACGTCTCGTTCATACAACGGCGAAGTTTCACGAATTTCACCAATAACTTAATACCATGCAATAAAGCAATAAATTGACAACAGAACATGAAACAAATGATTGCATAAAACCTTCTGCAACTCAAATTAATTAAGTAACTGGAAGATGACAGAAGTGATATGTTTAGCAAACTAAATAAATTCGTTAACAAATAAGAATTCTAGGGTTCCCCCCTCAATAGGTCAGGCGTGAATTATACGCAGGAAGCTGCTACTAGAATAGCGGAGTATGTGTGGTCTGCACATGGGGCTTTTTTATGTTAGAGAACCCCTCCCTTGGGATCAAAGACGATTTGCCTTTTAAATCAGCCACAGTGACCTCAGAGAATCTTGGTCCGCAGATCAGAGATAGAAAATATTAATATGATTTTAGTAAGCATCCAAGGAAAGGTCCTAGAATTATTATCGGTTACGGAAGGTTATAATGCATAATGGGAAGCGAAATCTGGTTGAAATCAGACGTCAATGACAAGGAAATCCTAAGTTCAGACTGTAATGTTTATTGTAAGGATAGGTTAGTCGCCAATGATGGCGGCGTGTCTATTGCAATAAAAAAAGTCGATAAAATCTAGCATAGTTATCACGGATTCCGAATGTGAATTAATCTGTGTGAAAAAGAGTATCAAAGAACGGTCAAAAATGGTGATCGGATGCTTTTATAGACCATCTGAGTGAGGATCTGTAGTTGTACAGCGCTTCAGACAGAACTTGTAGAATATCATTAGTAATTTTCCTGATCATGCCGTTGTAATAGGGGGTGATTTCAACTTTCCAGGTATAGATTGGGAGTGTTACGCCATCAAAACTGATGCCATTGGCATTCGGTGACATTGTTATGGATGTCTTATCCGAAAATTACCTTGAGCAGATAGTTAAGGAACCAACTCGTGAGGGGAACGTCCTAGACCTCCTGGAAACAAACGTACCTAAACTTATCGAATCAGTTAACGTAGAGGAAGCTATCAGTGATCATAAGGCTGTGACAGCATGTGGCGACGGGTCCTACAAGGAATGTTAAGAAAGGTAGGAAGATATATTTGCTCAGCGAGGGTGACAGGATACAAATTTCAGAATATCTCAGCAGTCAGAATCAAATATTCGGTGATGAGGACGAAGATGTGGAGAACAAATGGAAAAAATTCAAAGGCATCGTTCAATATGCCCTAGACAAGTATGCTCCAAGTAAGGTTTTAAGAAATGGGAAAGATCCACCACGGTTGAACAGCCGTTTCAGAAATGCGCTAGATAAACAAAGAGCACTTCATCTCAGATTTAAGAGAAGTAAAAACCTAGCTGACAAACAAAAGCTGAAAGAAGCGAAAATGAGCGTAAGGATAGCAATGAGAGAAGCGTTCAATGACTCTGAAAATAAGACGTTGTCAACCGACCTTAGTGAAAAACCTAAGAGAGTAAGTGGATCAAAATCATATATTCAATCTCTCAGAGACCACACGGGCACCGAAACGGAAGATAACAGAGAGAAGGCCGAAATACTGAATTCGGTCTTCCGAAGTTGTTTCACCGCGGAAGATCGTAACACCGTCCCTCCGTTCAATCGGCTTACGAACGTCGAAATGGCACATATTGAGATAACCGATAGCGGAACTGAAAAGCATCTACAATCGCTTAGTAGTGGAAAGGCATCAGGAACAGATGAGAGAGCTATAAGATTCTATAAAGATTATGCGAAAGAACTTGCTCCCCTTCTAGCAGTAATTTATCGTAGATTGCTTGAGCAGCTAGAGGCCCTTGCGACTGGAAAAAAGCACAGGTCATTCCACTTAATTATAGACCCACAGGGTGTTACAAAAAGGTACGGCCAAAATTTCAGGAAACATTCCTCACACACAAATAAAGTAAAGATGTTACGTGGACATGTGCCCGGAAACGCTTAATTTCCATATTAGAGCTCATTTTAGTTTTTTCCACCTACGCTCAATGGAGCACGTTATCATGATTTCATACGGGATACTCTACCTGTGCTGCTAGAACATGTGCCTTTACAAGTACGACACAACATGTAGTTCATACACAGTGGAGCTCCTGCACATTTCAGTCGAAGTGTTCGTACGCTTCTCAACAACAGATTCGGTGATCGATGGATTGATAGAGGCGGACCAATTCCATAGCCTCCACGCTCTCCTGACCTCAACCCTCTTGACTTTCATTTATGGGGGCATTTGAAAGCTCTTGTCTACGCAACCCCGGTACCAAATGTAGAGACTCTTCGTGCTCGTATTGTGGACGGCTGTGATACAATACGCCATTCTCCAGGGCTGCATCAGCGCATCAGGGATTCCATGCGACGGAGGGTGGATGCATGTATCCTCGCTAACGGAGGACATTTTGAACATTTCCTCCAACAAAGTGTTTGAAGTCACGCTGGTACAGTCTGTTGCTGTGTGTTTCCACTCCATGATTAGTGTGATTTGAAGAGAAGTAATAAACTGAGCTCTAACATGGAAAGTAAGCGTTTCCGGACACATGTCCACATAACATCTTTTCTTTATTTGTGTGTCAGGAATGTTGCCTGAAAGTTTGGCCGTGCCTTTTTGTAACACCCGGTATATCGATGACGCCAATGTGTTGTAGAATTATGGAAGATGTTTATGCTCAAGGATTATGATGTTCTTGGAAAATGAACACCTCCTCCACAGAAATCAACGTGGATTCCGCAAACAGAGATCTTGCGAAACTCAACTCGCTCTGTTCCTCCGTGAGATCCACAGCGCAGTGTACAACGGCGCTCATGTTGATGCCGTGCTGCTTGGTTTCAGTAAGGCATTTGACACCGTCCCTCATTGCCGTTTAATGAAAAAACTGCGAGCTTACGGAGTATCGGAGCAGACTTAAGATTGGATTCTCTTGCAGATAGAGCTCAAATGTCGCTCTTAACGGAAGAAAATCGACAGATGTTAAGGTAATATCCGGAGTACCATAGTGAAGTGTGATACGAGCGTTGCTGTTTACAATATATGTAAATGATCTAGTAGAAAGCGTTTGACGCTCTGTAAGGCTATTCGCAGATGATGCAGTTGTCTATACCAAAGTATCAACACCAGAAGATAGCAAGAACTTGCAGAACGACGTGCAGAGATTTGAAAACCGGTCCAGGCTCTGACAGTTGACTCTGAACGTAAACAAATGTAACATATTGAGCGTACATAGGAACAAAAATCCACTACTGTACAGCCACATTAATGATGACAAACAGCTGGAGGCAGCTTCTGCCGTAAAATATCTAGAACTAACTATCCAGAGCGGCCTTAATCGGAATGACCACATTAAACACATAGTGGGAAAAGCAGACACCAGACTCAGATTCATCGTAAAAATATTAACGAAATGTAACTCATCCACAAAAGAAGTGGCTTATAAGGTGCTTGTTCGGAAGATTCTTGAGTATTGTTCATCTATGTGGGATCCCTAACAGGTAGAACTGATAGAGGACATAGAGAAGATACAACGAAGAGCACCGCGTACGTCACGGGATCTCTTAGCTGGCGAGAGAGCGTTACGGAGATGCTAAACAAACTCCGCTGGCAGACGTTTCAAGATAGGCGCTGTGCATCACGGAGAGATTTACTATTCAAATTTTGAGACAGCACTTTTTAGGAGGAGTCGGACAGCATATTACTTCCCCCCACATACATCTCGTGTATTGACCACGAGGTGAAAATTTGAGAAATTGAAGGCAATACAGGGGCTACCGGACAGTCATTCTTCCCACGTACTGCCGCCCGGGGTGGCCGAGCGGTTGTAGGCGCTACAGTCTGGAACCGCTCGACCGCTACGGTCGCAGGTTCGAATCCTGTCTCGGGCATGGATGTGTGTGATGTCCTTAGGTTAGTTAGGTTTAAGTAGTTCTATGTTCTAGGGGACTGATGACCTAAGATGTTAAGTCCCATAGTGCTCAGAGCCATTTGAGCCATTTATAGATAGAAATAATTGTAGCAAATTAGAAACAGCAACATAGTGTGTAAGAAAAAAACAAAACCAGAAAAGAATGAGAAATATCGTAAACAAAGGAAATGAAGTGAAAACACTACTGATTACAGTACTAAACACCCAAAAAATCTCAGAAAAATAGACTACACATTCCCTAACATGAATCAGAATGTCACCTTTCACAGAAAAAGCACGTTGAGAATTAAAATATACTAATTCAGCATGTACAAAATTGTTTTCAGCAAATATGATGACTTCTAAATTCGACTAACAGTACTAAAATGTAGTGCTAGGTACTGAGAGCACACAAATTCTGTAGACACTAACTTAGTTTATAGCTTATAAATGGCAGAACGAACTATAGTATGTTGCAGTTTGCAATGCAGACTCAATTACACGTACATCTACGTCTATATTTTACTAGCTGGCTTATGGTGTGTGCCGGAGGATAGTTTGCGTCCCACTGTCAGTTCCTCCTTTCCAGTTGCGTGCGGGTCATTGAATTCTCTTTCTGCTTGCGTAACTGCTGGGGACATCATCTCTTATTTTGTTGGTCGGCCTCTGTATCTGCTGAAAGCTCTTTATTTCTACCCTTAATGTCCCTTTGCGAGATACACGTAGGAGAAAGCCGTATGTTGGTTGACTAGAACACAAGCAATTGGGGGATTGCGTAACTGGTGCACTCAATCCTTGCGGGGCCAGTTGAGGAGCCACTTGACTGAGAAGCAGAGACACTGGTGACGAAGGCTGACAACGACTGGGAGAGCGGTGTTCTGGCTACATGTCCTTTCACGTCCATATCCGCATTCGGTGACGCCTAAAAGCTGAGGATGAGACGGCGGTCTGTTGGTACCGTTGGATACACGGCCTGTTTAAGGTGTTTGTTTTTTCTGCTTGTTTCTTCGTAACAGGCAAAATAACCGTGGCAACTGAAGTATATGCAAGGAAAGCTCAAATCACACTCTGTCCATTCGTGGATAGATGTTCATTTGCTAAAGAAGCGTGGGACGCTCTGAAAGAAATCTACGAAGAACTTACAAAGGATGAGTAAATGCGTTAAACAATGCAGAGAGCCTTGGAATTTACAAAGCACGATTTGGATAACAGAAGAGTCAGTCATTACTGTGATAAATCACCCACTGTCGGGGGGGGGGGCATTTGCTGACAGAAGACAGAATCAAAACGATTTCCAGTCGGTCATACACCTTAGGAAGAGATGCAACACGTAACCAAGTCCTTTTATAAGAAGTTAAAGTGCAAGCAGAGGCTGTCTTTATTCGGGACGTAAAGCCAACACCTACCGCACCCGCTGCTGCAGTCGGTGTTAGACTGTTGATTGCCGAGGCAGGGGAAGATTTAAAAATTTATTACAATTCCACACAACGTCCAGGACCATGAAGCTGGCAAGATGTGCCTTAGGAACCACATACATTCCGAGCAGGTCGGAATATTTCGTTCCGATAAATTTTTACTGTAAACAGACGTGAGAGCGACCTGTAGGCCTTGCAAGAAGAGCCACAAACTGTTTAGACAATCCTGGTAGCATTGATCACATCGCTAGCAGGACTAGGCCACAAGGGAATACACAGTCGGAATTACACGATTGGCACTTGCATTGCCGAAACTTTTAGGATGCTGTGTGGCATATCGAATTCAGCAATGAAAGGATGCGCTTTTTGCCCTCTTCCCTTTCGTTAGTCTTCTTCGTATTCTTCTTTTCTTCTACGGGGAATTCTGTAATTGGAACTCATCACTAGTGGGTAAATGTGTTTGAACTGTGGGTTAGGGGATGGTGTTACTTTAACGGGATGATATATTTAATGAACATATTTTCAATGTCGCAGTCTACAGAGCAGCAATGTAAGTCGAAGTTGATGGATGACGTTCATATGAGATATACAGAGTGTTTCATTAAATGTGTTTGTCTCTGAAATTGTACCTTGTGATTCAGGATAAAGAAATGAAAAGGATTCTGACAAAAAATTCCCGCTATGCCTTTGATTGCAGCTGTGCGAGTTCCGACAGCCAACGTCGACAAAGGACAGGATGATCCACGAAGTCTGCTGGCAGTTGTGAATGTGACGGAAGACGGCATTTACCGACTGATAACTTCAGAAGGAATCTTGAAGCAGCTCTATTCACCGCATGTTCAAAGAACTTAATGAGAACTCAAGACGTTCCTGACCACGAAATACCTCTCCGATCTGCAGCTACTTGCCAGTCCACAGGAAGAGGCCAAGAATTCGTTAGGTGTAAGTGCAAAACGAAACGCCAAAATATGAAATTGCAGCACAGCAACAAAATATGAAAAAAATAAGTGCAATTCAAAACGTCAATCCCGCCTTCTCTGCTGCAACAAGTTCTGGTTTTGATATTACCGGTAACAATATTCTGTTCGCATTCTTCTTTAAGTTCTGAAATGTGTGTACAACATGAAACTGCCAAAATGTAATGTGTTTTTGTGGGAAGAAGAAAAGTGAATACTTCCTGTTATAAGTACATCAATCTCACTTCTGCTTTCGTTGTTTTCAGGTAAGAATATCCTGTGCTTTATTTCGTAATTTTGTTTTTCATTTTTAAATGCGTATTAATTAATGAAGGATACTCATCTTGTGCCCTTTTACCACTTTGCGTAAATGTTACTGGTTATTATATATAATGCCTAGGAATTGTATAAAATGCTTAGGACATTTTCACAATCTTGTACTTCATAGTTTGCCTAAAACTATGAGGTGTTCCGTACATTACCTAGGCATTCTATAGAATCCCGGGTTTTCACACAATGCCAGTAACATATAGGACAAATAACTGAAACGTTGTATGCAGCTAGTACTCTAAACTGAAGAGTCTGGCTCACGAGAGGAAATCGTGGCAGTGCTGAACACTGATGATCGAATGAAGATACAGTTGTTATGGAATGGGTTGCGGTGGCGCTCGAAGGTATTTGAGACATGAATCTGCAAAGAAAAAAATTACAGATTTGCATACAGAGTATTTCTGAGAGGTGAAATCCCCTGTCTGTGTTTTAAGAATTGTAATGCATGCAATCTGTTCAGTGAATGTATTACGCTTTGAAGGAACCTAACAAAAGAATCCAACAATAACAAAATGGAGACGAGACTTGACACCTTCGTCTATGGCAGAGGACAGTCCATATTTCTATTGTCGCTAGTTGACGTTCACAATACGAGCAATGCAGTTTGTAGACAGGGTTAAGATGAAAATCACAAACGCATTAAGAGTACAATGCACAAACTCGTTTGGAATACACAGTCATAACAACAATTCACTACCTACTCGAAACGTCAATACAAGTACTTAAAAGATGCAAACGAAAGTAATTTCGTACTTTAATGTTCTATTGTGAAGCAATCTGTTGGTAGGAACTAAGCTGACTGCTACACACAATAGTAGTTGATTGCTTAGTTTTCAGACGAGGTGAACTATATAATTCCCCTCAGTACTAGCAGATGTACAGCGACATTTTGCGCTTTAACAGTACGTGAGGGTACAAAAAGAAGACTATGTTAAACTTTAACATATTCTTGAAATGTTTTTATGGAATGTGGAAAGTATTTGGACTGGCACCTACGAATAGGGAATTTCGTCCTGCAGCGTTTTGCAGGAAGTGACAGAGATATTTCTACAAGAGTTATCTTACTCCTTCTGCCTTACGGTTCTTCGTACTGGCCGTGAATCTTACGTCGCAAGGTTTCTTAGTCTCCGTTTATTTCAACACTGATCGACAGGTTTCACCTATAATGCACACCATATACTTTATCATTGGAGCCCTCAGAAAAACGAAGTTGCTGTTAATGTTGGGAATATGTGCTGTAACTAGGTGCCAATACTTACTAGATTCCACGAAATCAGCTGATATGTGTATTACAGCCAAGAAGATGGAACATCGAAAAATTTTGGGAGGATTCTGCATAGCCAGTATCCTTTCGGTGTTGTTGGGCTTGGTGGCGGTGTCATTCGCCGACTTTGGAACAACCTACATACGTCTCACAATCATGTTATGGGTGTTCTTTGACTTGGTGATCACACTACAGTTCAGCCTGCTCGTCTTGGAAATGTGGACCAGGTTCTCCAGACTGAACGCAGCTCGCCATGTGGCTCTGTCCTCCTCCTGCTCTGAGTTGTTTGTGGGGCCGTCGCCACCTCGGAGGTGCTCACTGTTGCAGCTGCAGAAGGCCTATGTGGTCTTGGGACGCGCCGCTGAACACCTAATGCGGCACTTTGGCTTGCCACTGGCCCTCGACTTCGCGGGCTCTGTTTGTGGTGCCATCTGCAGCTCCTACGAGATCTTCGTCAAGCTGCTGCCACCTACCAGTGTGACGAATCTCCCATTCGTCCTGTCCGTGGGCACATCGGGGACGTGGCTCGCCATGCACTGGCTGAAGCTCCTATCGCTCTCGCTGTCCTGTGCGACTGCGGCAGCCACAGGAGTGATCCTCCTCAGGGCATCGCTGGTACCTCAACGGCACACGGCGAACCTCGATGACTTCTTGAGGTTCACGCTTCATGGGCCTCGTCTGTCATTCAGCGCCGCTGGATTCGTCAAAATCGACCGCCGTCTGATAGATTCCGCTCTCACTGTTGTTGTCACGTACCTTGTAATTCTGGGACAGCTCACGTTCAATTAGTGACCAAAAGTACAGGTTTTTCTTGATGACAAAAGGTATGGAATTTCGTATCACCGTTTGGTTGTACAAAGTCTTATCTGCACTGAATGAAACTTAGTTACGAAGTGCACAGTCTATCTCACTATTATGACCACGTGTTGGCTTCAAAAGTTTTCCGCTCTCTTGCCATCTAATACTCATGGAAGTGTTCCATGGGGCTGCTGTTATATTTACGAGGACATATGGAGCCGTGCTATCTCCAAAGCTTCGTACAGTCGTTAAAGGTTAGGTGGCGGCGATTTAACTCGGTGGACTAATAATCGATCTGTTCAGGCAAATATTAAATCAGGCTAAGAGCTGAGGTATTTTGAAGCTAAGGTACTACTTTAAAATCGTTATTGTACTCTAGGCTAATGGACAGTTCTAACCATTTTTGACCATTTGTGCAGGTGGAATACACGTGATGTGAGGTATCAATTGGGCAGTGTTGGTTGATGTATACTACATTAGTAAATAAAATGCAAAATGTCAGTATTTTGGGAGAACTTCTCATCAATAAACATGTTTCTGGATCGTAAGCGAAGCAACGGAACTTTTTACTCGTTACTTTTTAAGCGTTACAGAACATCTCTACTATTTGTTCACCCTTCTCGTATACCGATAGTATCCTTCTCATATATTGTTTTTACAATTATGGAGTATGAACCGAAAAAGGAATGTCTTTACTTATTGACATTTTTTTCTGAGAACAGTCCATCTTACTCAAGAGCATTAGTGAGCACCTTCGGATATTCTAGAACATTCCGAGAAATTCTTAAAATTACTTACTTTTCTGTCACTCTCACTTTTCCTTAATCCGCTCTAATCCATTTCCGATACTATACGCACACCTGCGCCTCACCATCGCCTATATTTTTCGAACATCCTGGAATATTCTAGAACATTCTCAAAAATTCTGGTTCTATAACGCTCTGAAGCATTCTAGAAGGTTCTCGAGATTTCTAAAAGATTCTGTAACATTCAGGAACATTCTACAATGTGGCACAAGTATTCAGTGGGGATGGGGTTTGGGTGAACTTGTGTGAGCGTGGATTCTTGATCAAATGCAAATAACTTTATTACCAAGAAGTACCATACAACAAGTTAATTAGTTTCATGTTCCATGGATGATTTTGCATGATAAATCATAATCACCTGGAACGATTCATTGTATATTGACTCTGCAAATTAACTTGTATACATGGCTACATATTGAATCTTTATAAGGTTTTTATTTATTTTTTAAGTGTACAGATGTGAGTTCGTAATTGCTACCAACCATCTTTTACACATTACAATAATATAAGTTTTTCTATGGAACACAAGGAGTTGTCGAGGAATCACTTTTGAAGTTAGATTTCAAATTTTACTTTGCTGTCTGTCCGACATTTTATATCAGTGGGTACGTGATTAAAACCTTTGTTTCAGTATTGTGCGCATCTTTTTGTGCTAAAGACAACCTAAATGTGGAATAATGAATGTATTTTTCCTTCTCATGTTCTAATTATGTTTTCATCATTGTTCCTTTTGAACTTAGTGGATTATTTACAAGAAACTTGACGAGGAAATAAATATACTGCGAAACGATAGTCAGAATACGCAGATCCTTAAACATATGTCTACAACATGTTCGTGGGCGAGCGTCACATATTATCCTTACACCACGTTTTTGAGCAGTGAAGAGTTTCTTTTTTAAACATTATTCTACACGGCATTTTTGAATGACAATTCGCAAAATATGTCAATTTATTGATTTGTCTCTCCCAAGGTTCACGATGATTCTAAGTGCAAATGTGGCTCAACTAAGTTGTTTTAGCAGTTTCGAGAAAAGAACATTGTTCAGAATTTCGTCTGTTTCTGTATGTATGCTTGGACTGATTATAAAACTAGTCATCTGCATGGAAGAATGCATAATCTTGACACCTGAAATAATAAAGTAATATTTAGCAAAATTAACTCTTATATCCTAATACCAAATAAAATCTTTAAAAGGCACACGTGCATGTACAATCAGCAAACTTTAACCTTACACATGGCATCCAGTACAATGTTTGGCCCTACAGGATCAACTTTACAAAGAGGCACGAAACATGTCCTACAATAACAATAAGGACGAGAATACACAACGAAGCCTTAAATCTTAAGTAAACGCTATACGGTTTACGCGTACAGACGTACACAATTTACAGTCACACATGAACCAAATGTACATCAAATAACAAGAAAAACAGGAAAACAACTACAATTATAAGAAGGCTTACCCCAAAAATACAGTTCCTCACATAAATTAGTGCTTTACGAAATTCAGGCATCACCGACACCTCACCATGTTCCACCAAAGTAGAACTCATCTGTACAGGCGTGAGTGAAGTATAGGAGACGGGGGCGTCGGAAGAGAAGTGGCTTGAAGTTAAAAAGTGAAACTCATTGTACGTTTAGTGTTTTTTGAAATTATGATATATAGAAATTTCTCCTGAAGTGAAGGACAACTACCAGTCTAGGCGTTGCGTGAATAAGATAAATGGAATAGGTACACAAGAGGAGGCGGTTCACGCTGATGGCCGGTTCTGGTGTACAGGGCCAGGGACAGATGGCGGGAGCTGTCCGCTCTGGCTGAAAGCTGAATTACAGGAAAGTATCTGCAGTCGGCACTGTCCTCCGAGATGCTACAGCAACCACACGCGTGAATCGTCTCCCAAGTTCCCTATTTGTCATCTGAGTAGCGCGTGTAATTATTTTTGTCAGCAGAGGCGGATAGGGTCTCGCGATGATAACTTATTCAGCAACAAAGAGAAAGGGTCTCACCGTGTTAACATATTCAGCAAGAACGGTTCCACCAGATATGTATCCCGATGTGAGAACTCACGTTGAGAAAATGTTTGAAGGATGAGTGAGGCTGGTACTAATGAAATTTTATTTTAACCAGTTCCCTAAAATGCAATGAACGTGAGTTTGAATGAATCTTGAAGTAAATATACAAATCCCACATGTAGATCAATGTTAACTAAGATTGTAGCTTCAACTAATAAATGGCAACACAAAAAAGCCAGATCGTCTGATAAACTGTCATTGCCTGAACTTGGGTACGTGCACATGGGGAGACCAAATTAATATGTGAAAACCAGTAAATCAGTATTCCTTCACCTTAAAAAACTCATACAATTCAAGAATGGTGCATCATCAAAGTAAATACAATAACCGTTATCATAGGAAAACACAAACACAAAATTCTGTTTAGTTTGCTCCATGTCAACAGATGTGCTGTCTCTTTAACTGCCTCAAAAAAAAAAAAAAAAAAAAAAAAAAAGTGCAAAATGCAGCGACAGGTAAATTGCACTGTCATTCACAAAACTTACCTACATATTGTTCTCACAAATTCAATGGTAAGGTGCACTAGTTTTTTTTTTTTAACACATTTGCATGGCAGTTTTCTAGAACACCACTTTCCATGTGGTACCTTCAGCTGAGGCAGTGATTCAAATCTTACTTACTAAATACAAAATTTACAGTAGAAAGATTCTTAACACATAACGGTAATTGTTACAGGCAGTTAATACAGTAATCGTAACAACTGTAGTGAGGCATGAGATAAGAGAGTTAGAGACAGTAGCGACCGCCATCAACATCATTTAAACTCGGCCGTAGCGAACCACTTGTAGAAGACGGAGTTTATTGTCTATTGTAAAAAAAAAGGAAAGTGGTAGAGAAATACAATTACTGTCCCGAAGTCGTTAAACAAATTCAGAGGACAAGAGTAGCTACCTTACAAGCAGCGTAAAAAGTGCGAAGTGCTATGTTCCATTGAAAACATGAAATGTAGTGGAGGAAGAAGTCGCGTGCATCCAGGACCTGTCAGGTCGCGTGTAGAAGTACCTGTGAACTGGGACCATGTGAGCAGTAAGTGGTAGCGGTGTGTGATAGGCCGACACTCCCTGATGGCTGGCAGGAAGATGAGAGGGAGGGCTCACTCCTCGCAGTAGTAAGACACAGCTCCGCTGGAGAGGAAACGTAAGAAGAGGTAGCCACTGTAAGGTGCAGAAGGCGGGCAGGAAGATGGGGATAGCAGCGCCATATTACGCGGCCGGTTTGCAGCAACGTGACATCTGCGTGCCAGGCGTTCTACAGTCATTCATGTTTTGTTCTGGTAACACGCTACGCACTGTAATCAGAACTTACTTCACAGAGCTATAGTGAAAGAAAAAGGATTCGTTCACCAACAATAAAATCAATACAAATGCACTTCCTGATCTCAATAATCATCTCCAAAGTATTTCAATTTCAACCTTCATTTTCACATTTAATCATTCTTATCTCATTAACTCGTATACCCCGTACACACGGTGTTTCACTAAATGTGTTTGCCCCTGTAAGTCACGTAGTAATGGACGACGGAAATATTTATTACAGTAGGTCAACATAAGAAACGTTACACTGTCTGCGGAGCTATGAACATAGTTTATTGTGTTATTATCCAAAGAGTTACAGCAAAAAGATACGATTTTCTAATGTAACAATAGTTGTTTCTATCATGCACTAGAATCAGGTACACCAGCTGTGTATACATCAATTTAAATTACATTCCTATCATTTTTAGTTTGGGAGCTACAGCCCTTCAGAGTTTCAGGGGCAGATACCACACCCTCTGCGCATAACGCAATGAGCCTTCTAAATGTGGTGCGGCCGAGTTGTAACGTCGCCGGTGTCACGGAGCGAGAAGCTTCCTCGATGCACTGCTAGACTGCCGACTGTGGCTGCACACGGCCGTATACCCGAGCCACACAGAGAAACGGGGCTCAATATACCACTGTTAATGACATCGGATGAAGATGGCTTACACGAACAACGAGTACGTTGACATGTTGCTGGTGCTCGGCTAGTGCCGACACGATGCCTCTGAAACGGCCATGGCGTACGTTCTTCCGTGCCGAACAACGACTTCGGGAAACAGGCAGCCTGGTAATGTGCCGCAGTAATAGAGGAAGAACTGCAAGAAGTGAGAAGACGGAGGTGTTTGTTTTAGCTGCAGTACACCACGATCCTCGTGTCAGCCTACGAGCCGTTGCTGCAGTCGCTGGTGTCAGTCTCTCATCTGTGTGGCGTACAGTTCACGGCCACAGGTTTCACCCGTACCGCCTGTCACTGACCCAGGAGCTGCATGGGAACAATTTCCCTACGAGAGCTACCTTCTGGCAATGGGCCGTGCGTAATTTCACATTGGAGTCTTTACACGGTGTTATGTTCTCTTACGAATCCAAGTTCACAAATTATGGTGCAGTGAATCACCATAACGTGCACTACTGGGCCGCAGACAATCCTCGGCTGAGTACGACCTGTCGACCGTCAACGCAGGTGGTCTATTAATGTATGGTGTGAAACCTTGGGGATGAAATCATCGGTCCACACTACTTCACAGGTACACTGACAAGTGAGTTATATCGCGCGTCTATAGTCGACAGTTTGGGTAATCTCCTTGAACATGTGTGTCTACTCACGAGACTCCGTATGAGGATGCAGCACGATGGTCACCCAGCCCATTCTGAGCGTGCTGTTGTGGAAGAACTAAACAACAGGTTTGCAGGAAGGTGGTTGGGGCGCCATAGTCCTCATTCATGGCCCGCAAGGTCGCCCGATTTAACACCATTAGATTTCTTTTTGTGGGAATGTCTAAAGGATCGTATTTATGTCACTGAGCCCACATGCCCAGATGATCTAAAACGGCGCATCGAGGACGCATGTTGCTCCGTGACACCGGCGATGTTACATCTCGTCCGCATCCTTTACAAGGTGCATTGCATTGTGCATTCAGGAACATGGGCACACATTTGAACATCTCATTTAGATCAACTTCCCACCCGCAGAACATCCATCACCCATCGCACAGCCATGTACTATGTACAGCATGTAGTATCTGCCCCTGAACTTTTGGAGGGTTGTAGCTCCCAAACTAAGATGATAGGAATGTAATTTCAATTGATGTATACACAGCTGGTGTTACTAATTCCAGTGCATGATAGAAACAACTATTGTTCCATTTAAAAAATCGTATCTTTTTACTGAAACTCTTTGGGGCAAACACATATAGTGAAACACCCTGTATATGAGGTATACGAGTTAATGAGACAAGAATGATTAAATGTGAAAATGAAGGTTGAAGGTGAAATATTATGGACATGATTACTGAGATCATGAAGTGCATTTATATTGATTTTATTGTTGGTGAACGAATCCTTTTCCTTTCACTATAGCACTGTGAAGTAAGTTCTGATTACAGTACGTAGCGTGTTACCAAAACAAAACATGAATGACTGTAGAACTTCTTTGGACGTCTGACGTCATTTTACAAGACTTAGAGATTGGGGAAGAGCTGGAAAAAATAGCAGAGAGCGTACAAACAGCACAACAGCATAAAGAAAGACGATATAAATCAATGTAAGAGGCACAGCTCTCTGCAGGAGGTATATATGACAATGCTGAGAATGCAATCCATGATGGAAGAAACCAAAACAGTAATGAGGCCATAGTTATCGAAGAGTCTTCCATTTCGGTGGTTTCCAAACATGCTTCTTTTTCTGATACCTGTTGCATCTACTTAAAAGAAACGAGTGGTGCTCTTACATATCAAAAGCGTGGCCCATCTGTGGATATTCTCCTAACGACGATGAGTAGAAGGCTGTGGGGTTAGTATTTTGTGCAGTGTTTGCTTCAGTGTAGAGGAAGTAGCAAGAAAGTAAGCCTACACAGTTGTGCTTTCTTCTTGCGCAGTCCCTCCAGTCACCGAACCAAAACTCACATTTCCTCCCCGTAGAGGCGTTTAATCATACAATGTAGGCTTTCACGGTCGGTTTTGTCTTCAGTTGCAACTTTCGGGCTGAGAGGCCGTGGTCGATGTATAAAATTTCCACCTAACGTTTCGTCTCCATCTGCGGGAGACGATTTCGCTGAACACCGAAGATTATCGTAAGAAGTTTAGTGACCTTTTGGATCCCACTACGTATAAAAAGCTTCAGAAGGATCCTACAACCAAAATGTTGAGAAATGCCAATCAACTGGTAGAACAATCTTCTCTTTCTTCTGATGATGAAAAACAACTCTGCAAAACGGAAGCTTATCCGCCCAGACTTTACGGACTCCCAAAGGTACATAAACCACAGGTCCCGTTGAGAGCGATTGTGAGTGCGATAGGTTTTCCAACACAAGAGATGGCCAGATATCTCGCCTGCTTGCTGCAACCATACATTGCCAGAACGGACAGTTACATTAAAAACTCGGTGCATTTTATTGAAAAACTGAGGGAGATTAACGTCAGCCCAAGTGATATTCTTATGAGCTTCGATGTAGTGTCATTGTTTACCATGGTGCCTGTAAACGAAGCTATTTCATATATAGCAGATATTTTTACGACTGGCATAGTGGCTTTATTTAAACACTGCCTGACGACAACTTATTTCCAGTATAACAACGAGTTTTACGAACAGACCGATGGGGTGGCGATGGGAGGCCCTCTCAGCCCAGCTGTTGCCAAATTATTTATGGAGATCTTCGAATAGCGAGCACTGCGGACTGCCAGTAGAAAGCCAGCAAAATGGTACCGCTATGTTGATGACACATTTATAGTGTGGACTCATGGTGAAGAAGAGTTGGATGCCTTCTTGGTGCATCTGAACAGTATTAATCCGAAAATACAGTTTACGATCGAGAAAGAG
This sequence comes from Schistocerca serialis cubense, assembly GCF_023864345.2. NCBI lineage: Eukaryota > Metazoa > Arthropoda > Insecta > Orthoptera > Acrididae > Schistocerca > Schistocerca serialis. The sequence continues at coordinate 716,443,333 of NC_064639.1, read as the reverse complement.
AGCAACGCTCAATTCAATTTCCTGGATGTATCGGTAATTAAAAGGGTGGATTGGACGCAGGGCCACAAGGTATACAGGGTGGTCCATTGATCGTGACCGGGCCAAATATCTCACGAAATAAGCATCAAACGAAAAAACTACAAAGAACGAAACTCGTCTAACTTAAAGGGGGAAACCAGATGGCGCTATGGTTGGTCACCTAGATGGCGCTGCCATAGGTCAAACGGATATCCAATTGCGTTTTTTTAAAATAGTAACCCCCATTTTTATTACATATTCGTGCAGTACGTAAAGAAATATGAATGTTTTAGTTGGACCACATTTTTCGCTTTGTGATAGATGGCGCTGCAATAGTCACAAACGTGTAAGTACGTGGTATCACGTAACATTTCGCCAGTGAGGACGGTATTCGCTTCGTGATACATTACCAGTGTTAAAATGGACCTTTTACCAATTGCAGAAAAGGTCGATATCGTGTTGATGTGTGGCTATTGTGATCAAAATGCCCAACGGGTGTGAGCTATGGATGCTGATCGTTATCCTGGACGACATCATCCAAGTGTCCGGACCGTTCGCCGGATAGTTCCGTTATTTAAGGAAACAGGAAGTGTTCGGCCACATGTGAAACGTCAACCACGACCTGCAACAAATGATGATGTCCAAGTAGGTGTTTTAGCTGCTGTCGCGACTAATCCGCACATCAGTAGTAGACAAATTGCGCGAGAATCGGGAATCTCAAAAACGTCGGTGTTGAGAATGCTATATCAACATCAGTTGCACCCGTACCATATTTATGCACCAGGAATTGCATGGCGACGACCTTGAACGTCGGCTACAGTTCTGCCACTGGGCACAAGAGAAATTACGGGACGATGACAGATTTTTTGCACGTGTTCTATTTAGCGACCAAGCTTCATTCACCAACAGCGGTAATGTAAACCGGCATAATATGCACTACTGGGCAACGGAAAATCCACGATGGCTGCGACAAGTGGAACATCAGCGACCTTGGCGGGTTAATGTATGGTGCAGCGTTGTGGGAAGAAGGATAACTGGCCCCCATTTCATCGATGGCAATCTAAATGGTGCAATGTACGCTGCTTTCCTACGTAATGTTCTACCGATGTTACTACAAGATGTTTCACTGCATGACAGAATGGCGATGTACTTCCAACATGATGGATGACAGGCACATAGCTCACGTACGGTTGAAGCAGTATTGAATAGCACATTTAAGGACAGGTGGATTGGTCGTCGAAGCACCATACAATGGCCCGCACGTTCACCGGATCTGACGTCCCCAGATTTCCTTCTGTGGGGAAAGTTGAAGGATATTTGCTATCGTGATCCACCGACAACGCCTGACAACATGCGTCAGCGCATTGTCAATGCATGTGCGAACATTACGGAAGGCGAACTACTCGCTGTTGAGAGGAATGTCATTACACGTATTGGCAAATGCATTGAGGTTGACGGACATCATTTTGAGCATTTATTGATTTAAGGTGGTATTTACAGGTAATCACGCTGTAACAGCAAGCGATTTCAGAAATGATAAGATCACAAAGGTACTTGTATCACATTGGAACAACCGAAATAAGATGTTCAAACGTTAGGTGGAAATTTTATACATCGACCACGGCCTTTCAGCCCGGAAGTTTCAACTGAAGTCAAAACCGAACGTGAAAGCCTACATTGTATGAATATACCCTTCCGTTGTGGTATCGCTGAGGCATGCAAGTCATCCCACCAACGCCAAGATGTATAGCCGGAGGGTGGATGGGTGGGTCGGGGGGGGGGGGGGGGGGGGGGTACAGCACTTAACACTCTTATAACACAAAGTGATGAAAATTTTAAAGGAATTATACACCACTAAACACTCTTATAATTCCTTTAAAACTTTCATCACTTTGTGTTTCTACACCTCTCATATTCCATAAAAACAAATGTCCTTGATAATTACCAAAAATTCTCTGTTTAGTCTGTGGCCTTCTGTCTTATATTCTGTCATATACAATTTTTTGTCCGCAACATATTCAGTCACATTCAAGGAATCCAGTCTACTAGCATCTGTATTACTGGTGCATCGGTCTGCTGGACAGACCAGATAAAGTCTATGCAAAGCAGTCAGAGTAACTACGGCACCAGTTATGATGACATTCAAGGTCACAGTTACTCATCGTTGCCTTTGCCGATTTTGTTTAACATGCTGTATTAACAGCCCCGCAGTGGTTTAGCCCTACTCTACGGAAATTAATCGGTTCACGGAATGGATCAGGTATGGTATGCATATATACGAGGGCTGTCCAGAAAGTAAGTTACGATTGGTCGCAAAATGGAAACGACTATGAAAATCCGATAAAGCTTTGCAAAGATGTGTTGGGCAGTGTCTCTAGTATGACTCTGGGTAGAATTATGTCGCTCTTTTCACTCCTGAGCTCTTAGTGAGCGCGTAAAGATGTTATAGAAAATAGTGTCTCCCGCCAAGTACGAGGGCCTGGTGAGAATTTTCCCCTGATGCTATGCAACCAACATTACATAACTGTCGTGCGGTTCCTTCTCCAAGACAATTCTCAGCCTCATTCTGCAGGGGTAATGAAGATGTTCCTGCATCGTTTCAATTGGAAATGTTTGGTTACCCACAATACAGCTCGTAATTGTCTCCCACTGAGTTTCATCTCTGCTCAAACGAACCGCTGGCTATGAAGACAACATTTTGGCACAGACAACAAGCTTTAGGCCAGCGTAGAGAATTGGCGGAAAGCACTGGCTGCCGCCTTCTATGATGAGGGTATTGGAAAGTTGGTACAACGCTACGACGAATGTCTGAGTCAGAACGGCGACTACGTAGAGAAGTAGCTGAAAGGTGTAGCTAACTGTTACAAATGAAACATTTCTGCTTTTCACTGTGATTTTCATTTCGCGATCAATCGTAACTTACTTTCTGGGCAGCCCTCGTAGTTCAGGAAGGTTATGTTCTTCACAGGGAGTATCTCCAGTTGCTCCTCTGGTCACTGTGGCTCTGTAATATTCACATGAGTAACTCTGGTTATCACGGCTGTTAAATGGGAAGTTGGTCCTGTTATGTTGCGTGCTCTTCCATTAACCAGTAACCCATTATCTTGCAGTTCCACCCATCTTGCCTCGTCAGGATCCCTCTCTCGTAGCAACTCGCTGCTACTATCACATTGTCGTACATGGAACAAACCCAATGAAGATCCGCTTGCTGGAACTATTTCCTAAGTTACACAAACCCTCAGACAATGCTGTCCCCCTTCTCTGCCCATGAATAACTGCACTATGCGTGCATTACTGTTCTACTTTGCGGTCAAACCCACTGAGTCAATGTCCATTTCGTTAGTCTGCTGAATGGACCCTTCAGTCCAATTACACAAATCAGAGCAACAGTAATGTTCATCACTTAAAAAATTCTTGACATAAACTTGACGTCAAATACACGTCAGTCCACATAAAAGACTAAACATTTCTCCCTTCATGGTTTAAAAGTTTCTCTCGGCCCTATTAAGCTGGCTTCACACATAAGCAATAGCGGTTTTCTCACCGTTGATCTCCAGATTCAGAACACCCTCATCAACATGATTAGAGGCATCACAGGATAATACAATCACCCGCTGGAAACCCGGAAACACGAACAGTGGACTCGACAGCAAAACTCTCTTCAGCTTTTCTAATGTCCCCTGAAAAGCTGCTGTCCCATAAATTTCGCATCCTTTTTCAGTAATTGCATGAGTAGTCAGGCTATATCTGAGTACCCACTTACGAAATTCCTACAATAGTGCATGAGTCCCAAAAATTGCTCTAGTTCTTAACTAGTCTTTGGCACTGTAAAATCCAGCACAGCCTGTACCAGTCCTGGATCTGTACTCACGCTGTCTTTGCTAATCACGTTCCTTATGTAATTTACCTCCTCTAAAGCAAAATGGCAGTTCTCTGTGCTGAGGCATCAGATGTGCAGCCCACAGTCTCTTAAATACTTCTGTCAAATGCTGTTTATGTTCTTTCATGTCCCCTGAGAACACTATTACATCGTCCAGGTAAACTATACAGTGGTGAGGCTCCAGTCTCTTCAACACTCCATCCGACAAACACTGAAGCATTGCAGGAACATTCTTCATCCAGATTGGCTTCCTCCGATGCTGGTAACAGCCCAGAGGTAACTAAAATGTTGTCCTTGATCGGTTCTCTGGAAACATCTTCACTACATAAATCTATGACTAAGAAAGACTGGCACTGTCGCAAGTTATCAATGTTCTCTGTGACGTTGGGTATGGGTTGTGCGTACGTTACAATCTTTCTATTAACGTGGTGGTAATCACAGCAAAATCTGTATTTCTGGGAACGTCCATAGACTTTTTCGGCACAATCACAATTCCTGCTACCCATGGAGTATTACTCTCTTCTGTTATCCCATCAGCCAATTGCTGGTTAATTACCTGGTCCAGAATAAGTTATAAATACTGAGGTATTCAATATCGTTTATGGCAAACCTGTGCTCATTCCCCACCGGAATTCTGTATTGCGTAACGAGTGTTGCAGGAGATGGTCCCCAAGGAAAAAACAAATCCTAAAATTCCACCCATAACACGTCCGTCTGTGTTCACTCTGCTCACTTCAGATGCTCCGCCACCCTAGCTAACGCAGGCTTAGTGGCGTTCTGTTGTTGTTTATGGCTTACACGTTCTGTGCAGCAATCCTCCTTGTTCAGAATGTCCAATCTCGCAATCATCATCTCCTGCCTCATCTTAATTACTTTAGCGCCAAAATTGTTAATACTAACAGGTAGTACATTCCTGCCATCACTCTCTCATACACTTACGATACTTCCTTTAACCAAGCATCCCTTCTAACGGTTCTACTATGCATAACATATCGACTGGTAAGTCTAGCTCCACATTCACGCAAAGTGATTTCTTTGTGCCACTTACCATACAATAATGTGAATTAAGCCTTAATGAATTTGCTTGTGGTTTCATTGGATTACCCACTATGATGAATGCATCTCACGACAGATCTACCTTGGCGACAACTTGTTGTAGCTGGAATATGTCCCTATGAAGTCCTACCACATGTCACTGAAGGTCTGTTATGGTATGACGTTGATGCAAAAAGACCCAGGGTCATGCGGTAGCCCTCATCTACATGAACCACTACTTCCACACACTGCTTATCTGACAATTTATTTGCACTGATTCCCTTATATCATTGACCTATAACCCACGCTATTTATAATGTGATGGGTTCCACCACCTCTAACTAACCAGGTCCCTAATAGCAACCAACACATGCGTCCCCTGTGCCTAATGAAATCTTATGCTTCCTTGCCTTCATCCCATCAATTATTGCACATTCTGCTTCTGCATACGTACTTGCTCCATCTGATTTCAACGAGAACGGCTTTTGGTAGGCAGCAGTTTCCCTCTTGCTTTGAATGGTTGGATGCTTCTTCGTTGTCCGCTCCTACTTCCATTATCACAATGCTGTAGATGATCCATACCACCTCTGTTCCACTGAGACTGGCGCCACTGCCTCTCCACGTGCATGTATGAGCACAATTGTTCCACTTAACATTTGTAGGGAATACACCTGCCTACCTCTCACACCCACTGACACATCACTCTTCCCACACTCATAGCAAACCTCACAGCCGAATAGAGATCCTTCAGCGCCCATGTCCGCACCCTGCTCCACATATCTCACATCAGCCCCTTTGGAAGGCATCGAGCGCTCTGTGCTCGGGCTTCTGCAGCAAATCTCTATTCTCTTGTTCACTCCGAATCAGTTCATACCTTCAAACATTCACTTTTCTTATTCTTTCAGCAAAATCTTGCGCTGTTTCCCCTTGCGTTTTTGTAAGATCAGTCAACTTAAATGGTTCAAATGGCTCTGAGCACTATGGGACTTAACTTCTGAGGTCATCAGTCCCCTAGAACTTAGAACTACTTAAACCTAACCAACCTAAGGACATCACACACATGCATGCCCGAGGCAGGATTCGAACCTGCGACCGTAGCAGTCACGCGGTTCCGGACTGCGCGCCTAGAACCGCTAGACCACCGCGGCCGGCGCCGTTCCATACTGTAACGCCTAGAACCGCTCGGAGCAGTCAACTGCTATCCAAAGAATACGCTTCTTATACCTCTGCATAGGCCCCTGTTTCAACTGCTCGGACGTCCCCACGTTATTCAAAGCTTCCATCATCTCACAAATGTCATTGTCTCTCCCTTAAAAAGTAACTTCGCTACCAGCAACAAATGGTTATCGGACCAACCCTCAGCACTCGCTGATGTTGACAGGGCCTCCATGAACAGCATCACAGCCTCAGACGACTTTCCAGCAAAAGAACTGACTAGGTTAGTGGCAACTGGTGCACTGAGCAACGCTAACTCCTCACAAATATCTGCAAACGTACTACGGAAGCTCATATTTTCTGCTCTCTACCGTGCTCCTCATTAGCTAATGCCTAACTGCCTACGGCTCAGTGACATCTTGCCTCTCTGCCATTGAAACAACTTAATCTTTCATTCACACACAATACAAATGCGCAATAATCACTAACTGACAAGAATAAAACATTTACGTCTTGCACCTTACGAGCCATCTACACTACTAGCCATTAAAATTGGTACACCAAGAAGAAATGCAGATGATAAACGGGTATTCATTGGACAAATATATTATACTAGAACTGACATGTGATTATATTTTCACGCAATTTGTGTGCATAGATCCTGAGAAATAAGTACCCAGAACAACAACGTCTGGCCATAATAACGGCCTTGATACGCCTGGGCATTGAGCAAACAGAGCTTGGATGGCGTGTACAAGTACAGCTGTCCATGCAGCTTCAACACGATACCACAGTTCATCAAGAGTAGCGACTGGCGTATTATGACGAGCCAGTAGCTCGGCCACCATTGACCAGACGTTTTCAATTGGTGAGAGATCTGGAGAATGTGCTGGCCAGGGCAGCAGTCGAACATTTTCTGTATCCAGAAAGGCCCGTGCAGGACGTGTAACATACGGTCGTGCATTATCCTGCTGAAATGTAGGGTTTCGCAGGGATCGAATGAAGGGTAGAGCCACGGGTCGTAACACATCTGAAATGTAACGTCCACTGTTCATATTGCCGTCAATGCGAACAAGAGGTGACCGAGAAGTGTAACCAATGGCACCCCATACCATCACGCCGGGTGATACGCCAGTATGACGATGGCGAATACACGCTTCTTTTGTGCGTTCACCGCGATGTCGCCAAACACGGATGCGACCATCATGATGCTGTAAACAGAACCTGGACTCATCCGAAAAAATGACGTTTTGCTATTCGTGCACCCGGGTTTGTCGTTGAGTACACCATCGCAGGCGCTCCTGTATGTGATGGAGCGCCTAGGGTAACCGCAGCCATGGCCTCCGAGCTGATAGTCCATGCTGCTCCAAACGTAGTCGAACTGTTCGTACAGATGGTTGTTACAGCCATGCGGATAAGATGCCTGTCATCTCGACTGCTACTGATACAAGGCCGTTGGGATTCAGCACGGCGTTCCGTATTGCCCTCCTGAATCCAGCGGTTTCATATTCTGCTAACAGTCATTGGATCTCGACCAACGCGAGCAGCAATGTCGCGACACGATGAAACGCAATCGCGATAGGCTACAATCCGACCTCTATCAAAGTGGGAAACGTGATGGTACGCATTTCTCCTCCTTACACGAGGCATCACAACAACGTTTCACCAGGCAACGCCGGTCAACTGCTGTTTGTCTATGAGAAATCGGTTGAAAACTTTCCTCATGTCAGCACGTTGTAGGTGACGCCACCGGTGCCAGCCTTGTGTGAATGCTCTGAAAAGCTAATATCACAGGATCTTCTTCCTGTCGGTTAAATTTCTCGTCTGTAGCACGTCATCTTCGTGGTGTAGCAATTTTAATTGCCAGTAGTGTAAATTCTTTACACTACTTTGCGACATCACCGAAATGATAGCATGTAAAATTAGTCACAGCTACAGATTCAGCACATAGCACAGAATGCATTAGCAGAGTAATCCCTGAACACCTCACAAACTCTAAGCTCTGATCTTTACTGTTGCCACGAAATTCAGACACATCAACCATTCTCATGGTCTATGCACAACAAACCCTCAAGTTACGGTGACACTCCCTCTTAGATCCCATGTCTATCACACACGTAAAACGTAACAAACAGTTTCTCCACTCATACTACGGTGTTCATTACCAGATTATGGTCCAGACATCGCACTGTGTGGACGCCGCTCCATCTGTTGGCCACTGAGGCGGCGTCAGCACTTCCGACAGCACATTATAGCCGACCCCAAAGGCAGTATGGGGCAGCTAGGTTTTCAGGAGGCTGAATGGCTGAGGGGTGAGGATAAATGGCAGGCCAGTGAGGCCCAGGGTGAAAGGGCTGTCAAAATTAGCACTTCATTTCCGGTTGATACTGACCCTACGACTTCTCATAGAAAATAGGCTAAGGAAAGGCAAATCTACGTTTATAGCATTAGTAAAGTTAGAGGAAGCTTTTGACAACTGTGAATGGAACACTCTTTTAAATTCTAAAGGTGTCTTGGGTAAAGTACAGAGACAGAAAGGCTATTTACAATTTGTACAGAAACCATACGGTGGTTATAAGAGTTGTGGGACATGATAGGGAAGCAGTGGTTGAGAAGGGAGTGAGACAGGGTTGTAGCCTATCGTTGTTGTTATTCAATCTGTATGTTGAGCAAGCAGTAAAGGAAATAAAAGAAAAATTTGAAGTAGGAATTAAAGTCCAGGGAGAAGAAATAGGAACATAGAGGTATACTGATTACATTGTAATTCTGTAACAGACAGCAACGGACTTGGAAGAGCAATTGAACAGAATGCACAGTGTCTTAAAAAGAGGATAGAAGATGAACATCAACAAAATTGAAACGAGGATAATGCAATGTAGTCGAATTAAATCACTTGATGTTGAGGGAATTGGATTAGGAAATGAGACACTCTAAGTAGTAGATGAGTTTTGCTATTTGGGAAGCAAAATAAGTGCCGATGGTCGAAGTAGAGAGGATATAAACTGCAGACTGGCAATGGCAAGAAAAGTGTTTTTGAGGAAGAGAATTCGTTAACATCAAGTATATATTCATGCGTCAGGATGTCCTTTCTGAAAGTATTTGTATGGAGTGAAGCCATCTGTGGAAGTGAAACATGGATGATAAACAGTTTAGACAAGAAGAGAATAAAAGCTTTTGAAATGTGGTGCTACAGAAGAATGCTGAAGATTACATGGGTAGATCACGTACCTAACGAGAAGGTACTGAATAGAATTGCGGAGAAGAGGAATTTGTTGTGCAACCTGACTAGGAGAAGGGATCGTTGACACGACGCTTTCTGAGGCATCAAGCCAAAATCAATTTAGTAATGAAGGGAAACATGGGGGGGGGGGGGGTGTTAGTAAAAATCGTAGAGGGAGACCAAGACATGAATGCAACAAGCAGATGCAGAGGGATGTAGGTTATAGTAATTACTCAGAGATGAAGAGGCCCACACAGAACAGAGTAGCATGGAGACCTGTATCATACCTGTCTTTGGATAGAAGACCACAGCAACAACAAAATTACTTCTGTTGCATATTGGAGGTAATCCGGCCCCTGCCCCACATTAGTGGGCTGGTAGTGGGTCAGCTGGTGGCCAGCGTCTGTCCAACTGACTGTAACACGTGCTGACGGCCTGCCTTGTTAATGTCTGCATTCAGCACCCAGCCTGCAGCAATGATGTGGTAGCCACAGCACTGGTGTGAGAGTGGTGAGAGTGGCAGCCCTCTTCAACAAATGACTAGCCAGGCAGCCAAGGCAAGTGGCAAGAGATGCACATACAGTGTTGCTGGTAGTTGGCTACTGCACATGGGATGTGACCTGCTGCCTCCTGACAGGAGTCTGGCGGCTGGCGGAATGGTTTAGCAGGCCTGCTCTGCTGTGTCACTGAGTCTGTGGGGGCTGACATAGCCTCTGTGTCCTGTTGGTACTGCTGGGCTGTGAATGACTCTGCTACAAAACCAACAGTCATTTACAACAGACACCAGCACTCTAGTTATATCAGTGCGACATTACTGTTCACACACTTGGCAACACCATTGAACCCCCACGAAGAAGATGTCGCCTTGGCTGTGACTTGTATCACCGTTGGATTGCCAAGTTATGCTGCTCGAGGCTATCCTATATCGCAATAATTTTACATGCTCATTGTCTTAATCTAAATATCGACATGATGTGGTGAGCAGTCATCAGTGGCTAATGCAGTGCTCCACCACATCTTCCCACAAATTTTATTGTTATTCTGCTAGAGACGCTGTAAAACATTGACTAGGTACTAAAAGTGCAATCTAAAAAGTAATAGGGAAAATAATGAACACATGATAATGTCTTAAAAATTTGTAAACCACATGTATGCACATAATGTTCCACACTTACTGATATGATATCTCCAGGCACCCCTGTCTGTAATCTTAGCCCTACTTCTAATTAGTGTTTTCTGCACGTGTCTTTCGTCACCTTTTGGAAGTGTACGCCAGCTTTGGCTCAGGGGAAGGATATATATACTATATGTAGCCAGCTTAAGTCTATGCCTATGACGTCACACGCTCTCTGATAAGGGATGTGATGGAGGGGCAGAAGAGGACTGGCGCGATGCTTGTTGGTGCATGCACGCGCGCGCGCACACACACTTACATACACACACAGCAGCAGCAGCAGGAGCAGCAGCATCTAATGGAATATAACTGTTTTCGAGGAGATATCTCATGCTCGTTCATTGCAGTGAGAAACACATTACGTCAAAATATTGTACTCGATATTCCAGTGATAAGCGCTAAGGAGAAAGCGAAGAGGTGGAAAGAGTACAGAGAATGAGAGTGTTGTATAATAAAAAGAAAATACTACCATGAGCAGTTGAATTAAGTCATCAGTTACTAAGCTGTGCAGTAATATGTGAATATTTTATGCTCCAGAAAACAAATTAGAAACGTGATCTGACCACAAACTCAAAACGAAATAGTCGCGTACACATACACTTACTTAATGTAGACATAATGGAAATTTATTTTGCGTAACTAGATATTTAATTATTAAACAGTAGATAATCAGTCACCAAGAACCTGTCCAAAATACACTATGTGATCAAAAGTATCCGGACACCTGGCCTAAAACGACTTTCAAGTTCGTGGCGCCCTCCATCGGTAATTCTGGAATTCAGTATGGTGTTGGCCCTCCTTTAGCCTTGATGACAGTTTCCACTCTTGGAGGCATACGTTCAATCAGGTGCTGGAAGTTTTCTTGGGGAATGGCAGCCCATTCTTCACGGAGGGCTGCACTGAGGAGAGGTATCGATGTCGGTCGGTGTGGCCTGGCACGAAGTTGGCGTTCCAAAATATCCCAAACGTGTTCTGTAGGACTCAGGTCAGGACCCTGAGCAGGTCAGTCCATTATAGTGACGTTATTGTCGTGTAATCACTCCGCCACAGGCCGTATATTATGAACAGGTGCTCTATCGTGTTGAAAGATGCAATCGCCACCCCGAATTGCTCTTCAACAGCAGGAAGCAAGAAGGTGCTTAAAACAGCAATGTAGCCCTGTGCTGTGATTGTGTCACTCAAAACAATAAGGGGTGTAAGCCCCCTCCACGAACAACATTACCATACATTACACCACCGCCTCCGAATTTTACTGTTGGTACCTCACACGCTGGTAGATGACGTTCACCGGGCATTCGCCATACCCACACTCTACCATCGAATCGCCACCTGGTGTAGCGTAATTGGTCACTCTACACAACGTTTTTCCATTGTTCAGTCGCTCAATGTTTGCGCTCCTTACACCAAGCGAGGCGTTGTTTGGCATTTACCGGCGTGGTGTGTGGCTTGTGAGCAGCCGCTCGACCATGAAAGCCAAATTTTCTCACCTCCCGCCTAACTGTCGTAGTACTTGCAGTGGATCCTGATGCAGTTTGGAATTCCTGTGTGATGGTCTGGACAGATGTCTGCCTACTACACATAACGACCCTCTTCAACTGTCGGCGGTCTCTGTCAGTAAATAGACAAGGTCGGCCTGTACGCTTTTGTGCTGTACGTGTCCCTTTAATTTCCTCTTCACCATCACATCGGAAACAGTGGTCTTAGGGATGTTTAGAAGTGTGGGAATCTCGTGTATAGACGTATGACACAAGTAACAGCCAATCATCTGACCATGTTCGAAATCCGTGAGTTCCGCGGAGTGTCCCATTCTGCTCTTACGATGTCTAATGACTACTGAGGTCGCTGATATGGAGTACGTGGCAGTAGGTGGCAGCACAATGCACCTAATATGAAAAACGTGTGTTTTTGGTGGTGTCCGGATACTTTTGATCACATAGTGTGCATGCATTCAGCTTATAGCTAAAAGCCTTGCACTTGGGATGATGCCTATTATATGCAGTCACTGCATTTAGATTTGAAAGGAATACTTATTCAAAAACTTTATCAAACCACATAGATCAGAATATACACTCCTGGAAATTGAAATAAGAACACCGTGAATTCATTGTCCCAGGAAGGGGAAACTTTATTGACACATTCCTGGGGTCAGATACATCACATGATCACACTGACAGAACCACAGGCACATAGACACAGGCAACAGAGCATGCACAATGTCGGCACTAGTACAGTGTATATCCACCTTTCGCAGCAATGCAAGCTGCTGTTCTCCCATGGAGACGATCGTAGAGATGCTGGATGTAGTCCTGTGAAACGGCTTGCCATGCCATTTCCACCTGGCGCCTCAGTTGGACCAGCGTTCGTGCTGGACGTGCAGACCGCGTGAGACGACGCTTCATCCAGTCCCAAACATGCTCAATGGGGAACAGATCCGGAGATCTTGCTGGCCAGGGTAGTTGACTTACACCTTCTAGAGCACGTTGGGTGGCACGGGATACATGCGGACGTGCATTGTCCTGTTGGAACAGCAAGTTCCCTTGCCGGTCTAGGAATGGTAGAACGATGGGTTCGATGACGGTTTGGATGTACCGTGCACTATTCAGTGTCCCCTCGACGATCACCAGTGGTGTACGGCCAGTGTAGGAGATTGCTCCCCACACCATGATGCCGGGTGTTGGCCCTGTGTGCCTCGGTCGTATGCAGTCCTGATTGTGGCGCTCACCTGCACGGCGCCAAACACGCATACGACCATCATTGGCACCAAGGCAGAAGCGACTCTCATCGCTGAAGACGACACGTCTCTATTCGTCCCTCCATTCACGCCTGTCGCGACACCACTGGAGGCGGGCTGCACGATGTTGGGGCGTGAGCGGAAGACGGCCTAACGGTGTGCGGGACCGTAGCCCAGCTTCATGGAGACGGTTGCGAATGGTCCTTGCCGATACCCCAGGAGCAACAGTGTCCCTAATTTGCTGGGAAGTGGCGGTGCGGTCCCCTACGGCACTGCGTAGGATCCTACGGTCTTGGCGTGCATCCGTGCGTTGCTGCGGTCCGGTCCCAGGTCGACGGGCACGTGCACCTTCCGCAGACCACTGGCGACAACATCGATGTACTGTGGAGACCTCACGCCCCACGTGTTGAGCAAATCGGCGGTACGTCCACCCGGCCTCCCGCATGCCCACTATACGCCCTCGCTCAAAGTCCGTCAACTGCACATACGGTTCACGTCCACGCTGTCGCGGCATGCTACCAGTGTTAAAGACTGCGATGGAGCTCCGTATGCCACGGCAAACTGGCTGACACTGACGGCAGCGGTGCACAAATGCTGCGCAGCTAGCGCCATTCGACGGCCAACACCGCGGTTCCTGGTGTGTCCGCTGTGCCGTGCGTGTGATCATTGCTTGTACAGCCCTCTCGCAGTGTCCGGAGCAAGTATGGTGGGTCTGACACACCGGTGTCGATGTGTTCTTTTTTCCATTTCCAGGAGTGTAGTTTAAGAACAAAATTTCTGCATACTGCTGTAAAGATAAAACCTCTTGTTATCACACGTTTCACAAAACATCTCACTAAAATGCCAGAAAATTGCGTACTGCACTGAAAAATATCAGTCTTGCAGAACAGTATCCAAAGACTTACATTTCGCCACCCATAACCTTAATCCATTCAAACAAAAGAATGTTTATTGTTATGGCTTGCAGTGGTAGTATATTATTGATTCACTTAACTATTCATGTCGTATCTTAGCACAGATGTGACAAGGCTTGCAGCAACAACTGTGGACAAGATAATGGCATAGCTGCATGAAACGGTGTTACATAAGATAATAAATCAAAGGACTTGTATTTAACGAAAAGATGTCCTTTGTTGCTTCGTTCGCTTGTTTTATTTATGAAATATTACTCACGTTCAAGTCTTGTTACCCACCTACATATAGTATAATAACAAAAGGCGTTATGTCAAAACATAAGAGTATTTAGGTACATTGTATGCATTGGCACAATATTACTTAAATAGTGGATGAGTAACATAACATACACAGAGTGAGAACCTGTATAAGTAGTTGAAACTTCCGAGAAAATCTTTCAAAATAAGAGATGTTAAATTGTGTTTCAGTTTGTAAAAACAAGTCTGTCTCTGTAACTGAGTGGTCAGCGTGACTGATTAATACGCACAGGACCTGGATCCAATTCTCGGTACTGCCAGGGATTTTTCGTTGGTGTGAGGAATGGCACGAGGTGCACTCAGTCTCTTAGTGGCAGTTTAGAAGTTACTTAACCGAGTGGCAGTGGCAACAGGTCTGTTAAACCGACAGTGGCGGTAAGTGCGGTGTGCTGTCACCCACTGCTGCATACTGCATGCACACGGGGCATTTAGAAAAGGTAAAGGCCCTTGAGATATATTTAGATGTTTCTAAAAACTGCTTTTAGAGTACATTTACGACTTCAAAGTAACACCTATCCTCCAAGATTCTACGGTTTTTAGTCGGCCTCAATGTCTATGCAAACAGTTGGATCATTACATTCAGAGGAAGTGCTTGCACGGATATGTACAGCGTGAGGTGGCTGTAAATGTCCATCACTTCGGATACGAATAACTAAACAGGACACTTCCAACTTGTCACTGTACTACGTGAGCTGTGTCAGTGCGCAGGCCTGGAACTAACGAGTAATCATAAAACAAAGAATTACGTTGTATATAGTAGCTATATGTTTCACTGAGGGAACATTATGACGCATTTCTCCCATGTACTGACATAGAAATCCCATGCATACATTTGAGACAGTGTACAATAAGTGTACTACGATTGACGAAATGAAGAATCATTTCAAACGTCAAGGTGACCTCTATTTTAAGCATGAGAAAAAGCGTAGACAGCAGTAAGGTGGTACAACGTGGATTTTAAAACGGCTGACAGGGAACAAACAGCTTTTATGTTCGAAAAGGTAGTTCTCAGTAAAATTCTGTTTAGAAACGAACGATGGGATTGACTGAGAAAGTAGGAGTCATAAAGAGTTTGGACTATATATGCTGAAGAGCTACAAGGAATATAACCATACAGAAAAAAGTAAAGATGACATTACGAAGAAACTGAAAAGTCAGATCACGAAAGAAAACTTAAGGAAAGTAGGAAACATGTGATGATAGGGTTAAATTCAAACTGAAATGCCTGAAAACTTTTATTCATTTAAATGTATCAAATGTATACCGACTACATGAAATTATCGTGTTAAGGAAATCTTAACAACTATGTAAAGACGTGAAAGTGTTATTTCTGTGATAAATGTTCGTTGGAAAAAGAGGGTATTTTGTGAAAAGTATGGAAATGAATGTAAGTTATAAATGTACTGACTGCAACACTCTAAGGGTATTAGAACATGTACCTGGTTTAAACAAATTGAAATCATAAAGGTACGGAATCCAGTGTGGGTATTCAACCGCCTGTCTCTTCAATGATCTTAGCACGGGAACTGCAAGGGAGGAAAAGAGCGAAAAACCAGAGGCAGTTGCAGCTCGGCAGTGTACGTATCGTGGCGTGCCATGTCTGGCGATGTGAGGGTTAAACAGTAAAAATTCGGTGTGAAAGTGCTTAATATTTGCTGTGGCAGTGGCTTATAGTTCCTGATGTCGTCTTCAGTAAGCAAGAATACCTGACTGGGTTTATATGATGGAGTACGGAGCCGATGATACAACAAGTTAACATGGCTACTGCTTGGGTGTGGTAGTTATAAATTAATTCAATCACTGGAGATGTGAAGAGGCTATCCAAATTTTAATAAAGCAAGCAATAATTTTAACAGCGATAAGACGTCAGCCAACAAGGCAAGACATTTTCGTATTAGCCATATTTAGCAGTTTACTGAGATTTTATAGTCAATATCTTAGTTTACCTCAGTTTTAATATAGTTTTGTTAAAAGTATTTGTTAAAATTATTCTTCCAAAGTAATATACCGATCCAAAGCTCCCTGTCCCATTTTTTTAAATGTAAATTTTGTGTCATTCTTTAGGGTCAAAATATTGTAGTTAAGTAATTTTTGTGTTGCGACAATCTTTCAGTGTGGTATAAAAGTATCTTCCAAGAATAATTGTTTACTCTGAAGAGACAAAAATTTTGGTCACTTTGATATGCCCATGTAAAGTACAATTTTATGGTATTTCTTACCGTAAAATTTGCTTTATCAGAATTTTAACTTTGTCTTGATTGTTCAAAGTGAAGATGGTAGCCATTAGGAATGTAAGAATATCACTGCCTGCCTCCATCTTGTTTCCAATTAAAATTGTTGCCACAAAAGTCATTGACGTAAATTTACTTCTGGCAGATTTAAAAACATAAACTGAAAGAAAATATTGAAATTACTCCTTCACAGCTGGTGACCAAAACAATCTTTGTTGATGTAGTTTTATTTCAGTGGAGCTGTCGTAAGGTAAGGCTACATGACTGCAAGCTGTTTGCAACTGGGGTGCGAATAAGACCAAATCCGGGTTGGCCATATCAAATGTGTAATAACTTTTGTGGTTTACCAGTCCTGAAAAACGAACCCCATCATTCACACCTAGCTTGGGAGCGAAATTTAAATCATAAATAGGTACCTTACTAATAACAGTATTCTGTTAGGTAACACATACCGGGCAGATAGCGGTATACACGCGGGCTGTCTGAACCCGACCGTGAAATGGATTCACTTCCCGCAGTGCGGCCAACGCCACACTTTTTACTTATGGAGAGATATACAAATTATTCTGCCCATTGTTAATTCCACTGTAACCAATATTTGTGGGTAATATGACTAAATATTGTCAAGCTCGTAGTTAAAAAACGGTTCGACTTCATGCGATTCGGACGTTTAAAATAAAAAGGCGAATCGGTCACATGTGTAATCGACGTATTCGGTTACAAGCAGCAGCAACCCGTAACAAATACCAATCAAGTAAAGCGTTTTATGTGAGACTTTAAATACTGTAGTGCGGTTAAAGATAACAACTAATAACAGCAACAATTACTTTTGTAAACCCTCGTCGACAGTTCTGTAAAGATCTCGTCGCTACTGCTGTGAAGGCCGAGTTGCCACTGTAGTTACGGTGGGCCTGGTTTGTGGGTTCGTGAAACGGCTGCTGGTGCAGTAAGTACATCGCTAAGACAGTTTCTCCCTGCCACCATTACACAGAAATGCTTCAGGATCAGGTAACAGGGTAGGAGAACGAAGGCTCTACAACACTCCAACAAATTAGTAACAAAGTCACAGAAATTAGTTAAAAAGTTTACTTATATTTGTGACTAGGTGAAGTATGAAGTCTGCAGCACTGTAATATAACACAAAAAAGGCCCTCAATGGCTAAATGCAAATAATCGTAGGCAAACTTCACAGTAAATAGCAAACGCAATTTATAACAACTATCTGTTCACTTCTAAGAGTTCACTAAACGATGTTCCCTGCCTAAGTCAGCCCTGGACGATGACCTATAACCAAGTGGGCTAGGGCTGCTCTTCCATCGCCCGAAAAGGCTTCTGTCCTTTGTCGTCCAGTCATTGGCGGATTGTACTCGGCCGCAATTGACGGAGGTGAAGTCGATATTTTCATCCTCAACACGGCCCGTGACCCTGGTGGAACTTGTGCAAGTGGCCAGTCTGCAAGTGGCCAGTCTCTATGGCACTGGCACCAGCTCGCATCTTTGCGCCTGTGGTGCTTTTTCCCTAGCTGTGTCTTGTTCGGACTACACTGCAATTACAAATGTTTATATTTGCATTACTTCTTCCTCTATTTCTACAGCAATGCCATTTAGTCTGGAGCTTACAATAAATGTTTCCAGAATAAGATTTTCACTCTGCAGCGGAGTTCACGCTGATAAGAAACGCCTACTTCCAAACTTTACAGAAGCTCTCCTGCGAACCCTGCAGAACTAGCTCTCGGGAGAGGTAGGAGTTCGAGTCTCGGTCCGGCACACAGTTTTAATCTGCCAGGAAGTTTCATATCAGCGTACACTCCACTGCAGAGTGAAAACCTCATTCTGGAAACATCCTCCAGACTGTGGCTAAGCCATGTCTCTACAATATCCTTTCTTTCAGGAGTGCTAGTTCTGCAGGGTTCGCAGGAGAGCTTCTGTAAAGTTTGGAAGGTAGAAGACGAGATACTGGCAGGACTAAAGCTGTGAGGACGGGGCGTGAGTCGTGCTTGGGTAGCTCAGTCGGTAGAGCACTTGTCCGCGAAAGGCAAAGGTGCCGAGTTCGAGTCTCGGTCCGGCACACAGTTTTAATCTGCCAGGAAGTTTCACAATAAATGTTATGTCTTTCGAAACTGCGAGAGGTTCCATGCCCTCTTTTGCATGTCTCCTCTCATTTTTATCAATTTTATTAATGTTCTATGTCATTGCACGGTAGTAACAGACCGAATAAGGTTATTGTAATGAGAGTATTTGTACTGAGAGCTCAAAAAATACTTTTCACTTGATTCCTAAACATGTTGTTTTACTTCCGTGGGTGGCCTGTGCGAGGCGAGCATCGTAGGAAGCGGCTCACTGCGTTTCCGGTTGGGAGCTGCACTTTCCTGAATTCTGAGGGGTTCATACAATAGGCTTAAGTGCCTGGCGGAACGGCTGACATCGGTCGAATTTCACATTTTGTATGCAGGGCGAAACGACCTGCTAGACGTCTGAGTGTCGCCGCAGTTTATGTGTTTACCGTTCCGGCGCGTCCGGAACGAAGATTCCTGGCTCCGACTGACTGCATTGTCCTCTTGATTCCGAGAAAACTTGTGGACTGTGCCCTGCTGAGTGCGACTGTCTGGCACTGGATGGGTGGTGGTCTAGGCAGGTTGTTTCAGTAGCCGGTCAAACGGCAAGTTCATTGCCCTCAGCTGAATGGCAGAGGCATGATTGGTCAACTTAAACTGAGGCTAGCTGACGTCATAAATCCTTGCTCGAAGTTGCAGGGAACAGTCGCTATTGGAGCGAATGATGTTCTGAGACAGTGTGGAGGAATATTGGAATCAGAACTGAATGCTGATTCGCAGTTTCCGAGGAGAGTAGGGAGTAGAGCAATGTTGGCTTCGCTCTTAGTTGCGCGGGCAGAAGGATTTGGGATGTGATCTTCCTCGGAGTCGGACGATCTTGCGACTTGGTCGCTCATTTTCGGAAGAACTTATAATTCTTGGACAGCCTTCGGCGCCAGGGGTTGACATTGAGTTGCCGCACGGCAGAAGTCGGCGCCTACATCATCAGGACGCTGCCTACCGACGACATGCTGCAGATTTCAGTACTGGTACTGTATTTTGCGACTCTGGCATTGTAGGATCTTATCAATTTTATACTGAATCCATCTGCAGCAAGCGCGCTCGCTTTGCTACAAGTCCACCATACTTGTTTCTCCATGTGATCCCATTTGAGCTCTCACTACTAATTGCGATATTGCTATGTAGTCGGGAGATTAATATTTGATTCATTAAGACCTCCAGTCATTATCGTCAATCTATTGCATCACAGAGAGTAGGAGCCCCTTATTCTCGAGACAACTCTTATTCTCATAATATTCAATATACCCTATTCTTTAACCCACTCTTTGTGTCGATAATCATGTACACTAATGTTCTGATGTATGATCTCATTGTAATATTTAATCCGCATATCATTTCGTAGATATATGTAGTTTCCCATTTCCTGCTGTTTATTATGATAAAGTTCTTTTTTTTCTGAGTATTTTGCGATTTTTACTAAATTATTGTGAGTGTACACTCCTTATTTTACCAACCAGTTGGGTCCACCATAATTTTCTTCATTTTCTTCCGTTACCGTTGCGCACATAATCAATTAGGTGGTATGTAAGGAAGGGGTCGAGTGCATGTCCAGTTCTATTGCAAAATTCGTCCGAATTAAAGAGGTACAAACTCTTCTCCACCCCGGCACCTCGCAACTGCAATTTAATTGCCAAAAAGGAAACAGTTACTCTTATCTACAAGGTAAATAGCAGATATTTATTATTATTATTACTGTTGTTGTTGCTGTTTTATGGTACTCTCTATGGAGCTCTTGTGATACT
Source organism: Schistocerca serialis cubense (assembly GCF_023864345.2). Lineage (NCBI taxonomy): Eukaryota > Metazoa > Arthropoda > Insecta > Orthoptera > Acrididae > Schistocerca > Schistocerca serialis. The sequence continues at coordinate 716,422,823 of NC_064639.1, read as the reverse complement.
CAGTCACTTTCGGCGGACTTCAAGTAGTTTTATGAGCACATTGTTAATTACACATGATGGTGAAGACATAAAAGTTTGGAAAAATTTTATTATATGAGGAGGAGGAGGACATGACTACTTGCAATCACGTAACTCAGATAGAAAATCGTACACTTTGTATTCATCCTCATGGTGGTATAGCACAAAAGAGTACATTTTCATCTCAATTCTCTGAGCGCGTCCGATGTTACCTGAATGACACCATTCAAGGACGTTGTGTTGGAAGGGGAGGAGCACAAGATGAACTGCATCGCAGGCGGCCTCGCAGGTCTTCAGACATCACAGTTTGTGACTTTTATCTGTGGGGTTAAGTAAAAGACAGTGTTTTTATTCCCCCTATGCCTAACACTCTTGAAAGTTTGTGACATGGCATTGTTGAAGCTGTGAATTCCATAACGAGAGACCAGTTGCTTCGTGTGTGGCAGGAAATGAGCCACCGTTTTGATATTTGCCTAGTAACAACTGGTCCTGACATTGAATGCATTTGAACTTTTCTCATTTCCAGGAACTTTGGAATAGTGTTTCTGTCCTTTGTAATTTGAAAGCAATAATTGCTGGAATATTTCCCTTCTTTTTAAGTAACCCTCTATAGGACCATAATCTCCTGACGGTCGTAAAAGCTCATAAAAGATTCTCTAGCTCAAGAAGCTATAATTTCATATGTTGAGTTTGTCTTTGCTTATGAATGGTAAGTTTGCTTGAAACACTTCTACTGTTATTAATTATTATTTTAAGTGACATTATTCAGTGTTGGGACTACGTAAGAATTGTAGATCTTGTATCTGTCTTGCTTTCAGGTAACTTCAGTCTTAAAGTAAATTTCAAGAGGATTAAATTTTTCTCCTTCAGGGCTAGCATTCGTATATCTTAGTTTAACATTTATTTTAGAGAGATTGTCATATGGTATGTTAGTACCAGTTCACAGTCAGTCTTCTAACAAACCCAATATAGGTTTGGGGGGTAGAACCATGTTACTTGGAGGATATCTAAGGTAGGCAACGAAGGGAAATATATGTGTGTGTTGCAGATTACGATCGAACTTAGTATCCACGGTACGCTTTGGAAAGAAATAGTCGATATCCTTAATAAATTTCAGTTTGAGTTGTATATTCTCAAAGTTATGCAAAACTGTGATTAGAGTGTAAGACATAGGTTTTTACTCAGTTAGCTCAAACTGGGTTGTACACTTCTGTAAATAGTTTGTGGTGAGGGCAGAATTTACGTTACGTTGGGCAGTCGATCAGCCGAGCAAGCGACAGTTTCAGTCCCGAAATGAAGGGTCAGGGGGAAAAAAAACCTGATAAGTCCTTTTTTTTCGAAATTGAGTTACTGCTACAGCTAGATTCAGACTGATCATATGAATCTATTGTGAGGCTTAAACTGAAAAAAAAAACCACAAGTGAATCCAGAGATATGACCATTTAAAGTTTTACTGTAAGAGGAAAGACTAGGTAAGTCAATTCTTCACGAGGATGAAACACGCAAGTCAGTGGCAACTCATCTGGCCACTAGAGTGCAGAGCTAACAGAATTCTGATGAAATCTCTCCCACTAGTAATTTGGAGGCAAGGTAACACAAAAAGAAGGTGGCTATCTGCATATACTTTGCAAAAACTGTATCCCTGCCAAATGTGGTAACCAATGACGTTTACTTTAAGCGGCGATTTTCGATATCCGCGTTCTTACAACAGGCGAACCTTTTTTTTATTATTTACGCTGAACGCATTGCGAAAAATGGCGCAAATGAAGTGAGGTCATCATTCTTCACATCATCACACATGCCTTGGATGAAGACATTGCGGAGCTCCATACAAGGTGTCCCAGGAGGAGTGATCAGTGTTCAGGGGTATGACAGAAACTATCATTCGAAGCAAAAAAGTCTATCAGAAATGGACTGTAATACAAATACATTAAGAGTTTTTCATCTTCGGTACTATCTATAAAGTTTCTTCTTCTGCAATGTTTCGGCTTTCCACATTTTTGGAACGAGTTATATAAACCAAAATAAGATAAAACTTACAGTAAACATGGGCTCTAAAACGTGTACCTTAAGAGCTATGACGACTTTTTCAGTAGAAGAGATGTCTCTCACAGGTGCGAAGATGAAAAAGTGGCCATAGCTCTTGAGATATTTACTTTACAGCCCGCGTTTACTAAACGTTTTTGCTTCGAAAGATCGCTCCTGTCATATCCATGAATACTGACCATTCCTCCTGCGACACTATGTACATTTTGTGTTTCTGCTGGTGGTCGAATTACACTAAAGAGCCAAAAAATTGGTACCTCCCTAATGTCGTGTAGGGCCCCCTCCAGTACGCAGAAGTGCCTAAACGCAACATGACATGGACTAGACTAATGTCTGAAATAGTGCTGGAGGAAACTGGCACCATGAATCCTGCAGAACTGTCCATAAATCCGTAAGAGTACGAGGGGGTGAAGATCTCTTCGGAACAGCACGTTGCAAGACATCCCAAATATGCTCAATAACGATCATGTGCGGAGAGTGAGGTGGTCAGTGCAAGTGTTCAAATTCAGAAGAGTGTGTAGCTATTCTGGATGTGTGGGGCATCGCATTGTCCTGCTGCAATTGCCCAAGTCCGTCGGAATGCACAATGCATACAGATGATCGGACAGCATGCTAACGTACGTGTTACCTGCCAGAGTCGTATCTTGAGGTATCAGGGGTCCCATATTACTCCAACCGCACACGCCCCACAGCGTTACACAGCCTCCACCAGCTTCAACAGCCCCTGCAGACATGCAGGGTCCATGGATTCATGAGGTTTTCTCAATAATCGTACGCGTCCATCCGCTCGATGCAATTTGAAACGAGACTCGTCCGACCAGGCAACATGTTTCCAGTCATCAACAGTCCAGTGTCGGTGTTGACGGCCCCAGGCGAGGCGTAAAGCTTTGTGTCATGCAGTCATCAATGGCTCACGAGTGGGCATTCGGCTCCGAAAGCCCACATCGATGATGTTTCGATGAATGGTTTGCACACTGGGACTTGTTGATGGCCCAGCATTTAAATCTGCAGCAATATGAGGAAGCGTTGCACTTCTACCACTCCGAACGATTATCTTCAGTCGTCGTTGGCCGCTTTCTTGCAGGATCTTTTTCCGGCCGCAGCGATGTCGCAGATTTGATGTTTCACCTGATTCCTGATATTTAGGGTACACTCATGAAGTGGTCGTAAGGGGAAAAACCCCATTTCATCGCTACCTCGGAGATACTGTCCCATCGCTTGTGCGCCAGGTTTGAACTCAATTAAATTTTGATAACTTGCCATTGTAGCAGCAGTAACCGATCTAACAACTGCGCCAGACACTTCTCTATGCGTTACCGACCCCAGTGCTGTATTCTGCCTTTTTACATATCTCTGTACTAGAATACACGTGCCTGTACCAGTTTCTTTGACGATTCAGTGTAAATACCACACTGTCTTCCCCTTATTCTGTAACCCTCAATCAAATTAACAGCCTAAAGAAGATCGAAATTACGCTCTCTGATCATGGCCCGATAGAACGATGGATTATGGAACGCATCTACATCTACATGCATCTACATTTATACTCCGCAAGCCACCCAAAGGTGTGTGGCGGAGGGCATTTTACGTGCCACTGTCATTACCTCCCTTTCCTGTTCCAGTCGCGTATGGTTCGCGGGAAGAACGACTGTCTGAAAGCCTCCGTGCGCGCTCTAATCTCTCTAATTTTACATTCGTGATCTCCTCGGGAGGTATAAGTAGGGGGAAGCAATATATTCGATACCTCATCCAGAAACGCACCCTCTCGAAACCTGGCGAGCAATCTGCACCGCGATGCAGAGAGCCTCTCTTGCAGAGTCTGCCACTTGAGTTTATTAAACATCTCCGTAACGCTATCACGGTTACCAAATAACCCTGTGACGAAACGCGCCGCTCTTCTTTGGATCTTCTTTATCTCCTCCGTCAAACCGATCTGGTACGGATCCCACACTGATGAGCAATACTCAAGTATAGGTCGCACGAGAGTTTTGTAAGCCACCTCCTTTGTTGATGGACTACATTTTCTAAGCACTCTCCCAATGAATCTCAACCTGGTACCCGCCTTACCAACAATTAATTTTATATGATCATTCCACTTCAAATCGTTCCGCACGCATACTCTCAGATATTTTACAGAAGTAACTGCTACCAGTGTTTGTTCCGCTATCATATAATCATACAATAATGGATCCTTCTGTCTATGTATTCGCAATACATTACATTTGTCTATGTTAAGGGACAGTTGCCACTCCCTGCATCAAGTGCCTATCCGCTGCAGATCTTCCTGCATTTCGCTACAATTTTCTAATGCTGCAACTTCTCTGTATACTACAGCATCATCCGCGAAAAGCCGCATGGAACTTCCGACACTATCTACTAGGTCATTTATATATATTGTGAAAAGCAATGGTCCCATAACACTCCCCTGTGGCACGCCAGAGGTTACTTTAACGTCTGTAGACGTCTCTCCATTGATAACAACATGCTGTGTTCTGTTTGCTAAAAACTCTTCAATTCAGCTACGCAGTGGTGCTAATGAAGTACCGGAGAAGTTAAAGGTAAGGCTCAAAACATCCAATTGTTCTCCATTTCCTTTGACTGTGGTCATTGTTAATCAGGAAATGGAAAATTCTGTTGAGCCCATAGTACGCTGCAAAATGCCGTTTCAAAATGCAGTATGTTAACATAACATCATCTGAATCCAGGCACTGTTCTATGGTTAAATATCAAATCACTTATCACAGAGGAATGAAAACTGGCGTCATAAGGACACCATGACAGTGTCAACCAATGGATCGACACTTTGAACTGTCCATACCTGCATATTATATGTTTAACTTCAGAATTATTTATTTGTATAGCGCACAATACGTTTGCAGTTATCTTCTGTTTGCTGTGAACTAACTGTAAAAAGTACGTTCTTATCTGCTACCAGTTCCCAGACTAAGATATAGAGTTTTTCCAAGACAGATTAAGTTTTTCCGTCTTTGTGCTGTGAAGCTCTTCAGTCGGCTGCCACACAGCTAAAATATACGCGATATGAGTACCGCCGCTGAGTTATCACAACCTTAAATACATTTATTCGTTATTACTATGGGATAACTGCGTCTGTTCCGCTAGGCTTACCTGTTTGTTTCCCCTCGCACAGTGACGTCTGACTGCATTTTGGGAATTACATCACCCTGGGAACACTCTGGACGCCTGTAACGCTGTTTCCGCATTCGATCTATCCAGGATGTTTAATTTATGAAATAAAAAAGTGTTGTACGCTCTTACATACTAGTGTAATCACAGTTCAAACATTAAAAGAGCTTTTCCTCGAGTTTTATAAAAACTGACTTACCTGGTTCATTCCCCTGGGCCTTCAAATGTGCATTATATACACTAACAGTTTGGTTAAACGTGAGAGTTCAGCGCATTGTGAAAGGAACGAAAGTAAAGTAGATCACATGCGTCATTACATAATAATAAAGCAATTACTGTAGTGGAAATATTAGTTTGTTGCGTCAAGAGATCGAAAATTGATAACATCAGAGGGTTCGGCTATACGTGGCTTTGCGTAATAGGACTTGAGGTTGTGATAGTAGTCGTTCAATTAAACGAAATTTCGTAAAGTCTAAGACGAAAACCTCCAATACGGTGACCAAAATAGTCCAAGTTCTTGCGTGAAATTGTATTCGACGGTATCGTAGTATTGGTAAGATTGCTGGGAGACCATAAAAATGTCGAGTCAGATCCCAGTTATAATGTGCCATCAGAAATCAAAATGGTGTCGAAGAATGTAAGCGATTATACCGCATTTGCAAATGACGGATGTGCGAGCGCAGATGGTTTAAATGATAGTCAACAGTTGTGCCGAAAGTTATGGGATTGTGTGTTGTGGTAAAGCGTAACGGGAACTGTTCTCACAGGTACAAAGATCTGAACTATGTTCCAAAACATCGGGTTAAAAACCAGTGGAGAGACAATCACATGACTCCTGTAGATAAGAAGGGTAAAAGAACGACAATTAGAGACAGATATCCCTAACTTCGGTTTACTGCCTAATTCTAGGAACATTTTCTCAGTTTGAACATAATAAAGTTTCTTGAGGCTGAGAAGCTTATGTCCACGAATCGGCATGGTTTTAGAAAGCATCGCGCTTGCGAAACACTGCTTGCCCTTTTCTCACATGATGTACAGCGAACTATGAACGAAGGGCAACAGGCACATGGCATATTTTTAGATTCCTGAAAGGAATTTGACACAGTGCCTCATTGCAGGCTGCTAACGAAGCATATGGAGTAAATTCACAGATACGTGTGTGGCTTGAAGACTTCTTAAGTAATAGAACCCAGTATGTTGTCCTCGACGGCGAGTGCTCATCAGGGACAAGGGTCTCGTCAGGAGTTCCCCGTACCCCTGGGAAGTGTGGTAGGACCCCTATTATCCTATATATACGTCAACGATTTCGTGGACCGGGTGGGCAACGATCGGCGGTTGTTTGCAAATAATGCTGTGGTGTACGGTAAGGTGTCAAAGTTGAGTCACTGTAGGAAGATGCAAGATGACTTAGACAAAATTTTTAGTTGGTGTGATGAACGGCAGCTAGCTCTAAATGTGAGAGAATGTAAGTTAATGCAGATGAGTAGGGAAAACAAACCGGTAATCCTCGAACACAGTATTAGCAATGTACTGCTTGCCACAGGATGTCTTTTAAAACTCAGGACGTCACGTTGCAAAGCTGTATGAAGTGGAACGAGAACGTGAGGACTGTGGTAGGGAAGACAAATGGTCGACTTCGGTTTATTGGGAGAATTTTAGGGATGTGTGGTTCATCTGTAAAGGAGACCTCATGTAGGACGCTAGTGGGCCTATTCTTGAGTACTGTTTGAGTGTTTAGGATCTCCACCAGGTCGGATTAAACAAAGGCATCGAAGTAATTGACAAGCGGGCGTCTAGATTTGTTACCGCTAGTTTCGAACAGCACGCATGTATTACGAAGACGTTTTGGGTACTCAAATGGGAATCCCGGGAGGGTGGCGACTTTCTTTTCGAATTACACTATTGAGAAAACTTAGAAAACCGGCATTTGAAGCTGACTGTCGGATGATTCTACTGTCGCCAACAAACATTACGTCTAAGGACCACAAAGGTAACGTAGCAGAAATTAGGGCTCATACGCGACATACGGACAGTCGTTTCTCCCTCGCTCTGTTTGTGAGTGGAGCACGATAGGAAATGACTAGTAGTGGTACGAGATACACTCCGCCACACACCGTACAGTGGCTTGCGGAGTATCTGTGTACATGTAAACGTAAAAGGGATGCTCAGCATAAAAGATTAATCTACTCATTCCACATGCTATTAAAGGTAATGTGTTAAGGAGAAAGAGTTTTGTAATATCATTCTTAGTCTATAAGTCAAAGGGGGAAAGCAACAGACAAATGTAGCGTACTTTGGCAATACGATGCGAGTAGTGGTAAGAGGTATGTTCCCTAGTACCTAAGGTATTACAAAGCGGTACTGTGTAGGGCATTTGGCCTGTAGCTTAGCAGCACAAGGAAATATTCCAAGGTGACTTGACTGAGCATAAAGTGACAATAGCAATTGCTTGTAAATTACTAGGGATAATTGCGCGGTATATGTAACTGTGGAGCCGAAGGGCTAAACCGGCACAATAAATTCAATTGTACCCTGTGGCCATGTATGTTGACCACTCTTGCAGCCTGCCTGCAGTCCCACTCCAGCACCTGCCAGAATCTTTCCCGGGAAGGCAACGAAATGAGACCCCGACAGCACAGCCACCCACACTCCTGCACCGGCGCAGGCTCCTATAGTAGGTGCCACACGCCACCACTCGCTGGAGCGAGTTCCACCACCGGAGGCTGATATCCCTGCAAGCATCTTGGCAATCTTCAGCCACACTGACTCTGTCTGTGATTGGCAGTTTCCCACTAAGTAGGCCACATGCGGCTGTGTAAGTTACTGGAGTCAGCACTGCTGGGTGTTTTCCTCAGTCTACTCTCGACCGTACTGTATGCTCTTTAGACTGCTCACTCCACTCACCAGGCCCTCTAATTCTTCTTCATTTTCAATGAGGATAGAAATGGCGTCAGAAAATCATGTAAGTGATGTCCTTTCAATCCGAAACTTAATCACAATGCTGAAACTTCCTTTTATTTCTGTCATTGCTTCTATGACGAATGGACTGAAGAGTAGGACTGAAAGACTGCATCCTTATTTTATACCATCTCAAAGACTTAGTTCTTGGTTTGTCATTCTTATTTTTGCTAATGGGAAGTACATCGAAAATAAGTACTTTTTTTCTAAAACTCTATTACACAACCAGACCGCAAAAATTTCATCTTTACCTTTCAGATTTGTGGACAGGAAGGACAACAGAAGGTAAGGGTGAGAGATTAATATTTTACATCCATTGAAAAAAAAATGGTTTCATCATAAATGTTGTCCATACATTCTGTACATAATGCAGAAAAGTGTATTTCCTACACAATATGGACAACAGTTCGTTGTTAGCAAATATGTAGGCTTAGAACGATATTAAATGTGGCAGTACCAGAGATGTAGTTGATTCATGTGGACGCTTTTATTTAAAAGGAAGACAACAGAAAAAGACCCTATTAGTTCCTGGCAGACAGTTCAGGCGGCGTAGGAATCGATCGTCTTTGGTTAGTGTTGGAAGTGTCTTGGAAGTGTTACAGAGTGACCTGTCTTTACGGAGATTAAAATAAATGAAACTCTAGACATTTCGCATTTTACTAAGTTGATATCTTCAGGCTTCTACGTATGAAAATCACAGTCGAAACTAGAATTAGTGTAACCTACCATGCTTCTTAATTGTACTACAACCGTGTATTACGCGTTGCATGTACTGAATCTAGGCTTTTATTCCCGTCTTGACGAAACTGAACCAACAACGAAACGTTTCATAAGTATGTAGAGCTCTCGTAATAAATGGCATTAAAAGGTACCATATGAAGTTTCTTCAACAGAAGTACTCTGACGTTGCTTCTGAATCTTCTGAATCTACTGAGTAGTCTATTACAAGTTTACTTTATATCCTACGGTACGAGCAGTGACTCATTTGTGCCACAGAACAACTCCAATCGTAAAAGTGATTCATTCAGTCACAAACTAAACTTCGGTGCTTGGATTAATCTAGACATTAAGCTAAAAAAATCCGCGATTGTTATTAGCAATAAGATTATAAATGTGATTCCATATTAAAAACGAATTTATAATAAAGAACACAGGACAAAAAAGTCCATCAACGGCTTTTAAATGTATTTCAAGGTACGTGTCAGTAACAGGCAAGTCCGTAAAAAAATTACAACCGATGCTTCTAAATAGCAAATAAACACTCAATAAATAAAATTAGTCTTAGTAACAGGCACTGATAAATTTTATGTCTCCACTCTACACGTGACAAATGAAATGTCTCTAACAGTTTTTGGGCTCTTTCACAACAGATGGGAAAGTGTCATGGCGACAGCAAAGGGAGTGTAGGAAGCAGCTGAAGAACTATAGCCTCGTGACTTGTTCTCCTTCTTCACCATCATCTTCCCCTTTCGTTTCTTCTTCCACGACAGTCAGTGTAGTATAGCTCTGAAAGAAGCAATAACGTCACTACGCATGTTTCAAGTTCCAACATGAGCAAGATATTTCCTAATTTTTGCGCTTTTCTAAAAACGTTGGTTAAAGCTCTCACCTTCTCAGCAATATTTCTCAGTTGTTCCGCCATCGCAGTTCCCGTTTCTGCCACAAGATTCGACAGAAAACCATCCAGATTCTTCATCAGAATATGTGGATGGTCATACTCCTGAAAAATCAAATGTTTATTCTATCAAAAGTTTTCGTAAATCCAGAATTCTTATTGACTTAAAATAATTAAAAGTAAGTTTGATTCCGGAAGCCTGGTGGGGTTAATACAGTCTTCGGTAACCTACGTGGTTAACAAAATTCTCTTATACATATACTGTGTCGAGAACACAAAATGAGACTGACGACAACACACTTCAGGGCCAAACTGCGTAAGAAAAAGACATGGGCAAACCCATGCACCCGCCTTGGGGAATTCCAAATTGACCACATAGCAATCAGCTGGACAAATGCTAAAGACATCATGAACACAAAGGTCAGGAAGAACACAAGAATAAAATCGGATCACTATCTACAGAAGTTAAGTGCCTTTGGAAACCAAACAGGGACAGACTGCCACAGACGAATAGAAGAACAGAAAACATAGACAGAAACAAATTAAGACACAATCGATCCAGCTATGAGGAAGTAATAGAATCATTCAATGAATGGGACGACAGGAAGCGAAATATGACGAAACAGGCTGAAGTACGGGGAAAGGAAGGAAAGAAACGGAAGCACTGGTGGTGGAACAAGGAATGTGCGGAAGCGGTAGAGACTCGCAGGAAAGCCTGGAGAGACTGGAGCAGCAAGAAGGACCCGGAAAAATGGGAAGTTTTCTTAGGAGGAAGAAAGGAAGCGGCCCGAACAATAAGATGGACCAGAAGACAGAAGATGAAGCAGGAACTGGACGATATTGAGACCTACTTCAGGAAAATCAGCAGCAGGCACTTTTTCGGGAAATTCAAAAAGAGTCTGGTTGGATACAAGGGTAGAGAACTGTTTATGAGAGATAAGAAAGGGGAGCTGGCTGTCAGTGCGAAGGAGAACTGTCGGATTTTTGCAGAGCACTTTCACGACCTGCTGAACTGCGAACCACCTGAAGAAGAGCTGGAACTGGGGACAGACACAGAAGAGAGAGAGCCACGCCCTCCAACCAGGGATGAAGTCGCACATGCCATAAGCTATCTAAAGAATAATAAGGCAGCTGGAGAAGATGGTATAGCAGCCGAGATGATAAAGTGGGGAGACAACAAAGCAATAGACAACATGACCAACATAATTCACCAGACCTGCAGAACAAAGAAGTTGCCAGAAGGATGGAAGAATGCAATTGTAGTACCAATACGTTAGAAGTGGGACAAGAGAGATGCAAACAACTACAGAAGAATATCGCTACTACAGGTCGGATACAGGGTGCTGTTAAAACTATTGCTCAAGAGAGTAGAAGAACAGGTAGAAAGTACAGTTGGCGACTACCAAGTGGGACTCAGGAAGGGAAGGGGTTGTATAGAACAGATATTTATCTTGAAGCAACTGATAGAACATAAGGCCTTAAAAATCAAAAAGACAGTAATAACCTTCGTGGACTTCACAAAGGCATGTGACTCCATCGACAGACAGACTCTTATTAGGATCCTGAAGAACAGAGAACTTGATGGAACTACACAAGAACTCATAAAAGAAATTCTGACAGACACAAAATCGAGGGTGGGATTCAGACGAGCACTGTCAGAAGAATTTGAGATCAAGACTGGTGTTAAACAGGGAGATGGAATGTCACCATTGTTGTTCAATATAGCACTGAACGAAGTGATCAGGCAGTGGAGAGCTATAAACAAGGAAATGGGAATACCAAAGACCCATGTGGGGGACAAAACGGACAACAGGGCTCAAGTGGACTGCCTAGCCTTCGCAGATGACATGGCAAAAGTAAGTGAGACGGCCGGCCGCGGTGGTCTCGCGGTTCTAGGCGCGCAGTCCGGAACCGTGCGACTGCTACGGTCGCAGGTTCGAATCCTGCCTCGGGCATGGATGTATGTGATGTCCTTAGGTTAGTTAGGTTTAAGTAATTCTAAGTTCTAGGGGACTGATGACCACAGCTGTTAAGTCCCATAGTGCTCCGAGCCAGTAAGTGAGACGGAAGAAGACGCAAAGACACTACTCGACAACTTAAGTAAGGTAGCCAGAAAGGTGGGACTGAGGATCGCCTATAACAAGACAAAGACATTAAATACCACTGCAGACTGGGAAGCACCGGAAGGCACTGTGCAAATGGTGGACAAATTTAAATACCTGGGAGAATTTATAACAGGAAGGAACAGGAGCAAGGGGGGAATAACAGAGAGGATAAAGAAGATGAAGTCAGCCTTCTGCATGGCAAGAGAGATGTACAATAAAAAGGATATATCCACAGAGGCAAAGATAAGCCACTACACGGCAACAGTAAGGAATGCAGTATTATATGCTGCTGAGACGATGACACTAGGAAGAAATGGGGAGAACAACTAGAGACAGAAGACAGAAAAATACTGTGAAAAATACTAGGTCCCAAAAGAGGTGGAGAGAGGTGGATGCAAAGACCTACGGAAGAATTGTACCGGAACAGGAGAACAATTTCCGGGGAAATCAGACTCAAAAGGGCAAGGTTTGCTGGGCATGTAGTTAGGATGAGTATGGACAAAATGACGAAGAGAGTGTGGGAAACAACAGGGAGGACAAGGGGAAAGACAGGAACCAAGTGGGTTGTTGAGCTTCGGAAGGACTGGTTGGAATTGGGGATCAAGGTCGAAGGAAAGGAAAATTTGAGGAGCAAATATACACCAACCAATATGCCGGAGATCAATGACAGAGAAGAATACAGGAAAAGATTAGAGTGTCACCAGTGGAGCCGACAGGAAAAACGGAAACTGAAGATCTCGGAAGAAGAGCGGGAGAGAAGAAGAGAAAGAATGAAGAGGTTCTGGGAGAAGGAGAATGCAGTCCACGAAGGGGCTACCCGTGGTCCAACAGAGGCCGTAACGCAAGAAGAATATAACCCATACGCAGAAATTACGGTCAGTCCATACGACTAGTCCTCACCGTCCATATATTTGTCTTCAGTTCACGCCATTAATCTGAAGACTATCAGCAATTTTAAATATGTAGAAGTATCGACCGTTCATGAAATATGAAATATTTTCCGCTAACTAAATTATTGCCTTCATCAAACACAGCATTGATTTGGTGCAAGCAAATAGCTTAATATCTATGTATATTTAATGCTTGCTTTCGTTGCTGATTGTCCTACTCAATGCAGAAACTTTCACACACCGGCTATCTTAGTTTTTTGTGGTCTTTATTGCGATAAATAGCTTCAAGTAAACGCTGGGATTTTTCAAATAAGGCTAAAGTTAGTTCGTCGCTGGTTTGCGTCCAACTTGGCAAGAATAAAATAAGAGAAGCAATAAACAGGAAAGGACAGACATAAAAATAGCAAGTGTTGACGTTGAGTGCAGTGGTAATCAAAATTAGGATGTTACTGAGCACAGGGCGAGAACAGTCCGTTTCACTGGGAAGTAATAAAATTAATATCAAGGCGGAATTGTTACTAATTATGAAGACAAAAACGTTGACATCTTTAAGTGAGCAAAATTATAAGTACAGTAAATGTGAAAGGAAAGCTAGTATTAATGTGGTGCAGAGAATTTGAACTATTGTAATAACCGAAGGAACATGCTGGCTCTTTTGAGGTTAGCTGTCTTGGAAAACCTGTGTTAATGAGAAGAATTTTGCAAGAGACTGTATCCTCTTTGTGTTTTGTTGTTCTACCTCCATACCACTATACAATAGAGCCATATTCACAACCATTTAGTCCTGTATCAGGAACCTGACTTTGACACGATCTTATCCGAAAATTATATATGAATATGTGGTGTTTGTTCTTTCGGATATGTCCGCAACAACAGACACCACCCATTCATGTATAACTGGTTCACTTAGATGGATCTACCTTCTTTAGTGTGGATGCACGAGTACGTCCGACCTCCTGCGGGAATCTCAGAGTAGCGAGCGTGGAGGAAATGGACAGGGACTGCGGATAGGTGGCGCTCCGTGGGAGTGTGCGTATGCCTTGAGGCGCGTCGAGACAGACGCATAGGTGCGACAACACTGTGTCCTGGATGGCGCAGTGCTCAATACAAGTGCATAGTACTCAGGAGATCCCGGGGTCAAATCCCAGGCCAGTATAATTTTGTAATCCCTTCCTTTCCTCTCGGCCCCCCCCCCCCCAATCCATCACCAACTTACATATAATTCTCCAAAGATATCGACAAATTTCACGCGTTTGCTACGCAAAAAAGGAATTAATGGGCGACATTGTATTACAGTAGTTTTCTCTGTCACACACTGTACCTGCAGCTGTCTCTAGTCAATTCCCGCCCTCCAATCTCACTTCCCCAAGCCATCAGCTTTGTCTCCAGAGTCACCTGTTGAAACTGTATGCTTTCTATACCTTAACACCCACTATCAGTGTCATTTCAATCTTTTCCTCTGTCATTACATTTTCCTTCGTGTTTCTGATGATGGTAGACACAGCATCAAACGTGATAAGCGATTTAAATTTACTGTAGTTCTTAGTGTCAAATTGTAATTGTTATTTTTTCACTATTATTATTTGCATCGACGGTTATAATTATTCTCATGATAGTACATCTGATAGAGAGGGTGTCAAGGGTACAGGGGTACAGGTGCAGACATTGTGATCAAAAATGGTTCAAATGGCTCTGAGCACTATGGGACTTAACTTCTGAGGTGATCAGTCCCCTAGAACTTAGAACTACTTAAACCTAACTAACCTAAGGACAACACACACATCCATGCCCGAGGCAGGATTCGAACCTGCGACCGTAGCGGTCGCGCTGTTTCAGCCTGTAGCGCCTAGAACCGTTCGGCCACCCTGGGCGACATATTGTGATCATTGCTACCGTAATATGTACCCACTGCAGATTGTAAGTTGTTTTTTCTCTGCGTCTAACAGTCTTCCCAAAGCCACAAAGCACGATTTACAGCCGATATTTTTTTTTTCACTTTCGTAATTTCACCACGAAGTGGACTACACCTGTCATCGTAGACTATCTTTTTGTGTCCACTCTTCAATACTTAACCTGCTATCTGGGAGAAAGAAAAACCTGTAATAGCTTGCTTGTGCCACACACACTTAAAGGTACTAACCAACATCAGAACATGCTATACTAATAGCTACGATTATTAGTCTGCAAATGAAGTAAATGCTGATATAATGTTGTTCAGTATACTGTGCTCAGTCAGCACTGGTAATACCTGCACTTCCGTCTCTGACATAACTGAGCCACAAGTACTTATAGCAATGAGAAGTTTGGTAAAACACGATTTGTAATAGGTTTTGATATATACAGTTCCCTCACGTTTGAGTCCGTTCTCACGTTACTTAAACTGAAAGCAAAGCAGCTTCTTTTTTTCAGTCTATCCATTTAAACCGCTTTTTGGGCAAAAACCTTCCGTCTCCTTTACCACTGGAGTGCTGTCAAACATTAAACGCACTTAGAAACAACATTCCTGCGTCCTTAAAGTCTACGTTTTGGACAAAATTATTTCATTTTTCTGTGACTAATTGTAAGCCGCGTCGATTCGAATACCTTCTTATTTGCAAAATTCCGAGAAAGAGTTATCTTGCTTGCATTGATTTAAGCTGATTTTTCACTGGTCTTCCCTCTTGAATTTTACAGTTTCTTGATGCAACTACGAAAGAAACGGTGTTTCGATGTCGCACTTGATACTATCAATTGTATGACGTGATAAAACAGTTCTGATTCGTTTCGTTTTCCTTCGTGATATTAAAAGTTTAGGGTTCCAGTCTGGGAAACACCAACAGCTAAACGAAAGTGGAAGGGGAGCAGAGAAACAAACGAAAATTATTTAAGGGTAAAATCCAAACTGCGGGTGTTGTACTGCATGTAGCTATTTCCTAATGGCGACTATGTGGACAGAAAAATGAGTTTACTGGTAAAACAACCGAATATTCACAATTTGTGTTTTCTGTCTTATTGTGCAATTCCTTTACTGAGAAATAAATAAATAAATAAAAATATCTTGTTTCAATGTGCGAGTTTCTAATTTGAAGATCAATTGCCAATTCCAAAACAGTTTTGAATGCCTCTTTTTCTAAGTTCAGAGCTAAAATTTAACCATCTTCAAGAAATAATTGACTCATTTCAGCTAGATGATGTAGGTGAAATTGTTTGCATGATGGGTTTTGTAATGAAAAGGATATTTTGAAGAAAACATATCCATAGAAGGCAATGCAAGTAAGTGAGCCTGAAGAGTCACAAGTGAGCTTATGTTCCCTGTACCTTCAGCGCAAAAAATGTTCAGCTACCAAATTTGCTGAAAGTAGTTTGGGTTTGTATTAAGCATTCCTGGTTCAAACCACGAGGCAGAATGAATTTTTCCCTATGGAACCATAAATTGCCAGAGATGCGCAACAAAGGTATCACTGACCTTATAAAAGCAGATCTGCAAATAGCAATGCATTTTAATTTTAATTGCAGTGAATTATTTAAAAATGTAAAAGACAATGAATCTTGGCGGAAGGAAGTAAAGTCTGTAAACAAAAGCAATAATTTCTACTGTTATTTGTAGAAAACCCTATTTGAAGTATTTGTTTTGTAGGCTTACTCCTCGCTTCCTTATTTTCACTGTAAAAAGCTGGCAACCCTACACGGCTATGACAGCTGCAGTCGAATTACCCTGGTGCTAAATCCATTGTTTAAAAGATTTAACTTCGCAAAATTAAATGACAGACTGCTGTGTGCAAAATATAATAAGAAGAAACTGCTTTTCAGTGAGTGTTTGGTAAAAGAAAGCTATTATTGACGATTGTTGTAGGACATTGTCTAGTGACATATTTGTTTCTCACCACTACAGTTCCAGCGTCCATCACGAGCACCTTGTCTGAGTCCATAACAGTATTCAGCCTGTGGGCGATAGTAATCACCGTGCAGTGCATGAATTTTCTGCGAATCGTACACTGAATCAGGGCATCCGTCCTGTAACACAAATTTTCAAATAATTCGATCACATAAATGGCTCTACAGAGAGAATTTCCTACCATTAAGAAGAACTCACCTGTTTGCGAAGGTGGTCCAAGGAACTTAGGCACACAATCTAAACCATATAGGTGATAAAATCACAACCCACAATATGAAGGTATACATAGAGACGACCACTTACAGTGTAACGCAATTAACTACACACCCTCTGCGTATTTAGATGGATACAGGCACAATTATGAAAACATAAACTGTGTTCAGTAAAGGGATTAGGAAGGAATTAATATAAGTAATGCGACACTCACTCTGGGTCGACGTTGGCAGTGGCCTCGTCGAGTACGAGTATTTTGTTGTTCCTGAGTATGGCCCTAGCAAGGCAGATCAGTTGCCTCTGGCCCACGCTGAAGTTGCTGCCGCCCTCCGTAACTTGGAAGTCTAGTGTCTCGACACAGGACTTGAGCTCCACCTGTCAACATTAAAAGAAAGCAGAGTAACAACTACTGAGATCATGTGTGTGTGACGTAGTTCACCGTGGAGAGTGGCTGGGTTAGTTGTTTCAAACTGCTCAGCTGTTCTTTGCAGAAATATAAGAAATAAATACTGCATCGAACGCTATAGTTGGTGGTTATTCTGTTTCGCATGGGCGAAATCGAAATTGAACATAACTTAGTCTTTATTTATATTTTTCACCACATATGGCAAAGATGGAATAAATGTATGAAGTAGATGTCTGTGGAACGAAAAAAATTTGCTTGCTTCCGTACATACCAAAACCATGGTCCAATTTACACAGTTTTTTTCCGTGTTGTCTGCAGAACATGTATACATTTTTTTAAAGTGTTTACTGTAGTGAAAGGAAAATTAGTATTATTTCAGTTCTTAATTTCAAGTATTATTACAGCAGATATTGATTATTAAAAATTAGACCATATCTAGGTCCCAATGTTCTAACCGTAGTCCACCTCACATATATTAAGGTGGCTTGTAGTTACGGTATTTATGTCGATTTGTTTAAATAGAAAGTGAAAGAGAAACATTACTAAACTCGTTCATTTTGTAATTTATATTTAAATACAAACACATAAGAAAATAAGTGACACAGTTCTCTATTTGTCCCAGACATCTTCGGTACTTTTACAGAATATCATTCTCCTTTCCTGGACACCTTAACTTGGGGCTGAATTATGTAAATTACATCATATTCGTTGCACAAAAGAAGATCCTTTTCTTTGCGTCAGATTTACAGTTTCCTACTTCTTGCCACGCAACTCACTTCTGGCCCTGTTTTGTAGATCTGAATGGCGCTACCTACCTATAATTTGTCCTCATATTTGACAATGACAAAATCTTTAACTTTAGAAGGTTTCATCTGACTCAACTTTGTTCAAGCGTTTCCCTTCAACACAAGTTCCCTTTTGATGTTTATTGGTCATTATTTATTGCAGTATGACCTGAAAATTGTGTGAAAAAGAGCTATTTTACGCTCAGGTATTTCAATACCGCCTCAGCAATGTAAATTAATGTAACACGAACAGACTGTAGTAGGAAATTTTGGGCTTTAGTTGTGTCTCAAGTTAAATTTTTTAAATAAAATATAACGTAATGCCAGTTGACATAACATTGCTAAATAATCAGAAACATGAATATTATGCAGAATTTTTCAAATTTCCTTACTTATTTATGGTTAGGCGCAGAACTTTGTAGCGAAAACAAGCTTCTCAAGAAAGTTCAACAGCAACTGATTTTTCAGAAGTATGCCGATATAACAATTTCGCAGTTTCACAGAATTCAGCGCCTATTGGACTTCCAGATGGAGCACAAAAGAAATGCAAACAGAAACTGCACAACTGCACCCAGCAACGTAATAACAGACTGGCAGCTCTGGGACCATAGTTACCAGAAATTACCCTATAATATAACCAGTACCGATAACTTTTGTCTTTACAACTGTAGAAACAAGAATATCTAGATATTAAATCTCAGGGAAATCATCCGCTACAAAGTTTTTTGTTTGAGCATTAAACATGATTTAACTGACAAGCGGGCGACAGCTTCCACAATCTATTTTCTATGGCGTTTTAGACTTTGGGGCTGTTACTTATCTTCGGTGAAAGCTTCACGTGAGTTGGTGACATTTGAGGGGCAGTGTTGCAGTGAAGTCCAATGAGAAGTAGAAATACTATACCATTACCACAAGATCATCAAGACTTATTCTCGTTCAACAAGGGTATTCGTTGTGTGCATATTCTAAATACAAACTAGACAGCTAGTTTGCAGCAGTATTTTAAAAGAAGGTATTGCTATGGTCACTAATCTGTGCATTAGTAATGAATGAGACCTCATATAAATATGTGCTTAAATAATGGTAAGACAAGTCATTACTACTAACCTATCACATCACCCTGTTTATATTTATACAAATAAACCATGCAGTATTATCAGTTTGTGCAATGATATAAGGCTCATAAATACAATTCTGGAAGCACACTGACTAGGGACAAGATCTGCCTGGGCCCCGAGGCAGAATAAAAAGACATGTAACTCTCACAATATTAGTGTTCAGCTTCACTATAAAACTCGTAAATTGCTACGGAGTATACAGGGTGAGTCACTAACTATTGCCACCTAGAATAACTCTGAAAGTATGATAGTAGCTCAAAAGTTTGTAGAACAAATGACGCATGGGACAACGGGTGCCATAATATGACACTGATTTTTTGTTGCTAGGTGGGGTCGCTTCAGAGATACGAAGGTCAACTTTGATTTTTTTTTATGGGAAGCTGTAGTTTGGTACTTATTTTTTGATAGCGGCTATCGAGACGAATCCAATGATGTGTAACAGTAAGGTCTTTCAAGGTCAACGAAGGTCACAAAGATGGCATGAACGTCCATTTACAGAAGGAGTCCGAAGTGATTGATGACCATTGGTATCAGTGCAGTGCTGCAATCTTCAATCTTCTTATCATGGATTGAGTGGAATTCCTTATCACTTCGGCACTTATCGAAGCACTTGCTCTGATAATTCTCTCTAGCATATCGTGCAAATAGTAAATAGTTGCCGAATACAGCGTATCCATCTAACGTGCCATTGACATGTAGACACAATCCGACTGTTTCGCAAGACAACACTTATAGAAAGGGTAAGACTAGTATAGTCGAATCAAGCGAATGTGAGTGATGTATTCCTTCGAAGAACAAGTCGATATGCTTCTCATTTATGGAGAATGGCAACGAAATTCAGTGAGAGCTAGAGACTTATACGCTGATAGATATTCTCAATGTACTCACCCTACACGTCGAACATTTAAATATGTGTATGATAAAGTGAGAACAACTGGATCTTTAACGCATCGGAAACATATCCGGCAAAGGAAAATTACTACCGAGGAAACGGAAATTGTTACTCTTGTCACTGTGGTTCCAGATCCTTGTGTTAGTTCACGTCAAATCGCAAGGGGATCTGGCATGAATCAGAGTAGTGTTGTTCGTGTTCTGCATCGCCATAAATATCATCCTTACCATATCAGTCTCCACCAAGAATTAACTGGTACGGGTTGCATGCGTCGCATTGAATTCTGCCGATGGGCTCAACTTCAGATTCAGAGGGATGACACATTTCTTAATTTAATTTTATTTACTGATGAGGTTATATTCACGAACCATGTAAATGTTAAATTGCATAACATGCATTATTGGGCAACTGAAAATCCATGTTGGCAGTGGCAAGTTGCATACCATAAACCGTGGTCGGTGAATGTGTGGTGTGGAATTCTGGAGGACAGAATTAAAGGCCCCTATTTCATCGAAGGAACTCATAATGGTAGGAAGTACACCACATTCCTGCAAGAAATATTAGGTCTGTTATTGGAAGAAATACCTTTAGGAACAAGGAACAGAATGTGGTATCGACAAGATGGGTGAGCGGCACATTTTTCGCTGATGGTTTGAATGAGTTGCAGAGACAATTCCCAAATCGTTATATTGGACGCGGAGGAGATGTGTCCCTCCTCGTTCGCCAGACTTGACTCCTCTGGATTTTTTCTTGTGGGGATTCTTGAAAGACATTGTTTATAAAGACGTTCCAACTGCACCTGAAGATATGCGAGAGAGAATCGTCAGAGCATGTGCTTCGATTAGTGCCGACGTGATAAGGAATACCACTCAATCCATGATAAGAAGATTGCAGCACTGCATTGATACCAATAGTCATCACTTCGAACACGTTCTGTAAATGGACGTTCATGCCACCTTTTTCACCTTCGTTGATCTTCAAAGACCTTACTGTTACACATAATCGGATTCGTCTCGATAGCCGCTATCAGAAAATAAGTACCAAACTATAGCATACAATTTAAGAAAACGAAGTTGACCTTCACATCTCCGAAGCTACCCCACCTAGCAACAAAAAAAAACAATTTCATATTATGACTCCCGTTGTCCCATGCAACTTTTGTCCCACAAACTTTTCAGCTACTATCATACTTTCAGAGTTATTCTTAGTGGCCATAGTGAGTCACCCTGTATATACACATCCGCACGACCTCAATGAGTCTATCAGATCTCCATCACAAACCTTCAACTTACGATGCTAACTGACGTAGAAACAAGGACTCCGGCGCCACTGCAGATTGAGGCCGCAGTATTTTTATCCCCGACAGCTACAATATGGCGAGACCGGCCCGCTTCTGCATGAGACGTAGGGAAGGTCAAATTTAGAACTTTAACATCTTAGAGCTTCACTGTAACGATTTATCTTGGAAGTCATAAACGGTTTGCTTCGAAATTCCATAACAGGTGGGAGGTACTATATTCCATAATTCTACGTGTTGTCTTCAGCAGTTCTTTTCATTACTAACTAATTTCACGATGATCACTCAGGACTTCTGCGATTTATTTCCAGTTTTCTCCCTAACGCTCACGTCAGATCAGCAGATTTTCGTTCGTACACGTTGCCTTAAGCACCTGTTTATCGAGATTTTGGCACAAGATGCCTCTATGAACAGTATTGAGAATCAAGCATTTTTGTCGTAGTTGCGAATTGTCGTGATGATAAATAAACCAAATGATTAATATATTCAATTACATTCAAGTCCACATTCCTAATAAAAGAAAATCACCGAAAAAATGTGATGGGAACACATACCACACTGAAGGTAAAAGCGAGGTTGCGTGGAGTTTAATGCTCTGTATTTGCATACGGCAAGCCCAGTGTTAAGATCACCATCTATTCAATCTGCTTTAGGTTTTTCGCGATTTCCCTGAAATGAAGTATACCGTGAATGTCAGGAATCCGGTAAAACATCAAATCTCCGACATCGCTGAGGCCGGAAAAGGATCCTGCAAGAACGCTACCAACGACGACTGAGAAGAATCGTTCAACGTGACAGTAGTGCAACCTTTTCGCAAATTGCTGCAGATTTCAATGCTAGGCCATCAACATGTGTCAGTGTGCGAACCATTCAACGAAACATCATCGATATAGGCTTTCAGAGCCGAAGGCCCACTCGTGTACCCTTGATGACTGCATGACACAAAGCTTTACGCCACATCTGGGCCCGTCACACTGACATTGAACTGTTTGATGAGTGGAAGCCTGTTACCTGGTCTCGTTTCAAATTCTATCGAGCGGATGGACGTGTACGAGTATGGAGACAACCATGTGAGTTCATGGACCCTGCCTGTCAGCAGGGGAGGGGACTGTTCAAGCTGGTGGAAGCTCTGTAGTGGTATGGGGCGTGTTCAGTTGGAGTGATATGGGACCCTCCCCCCCCCCCCCCCCCCCCCATACATCTAAATACGACCCTGACAGGTGACACGTGCATAAGCGTCCTGTCTGGTCACCTGCATCCATTCATGACCATTGTGCATTCCGGCGGACTTCGGCACCCAACACCCAACACATCCAGAATTGCTACAGAGTGGCCACAGAAACACTCTTCAGAGCTTAAACACTTCCGATGGCGACCAAACACGCCAGGCTTGAAAATTATTGAGCATATCTGGGATGTCTTGCAACGTGCTGTTCAGAAGACATCTCCACCCGCTGTACTCTTATGGATTTATGGACAGCCCTACAGGACTTATGGTCTCAGTTCCCTCCAGCAGTGCTTCAGACATTAGTCGAGTCCTTGCCAGGTAGTGTTGCAGCACTTCTGCGCACTCGCGGGGGCCCTACACGATATTAGGCAGGTGTACCGGTTGTTTTGGCTCTTCATTGTAATTGTGAGTTAAATATTTCACAGTATTGTGCGTTCTTTCCGTCAATGAGTATGACTTTTTTTTGTACGTGATGACGCTTTAAAGTATTGTCCAATATAAACATACAACAAACGATCTACAGGATGCGGCAAGAACAATGACCTGTTCGAAATTGCGCGCCGTTGTTGAGCACGGCTTCCTAAAGAGTCGATGGTTGTACCACTGCTTAGGACGGTTTTGAGCGTTACCATTCAGTGTGAGTCGTTGCTCAAACGAACATCGTGTGTTAGGCAACTGAAAAGTTTTTTTTAATCTGGTGATGGTCTCGTGCTAACGCAGCGTTTGCTTCTGCAACATTTTGACATTTGCCGTAATCATCAAGTTCCTTCAGAGAAGTAGACTACGAAATGGCTGCTGTAGTTCAGAACAACAGCATCTGCAACGAGGAAGGCATCATCCTGTAGACCAGGAATGGTTCGCATTCCGAACAACACTGCCTTCCAGTGAAGGTCGGCGTGGTCAGTTTGTCGGCATTCGCAAAATAAGTGCTGAACAGCTTGGACGGAAACCTGCGACGAATTCTGCATCTCGATAATCATGCCCATCATTATACGCTCCGAGTGGTGCAACAGTTATTGCCAGGAGGTCAGCAAGCTGTCATAAGTTCTGTTCACAGTTTCCAGAAAAGAACAACAATGGACTTTATTTTCTCAACAATTTAATGATGTCCGTCTACGTCTAGTTTCATTTACCGGTCTATGTGAATAAACAAAACTTTCGGTAATCGGTGCCTACTAGTCCTCACCAAATGCATAGCACACCACTTCACAACAGGGTCCGTACTTTTTTGAGAATGACGTAGCTGGCACTGCTACAGTAACATCAGGTGGGTATGTTGTTATGTTGCAATAGTTCATAATGCAGAAAATGTGTCCTCAGAAGATTTATACGCAGTCGTGGATCCAACAGGACGGCGCAACCGTTCACGCAACAAGAACGTCCATAAGGGTCTTAAGCAGATAGTTTCCGTAGCGTCTTCTTTCGCGCTTTGCTGGTGTCAACTGGCCTCCCCGTTCGCTCATTTATAGGTTAGAGCCTTTTTCTGTTGGCATTTATGAAATAAGAAGTGTATGAAAACAGACCAACAGCTTCTGAGAGCTCGAAAATCAACATTCAAGCTGAAATCGAGACTCTTTGCGAAGTTACAGCGATTGTGTATTTTGGTGACTAAAATTTCATCGCCAACGATGGTGGACACCTAAAGGACATTATTTGTAAAATATAGCATGTCTATTATATTTGTACGAACTAGTCTTTCGAACAGTGCACACCAAGATGTTTAGCCGTGCATCTTCGTAGTCAAATACACTGTTATGAATACGCCATTGTTTCTGCCACATCTAGTATTAAATTCCTCGATACCTTGACTGAAATAACAGTAACCTGTAGAATACACATGTTACTAGATTCCCGTAGTGAATGAACGTGAAGAAGCACAGACGATTGAACATTTTCTCTTGTGTCCAAGCATTGAGTTTTCTTACTTAGCGGAAGATCCGATTTTTATGCAAAGACAAGGCTTTTGAGGCAGCGTGATTTTGGAAGAAGAGAGTTTATAAATTCTTGCTCAGGCACGGAAAGTAAAGTAGATAGTGAATCAATTACTTCCTAGGCTTCCTGGAATCTGTTTGTCGGTTTGTTTGTTTATCATCATCATCATCATCATCACTGTCATCATCGTGAACTGCCATTTAACATCCACTGTTTAATGACGGTCTCATCTAGCCTTTCTGTCCGTTTCGGTCTTTAGCTGTATGCAGCCACGTTGTTCCTACATATTTTCCGATCTCATCGGTTCTTTGAGACATTGATTAGTAATTTTCTTTTGTGCAACACACTTCAAGTTCCACGAATTATTATAGCATCTACTCTTTACCATCAACTTGATGCAATGAAATTGTTTCGAATATTATTCAGAATATGTATGATTTTATGATACTGATAATGATTTTCTGTTACATAAATCCCCCCGAAAATCCAAAATGAAGTAGCAGTATGCTCCAGTAGCTATTCAAAGAGAGAACGAGCCAAATCTTAAGGTCACACTTTCGATGTGGGCTAGTATTATGTTGTGCAGCTAAGTATACGAACACAAATCCATGGTCACTGACGACGTCTCTCCCAGCATCAGATTACACTGGCATACAAGTGCAGAAAAACCAGCAGAAACCACACCCAGTCAGATATGTAAGTACTGTCATTTCTCAAGTTTCTCATACTTTTCCATATTTTCTACAATTCTCCGTATTTCTTCACATTTTTAGTTTTTCGTATTTTTCCAATCTCGCGATTTTTATACCACTGTTCTTAAATTCACAACAAGCTCGTGGCGTGTCGCTTAGCATCATGTCGATGTTTACGATCCTGTTCAAATGGTTCAAATGGCTCTGAGCACTATGGGACTTAAAACCTCAGGTCATCAGTCCCCTAGAACTTAGAACTACTTAAACCTAACTAACCTAAGGACATCACACACATCCATGCCCGGGGCAGGATTCGAACCTGCGACCGTCGCGGTCGCGCGGTTCCACACTGAAGCGCCTAGAACCGCCCTGTCACCATCGGCCGGCTTACGATCCTGTCAGCCGATCATAAGGCAGTGAGTACTGAAAGACATGTGAATTATCATTGCTGAACCATAGATTGTGTGACGTCGTAGTTTATGTGTTCGTAAACAACCAAGGAAAATCCTTGTAACTACACTGCTTTTAAAATTATTTCGACCTATCAATAAGCCTACTGGACATCTAGTACACTGTATTATTTAAAAACTATTGGAATGAATAATTCACCTGTGCATTAATAATGAGTTGCAACACACACACACACACACACACACACACACACACACACACATATATATATATATATATATATATATATATATATATATATATATATATGCTTTGATAATGGAAAGACGATGCATTATTATTAACATGGTAAAATGGCACAACATGACGTTTTAAGCAAATAAACCCTGTTGTTGTGGTCTTCAGTCCTGAGACTGGTTTGATGCAGCTCTCCATGCTACTCTATCCTGTGCAAGCTTCTTCATCTCCCAGTACCTACTGCAACCTACATCCTTCTGAATCTGCTTAGTGTAGTCATCTCTTGGTCTCCCTCTACGATTTTTACCCTCCACGCTGCCCTCCAATACTAAATTGGTGATCCCTTGATGCCTCAGAACATGTCCTACCAACCGATCCCTTCTTCTGGTCAAGTTGTGCCACAAACTTCTCTTCTCCCCAATCCTATTCAATACTTCCTCATTAGTTACGTGATCTACCCATCTAATCTTCAGCATTCTTCTGTAGCACCACATTTTGAAAGCTATTCTCTTCTTGTCCAAACTATTTATCGTCCATGTTTCACTTCCATACATGGCTACACTCCATACAAATACTTTCAGAAACGACTTCCTGACACTTAAATCTATACTCGATGTTAACAAATTTATCTTCTTCAGAAACGCTTTCCTTGCCATTGCCAGTCTACATTTTATATCCTCTCTACTTCGACCATCATCAGTTATTTTGCCCCCCAAATAGCAAAACTCCTTTACTACTTTAAGTGCCTCATTTCCTAATCTAATTCCCTCAGCATCACTCGACTTAATTCGACTACATTCCATTATCCTCGTTTTGCTTTTGTTGATGTTCATCTTATATAAAGGTGTTTTTAGTCAAAGTACCAGTCACCTTAGGAATACTATAGCTGCGGTTATGTTATCTCTCTTATTATCACCAAAGTGAACCATAGCTTCATGCTGAGTCATTCTGAACACAAAATAGTGTTACGATACCGACAAGCTCTACAGATAAATGGAAATGCCGCTGGCATCCTCTGACAGCTGTGATTATAGTACCAGCGTGTTTCAAAGAAAGTGTTTCAGTGTCATGCAATTAAACTCTAGCTTCAGTGAGCATTTCTTTATCACTCGTTATTTGACAGCAACAGTTCCGCCACGAATCTTAAATATTCGAACTGAACCATAACTTTTTACGATAAGTTGCTGATTCATTGGGATTCGTCTCTGTCTTTAATTTATATCATGATTTCTCTACTTAATGCTATATAAGGAGTTGTGTTTTCTGTTGTGATTCGTCATAAGACAAAGAATCATATAACTTGTCTTTGATTTTCAACTTCATTTGTATTCAGTTTATCTCTCTCTTAGGATTTCACATTTTAATAATTGTTATTTCTGAAGGCTCCTGTAAGAAGACAGATAATATTATTTAAGTATTCCTATGAAAAGGCAGATAACATTATTTAAGTAGCATTGCTGAAGTGTCGAATTACAAATCTACAAATTTCGAATTTCACCTGCAGTCTGTCACTGAATTATTTCACTCAACATGACATTCACCTCTTGCAATACTTTTTTGGACATGAAAACGTTCAAAGGTTCCCCGCTGTTCGGAATCCACCATCAAACTAACGCTCCTCCTGCAAGTCTATCTAGAAAGCTGAGCTAAGCAGTCAACCGTCTTCTATAGGACTACTCGTATCAGAGGCCTGTCACATTTTAAACAACAATCTGATTGCTAGTCGCTTTCACATCTGGTTTTGTAGCATTTCCTATTCCCACAGAAGACGAATATGATGCTGTACGAGCTCACCTCTTCAAGAGCTTCCCAGAGTTTTGCATCCTCGAACTCTGAGAATGGGTCGAGATTATACCGGAGGCTTTCCGAGAAGAGCACCGGCTCCTGGGGGATGATGGAAATGTGCTTCCGAAGGTCGTGTAGTCCGAGGCGGCTTGTGTCGATATCATCAATAACGATGGTGCCCTCTGTTGGAGCAAGACGGAACAGCGCGGAAATGATAGAAGATTTTCCAGCGCCAGTTCGCCCCACAATGCCAACCTAAAACAGATTTGCAAAATATCACAGAAGGCAGAAATTACATAAAAACTGCTTTTCCTACTGACTGTTAATATTATGACTACCTTGTGTGTAGCTTCAACAGTAAAATTAAGATCCTTCAGTACGGGAGGATCTGGTTCATTATATTTGAGATATAGCTTCTGAAAGACAATTTTCCCTCTCTGCGGCCATTCGGCAGGTGGAATAGCTTCTGGAATAAAAAAATTTTTTGCTTTTTTTAATAAACATCAACAACAATTAGTCAAACTTACATAAGAACTGACTAAAAATGACGGGTCAAATATTTTACTATGTTTGGCTTTACGTGACAATGTGTTGACTTACACATTCCAAAAGTTTTCACTTATCCCGTATGTTAAAAGAGATATTGTAATATGCTAAGTAGGTGCTCCGTAATTTTGCTTGCACTGCAAGATATAATAGTCCAATGTTCGATTATTGCAGTGACTAAGGAGAGTATCTATTCTGGTATACGTTATGTGATCACAACAAACGTTCAATACAATTTTCATTTGTGTAGCATGAATTTTGCAAGACTACAGATTTGCTCAACGATCTTTGTCTATTTGTTCAGAGTAGTTTAACCCAGATTTGAAACATAAATGGTGGGTATTGAGCTAACAAATATACATTTTTCAGTCATAGAAATGTTAAATACAATTCCAATCCGTGATGAATGCTAATTGTAACTTTTGATATATTCTCACCAGCTAAGTTCTATGGACACGGCTGAAGATAATGAATTCAAGTGATAACAGGAAGTTAATGACATGCTTTCAATGTGCCGTGGGAATAGTGTTGTGGTCGGAAAATGAATGAACATTGATTTATCTCTTTCTTTGTTTTCCGTTATAGCCTATTATCTCGTATTCTACAATAGCGTTTACTTCTTGTACAGAATTATATTTCTGCAATCACTTTTTTTCAAGTAATGCTGACGATAAAATTGAAAACGGAGAAATTATTGCTGTTGCTAAGGTCAGTGTTATCACCGTCACCCCGTTTTTACGGAGTCTTTGGATGTGCTGGCGAGTGGTGAAGGGGAAGCAGTTGACTGACATTATGTCCTTCAAAGACTTCATAAATGTCTTTTAGGGTCTTTCAGGTTCACCCATGGTAAAGGATGTCCTAAACATCTGCAGGTTGATGCTGAGTCAGCTATTGTTACGCGGCATTGGTGAAGTTAGCATACGGAGGGCCGTGCCAAAGGGCAGGGTCTGCCTCCTCCTGCACAGGCACCATCGTTTCTTTCTTTCTCCCCCGTTCGATGTAAGTAGGCCTACGTGACATCCGGACAAATGTTGGGAATAGTCGAATGAAAACAGTCTGTTCAGTCATTCGTTGGAAAACAATCGATTCATTCGATTGTAGTTTTACATACTAGCTGAACTATTCGCTCTTTTGAGTGGAGCCAGTGTATAGGAGCAGCAGAATGAAAAGAATCGAATCAGTCGGTTGTTGTTTCACGAATCAGTCCGATTACTATTCACTCTATTTCGAGAGAAGCTGGAACTGCCGAATGAAAACACTCGACACAATTCAACCAGTCTGTTGTTCTTCTGTCGGTTGAGCCATGTATTAGTCGTTTCAGCTGAAACTACTCTTTAGGGTTTTAGCTGACTAAGCTCTCCATTCACTCCTCTGAGTGAAACTAGTCGTCTCCCGCGTTTACGCGAAGACATCTCCGAGAATATACTAACGTTAAAATAAACATTGCATTTATTCATCTAATAATGTACTGCATAGACTAATTCTTTTTTCATCATTTAACATTCATTAATACACTGCTGTGGATAAAGTGGTTCCAGACGCAATTAAGACACAACTAATTAAGCTAATGTGTCGTTGCGGCTACATAGTTGAGTGTAACAGCTTCCCTAGGGGTACCTGAAGAGGACAAGAATATGGCCCAATTTCAGTGCCTGTTTGCTTTCCGTTTTCCTGAAGAGAAGTGACTAGTGTCCTCCAATTAATTAAAAAGCACTCAGACTGCGCATGCGCCCCGTGCGCCCCACGTCAGCCCCCTCCTGCCGCGGGGCTGCACAGCGCCGGCGCAGGGGCCGGGATGCCGCCTTGCTTTTGGCGGAGCCGGTGAAACCACTCATGCCCAAGAGACTGAGCGAAAACACTCATATAACACACGTAATCCTCAGGGACTTAAGTGAATCGGTTGTCTCATATTAAGCGAAACCGCTCAAACCCTGATGGTACAAAATGTAGATGCCGTGTGACTAGGGGCTCCCGTCGGGTGGAGCGTTCGCCGGGTGCAAGTCTTTCGATTTGACGCCACTTCGGCGACTTGCGCGTCGATGGGGATGAAATAATAATGATTAGGACAACACAACACCCACTCGGGAATCGAACCTGGGTCCTTAGGATTAACATTCTGTTGCGCTGACCACTTTTTTTAAAATCTCATTTTGTTCTATATTGTTCGTTGAATTTGTTCGGGCGGACGTCAGATGACAGCCGTTCAGGTTCTTCGTTGATCCGTTCACTCAGTTTTTTATTACAGAGGGTAGCTAACCCTCTGACCGAGCACTCACCTACCGGGACGGACAACACTGATGGTGAGTGAAAACGTAAATGTAGTTGATGTGACCACGGTTGTTTCATTCGACTTGAAAGAACGAATGAACGAAAAAATAATCCACTGACCAATCGGTTATTTTTAAACCAATCGGTTATCCCATCATTTACGTAACTGTGACGAAACGAAAGTGGGTCTGCTCCCTTGAGAGGTTCTGGTCTCGTAAGCGGAACTTTTCTTTGGCCAACGGAGGAGTCTTACTGCCAAACAAGTTTGTCTTACTTGAAGAAATACAGCAACCTGGAACATGTTTGTCTAGCTTTACTAGCTGACAAACCGGCATTGCCCGATTTTACATTTTGCCAATTTTCTATTAGAAACGAAAACAAAAAATGAACTGCGTTTGTAGTGAATTATCGAAAAAATTTCATTTGCGTAAATTCCTGAAAACACATTTGAAATTAGAAGACAGTCGCACTGAGACATATACATAATGTACTAATGTGAAGTACAGTACCCAAATTAAGACACATCAACCCGCACAGCTTCCGTGCGCTGGGAGCAGCTGCTTCACGTTATTCTGTAAGCGTATCCATGGCAACGCCTCTTCATAACTCTACACGTATAGACGGCTACCGTTTCCGCCTACTGCCGCTTCGCAGTTGAAAAGCTGTCAAAAACGCTGTCAAGTGCCAGGGATTTCCTTAAGTTGACTCAACTACAGGAGTGTCTTAGTAGTAAAGAACAAATGCATTAAAACTGCATGCACAACGCGTCTCAGTATTTATGACGTCATATCCCTTGGGCTACGAGTCGTACAACGATTTATTTGCGTAGTTACATTTAGCGGCATATGTGGATATTGACCAGCTAAATATGTGAAGAACAATGTTAGTACCAACGAAGCAATAAATTTAAATGTCAAGCACAATGTGGTAGTTTCTCAAGCATCTCACAGTTTATGACGCCATCTCGCCTGAACTATGATAAGTAGGTGGCTTTTACCCCCCAAAGCGATTGTTGCCTGACAGTAACGGATACATGCACCCAGTTTGGTTGAAATTTGTGCTGTTGGAGCAGAGAATACAGCGCTGTCATTAAACATGCTGCGGAAGTATTCGCTACTAATGATAAACCTAGAGCTCAGTTCCGAGAATATATTAGGCAACAATGAGGAGGCCGATTGTCACTTTGAACAATAGGTAAGCTGGGTAAATCTTTCTATAAGGCTTTACTTGTTCATATAAAAACCATCTCATTAGTTCCTTACCTCAAAGTAGAATCCTCTACCATCTGTATAATACTGAAGCTGCAGACTTGGGACACTCCATATATTCTTTCTACTTCATAATGATTAAAGTTGCAACATATCAGGTCTAGACTGTACGTGAATATCTACATCTACATCTGCATCTACACGCTGCAAAATGACAGTGCACAACAGAGCATACTTTCCATTCTATCAGTTGTGACGGCTTCTTCCCGTTGTATTCACGTATGGAGCGCGAGAGGAATGAGTGCTTAAATGCCACTCAGCACTCTGTAATTACCCTAATTTTAACTTCACGGTTTCTACACGAGAGACACGAAGAAGGCTGCAATATATACAGAGAGAGACCTCACTTAATGCTGGTAAACAGGCTAATGGCCATGGGTCTCCCTAATCGCTCATTGCAGTGATAGTTTGTTTAGTATTTTCTATCTGTCGAGATATGTGAGCAACTGCGATCTCTAAAATGGAATGGAAAATAATTTAACGATATTCGACAATCTTGCAATGAAAAGTAATAGTTACACAACGCTAATTAATATTTATAGTTAAAATTTTCGTAAACATAGCCTAGGAAGGTTTTAATCGTGAAGTCATAAGTATTATGCAGAGGGGAATATCTCCTGCATCTCCTTCGAACCTGTTTTTGTTGTAGAAGAATCGTGGAAGTAATGGATTACATCCATATTATCACATCCTTTCACGAGATGTATTTTCTGAGCCTCATAAAGAATGTTTCAGCTGGTTGCTTACCAACAGTACATTGCCGCATTCGTAACATTGAGAAATCAACTGTCCAGCTACAATATTGATGGCAAACTGATGGAGATAGCGTCTGCCGTAAAGTCTAGACGTAACTATCCAGAGCGACCTAAAGTGGAATGACCACATAAAACAGATAGTGGGAAAAGCAGACACCAGACTCAGATTCATCGGAAGAATCTTAAGGAAATGTAACTTATCCACGAAAGAAGTTTATAAGGCGCTTGTTCGCCCGATTCTTGAGCACTGTTTATCTGTCTGGGATCCCTATCAGGTAGGACTGATACAGGAGATAGAGAAGATCCAAAGAAGAGCAGCGCGTTTCGTCACGGGATCGTTTAGCTGGGGAGAGAGCATTACGGAGATGCTAAACAAACTCTACTGGCAGACGTTACAAGAGAGACGTTGTGC
Organism: Schistocerca serialis cubense; assembly: GCF_023864345.2. NCBI lineage: Eukaryota > Metazoa > Arthropoda > Insecta > Orthoptera > Acrididae > Schistocerca > Schistocerca serialis. The sequence goes on along the minus strand of NC_064639.1, from coordinate 716,389,928 downwards.
ATCACGGAGACATTTGCTATTGAAATTTCGGGACAGAACTTTTCAAGAGGAGTCGGACAACGTATTACTGCCCACCCCCTCCCCCCGCCCCCCCCCCCCCGCCCCCCTCCCCACTTACATCTTGCTTAGTGACCACGAGGAGGAAATTCGAGAAATCAGAGCCAATACAGAGGCTTACCTACAATCATTCTTCCCACGCACTATTCGCGAGTAGAACAGGGTTGGAGGATCAGATAGTGGTACCGAAAGTACCCTCCGCCACACACCACTAGGTGGCTTGCGGAGTATGATGTAGATGTAAATGTAGATTTCAGGATAGTTATGGTAGTGATAAGTTCACCTTGATGATCTGTCCTCCAGTTTCTCTGAACTTCAGCGCTGCGCAACGGATCTGTAACACTGCCGAATAGCCGGCTACGGCTATTTCTAATGTACTTGTACGTGCTCATCCGGTGTCATCCACCAATTATCAGGCACGGAGAAGTATCACAAGCTGTTCAGGCCATCAAGGCACTATGAAACCAGCATATCTTATGGGTTCGTAAAAGTGTGGTACGAAATGGGTAGATAAGCTTGTAACTAGGCTGTTTATGTTTTCTTATTGGCAACGTTACATAGCCCTCTGTATGAAAATCACTGGGTGTGCTGTGTGCAGTCTGTGGCTAGTTTGCATTGTTGTCTGCCATTGTAGTGTTGGGCAGCGGCAGCTGAATTTTTTCATTTGCTAACTATCCCTATCAGTAGTTAGTGCCTTCCATAGTTTGAATCTTTTATTTAGCTGGCAGTAGTGGCGCTTGTTGTATTGCAGTAGTTCGAGTAACCAAGATTTTTGTGAGGTAAGTGATTTGTGAAACGCATAGGTTAATGTTAGTCAGGGCCATTTTTTTTTGTAGGGATTTTTGAAAGTCAGATTGCGTTGCGCTAAAAATATTGTGTCAGTTTAAGCACAGTCGTATATAAATTTTTAAAAAGGGGACGTTTCATATATGTAAGTAGGCTGTTTATGTTTTCTTATTGGCAACGTTATGTAGCGCTCTGTATGAAAATCACTGGGTGTGCTGTGTGCAGTCTGTGGCTAGTTTGCATTGTTGTCTGCCATTGTAGTCTTGGGCAGTGGCTTGTTAACAGCGCGTAGCGTTGCGCAGTTGGAGGTGAGCCGCCAGCAGTGGTGGATGTGGAGAGAGAAATGGCGGAGTTTTGATATTTGTAAGAATGGATGTTATGAACTCCTATATATATTATGACTTTTGATGATATTAAGGTAAATACATTGTTTGTTCTCTATTAATATCTTTCATTTGCTAACTATCCCTATCAGTAGTTAGTGCCTTCCATAGTTCGAATCTTTTATTTAGCTGGCAGTAGTGGCGCCTGCTGTATTGCAGTAGTTCGAGTAACCAAGATTTTTTTGTGAGTTAAACGATTTGTGAAACGCATAGGTTAATGTCAGTCAGGGCCATTTTTTTTGTAGGGATTTTTGAAAGTCAGATTGCGTTGCGCTAAAAATATTGTGTCAGTTTAAGGACAGTCGTATATAAATTTTTAAAAACGGGACGTTTCATGTGGCGACCCTGCCAGGGGGTACACACTTACTTTGTGTACCATGTGTGTGACAAGCACAAGGAGCCCTAGCTAATATGGTATTGGCTTATACTACTTTACACATCGGTACGATATTTCTCTAACACAGAATTACACAGCTATCTGATCATTTAACTGAAAGAGACAAACATTTATTTTACTACATCAGTGATGGACGTTTACGTAATTACACTGTTGGATAACTTCACACTTACGAAATTGTATGTTGTTTGTACTTTGTGAACTGTTCATATTTTTTCAGAACCACTGTGATACTATGAGAGCTTTGAATGATGTATTTGGTATGGGATCATAATTTTTAAAGTACGTTTGAGGTAGATGACATTATTGAAATGAGCAGAGAATTTTTTTTAGGTTTTGAAATTATTGGAGGAAGCTACGACGATTTTGAGAATTGACTGAGATGTTATGATATTATTATGACAACTATCTGTATTATGCTGTTGAGATATGTTTATGATCAATAAGATGATGCTACCGTATATGAGGAATTTGATTATGCTATGTATTTCTTATGATGAAGTATTGAAGAAGTGTCGATGAATATGTATATGTATAATATGGTAAGGAATAATGAGTAGTGGTTAGGGACTCTGACTTGTGAGAAAGGATGTTGGAAACCAAGAATCATACTTTAATTATTATGAAATGTGTGTAAATGCGTGAATGTTTTCACAATGCCGGCGAAAATTTTTTGGACACTGTTATATTCATAAGATTTTGTATCTACACATTTGCAACGCAAATTCTCGACCTCTGAAGTTTTCTATATGAGACTGCCACTGTAACGGAAACTGCTGTCGTAAATATTTCCGTAAGAAAGTTAAGTGACCACCTGCACGTAATGCGTCATGGGCACCCAGCTGTGTCAGACGCCTGGAGAAAAAGCCATTAGTGCATGCCTTTTCAGAGGCACAGGTAGAAAAGAAAAAAAAGGGAGGCCATAATCCTCGCTATTGACATTCCTTTGTAGAAAGCACCGCAAATACGACACGCTCATTACTTGGAAAGATACTTACATCTGCACACCTGATTATGACAAGCGTCTTTCTTGAGAATTGAGAGAATTTTTACTGCCTGATGAAATGCCATATGGCTAATGAATGATGTTTCATGCTGTCCTTTGTACATATTTGCTCATTTTCTTTAATATCTAGTTTCTAGCTGCATTGCAGCATTCGTTAAAATAAAATTAAATATATGTACTAATATAATTATTTTATGCCTACAGATCCAGTCAATAAGAAATTTATGATCTACTTCCAAGAAAACGAGGGCACATAAATAGACATTTCCTTTCACAGGAATTGCATAAATAATTTCTTTACGATTTGGTAACTTATCTGCTAGTGTAAGTTCTCGTGATGCATCACTCTAGTGTTAAGATGTGACATAGGTATTAGACATGGCCATTTTTAGTGTAATATTTTTTCTGCTTGAGCTATGTCATGTTTAGATATAAGTTTTTGCATTAGCTGCTGCTGTTTGCCAGGCGTAGTGCTACTAAATTTCACTTTGCATTACTCTGATAAGCCAGTTTTACTACTGATTTATTTTTTTTGTTTGCTGCACATTGCCTTATATTAGTTGTAATATTGAAATTGCTCTGCGAATTTATTTTACTGCTGCTTGCTTTGACAGTTTCCATTTTTTTTTCATTGCTGTTTGTATTAATTGTTTTGTGCTGCTGCATTGCCTCGTCCCCTAGTTTAGCATCTGAGCTCAGTAGATTTAAGTTAGCTTAAGAGGATGTAGACTATATAAGAAACTAGCTATGATGGATTGGAAGAAATGCTTTGAGAAGCTATAAGAAAATGGTTTGGCCAAAAAATTAGTGTACAGTGGAGAAAAACTATTTTTGAAAGAGGATGTGAACAGAATACAGAAAGCATGCTTGGATAGGATTTTTTTTTGGCTGGAGCAAATGTTGAAATATGAGGGACGATCTATGGAATGAAGTTCTGGGCTGGACTGCAGTACCAAATGTTACACTGAAAACAAACCCTGTCCTTTCCTTTTGTGTTATCCCCCTATGTGTTTGTGTACCCTTGTGTATTTGTTTTCTTCCTGTCTCTGTGTACTGTTTCATAGAATTTTTTTCTCTTCTAATACTAAGCTACAGTCACTATGATGAGGAATGCTGTTATCCTCAAATATAATTTGCATTAATAATATGTTATTTACTTTGTAAAGATGTTTAGACATTATTTATTCTGTTTTGTTGCTCACATGTGAAGGTGATGTTTCAAAAGTTCTTCTGATCTTTTATGTATTTACTTATGTCATAATTCCTGTAACACTGATGTATATGTTTATTTCTATTCTTTTGTAAAACCTATATTACTACAAATGTTATCTGTATTGTTATGTTCTTTAATGATGTATTTTGTACCTTTGGAATTGTATTCTTATGTTATAAAATTGTAATTGACACCAGTTCATCAAATTAAGTAACTTGTAAGTTACATTTCACTGCACACGTTTCTGTTGGTCATAGTATATGGACAATATGTGAGACATAGGGACTGTTAGTGTTTGCATGTGTATTAATAATTCAGCGCCCGCATCTCGTGGTCGTGCGGTAGCGTTCTTGCTTCCCACGCCCGGGTTCCCGGGTTCGATTCCCGGCGGGGTCAGTGATTTTCTCTGCCTCGTGATGGCTGGGTGTTGTGTGCTGTCCTTAGGTTAGTTAGGTTTAAGTAGTTCTAAGTTCTAGGGGACTTATGACCACAGCAGTTGAGTCCCATAGTGTTCAGAGCCATTTGAACCATTTAATAATTCAGCAAGGGACTGGATAACAGCATTGCTGATTCTAAGGACAATTCCAAAAATTTTGTGAGTGCACAAGTGGTGGTTATGGACTTGCTATGTTATCTGTAACACTCTTCAATGGTGATTACGCACCTGCACAGTCACAACGGATGGCTGCTGGCCATCTCTACAAGGACTACAGTGGGTCTGCATCTTTGATGGCCCACCAATACCATTATCTCTGTAAGGACTACAGTGGGTCTGCATCTTTGATGACCCACTAATACCATTATTTCTACAAGGACTACAGTGGGTCTACACCTTTGCTGACTCACCAGTACCATTATTTCTACAAGGACTGCAGTGGGTCTGCACCTCTGGTGGTCCACCAATACCACAATTTCTACCAGGACTACAGTGGGTCTGCACCTCTGGTGGCCCACCAATACCACAATCTCTACCAGGACTACAGTGGGTCTGTTCTGTGATGACCTACTTACCAATATTCTTCAAAACTTCGACTGACTCTGCTGTGGGTTTGCTCTGTTGTAGCCCATTACCTGTCTCCATGCCAAGAGTCAGCACTGTCTTTTCGTTGGAAGGACAACACTCCTTCTTCAAGACTGCGTGGAAATCCACTACTTCCGTGTGCATTTTCTTCTACTGCTCAGACTTTGAGAAAAACAGTGCTATTTTACTGTGATGAACGATCAGGACTGTCTTTACGGACTGTGAGAAAATTTTAGCTTTTGACCAACATTGTATCAATAAGTGTGTGCATTTGATTTCTTTGTTACTGTAATTATGAAAAATTTTATCAAATCATTATTGGCCACTGCCCAAAACAATTTGTAAAATTTTTTGTGGGGAGCATGGGGGCTATGTAAGTAGGCTGTTTATGTTTTCTTATTGGCAACGTTACATAGCGCTCTGTATGAAAATCACTGGGTGTGCTGTGTGCAGTCTGTGGCTAGTTTGCATTGTTGTCTGCCATTGTAGTGTCGGGCAGCGGCAGCTGAATGTGAACAGCGCGTAGCGTTGAGCAGTTGGAGGTGAGCCGCCAGCAGTGGTGGATGTGGAGAGAGAAATGGCGGAGTTTTGATATTTGTAAGATTGGATGTTATGAACTCCTATATATATAATGACTTTTGATGATATTAAAGTAAATACATTGTTTGTTCTCTATTAATGTCTTTCATTTGCTAACTATCCCTATCAGTAGTTAGTGCCTTCCATAGTTTGAATCTTTTATTTAGCTGGCAGTAGTGGCGCTTGCTGTATTGCAGTAGTTCGAGTAACCAAGATTTTTGTGAGGTAAGCGATTTGTGAAACGCATAGGTTAATGTTAGTCAGGGCCATTTTTTTTTTTTTTTGTAGGGATTTTTGAAAGTCAGATTGCGTTGCGCTAAAAATATTGTGTCAGTTTAAGCACAGTCGTATATAAATTTTTAAAAAGCTGTCTGTTTTTTTCTACAAGTAATGCGATTTCTGGGGCAGTTCACATACTCGGAACTATTTGCTTACCTGTATTTGATTCAAGCGCGCCTTCTGCTGGGATCTTGGTGTACTCAATAACTCGCTCTACTGACGTCATCTGACTGATGACTTCCGTCGTCTGGACTATCCCGATCTGAAGCATACCGGTGAGGATCAGCGACTGCGAAATGGCAAGTCCCACTCCAGAGCTTCCAAACTCGCCTGAAAAAGCAGAATTTCTTCAATAACAATAATTGTTACAATGATTTAATTTGCAGCAGCGAGTTATATTTCCAGCTACCTTTCAAGCTGGAAATTCTGTGAAACAGCACAATGTCCAACTTCATTTTCAGATATTCCACAATACGTTCCCCGGGGAAGGAAGGACATTGGTTAGCGTCCCATCGACAACGAGGTCTTAAAGAGGGAGTACAAGCTCTGATTAAGGAAGTATGGGAAGAAAATCGGCCTTGCCCTTTAAAAGGAACCATCTCAGCTTTTGCGTTAAGCGATTTGGCTTACGGGAAACCTGAATCTGGATGGCCGGAAGGGGATTTGAACCGTTGTCCTCCAGTGAACTAACTACCTGCGCTACCTTGCTTGATAATATGTCCGCCGATGTAAAAATTGTTACCACATAAAAGGTAGGTTGTCGACAGTCTCAGAAACGAATGCGAAGGAGAAGCTTGCAGCGTCGTACGTGATGTGCTACAACAATGTCCGGTTGCCACATAACCTTGTAACAACAACAACGTTATACTATTGTACATATAATAATTTTTGCTTCTGTTTTTCGATAAATTAGTATAATCGATGTTCTGATTTCATTTCTTATTTGTTTCATGTCATTGTGTTAAGAAAACTGTAAACAAATTTCGATGTGAATATTAATGTTTATGTCAAATGTTCAAACAATATTGTAACAGAATTGAAATGTAAGAAACGTTGAATCTGTTGTAAGATGTTAAAGTTGTAATTGTGCGTCTGGTCCATACGTAGACAATGTATTGGGATATGTAGAATGCAAAACCTCTGGTGAATACCCTGTCTGTAGAGGAGCGGTAAAAAGTGGATGGCAGGCGAGCACGGGAAAATGCACACGGGCGCTGCACGGCATAACGGGCTCAGCAGTAGTAGTCGGAGTTGGGCGTCGGTCTGAGTAACACGTTCTGGACCGAGGAGGCTCTCCTGGAAAACGTAGTTTCATTGAGCCTTGGATGTGCCGTTTCCGACGACTAGACAGCATGGCAAAATTCCATAGGCACTAAATGGAAAAATATTGCGACGCTATGAAGAAGTAAAGTGCCGATACATCAAGAGCCATAGCTGTGATTGTATGTGTGCTCCGCGCCTCGCCATCTCGCCGCCCGCCGACCGCCGCATCGATACGAACAGGTTGAAACTTTTAGTACTGTATTCGTGTGGACCAGTGTTATTTTTGTTCCGTACTGTTCAATAACAACTTAAATTTTACCAGAACTGTACTATTATTTAAATATCCTCACAACTAACCTAGGCAGGGTCCTTTCCACATGTTGTGCAATCCGAGTGTCCCGAAATGAAGATTTAAAATTTATGTTAATAATAATTACCTGCCGACCTATCTATGTTAGAATGATGTTTAAAGAACTTTGTTGTTAATGAATATATAGGTAAATGAAATAGGTCTGACAAAGTTGGAAGATAATTTTGAATTTGAATTAGTTATGAAGTTTAATTATTTTGAGGCAGAACTAATGGTAGTTAAATGAGCAGGAAATAAGACAAAAAGAGTAGTAACTCATATATTGGTAATCTTGAGTACTTAGTGATTTAAATTATCAAAATTTTCAATACAGTGATCATAACAGTTTCAGCCCCCCCCCCCCTTTTTCTTTTCTATTCATTTGAATTCTGAAGTGTACTGAACTGATTTGACCAGCAAAGTTAAAGTTAATATAAAACCAAAATTTATCAGTGTTTTACCTTTTTCAAAAATGAGATTGTATGTGTGTTTCGAAAGTGCTATTTCTAGGTTAACCTATGCCCGATTTTAATCAGACCAATAGACAGTACGAAGTTTGTAGTAGACATTATAGTGTTTTGTTGTGTATTTATGGCTTGTCCATGTTAGTACAGAAAGTGAAATTATTAGTTCAGTAGATTTTCTGGTTCTAATATTTTCCATATAATGCAGTGTTACTGCGTGTTGTTATGCTTGAACGTACATCCACTTGTACAGGGAAGAAACTCAGTTAATGCCTAATTAGGCTGGCGACCGTATTATTAACAATTTGGTAGCATCTGCTGTATTGTTTCTTGTCCGTTCTAACGTGTGGTTGCACTCCGGAATTGCTTGACGTATCATTGCTATTACTGAGTGGGTGTACGTCTGATTTGCCTCCATTCAGGTACACGCGGTCAAAATCTATACAAAAATCCTTTCTCTTAAGGTGATGCCCGTGCGCCCGAGCGTAGTGTTACAACCTGCGCACATGCTTATTTTAATCCTATTTATTCTTTGTTTTATGATTTTGGTCGATTGTTCGATTAATTATTTATGCCAAATGGGAAACACGTACATAGCTACTTTGATGATGCAAATTACTATTTCAGTTATTATTACAGTCTGTTCCTTGGTTGTTGGATGTAATTGCTATTACAGATTTGAAGAATGAGTAGTTTCAATTAGCAGTACTGAGAGAGAGAGAGAGATAGAGAGAGAGAGAGAGAGGGAGAGTGGGGGCGGAAACAGGTACGATGAATTGCCACAAAAAAGTAATCTCCATGAAATACCCGTAAAACCGGTGCTTATACACATGCTTGATGCAATTGCACTTGTGTAGCCATAGAATAGGGAAAGTTTTTATGCTTTTTTCCAAGCTCATGCTGCTGTATATGTAGACGAGATTTACTGCAGTCTGCCTGCAAACACATCTGTCCTTGCTAGATTACCGAGGCCAGGTGGTAACAAATGAACCACGTCCCCCTGCCCGTTCCGCCTTGGTTAACGGATATCCGAGTATCTACAGGACCAGCGGAATGAATTATAAGCCTTGGAGGCACCACTGAGATACACATGTACTGTTACACGCACTTGGGGGTTTTAAGGGGAGCTGAAGGTGGTCAAATCCAAAAAATTACGATTTTTTTTTTGCTACCGAAAATTAATTGGAACATTTCTCTTTAATGTAAACTTTGAATTATTGTTCTACTCGCCCTAGATGTGGAGTTATTACCATTTTCCCCCACGCCTGCAGAGGAAATGGGCTGCCGCTGAATGCATCAAACACTCTCTCATGACTTCCTGGCGAACTGCTTGGGACTTTCTCGGCCTGTTACGCATACAGCGACTTATGTTACGCATACAGCGAGTGTGCAAGCGTTGGCTACATTGTTTTCTGTGACAAATGAAGCGCTAAGAGCGCGGAACATCGTCTCTTTGCTGTTTACCGTTTCGAATTAGTTCAGTGTGGCGCCTGTTGTTGATAGTATTATACTTCTTGTGTAAAGCGTTGTTCTGGTTACGATGACACGTTTTAGTAACCGTATATATATGAAGAGGAAGAACGTAGGGAAAAGAAAATTAACACTAATACCAAGTTGCGATACTACAATTACTGAAACAGTGCGTTCTTTTGCTAAGCAACACATGGCCGGCAATAGCCCTGTGACATCTTCTAGCAAGAAGCTGACTGGTGGAAGTGACAGATTTCGGGAATATGTTAGTGACAGTGATGATATTAACGAAGTACTGAATATTGGATTATTATCTTCTGTGCTGAAAGAAAGTGTTCTGTGCAAAATATGTTCAAGTGTAGGAGTGGGACTAGAGATAACAAAGCACTTTGGTTTAGCTTGTGAGATGAAGATAATCTGTGCATGTTGCAAGTATCAAGTGACTTTCTACAATTCACATGCCAGTCTCTTTGGTGAAGATGGACGATCTAGAGTGTTTGATGTGAATGTTCGACTTGTGTATGGTCTTCGATCCATTGGAAAAGGGTCTGCTGCTGGTAAACTGTTTTGTGGTATTATGAACTTGCCATCGCCTCCAAGCAAATTTGGGTACTACTGTGAACTGGTATGATCCTCTGTTGAAGATGTGGCTTTGAAAACCATGAAGGAAGCAGTGGAGGAATCTGTAGAAATGAACGGTAGTTCTAGGGATTTGGTAGTGGCATTAGATGATTCCTGGCAAAAGAGGGGTCATAAATCCCTGAATGGGGTTGTAACTGCTGCTTGTGGTGATAGTGCAAAAGTGATAGATGTTTCAATATTATCAAAACATTGTAGGTGCAAAAATAAAATCAAAGGAGAGCACAGTGGGACCTGTGAGGCAAATTTTAGTGGATCAAGTGGAGCAATGGAAGTGGATGGAGTGAAACAAAGTTTTGAACGTTCAGTTCCCAGATACAACGTTAGGTACAAATACTATCTTGGGGATGGTGACTCCAAAGGTTTCAAGACTATAGAGGAACTGAAACCATATGGAAATGAATTTGTAGTTGAAAAGTTGGAATGCATTGGGCATGTGCAAAAGCGTATGGGTGCACAGCTTCGAAGGCTCAAACAAACTTTGAGTTCAAGTAAGCTCAGTGATGGAAAGACAATAGGAGGGAGAGGCAGGCTTACTGATGAGGTGATTGAACGTCTACAGAGATACTATGGGTATGCTATAAGGCAAAATACTAGTAATGTTAGTGACATGCGAAAAGCAGTGTGGGCATTGTTCCTTCATACTGCCCCTTCCAATGAATACCTTCAACACAGCCTGTGCCCAAAAGATTCCTGGTGCAAATATAATGCAAAAAAGGACTATGATCACAAACGTGGTTTGCCAGCAGCTGTGATAAATGCAATAAAACCAATTTTTCATGACTTAGCACAGCCAGAATTGTTACACAAATGTCTACGCGGAAAGACACAGAATTCTAATGAGAGCGTGAAGAATTTGATTTGGAAAGTGATTCCTAAAAGGGTGTTTGTAAGCATAAAAACACTGCACTTTGGCATTTATGATGCAATAGCAACCTTCAACCAAGGGAACAGTGCGAAGTGTGAAGTTCTGAAGGCATTAGGATTTACAGCTGAGGTGAACACTGTACGAGCACTAAGAAATATTGACAGAGAAAGGATAAGAGGAGCAGAAAGAAGAGAAAGGCATATGAAGTATGATGGAACAACAGGCCAGAAAAGAAGACAGAAGAGGAAGCTTTTGGAGGATGAAGAAGAAGACCCTGATAATCCATCCTATAGTGCAGGAATGTAGTGAGAAACTTTGAAAGCCATTTCCCGTAAATTAGAATTTTTCGAATATAAGGAACATTTTCTCAAAATCCACTCAAGCTAGAGAGATGAAATTTTTTTACAGCACTCCTAGTGGTCAAACTTACATTGTAACACAGCCATTTGGCAATAGGTTCAGTAGGTTCATTTCAGTTTAATTATAAAGCAATTATTTGCAAAAAACTTTGGGTCATTAATAAAAAAATAATTGGAAGGAAACTAGAAAAGATACTCCAAAATCCCTCTGTCATAACTGCAATACTAAACCGCTCTATATGTAAAAAAAATTCAAATTTTTCTATTTGGTAGTTTATTCATAAATGTTCCTCAAACTTAGTGATTTTAACATGGGCAGCATAGGCACCTCCGGCTCCCCTTAAACCCCCTGGTGCATGTCGGCATGTGAGAGAGAAGAGGAAATATTCAACAAAGATCGTAACACAACGTTTTTAAAGTGAAATGTGACAATGATTAGGAATGATTTTAAAGTGACAAAATTTGTAAGTAGATAAATTTTAATTTAACTGTAGCTTTCAAACCTTTTATTGTTCACTTTTGGATTTTTGTGTTCCTCTTCGAAGAGAGAACAGGGAATGAGACCAGTAGAATAGTGGTATTTTTCTCTTTTATTAATAGAGAAAAAGGTTGAAATTCATTGCAAATGCAGTCTACTGTTACAGAGAACGATTGCTATGTCTTCAGTACAAATTTTACAATCACATCAGCAGTGCGTGCAGCGAATGGGACTTTCCCCTTCCAGCCACCATGGCTGTTCGTTGCTCCTTTTTTTCAGAAAACCTAACTACATTAGCATTATAAAGAAGTACTAAACAGGCTGGCTAAGTGGCCTCGCCCTCTAGCGCCCTCGTCGGAGACGGGACGTTGAACTCCGGTTTCCTTCTTTCTTTTTTCCCCTGCTCCACTTTCGTTTGTCTGCTTAGAAGGCATAGCGCGTTTATGCAGCCGGGACTAAGTGACGGGCAGCCTTATCACACGGTTCAGTAACAGCCAAGTTCGAATGTGTTTGCGCACGGTAGTGCAGCAGTGAACGGAATCGGATAGTAAATGCGCTGTGTCCCAACGCATGTGCCTTCTCCCAAGAATATGAGAACTCGACATGACGTAACATACGCGTCGTGTATAGGCGAAAGATGTCCACCACCCATAGCACAGTGATGATTGCGTCGGTGACCAAGAGAAGCACACTGCAGAGTTATTTCAAGCCTCTCTCTCGTCAGAATTCATTACTGTCTCACTGTTCTCGTTATCATTAGCCTGTTAAAAGATTGCGTCCACTGATATTACCTCGTTGCTGGTATCTCACCCTGATGGGATTGTTATTTGAAATGTTGTTCACCTTCGATAACGTTATTCATCCTTTTTCTCGAGCATCGCTGCAATATTAATCAATTGATGCTGTAACATCTGCATAGTGGCAGCGACACATTCATTACTTCTACAGGGTGTATCTCCTAAGAGTCGTCAGTCGCATTTTCTCTGGTGTATGTGCAGATATTTGCAATTTCGATCTTGCAACTTGTTTCTGGAGTCGTCCCAAACAAATACAGCTCATCACGTCTTTTATACGACGCCCAGTGTCGACAGAAAGCGTCGGTTTGCTTCCCTTTGCAAACAAAATGATGTTTGAAGAGGAATTTTACTTGCTCATTCTATAGAACGATCCCAGATTAATCCAGTGTGGTATTCGCTTTGTCAGTGTGTATTAGCAGGGACAGTACAACACCCAAGAGCAGCCGGTGCCCCAGTAGCGGCAGCTCCGCCCAGGCCTGTGCCGACTGCAGCAGCGCTGCTCAGTCGCTCCTCGCTGCTGGAGTACTGGCTGTTCCTTGTGTTTTAATGTCCCAGATAAAACATGCTGATGAAACGAATATTGCACTAGATTAACCTGGAGCCACTGCAACGAATTAGCGCGTAAAATTACGATTTAAAAATCATTTTGTTGCTAACGGGAAACAAACCGGCGCTTTCTGTCGACACTGGGCATCGTATAAAAGACGTGATGAGCTGTATTTGTTTGGGCTGACTCCAGAAGCAAGTTGCAAGATCTAAATTGCAAATATCTGCAGAAACACCAGAGGAAATGCTCCTGACGGCTTTGAGAGAGACACACGGTACACCCTGCAAACCACTGTATAGTGCATTGCAGGGGGGGGGGTTGGGATATTTATTACCGATATTATCGTTTCTGTACTACTCTGATCGTGTATTGAGCAAGGGGAGAGAGAGAAGGTCTGCCTACTCCTGCCCGCCCTCTAGCTTCTTATCCTCTGGATCCTACATGAGGAATCCAACTGAAGAAGCACAATGCTCGCATAGTCTTCTTCGAAAAAAGAAGGTTCTCTAAATTTTCTCGACAGTGTTTCACAAGAGCTAAGCCCCTTTCTCGTTTATCTTCTGTTACACTTTCCTATGGATTATGCTGACTTCTTACGATTCCAGCAGCGCACCTCTGAATTTTTTCCACTTCTATCGTTATTCCTACTTGAACGGATGCGAGGAGAGCACTGTCTTTCGAGGTGCACTGTTATTCCCAAGAACTCCATTCGCCTTCCCTAATATAGATTTTACATGACCTGGCTCCTTATTGTTACCCCTAAATACTTATGCCATGTGACGTGCGTGTCATGTTCACCAATAAACTTTTTTTCACTGCTGCCCTTTGCCTGTGAGTTTTCATTATATACGTATTTCACTATCACGATTTCGCCTACAGAGCAATTTTTAGGCACAAGGCGAAAACTGAAAACAATAAAACGCATCGATAACAAACTGCAAGGCGTAATGTGCTACCATTCGATAAACACAGTTTAACGTACTTGACTCACAAAGTTAGTAAATAGAGATGTCTGAATGAGAAGTTATAATTTGCTTTCTTTATCGTTATTCCACCCCCCTTACCTCACATTAGCGTTAAGCGAACTGTCAGCAGTACAACAAACCCTCTATTCAGCCGAAAGCTTTTAAACATAAGCAAATAATGAACAATTTTCGTCAAACGTCCTGTCAGATTAAAATTGTGTCGAGTCTCGGCTCGGCACACAGTTTTAATCTGCCAGGAAGTTTCATAACAGCGCACACCCCGCTGCAGAGTGAAAATCTCATTCTGGAATTTTCATCAAAAGAAGAAAAGTTTACAGATTGTTTTAAAACAATAAAAGAATAAATTTTGTTGGCGTTTATATAAAACATTAAAAATGTTGATTTTTCATTGCCTCTTAACGCCTGAAAGACAAAAACAAAAATATATTTAAAACAATTTACAGAAATGGTAGCATTCTTGTAAAAAACAGCATTGCACTGCCATTTAAGTACTGAAGGACGTTCCACTAGAAGGAATGAATTTGAGATGGCGAAAATGAGTTCTATAGGGTGGAGGGGTGGAGGCAAACATATAGGGATCGGTTGCGTAGGAAAGAATAGAGATAAAGGTAGGTGATAAAGTGAATAGTGGGTAGAGAGAACATGTGGAGGACCCTGGTGGGCGGGCAGGGCCGTAGTATCAAGAGGAGAATGGATGGCAAGAAGAGGATGTGGAAGGAGGAGGAGGGAGCCCTGTTGTCGAGTGTGATAGTTGGAGGAGGAACTAAAGTTGGTAGTACCAATAAATATTTGGGTGGATTATATTGTCTCGGAGAGGGAGTCGGTTGAAGCTGTGTTCTAGTAGAATATGTCATGCATGCAAATGTAGTGACAGTGGGATGTGTGGTAGAGGTGCAACGGCATACTAGGATTGGTGATCAGAGGGGAAAATATTGGGTTACTGGATTCTAGTTTGCAGATAGTTCAGGATATACAAGGGTATTTAGTGTTAGCGAGGACGAATGGGAATTTCATCAGATGGTAAATGGATACATATGGGGGAGGATAAATAGATGCTTATAGCAAGATGGAGTGTATGTCGTCCAAGGACTTTGAGAGTCTTAGGCGAAGCAGACATCCATGGATTTGCATAGGGGAGGGTAGGTCAGATCAAGGTTTAGTAGGTATGGAGGAAAGTAGCGGGATGCAATCGCTAAGATCGTCCAGTTGCTAGTTTTAATCTAATGTGGGCTTTCTGTTGGATAGCTAGTAGGTTATGTTGCCGTGGAATCCATAGTGATGCAAACTGCATATGGTTCGTTCTATAATTATTGCGCTGGTTTTGGAGCGGTTGATCTTGAGGAGCCATTGGTTGCACCACTAGGCTAAAGTGATCAGTGTTGCTTTGGAAGGGTCGTTGTGATTCCTGCAGTGTTTGGTGTAGGACGAGGAAAGCGTGATGTCAGCACACAAAAGAAGGTGAACTGGTGAAGCTGTTTTCGGTGTACCAACAGTGCACAGGAAATTAAGAAGAGGAGAGGTGAGGGAAGCCTTTGGGCAGACCCGCAATGGGGTGTAAGCTATGGGAACTGGTACTGGTACTAGTGACAAAGGTTGGGAGATTACATAGGAAGGATGCAGAAAGATAGACATAGTTAATTGTAAGTGCATAAGTCTGGAGTTTGGAAGGTACACTAGAATGCCATACATGGTCACAGGTTTTCTCTAGGTAGAGGGAGATAAAAATGCCGGATATCTGTGTGTTGAGATGGTGAAATAGCATTAGAGTAAGAGAGAGGAGCTGGTCATCAGAGGAGAAGTTGGGTGAAAGTCACACTGATTGACAGGAAGTAGGTGGTGTTGGTTCAAGTGTTGGTGTGCCAACTGTAAAAATTGTTAGTTCGCCTAAGCAGGTCATTCCAAACGATTTAAATATGCTTAATCTCTTGTTAGCAAATTGTTGAAGTGTCTGTAGCAAGAACCCCGAGTTAATCTCTGAAATAAACAGTAGCAACGCCAATATAGTATTAGGTAACGAAAGTTGGTTTAAACGAGACATAAAAAGCAGTGAAATTTTGAACTCTGATTGGACAATGTTTAGGAAGGATGGGACTGATGCTATAGGAGGTGGTGTGTTCATTGCAGTTAAAAGCTGTTTAAACGAAGTTGAGATCGATATTGCATCGGACTGTGAAATAGTCTGGATAAAGCTGTCAATCAGACTAGGATTGACCATTGTATTAGGATGTTTTTATAGACCACCAGTATCCGCAACAAACGTCGCAGAACGTTTCAGGGAAAGTCTTGAGTACATAGGAAGTAAATATCCAATTTATCCATTAATTACAAAAAATGGTTCAAATGGCTCTGAGCACTATGGGACTTAACTACTGTGGTCATCAGTCCCCTAGAACTTAGAACTACTTAAACCTAACTAGCCTAAGGACATCACACACATCCATGCCCGAGGCAGGATTCGAACCTGCGACCGTAGCAGTCGCGCGGTTCCGGACTGCGCGCCTAGAACCGCTAGACCACCGCGGCCGGTCATTAATTACAGGTGGAGACTTTAATCTAGCATCCATTGACTGGGAAAATTACACATTTATCACAAGGGACAGAAGCAAAGATTCGTGTGAAGTTATTCTAAGAGCGAACATACAACCTTGGGCAATTCGCTAGAAAAACAACTCGAGATGGGAACATATTAGATATCATAGTAACAAACAGACCTGATCTTTTTCAGTAGGTTAATCTAGAAGAAGGCATTAGCGCCCATAATGTCATTGTGGCTTCTATGTCAGTGTAAGTTGAGAAACAAACAGAGAAACAGCGTAGAGTTTTCTTGTTTGGGAAAGCAAACAAAAGTGTCATTAATGAATATCTTCATAATCAGCTCCAAGCATTCACCACGGGACACAAAGATATTGAGCATCTTTGGTCGGAATTTAAAGGTATTGTCCACCACGTGCTAGAGAAGTACGTGGCTGGCAAAAGTATAGGGGAGGGAAAGGATCCACCTTGGTACAACAAACATATTAGGAAGTTGCTGAGAAAGCAGAGAATTTTGCACAGTCGTTTTAAACGCAGTCACTTCCCCGCTCACAAACAGAAATTATGTGAAATGAAAGCAGCTGTCAGAAAGACAATGAGAGACTCTTTTAACGAATTTGAAAGCAATATTTTATCTGCAGATTCTATAAATAACCCCAAAAAATTTTGGTAGTACGTAAAATCTATGAACGCTACAAATAATCGAATACCTTCTTTTGCTGACTGTATGGGTAATGTAAGTGATGACGATAAACACAAGGCCGAAATTCTAAACCTAGCTTTCAAAAACTCGTTTACGATAGAGGACTGCAGCACCATTCCCCCTTTCATTTATCGAACAAACGAAAAGATGGCTAACATAGTGTTTAGTGTACCTGGAATTGTAGAACAGTTAAGACCCTTAGACGCCAGAAAGGCATCTGGCCCAAACGGTATCGCCGTAAGATTTTATGTTGACTATGCTACAAATATAGCACCATTCTTATCCGTCATCTATCAGAGATCATTGGAACGGTGAAAAGTTCCAAGGGACTGCAAGAAGGCCCAGGTCATAGCAATCTATAAAAAGGGTAGAAAATCGGATGCACATAATTACCGGCCAATTTCACTGACATCGATTTGTTGTAGAATCATGGAACATATTTTGTGTTCTGACATAATGACCTTTCTAGACTCTAGGAAGCTCATCTGCAGAAACCAGCACGGTTTTAGAAAACAGCGGTGATGCGAGACACAGCTGGCCCTCTTTGTGCATGATATACAAAAGACTCGGTATACCGGCTCCCAGGTTGATGCCATATTTCTCGACTTTCGAAAGGCGTTCGACTCAGTTCCGCACTGTCGCTTGCTACAAAAAGTGCGCGCTTACGGTCTATCCAATGACATATGCGGTTGGATAGAAAGTTTTCTAACAGACAGGGAGCAGTATGACGTCCTGAACGGGGTAACTTCAACAGAAACAAGAGTAACTTCAGGTGTGCCCCAGGGCAGCATAATAGGTCCTTTGCTTTTTACGATTTGCATAAACAATCTGGTTGGTGGTATTGACAGCGACCTTAGACTGTTTGCCGATCATGCTGTAGTCTACAGGAAAGTAGTATTACATGAAAGTTGTGAACAAATCAATGAGTATTTGCAGAAAATAAATGTGTAGTGTAATGACTGGCAGTTATCTCTCAATATTAGTAAATGTAGCCTACTGTGTATAACAAGGCGAAACTCCCTATTAATGTATGAGTACAAAATAAATTATCAGTCTTTGGAAGCGGTAACATCAGTCAAGTATCTGGGTGTGACTATTTGAAATGATCTCAAATAAAGTGATCTGATTACACAAGTAACGGGTAAGGCGAACTCTAGATTGCGGTTTATTAGTAGAATCCTGTAGCGATGCACTCCTTCAACAAAGGAAATAGCTTACAATATTTTAGTTATTTCAGTCTTAGAGTATTGTTAGTCTGTATGGGACCCTTACCAGTTCTGTCTGATTCAACAGATTGAGAAGGTCTAAATAAGAGTGGCAAGATTCGTGACTGGTACATTTAGCCATCGCGAGAGCGTTACAAATCTCATAGAAAGTTTGAAGTGTGACACACTTGCAGATAGACGACGCACTAAACAGAAGGGGCTGCTCACTAAATTCCGAAATCCAATCTCCACCGAGGATGTGGAGCATATATTATTACCACCAACTTTCAAATCGCGTAATGATCATCATTCAAAGTTAAGGGAAATAAGAGCTCGTACTGAGGCGTTCAAACATTCGTTTTTCCCTCGTGTGATCTGCGATTGGAACAGAGGGTGGGAAATATGACTTTGGCGCGAATTGTGCCCTCCGCCACACACCGCTTGGTGGCTAGTGGAGTATATATGTAGATATGTAGGTGGTGGTGGTTGTGTCAGGAGCGAATAGATCCAGTGACCTTAATAAACGCTGATGTAAGGCTCATGTGGCGGTAAGGAGACGTATCAGTAGCGTTTTGTGCCATTTGGGTAAAAGTAGTACTTTGCAGGTTTTCCATAGTTCAGGATAGTAACCGTGGAGAGGGTCATGTTACGAGGGTGGGGAGAAAGGAGAGGGGGAATCTTTAAGGCGTCGATTAATACTGTAGTCATGGCTGGGGGGAAATGTGTCTGTTTATAGTGACATGCTTCTTTTGTCTGTAGTGTGATAGATCAATTTAATTCTGTTTGTAATATGTTGTCCAAATAGTGAAAGCTGGGAGCCAGAGGTGCGAAAGTAGTATCTGTGCGTTCACTGATTGCAAGGAATACAGATAAAGTGGAATGAGGTGCCTCAGGAATGGAGAAGATGTCGAACAGATAGGATGCAAAGGGGTCAAATTTGCTCAGGTTGTCCGATGGTGGATGTTTGTTGTGGAGGAGCAGATAGAAGGGGACAGGATTACTGCAAGTAATTCTATGGAACGCATTCCTACACTTGGAAAAGTCAAGGGGTACTGTAGCATTGGGTTTGATGTGCTCCAGTCTCGGCAGCTTGTAGAGTTTAATAAGTTCCTGAGACATCTGTGTATTTGCCAACGATACTTGACAGTATCCTGCCACAAGTCCATAGGAAGGAGCAGCATAATCGATGGGATTCTTGGAGGGGGAGTATGGCTTGCGGGAAAAGGGAGCTGAGGAAGATATATGGACTTGGTAGGAATGTGGACCGATATACAGTCTGTGCTGTAGGAAGAGCATGGCATTAGGATGTCACCAGGCTTCTGGATGACGTGCATATGGCTTCCAAATTATGTAGCGGTTACTGTACTGGTATATATTCTGTTCGTGTAGGTGGGACCTTGGATAATCTGTTGGTGGAGATTGGGACGAGGTGCTTTGAGATGAGGTAATATGCCATGAAGAACACGTAAGTCACTTCCAGTTGGAACAAGGGCTTTTACTGTAAGATGTCCAAGGAGACTGGGAGACGCTAAGTCGACATCTGGAGTGGTGCTACTTTCAGGATGGGTATGCTATAGAATGAGGACAATGTTACCTTGAAGGAAATGTGTAAACGTATGCCACTGCTGGAGTTCTGCAGGGGATCTGCTGTGGATATCAAGGTCACTGGCTCTAACATAGGTGGAAAATATGTAATCGGTGTGAGCGAGGAAGTCATAGGGGAAGGTGTGATTAGGTTGTATGAAAATGATGGCACAGGTAATGGTTAAGGCTATCGAGCAAAAGGTAAGGTGTTCAGTGCAAGTATTGTGTCAGGGTTGTGGCGAACAGTGATGTTGTTGTGGTGGCCAATTGAAACGTGACCTCTAGATTATCTGTATGGTGGAGGAGATACAGAGAGCTCCAGATGGTATGATAGAGTTGGAGGAATATTTCATTAAGGAAAAAAGTATGGAAACTGTGTTGGGATAGCCGGCCGAAGTGGCCGTGCGCTTCTAGGCGCTGCAGTATGGAACCGCGAGACCGCTACGGTCGCAGGTTCGAATCCTGCCTCGGGCATGGATGTGTGTGATGTTCTTAGGTTAGTTAGGTTTAACTAGCTCTAAGTTCTAGGGGACTAATGACCTCAGAATTTGAGTCCCATAGTGCTCAGAGCCATATGTGTTGGGATACGGCATGTATTAATAGGGGATTATTAGTTGGAAGGAAGTTGATGTTGCGGTGCCAGATGCTGTGTTGCTGTCACATCATGATGAAAGGACAGGGAGTGGGGCTATGCAGGTGAGGAGCGGAGAGGGTTTAAACGAGGAGGTCATGAGAGGTGAATAGGAAGTGCACTTGCTATTGGGAGTAAGTGGATTGGGAATACAGATCAGGCTGCAAGGGAAATTTGTTGGAGGGTGTGCAGTCGTTGGAAGGGATGGATATTTTGGAGGATAATCATGGGGAGTCTCACGATATCGTCCGGTGATCTAGGCTCAACAGCAGGAGTTCCCTAGTCCACCACGATGCTGCGAGGGTTTTGTTGTTATTGGTAGCTGACACCTAGAGGTCAAACTGATTGTGCGGAGAAAGTTGAGTACTTCATAGTACGACACAGCCCTCCCATTCGCCTCTAAAATGGCAGCGAACGCTTCCGTTTCAGCCTACTCGGCGAACCTACGAGCTATAATCTATCAAGGTCGTCAGATCGTCGAGACCACGAGTGACATTACGGCGGCGCGGTTCTTTCCGTCCCTTTACGACGAATCTGCACGTACCTGTGAACATTGTCTCAGCAGATCATCAATAGGAAAGCCGAGCGAAACCTACTGTACTTCGACGTGAACCAGGCTGCAATTAAAGTCACTAAACCTACATGATATGAAAGGTTGGAAATTTTATCCTTAATTAATTTATTCTGAAACTTGGATGAACAAGTATCACTTCCAAGCCCGTGCTAGTCTTAACACAGTCACTCACAATCCCTCTCACTCACGTTAGCAAGTTTATGGTGTAGCATTTCCCGAAAACGTAATAGCTACGAAAATACTGATTGTTTTTGATTGAGAATTCTCGCCAAATATTAAGTCTGTCGGTACCAAATGCAGTCAAAGTTTTTTGCCACCAACCTGCTCAATACGCCACGCGGAATATATGTCTTTTCTCGTCACAAAATTCACTTAAAATTTCCGAAATTTCTACACGCCCATTGGAGTAATTATGCCGTCACATTACCACACTTCTGATGTATGAAACACTGCTAGATTGGGCAACTTATCATTTCCATCGGAACTACTACTACACACGTCCGAACTGTTTCACAGCTAGGCTCCGACTCTTCTCTAGAATACTCCAAGTCTTCTCTACCAGCAGAGAAAGGCGCGCGAGGAATACTGTTTTACTATTGGTCAGTTTACTTAACAGCCAATAGCAAAACAACATTCTCCCACGTCAGTCCGCGCTTTTCATCCATAACCAATCGCAAAATTGTAAACCTCACGACTGCACTTTTTACCGACGTAATTATCTAATATGCTGAATTTTTGTTTATGCATAATGTTATTTACTATTGTTATTTATACCTGAATTAACTTTCCCTTTACCATAAACTTACTTTACAAATCTATTCCACAAAAATCCCCTTTGTTCATATCCACACTTCTTCGAAATGTTCCCACACTAAATCCTACTACATAACTGGTTAAACAATTATCTTCATATTAACCTTAAACCACACTCACGCATCATTCATACTGCTAAAACAGATTTATAAAATTTTACATGCACAAAAAGACATAATAACACTTTATGAAAATATTAGAACAGTTTACGGAAAACATTCTATTACTTTAGTGCACTCTACTGGGTATAATCGAAACTAAAATCACAGTCCCCCTATCCAATACTGTACTCTCTCGGCTGATACATAAACTACGTGTGCGTCCAGTCTCGCGTCACCATCTGTCACTATCCAGCTCTGAGACACATCTCCCACTTAACCGCCTCCAAGGCAGGATCGTTATACGGCGCTACGCCTCAACATGGCGGAGGAGACCTTCAGTATTTTATTACAGCGCGGCGGGCGAATACCCGTTACGACGACTCGTCGAAAAGTGATAACGTGCACGCGGGCTAAGCATGAAAACACCCTTCCAGACATACTGACTTATTGAACAGCGTACACAGGCCACAATGACCCGTGCTACTGAACTGTGCCTAGAATGTGGGAGTAGTTTCACCTCTATTACACAGGTGGATGCACGTACCGTACACAAGAGTGTTGAGAAAGCGCTTTCATTACTGCAAGGCTGGCTGTGGGGCATGGTGGGAATTAGTAATTGTATACATGGTTTGGTTTAGCGACGAAGCCCACTGTCATTTAGATGGGTTCGTCAATAAGAAAAATTGATGTGTAGTGGGGACTGAGAATCTGAATTTCGCTATCGAGAAGTCTCTTGACCCTCAATGGGTGACTGTGTGATGTGCAGTGTCCAGTCACAGAATAATCGGTGCGATATTCCTTGATGGCACGGTGACTACCTAACGGTACGTGAAGGTTTTTGAAGATGATTTCATCCCCATTATCCAAAGTGATCCTGATTTAGACAAAAAGCGGTTCATGCAAGACGGAGCTCGACCTCATCGAAGCAGATGAGTGTTTGATGTCATGGAGGAGCACTTCAGGGATCGCATTCTGGCTCTGGGGTACCCAGAAGATCTCGATTGGCTGCCGTATTCTCCAGATCTGAAAACATGCAACTCCTTTTTGTGGGGCTATATTAAAGACAAGGTGTACAGCAATAACCCTAAAATCATTGCTGAGCTGAAAACAGCCATTCAGGAAGTCCTCGACCGTATACATGTTCCGACACTTCAGAGGGTCATGCGGAATATCACTATTCTTCTGCGCCACATCATCGCCAATGATGGCAGGCATATCGAATATGTGTAGCGACGTTTGCATGTTGAATTAAATGTGTGCTCGCCATTGTTTGTAAGTAATTTGCTTTTTTTTTTCAAATAGTTCAATAATTGTCAACCTGTATATTGACTCTAAGTAATAGGGTTGTTATATATAGTCGCTAATAATTATCGCTTTTAGTTCGGTCTGCCAACGGAATTGCCGCAGTGGTAACACCGGTTCCTGTCAGATCTCCGAAGTTAAGCGCTGTCGGGCTGGTCTAGTACTTGGAAGGGTGACCATCCGGTCTGCCGAGCACTGTTGGCAGGTGGGGTGCATTCGACCCTTGTGAGCCAAACTGAGGAGCTACTGTGTAGAGAACTAGCGGCTGCGGTCTCGGAAACTGACATACGGCTGTGAGAGCAGTGTGCTGATCACATGCCCCTCCATATCCGCATTCAGCACCGCTTGTGGGCTGACGATGACACGGCGTCCGGTCGATTCCGTTGGGCCCTCATGGCCTGGTTGGGAGGAGTTTAGTTCGGTCTGTCGACGGACACAGAGTAACACACACCAAAGGCTCATGTAAAACCGCGCCTGCTCTCCACACAGGATTTTTGCAAGTGACTGTTACCCAAAGCAACGACGATCCCCTTAAGGACAAGGATGTAAACAGTACAAGTATGCACAAGAGGCGCTGAACCGAGTCTCACAGAGCACACAAGCGCTTCATTGATCTCACCTGCTGAGAGCGCGAAGAAACCATACGTCACTACGGCGACGAAAACGCTGCTGAGGAAGTCCAGCCAAATGCCAAGTGCGACTCCATTCGCTCTGTGCAGGAACCAGGCTGATGTATGCCTATCCTAAAAATGGGCAAAACATAAAAACTCTAAACAAAAATATCAGTAATGTTTATTCAAGGTAGCTAATTGTCAGAAAGGCCTGGAAACAAACAGATTTATTAAGTAAACATCATTATGGCGTAATTAATGAACAGTACAGTCCTTATACGATACAATGACTGTAACTTCAAACTTAGTCTTTAATAATGACAAAACGTTTTAAGTTATTGTTATGCTTTACTTCTCCAATGTCCAACGCGATCTGGAATTAGCCTCTTTTCAAGAACTACATCGTTCTCCATGGTGATTGTTGGTTTGGTCTTCAGACTGAGGACTAATTTGATGCATCTCTTCAAGTTACTTTATCCTGCGCAAGCGTCTCCGTCTCTGAATAAGTGCTTCAACCCAAATACATTTAAACCTGCTTCCTGACTCATCTCTTGATCTCCTTCTCCTATTTTTACCCCCCCCCCCCCCCCCGCCCACACTTCCCTCCAGTACAAAACTGACGATTTCTTGATGTCTTCGAAAGTCTACGAAGTTAACAAATGTCCCCTCTTCATAAACATTTTGCTTTCCGTTGTTCTTCAACATTTTATATCCACTGTGTACTGTGTATTGAACCGGGGACCTAGGAACGACGGAGAGGCTTCGTCCCGCCGTAGCCCTCAGTGGTTCACAACCCAACAACAGGCTACATCAGTCCACCCACCCCACTGCCGCCCCATACCGAACCTAGGGTTATGTTATTGTGAGGTTCGGCCCCCAGTGGACCGCCCCCCCCCCCCTTTCCCCCGGGAACGTCTCATACCAGACGAGTGTAGCCCCAAATGTTTGCGTGGTAGAGAGTAATTATGGTGAACGCAAGCGTGGAGACAGTGTTTGTGCAGCAGTCGCCGACACAGTGTAACTGAGGCGCAATAAGCGGTACCAGTCCGCATTCGCCATTCGCCAAGGCAGATGGAAAACCGCCTTAAAAACCATCCACAGACTGGCCGGCACACCGAACCTCGACACTAATCCGCCGGGCGGATTCGTGGCGGAGTCTGTTACGCCTTCCCACTTGATAAACAGCGCGTTAGATCGCGCGGTTAGCCGGGCGGGCTTTTATATCCTCTGTACTTCGATTATCATTTTACTGTCCAGCTAACGAAACCCATCTACTGCTTTTAGTGTCTCATTTCCTAAATTAATTTCCATGTTTGTTGAATGTACAGACTGAACAGCAGGACGGATAGCCTACAACTCTGTCTCACTCCGTTTTAGCCACTGCTTCTCTTTTATGTTCTTCGACTCGCATAACAGCGGTCTGGTTTTTGTACATCTTGTAAATAATCTTTTGCTCCCATGCTACATTCATAAATTAAAACTTAGCATTATACCAGCTAGAACTTCTAGCTGATAATTACGGAAATAAAAGAGCAGCGTTTTATGAAAATATCATTGTGAATGGTATTTAGTGAACAAACAGATTAGCGACGAGGTTCCGGCTCGATTCTGGGAGGCACATGCAAACTTTTCTGGCGGGAAAGATTAAAACGGTCTCCATTCACAAAAAGATACCGCCTACTTGTTATCACCGATTTCGTCCAGATAAATGGTATATGCAGGGCTTGGCCTGAAATGAAAGTGTCGTATGTGGGAACTTCAGATGACCGAGCGTTTAGAAAAAATAGCACCTTTGGCGAGCGGGCGAGACATGAGCCATCTATGTAAGCGTAGTTTTCTCGTAGCGGTTGGCGTAGCGGACATAGTACAGAGCTGTAATCCGACAACCGTGGAATGGAGTACCTCTAAGGAACGTTTTATATTTTCAATTTTTACTCACTTACTTACACTACAAGTGAACCAGAAATAGTATTTAATATCTTGTATTTGTTAATATTTTTGTAAAAGACATAAAAAGGAAACGCAAAAGAAAATTTGAGATTGGAAATGAATTTCCAGGAAGGGATTTTAAGGCGTATACGAGAACTTCGTATATAAAATTACAGTAGAGCAACGCTTATCCTAACTAATTGAGATCATGGGTGGTCGGAAAACCGGTTTATTTGGATAATTTAACTGTATAGTCTCGTCTATCAATTTAGCACTAAAAACTACTTGTATTAATTAGAAAATAAATCTTTTATTATCATAAAGGCAAGTATAGTAGAATGTTTGTAGTACAGCCTAATAAACAGAAAATATGTAATGCATATGCATGCTGCAAGGACGGTAGATAAGTATAGAATTAACGCTTATGGGGAAGATGCAGCATGTGCGAGCGTGAAACAATTAGGTTCAGACAAATTAGCTGTTTCTGGCCTACTATGGCCTTTTTTAACACCATTTAGCTGGCAAATGAGTGATTTAGCTGGAGTCCGAAATGTGGCTATTTTCACAATCATTTCAATTTTTTCTGGCTTTCTATTTCTTGATTATTGGAAAGGATTAAAATCCAGGTTGATTAAAGGAAAGTTATGTACACTGAACTAGAAGATCAAAACGCCTTTTAATATCGCAGGAAAATTTGTTATTAGATTGCATTGAAAAGCACAACAAAGCAATCTAAAGCTGTGTTACACAAGAACAGCCTAACAACGAAGTATAAACAGCTGAGTGGCAACGCTTTTGCAGCACAGCTGATATCAGCGAAGTATGGTAACTCCACAATAACGATGGAAGCTGTTCTAAGCAAAGCAGACTTTGATTTATGCAGAATGGATTAGATGTTGCAAGCTTTACAATACCAGTAAACAATGTTGGAGCACTGAACTGAGGAAAGGAACAGCGAACGTCTAATCCGTGCAGTATTTTACTAAGATATCTACCTCACTACAATTCACAGACGATTTGGATGAAACACTACTAAATATACGTTTCATTGGTACAACTTAATGTTAAATTTACACGCATAGTGATGCATATCATCTGTTTTGAACCTTTTAGAGTGCAGGTCTATTGTTTCCATATTATAAAGAAAATGTAATTCAAATAATTATATACATTGACAGTCAATTGTTTGTAATGCTCCAATGTCCAACGGATTCCAAATTAAGAAAGTAAATATAAATTCATACTAGCCTATCACACAGTACAATTATTGAAAAAATAAAACTGCACTAATGCACCTTACTTTATTTCAGCTTTTTCTGTCTTCTTTCAATAGAGCCTTTTAGCTTCTTTCGTTTTGGAGATTTGGAAACACTGGTTCGGTTAGGCGGTCGTTCGGTTGACCAACGTTCGGATAATCGATACTCTGCTGTACTTATATTATTTTGCAGTTGACGATCTGCATTTGTTGAGGTGATAATCATTGCAAAAAAAAGAGGAGCATCTTGCACATGCTACAACCGCTGCACTTTTACAGTTACATGCTTATTTTAAATTCTCTATAGAAAAACAAACTTTTATGAATGTAAGTCATAGTAGGTTCGCTCTCATGGAACAGTGTAGCAGTAAACCACGCGCAACGCTTCATTTCACCAAATATTGGCAAGGATAACTGGTGATGTGCAATGAACTGTATTTTGATGCTGTCTTCTCAAGAGTCGATTTCTGCTTCTCTGTCTATCACATAAGAGCGGTTTTGAAGCTTTCCTTTTCTTACCTTTTTCGCAGATATTAATAAACACACTATACTGAGCACTATTTCAGTTTTTTGTCTGTGAGTAGCGTAAAAATTGAAAATTAAAAAGGATGTTTCCGCCTGTGGACTCGAGCCTACGAACCTCGCATTACAGGTCTGTACTCATTCCTCTAGATTAACTGCTATCTGCGAACAACGCTAACGTAGATGACTCATGCTTCGCCCGACCCGCGGCAAAAATGTAATTTTTTTTCTAAAAGCTTGGTCAGCTTCAGTTCCCACCTCTGTCACTTTCATTCCTGGCCAAATCGTGTGTATATCATAAACGTGGACAACATCGGTAATGACGAGTAGGCGCTCCCTCTTTAAGTGTCGTGAGGCCATCTGGGAAGCTCTCAGAATAAATAAACAACGACACCTAACATCAAACTGCAACGAACTACTTGCAGTAACATAAACTCAAAATCTTTTCTGGTTTCTCGAAGCTTTTGCAATGAAAGAATTTAACGAATACTTTGAAGGTCTTCCTGAATATCGATGTCGTTTGTTACGATATTAATAAAATATCAATAGGCTACCAGTCACTAGAAGTGCTCTTGCAGGATTCAGATCCAAGCATGTTATTCAAAGGAAATAAAAGTATATTATTAAAAAATTTTCTCTGGTCTATAATGAATGTAACACACAGTAGCAGAATTCTGTTATAACTAGACTAGGAAATTATGAGTGTTCATCAAGCAATTTAACAAAGTATATGCTGCAAAATAAATTAAATATGTTTTTTTCTTAACTGTTAACAAGTATCAGGTGTGGTTATAATCAAACTGATGCACGCTATATACACTCCTGGAAATGGAAAAAAGAACACATTGACACCGGTGTGTCAGACCCACTATACTTGCTCCGGACACTGCGAGAGGGCTGTACAAGCAATGATCACACGCACGGCACAGCGGACACACAAGGAACCGCGGTGTTGACCGTCGAATGGCGCTAGCTGCGCAGCATTTGTGCACCGCCGCCGTCAGTGTCAGCCAGTTTGCCGTGGCATACGGAGCTCCATCGCAATCTTCAACACTGGTAACATGCCGCAACAGCGTGGACGTGAACCGCATGTGCAGTTGACGGACTTTGAGCGAGGGCGTATAGTGGGCATGCGGGAGGCCGGGTGGACGTACCGCCGAATTGCTCAACACGTGGGGCGTGAGGTCTCCACAGTACATCGATGTTGTCGCCAGTGGTCGGCGGAAGGTGCACGTGCCCGTCGACCTGGGACCGGACCGCAGCGAAGCACGGATGCACGCCAAGACCGTAGGATCCTACGAAGTGCCGTAGGGGACCGCACCGCCACTTCCCAGCAAATTAGGGACACTGCTGCTCCTGGAGTATCGGTGAGGACCATTCGCAACCGTCTCCATGAAGCTGGGCTACGGTCCCGCACACCGTTAGGCCGTCTTCCGCTCACGCCCCAACATCGTGCAGCCCGCCTCCAGTGGTGTCGCGACAGGCGTGATTGGAGGGACGAATGGAGACGTGTCGTCTTCAGCGATGAGAGTCGCTTCTGCCTTGGTGCCAATGATGGTCGTATGCGTGTTTGGCGCCGTGCAGGTGAGCGCCACAATCAGGACTGCATACGACCGAGGCACACAGGGCCAACACCCGGCATCATGGTGTGGGGAGCGATCTCCTACACTGGCCGTACACCACTGGTGATCGTCGAGGGGACACTGAATAGTGCACGGTACATCCAAACCGTCATCGAACCCATCGTTCTACCATTCCTAGACCGGCAAGGGAACATGCTGTTCCAACTTGACAATGCACGTCCGCATGTATCCCGTGCCACCCAACGTGCTCTAGAAGGTGTAAGTCAACTACCCTGGCCAGCAAGATCTCCGGATCTGTCCCCCATTGAGCATGTTTGGGACTGGATGAAGCGTCGTCTCACGCGGTCTGCACGTCCAGCACGAACGCTGGTCCAACTGAGGCGCCAGGTGGAAATGGCATGGCAAGCCGTTCCACAGGACTACATCCAGCATCTCTACGATCGTCTCCATGGGAGAATAGCAGCCTGCATTGCTGCGAAAGGTGGATATACACTGTACTAGTGCCGACATTGTGCATGCTCTGTTGCCTGTGTCTATGTGCCTGTGGTTCTGTCAGTGTGATCATGTGATGTATCTGACCCCAGGAATGTGTCAATAAAGTTTCCCCTTCCTGGGACAAAGAATTCACGGTGTTCTTATTTCAATTTCCAGGAGTGTATATTGTAGGACGCTGAAATATCCTAGGTATATTATTCATCAGCACACTCCCACAGAATGCTGAAAACAAAGTTCCATTTTTGCCACCAGGTGAAAACATGGCACTGCAAGCAATCGGAATGCGAAATGTTTTCTGTTTTGACTGTTCTTCGCTTGGTGACACGTGTTCATTTCCTTTGTGAAGTGACTGGGGGTAAGAAGGCTGCAGTTTTCCATCCGAAATCCAGTAGTTACTAAGAAGCAAGACCTTGCACCGCTCGTAAAGTCGTTTTATCACAATGGCAGCAATAGCAGCATCGCATTGAGGGAATATCACCGACATAACAGCTTCGGAGAGGCCTCATGTCAATAAATGGGCTAAAGAATATGAAAAAAATCTGAAGGAAAAATAAATCAGTCAGTGCAGCAGAGAGAAGGAAGTGGCCGATTCCTGTTGCAGTCGTTGATGAACATGGTGTAGCCACAGCCGACCGTGCAGCACATGCCTCAAATTCTGTGTCCAGTGCTAGAGCTCTGACAACGAACCTCTCTCTCCCTTTTCCCTGGTCAGCAGTTCAAAAGATTTGCGGCGCATTTTTCACTGGTACCCCCACAAGATACAGAATGGGCACCAAATGAGGCCACAAGATAGACTACAACGCCGTGATTTTTCCCTTCGGATTTTTTTTTCTTTTTTTTTGTGCAAGTTCGGGGGTGGATGACATGTGGCTATGTCGTCAGCAACATCTATTGCACTCATCTTATTTGTTTATATGGTGTGATTTAACAAGCGCCTTCACTCTAAGTCCGTTTTTTCTTCTATGAGATACAGTTAGGTGTACAGTGACATCTACACGTCAATAAGGACCTCCTTGTGCAGAATGCAGCTTCGTCCACACTACTGGTTTTTTTACGCAGGATGTGGCGACACCACATGTGGGTGAAAGATTTGCTGGGTGAAAGATTTGCTTCGAGAAACCTCCGGCAACGGCTGCATCCTCTCTAGGTAATTTTAAGACGTGCGACCTTCCAAGTCCCCCGATCTAAAGCCCTGTGACTTCTGGTTGTGGGGCAATCTAAATGGCTGTGTCTATCAGGGATGTATTCAGACTCTTATGGGCCTGAAGGATAGCATATTACGACATATCGCTTTGATTACATCGGATATGCTACGAGCAACAGTCAACCATGGCGTGTTGCAAATACGGCATATTGATGAGTCAGGAGACAATATTCAGTGCACATTATAACTTGTGATCATACCTAACAAATGTACCAGAACCATTGTTATCATGTATTTGATCGCTTCTTCCATTTTTCTGCCTCCACACCGCATTCTGACTACTTATAGCACAATATTTTCAGTTGGTGGCACTAAGTGGAACTACTATATTTTCAGCATGCTCCGCGAGCGCACGGATAAATGAACATACTTTTGGTGTTTCAGTTTCCTGTGATCTCTACAGCCCACACTGCACCACTTGGAACACTGTCACTTTAATTATAACCACCTGATATATACCTGAGAAGGTCATAACCTAAATTGAAAAACAAATTTATTTATTTTATTTATTTACACGTCACGTTCCGTAGGACCAAATTGAGGAGCAAATCTCCAAGGTCATGGAACGTCTCAGTACATAACATAAAAATAATAACAGATAAAAATGTTTATGAACCCGAAAAAAGTCAAGCCATAGGTTTAAGTAAACGCAATCAACAGTACAACAAGAATCAGCTTGATTTTTCAAGGAACTCCTCGACAGAATAGGAGTGACACATGAGGAAGCTCTTCAGTTTCGATTTGAAAGCGCGAGGATTACAGCTAAGATGTTTTTAATTTTAGTGGTAGGTTATTGAAAATGGATGCAGCAGTATGCTGCACACCTTTCTGCACGAGAGTTGAGGAAATCCGATCCAAATGCAGGTTTGATTTCTGCCGAGTATTGGGAATAAGCTAATACAGCTAACAAGAAATGACGGTAAAGAACATATATATTGAGGGGCAATGTCCTAATACCTAGACTCTTGAACAGGGGTCGACAAGACGTTCGTGAACTTACACCACTAATTACTCGAGCCGCCCGTTTCTGGGCTAAAAATTAGAATGGGGAGAGTTACCCAAAAATATAATACTATATGACATAATCGAATGAAAATAAACAAAGTAGACTATTTTTCGTGTCGAACGATCACTCACTTCAGGTGCCTTTCGAATAGTCAAAATGGCAGCATTAAGTCTTTGAACAAGATACTGAACATGGACTTTCCACGACAGTTTACTGTCTATCTGAACACCTAGAAATTTGAACTGTTGAGTTTCATTAATCATATGTCCATTCTGTGAAATTAAAACGTCAGGTTTTGTTGAATTGCGCGTTATAAACTATAAAAACTGTGTCTTACTGTGATTTAACGTTAGTTTATTTTCTACAAACCAGGGACTTATGTCATGAACTGTACTATTTGAACTGAGACAATGTTGCACACAACATCCTTTAGTACCAAGCTAGTGTCATCAGCAAACAGAAATATTTTACAGTTACCCATAATACAAGAGGGCATATCATTTATAGAAATAAGGAACTGGAGTGGCCCCAACACTGATCCCTGGGGCAACCCCACTTAACGCTACCCCCCTCATATCCCACATCACAGCCATTCTCAACACAGTGAATAATGACTTTTTGCTGTCTGTTGCCAAAGTAAGAGGTGAATCAATTGTGAGCTACTCCCCACATTTCGTTATGGTCCAACTTCTGGAGCAATATTTTATGATCAATACAATCAAACGCCTTAGTTAATTCAAAAAAATATGCCTAGTCTTCGAAGCCTTTTGTTTAACTCATCCAGCAACACACAGAGAAAAGAGAACATAGCATTTTCAGTTGTTAAACGACTTCTGAAGACGAACTGTAAATTTGATAGCAATTTCAATGATTGTAGCAAACACTGATGGCATAGAAATATGTCTAAAATTCTCTACATTACCCCTTTCTCCCTTTTTATAAAGGAAAGTGACTATACTTAAAGAAAAAATTACAAATTTGGCTAAGTACAGGACTAACATGTGCAGCAAAGTACTCCAATATTCTGCTAGGCACTCCATGATATCCACGAGAGTTCTTTGTCTTCAATGATTTAATTATTGACTCAGTCTTCCCCTTGTTAGTATCATAGAGGAGTATTTCAGACATCAATCTCGAAAGGCATTTTCCAAGAGAGTTATATGATTCCCTGTAGAAACTAAATTTTTATTTAATTCACCAGCAATGCTCGGAAAATGATTGTTAAATGCTGTACATATACCTGATTTATCAGTAACAGAAATATTTTTACTATGAACTAACTTTATATCGTCGACCTTGTGATGCTGACTAGACACATCCTTCACAACTGACCATATGGTTTTAATTTTATCTTGAGAATTAGCTATTCTGTTAGCATACCACTTACTATTTGCCTTCCTAATAACATTTTAAGCACCTTACAGTATTGTTTGTAATGAATACTGCAGCTTGAGTGTGACTACTTCTAAAATTTTGATATAATTCCTTCTTTGTTCTACATGATATCCTTATCCAACTACTGCTAATACCCCGTTTATAACGTTCTAATGGAAAGCAGTTCTCAAAGAGCATCAGAAATGTATTAAGGAAAGCATTATATTTATCATCTATGTTATCGGCACTATAAACATCCTGCCACTCTTGTTTCTTAATAAGGTTTAAAAAACTATTGCCGTTGGATTAACTTTCCTACATATGTGACATTTGTTTGAGTGCAGAAGCGTTTCAGTGTTAAAATTTGTCTGGAAGGCCATTCACCGTTTTACTAACAGAATGCCCATCTAATAATGAAGAATGAATAAAAATATTGTCTATGGCTGTGCTACTGTTCCCCTGCACCCTAGTTGGAAAAAAGATAATCTGCATCAGATCATGTGAATTTAGGAGACCTACCAACATCCTTCTTCATGCGCCATTATATACAAAATTTATATTGAAGTCACCACATATAACTAATTTCTGGTACTTCCTATAAAGTGGATCAAGCTCCCTCTCTACCTTGAGCAGAAATGCTCTGAAGTCAGAGTTAGGGGACCCATAAACAACAAAAATTAGAAGTTTAGTTTCACTAAATTCAACTGCCCCTGCACAACATTCAAATATCTGTTCAGTGCAGTCCCGTGATACGTCCATGAACTCAAATGGAATACTGTTTTTTTACGTACATGACCACTCCCCCACCCCGCAAGGAACTTCTTGAAAAACAGCCAGCCTCTGAATTGTCAAATTATTTAAGTGGTGCTCCTATATACCAACAATTTCAGCGTCAACATCTATAAGCAGTTCATTAACTTTACCTCTAATACCTCTTATATTTTGACGAAATATGCTAATTACTTCTCCACTTGGAAACATGACGTCCTCTGAAGGTGAGCCCTTTGGTAGAGGGAGTTCCTTTGAGCAGATATAATTATCAGCTGACTTCAATCTAAAATAGGTGCAGCTCTCTAACACCAACTACCACAGGAATTTTTCCATGAGTGGCCTCACCATCACCCGCTACACCTGTAAGTTTTGCCAGCCTCCCCATCCCAAACCTATTGAGGTGCAGGCCATGCCTAGTGAAGCCCGATCTACTGATAGACTTAACTGGCACCATTAAAATGTGACCCATGCCCTCAGCCATCAGTGCCTTCTCCAATCCCATGTTAACACGCTTAACAGTCGCATTAAGATGTTATTACCAGTTTAGTTTTACATCTACAGATGCTGTCAATACTTAGTGCATTGAAAGTGCTAAGTTATGTATAAATTTGGAACTCTCATGATACTAGGCCACTGGCTGAGTGAAGTGTATTTCATGTGGGAGGAATACAGCATCCATCTTTGGTTTGGCCAATAATTTATTAGGTTTTTTTGTTGTAGGTACCTTGCTAACTCCATGGTCTATGAAGATTTGTAGTAGTCTTGTATAAGTCTCACACTTTATGTTCCGAGCATTTTATTCCCAGGTCATGTGTGACGATTGTATTATTTGCTGTAGTGCGGCAGATGGTCCCTTTGGAAGTAAAGCCGAATGACTTGCTTCAAGAAGGTGGACAACACAAACTGTGGCAAAATAGTAACAGTCTCGATGTTGGCCATTGAGTTCTCGAGCGAAGCTACTTCAACAACACAAGTAAAAGTTAACTTTTGTATGTCCACCCTTGTAATTGGATATTAGAGGGACTTTGGCCGTTCGCTTGTGTAATAAAATGGAACACGTACAGTCGTCCTTACAATGGTATTTATTATATGGCTACCAGTTTAGGTGCTTCAGTGCACCATCTTTAGGCCTTATATGATGCTGAGGGGGTCAACTCCAACCATATACACAATTCATCAGTGGCCAACTTCTATGACCTCTTTTTCGCAGACTACCTGTAAGAATGATGTTACGTCTAAATCATTGTTACAGGTAGTGTGCGGAAAAGAGGTCATAGAAGTTGGCCACTGATGAATCGTGAATACGATTGGAGTTGATCTCCCCCCCCCCCTCCCGCCCCGCCTCAGCTTCAGTTACGTCTTAAAGAGGATGCAGTGAAGCACTGAAAATGGTAGCCATATAACAAATAACGTCGTAAGGACAGCTATAGGTGTTCCATTTTATTACACAAGTTAACTGTCGAGGTTACCAAAGCATGGATGTAGAGTGAGGAGATGCATAAAACAGTTTTGGTTTGTTTACAAACGTTGCTACGTACAGTAAATTGTAAGTTCCTGAAATTAATGCTGTTGTTCTTTAGTATTAATACGCTCGTCCTCTGTAACACATTAGACAAGGAAAAAAAACTGATTTTATATCATCAGTGATGGTGTGAAACAGTGTGCTCATCAAACCCTGCATGATTCTTCAAACGAACTTATGCAAGAGAACTATTTTCAAACTTCTACAAGTGTGTGTCGAAAGCAGTCGATGTGTCGACAGAGACTAATCAAACCATTTACCTTGAAACAAATGTATGTTTTCTTATTCCTACTACTTTGTCGCATGAAATATGTTTCTCTGTAGTAACTTTGTACAATTGTAATTTTGCTCTTGTAAGAGATGTTGCATACCTGGTGAAGATCGAACTCCTCCTTGACTAGAGCCAGCGTCCCTGAGGCTCTTATTGTTGCCAGACCATTGATTGTGTCGGAAAGATGTGAATAAATGGGGCTTCTTCCTGAAACAACACAATATATATGCTGAACAAATATCGCAATGGTAATCTGCCAGATTCTTCAGATTTATCACAGTACGGGGTTCCTTATTTGCTTTAAAGGTGTTAGACTTCGTTTGCAGCTTCCGTGGATAACACAGTTCCTAGAGAAAAGCTTAACATAGTTTTTCTTAATGACTGTGAGAAAAGTTATATCACCAGCTGCAACATAGTCACGAATTTGAACAGTGATCCAATACTGTCAATTGTTTTCTATTCCATTCTTTGATCACAATATAAGTTCCTTTGACGATGACCGGTTTTAGTCAGTAATGACCATCTATGAAGGATGTAGGCAAACAGTTTTCTGCTAGCTACTCCACTTCAGTAGGTTTTGCACAATAACGCCAGAAGCAAAATGACTATGTGGACGATGTGGCCTATTTTACACCGCATTTTAGATTTTTGTGATGATGCTGTGCTGAGTATATTTATATTTTTTAACGATGCCATTACAGCCTTATCACATTAGGACATCGTGTAGGACAGGTACGCTTTACTTATTTTATCTGTACATATCCCAGGTTGTATGATATATTGTGGTATAAAATGTTGTATTGTGTTGAAAGATAGATTGCCCACTAGGTGTATATATTTTTTATATTGTAGATCTGAAGATGGTCATTACTGACTGAAACCGGCCATCGTTAAAGGAATTTATGTTGTGATCAAAGACTGAAATAAAAAAACATATGAAAAGTTATATGTTTTCTCAATATGTAACTCATTTTAGCTCATCTCTGTACCTGAACAGTCTACTTAATTGCTTAACGAGTGTTTTATTTACTTACGAATGCTCTCAAGACTTTTCACACTTCTTCCAGTAATTATGAAAAGTCGCGCCATATAGACGAACATTGCTCCAACGATGATGATGGGAACAATGTAAATATAGTTCACCACTACCACGATTGCTAAAATTCCACAAAGCACCAGGTAAATCTGAAATATGAAAACAAATTCTTGGTATTTCATGAAGAAATAATAACGCGGTTACTAGCACAAAAACTATATACGTTCTAAAGATTAATCGTAGACCTAACAGTTAATTCGGAACGTTAATTTTAGGCCAATGTGACACATTTGTTACAGGAATAATTCTGACAATTTCTGGGTCCTTTTGAAGCTGGACTGAATGATATTTGATCTATTCCTTCTCGAGTGTGTGTGCGTGAGAGAGAGAGAGAGAGAGAGAGAGAGAGAGAGAGAGAGAGAGACGGACGTGGTCCAAATAAAAAAAAATGAAAATTAGTTTTTAATGACACATCAATGAGATAATTAGAAATGGGCGCCTATCCAGAATATTTCTAGATACCGTTCAACCTGAGGCATGCAAATACTATATCAGTGATCGGGTATCAAGTAGATGAAATGCAGCCATGCAGCCTATGAACTGGTAAGGAATATTTTTACTTCGTCCTTAGTTTCACGGTTTATTCTGCAACATACCTACGTACCAAGTATTATGTTGTCATCAAGGATGACATACGTCACAGTGCCATGTAGAGGAGACAGCCTCCTACCTCTGACCAGGAAAATCATTTATATTTCTCGTTGGCCAATTATGAAGCTCACGTGCACTCCATAGAAGTAGATGACAGCGTCGTATGTCCAACAAAGACAGACGTACAGGCCGTCTACTGTAGGATATGTAAGTGCCAAGTTACACATATGTAACGAGCTGTACATTTGAGTTGTCGAATTTTTTATTTGTCTGATACCATTTCTTGTATATATCTTTTCTACACGATTACTGTAGCGTTATTTCTTTATTGTTTTTCTAAGCAATTTATATCAGCAGAGATGTGTAGTAATGACATCAAAGAAATTGTGATTATCAAAGAGATTATGTAATCTAATCACAGTTACGGAGATAGTTTGTAAACCTTTGGACGTATAGCATGCAACGAGTCGGCAACCTTCTCCAATATAGTGGCGTGCTATATCTTGGAGTGTAAGCGCTTAGCTCGGTACAGAACATTTCATAGTGGGGTCTGCTCCTGGAAATAAGTAGTTGTTTTGCGCTTCATGTAAGGCAAGACGAAATCTTAGGGCAGACAAGATGTGGCTGCTTCCTGCTCAACATAATGATTATGAGTCTCTGATCAATGTGCTGTAATAAGTACAACTGTTGCAATAGTAATTGTACCTAAAGAGATACGCAAGAAACAAAAACGTACAGGTGGTGCAATATGACGCACCATGTCTGAGCACCAACGAACTGAGGGTTAATCGCACCATCATAGATCACAAAAGGCAAGAGTTGCTGTTTCAGTTAATTTTTGCAAAAAGGGGAAAACTTGTGTTTTTCTAGAATTTAGTAATATATCACGTAAGAAGATCAACTAGTTTGACCGCAAACTATCCTGTTATACAGATGGTAACCTATATCCTTTTGTGTACGTAGAAATTTCATAGATTATTTCTTTCATTAACAGTACACAGACATGCGTAGTTACAAGTGCTGCTTCATAGCTATGAAGTTAAGTGTACATTACTGAAATTGCTGACTTCGATCATCCTCGTTGATTGAGTAAAACATTTTCAAAAATGTAAAACTGTCTTAGCGGTGTGTACTGCACTGCCACAAAACTGTGACGATGTTAGAGGATGCTAAGCAAGTGTACAGTGGTATAAAGGCCATTGTTCAGTGTGTCATTATATGTTCGAAAGCCTTTTGCCTTGCCACTTACATACGAGCTGTGAATGGATGATAATTCAGAAACGTTATAATTGTTTCATTAGGTATCTTGTCAGCTGCTATGATCAAATGGTGATAGACAGTAAGTGTGTCATTTTATAACTAATGTAAACTGATTCCAAAAATCTTATTAGGCCTCCGTATAAATAAAATGAAGCCGCTGAATTAAATGAAAATAATTTTCGATAATAATACAAATTTATTTAAGATAAAAAACGAGAATAAGACAAGTATAAATACTAGTAGGGTCCATCACTTGTTCGTTGAGCAACAAAACGTGCGCTTTGAAATTCTTGTAACCTCGTTATTATTGTACTATACTCTGATAAGAGATGAGCATTAGGTTGCTGCCTTATCTGCTTTAGAAAATGGGCCTATTTTTCATAATCTAAAATTCGGAATGAGACATGGAAGTCTAGTTCTACCTTAATTCATCACCTTTAGATGGTAAATAATTGTGGCGGAAAGTGAGTATCGACAACCAACACTATTTATTTACTTCGCGTTCGTAGCCGCAACGCCTTGAATATCTGCCCATATGAAATCCCTTGAATCACGGCGTCACCCATATTCTGCATAGAAAACCCCGCATTGATTTCTCTTTATTCTCGATGCGACACGTGTTCCAATGAGCCTCGATGTAATCATTCCTACGATGAAACAACTGTTCTTTTCGGGGCCTCCATCATCTTGCTGAAGCAGGTGCAGGCTCTTATAGGGATCGGGCCCAATAATCTCAATTCGCATAATAAATATCAGAGCGCAGAGCTCCTTTCTGCAAGCTTTGAAACGCACTAATGTTGTTTGTTATTGTCTTTGGGCACTATAACCACCGGTCATCTCGACGGAAAGCCGTGCAAAGGGGCCCAGGTTCGATTCCCGGCTGGGTCGGAGATTTTCTCCGCTTAGGGACTGTGTGTTGTGTTTTCCTCTCCTCATCATCATCCCCGTCGACGCGCAAGTCGCTGAAATGGCGTCAACTCAAAAGACTTGCACCAGGCGACCGGTCTACTCCTGCTTTGTCACCATAGCCTGACAAATCTGAGACAACAGCAATACAAAAAACAGCAACAAACCTTGTCGAGTAAATGAATGAATTAGTCCGTTTACCGGATTTAGTTCCTCGTTGCGCTGTCTGTCTGTGGTATCAGTAAGTTTGGTATTATTGTGTCTACCTTCATTATCGCCCTTAGAAACAAATTGCCAATGTTGCTATAGCTGTTTCAAGCACGTCAACAATTGCTAATCTAGTGCAATAGCTAGAGCTTATGAATATGGTACCAAGAAAATACACGGAGTTCATGGGAAGAAATGGAGAAGATAAGGGTTTAATACTTTTTGGACGACGATTTCGTTGGAGAAAAAGTAAGTGCCCTGACAGGGAAAGGATGAAAGGCAAACAGCCGACGGCCATTCAAAGGAATTATCCCAGCATTTGAGTTAAGGTTTCTAGGAAAACACAACTAAAATCCAAAATATGGGTGCTCGAACGAGGATTTAAATCCTGCTCGAAGTGCCAGGCCAGTGCCATAACTACTGTACTACCT
Source organism: Schistocerca serialis cubense (assembly GCF_023864345.2). Lineage (NCBI taxonomy): Eukaryota > Metazoa > Arthropoda > Insecta > Orthoptera > Acrididae > Schistocerca > Schistocerca serialis. The sequence goes on along the minus strand of NC_064639.1, from coordinate 716,349,511 downwards.
TGTGTAGTGGAAACAATGGAAAAAGTTTAGTCTTGGAGATAAAATAATTTTACTGACAGACACAATAAGAGAGTAAAGACGATTTTTGTTTCTAATAACAAGCCAATTAGTGAAAAGTAAGTGCTGAGATCAATACAGTTCTCAGAGAAAACAGCGTCAAACAAATAACACGTTTAGAGCCGGTACTGCTTATAAATCAGGTCGGATCAAAGAAGAGGTTTCAATGGTACAAGGAGAACAGAAATACGACTGGTGACCAATGAAAGCATGTAATGAGATCTGATGAAATAACTCTTACACTGTCTTATACAGAAGGAAGCATTAACGAACAGAAAACCTGAGAAGAAAAGTGCAGTCTTCGCTTCTGTGAAACATAGAGGAATCTTTGTACTGGATTGGGTATTCATATTTTGGTTTACTACGGACACTATTATCATACTGAAAAGAAAGTTAACCAGTAACATCCAGGATATCAATTTATCATGATATTCATTCAGAGAGATACATATTGCTCGCAGAAAGTGTCCAAATCTTTCCTGATGATAATTCCTAAACTCGCACGGGTGGAAATGTCTAAGATTAGTCTCGAAGGGCCGCCATCACCCGTCAAGGTAGTGAGCAGTTTCTTTCTTACGAGTCTATACAATAATTCTGTTAGTTAGGTTATGCGATCTAAGCTGTATTTTCGAAAAGTCGGGTGATACATCACAAAGAAACGTGTTCGTTAGAAAAACCTTCTAGAACTGGTATTAGTTTCATTCAAACCTACTTCATTTTTTCGTGTAATCGCCGTTTATCTCCAAGCACTTGTTGTAATGTTGCGCTAAGTTCTGCAACTCATGTGAATAGCGTTCTCCTGGTGCCAATTGAATCATTTGACAAAGGCAGTCCTGATTTCGTCGTCATCGTCATACCGTTGTCCAACAAGCCATTTCTTTAAGTGTAGCAACAGATAATAGTCGCTGTATGCGAGGTCGCAATTTTAGGATGAACTGTCGAGAAATTCCCCGCGGAGAAATTGAATGTTACCCTTGGTACGGGTGGTGGTCTTTGGACAAGCGTTGTAGTGGAGGAAGTCTATCCCAGACGACAGTGTCCTGTTCCGGTCAGTTTGGAAGGCTCGTCTCAGTTTGTTGAGCGTTTTGCAGTGCGCGTTAACAGAACTGTTTGGCGACATCTGCGAAATCAATCAAATAAGACTCTTCAAGTTGCAGAAAAGATGCGATAGACATCATTTTTCGACTGTATTAAAGTGACTGTTTGAATGTTTTCGATTCTGGTGAAGTTGAGTGGCTCCAGTACATTGACTTTTGTTCTGATACTTCATTGTGCAAGAAATTTGCAATGTTCGTTACATTCTCGTATTATTTTCTCCAAACGTAATTGTCTTCACCGCTAACACTCCGCATCAACTGCGTCATGTAACACTGTCACACTTCACAGCCCACTATTTTTCAACCAGTACAATTAAATAAATTTAATGGACATAGTTAAATTTTAAAAATTCTCTTTAGAAACAAAAGCTACCTGAATCATCATCATCGCAAACATCGGCAGGAGTTCGTCGATAGAGCCAATATCCTTGGAGAATCTGTTGAGAATCCGCCCAGAGGGATTTGTGTCGAAGAAGCGCATGGCGGCCCTGAGAACGCAGTTGAACATGCGGTCGTGCAGGTTCCTGGAGGCGCGCAGGCACAGGTAGAAGAAGGCGCGCACGCGCACCAGGTTGAGGAGGATGCAGCCGAGCACGAGCCCGCCGTACAGCTCCAGGAAGAAGCGGCCCGGCGGCAGCGCCTCCAGTTGCGACGCCGCCGCCTGGTCGGCGGCGCTGGTCAGCCGCAGAGAGCTGCGCCTCACCTCTGTGTTGGACCTGCCAGGAAAGACCAGCTGGCTTCATTATTGTTCAAAATACGCTAACATCTGAGAAAATAGCAGCATCGATAAAGAATGCCCCGATGTATCCAACATTTTGCCAGCGATGGGTCTACCAGGGAACACTAGTATGTGAACGCATCACTTCGCAAGTTGAAATAGTAAAAAGTACTCTGGCAAAGAGCAGAGGCCGAAGCAAGCCACTGTAGAGGTAATCGACTGTATATCGTCTTGTGACAATGATCGGTATCCGTGAAATACGAGGGGCGGTCAATTTGGTTAAAAAACGCAGAATTTGTTGTGTGACATCCTAGAATATGTCCGCTTCGGTCTCTATAGTTTCATAAACTTCCGACATTCTGCGGCACTATTCGTAACTTTCAAACTTGCGTCTGTAACAGAGGTACGTTCCAAGCAGGGAGCTGTCATTGAGTTTCTTTCGGCGGAAAACATAAGCATCACAGATATCCGTAGCCACTTGCATAATGTCTACGAAGACCTGGCAGTTAACACAAGCACGAAGAGTCGTTGGACGAAGCGTCTGCCATAATCGCAGAGAGATCGCCAAAATTTGTCCGACCTCCTGCGTGCCGGCCGGCCGCACGCAGCTGCGATTCCTGGAGTTTGTGGACACTCTCATTCGAGGTGATGGACGGATCACAATCGAACACCTCGCTTCACACGTGGACGTCTGTTGGTAGCGCTGACACACTCGTCCATCGGTTTGGGTGCTCAAAGGTGTGTGGCCGCTGGGTTCCTCGCCGCCGAACAGAAAGGAGGAGGAGATGAGTGTTTAACGTCCCGTCCACAACGAGGTCATTAGAGACGGAGCACAAGCTCGGATTAGGGAAGGATGGAGAAGAAAAGTAGCCCTGTCCTTTCGAAGGAACCATCCCGGCATTTGCGTTAAGCGACGGAAAGCCTACATCAGGATGGCCGGACGCAGGTTCCAACCGTCGTCCTCCCAAATGCTAATCACGGCGCTACCTCGCCCCGTTATTCCCTCCGTGTCACTCCCAATAAGGTGTATATAAGTACAGCTACTTATATAGCTGAGAAGTATCGACTTGTGAAATGGAATGATAAGAGAGATGTATAAATCCAAGGTCACATTACGTACCTGATTTGTCATTCAAATTGCAACAGCAGAAAGGACAGCAAATAACGAAATTTTCCTTTGCGTATAGAGCAAAGCAGAATGAGTACATAATTAAATTTAAGTGATTTGGAGCTGTTGATTGACCACAGAAAGGCTTTTGACACTGTTCTGTACTGCCGTCTAGTGAAGAAAATACGAGCTTACCAAAAATAAGACCAGATTAGCGACCGTATTCAGGCCTGCCTAGCAGATAGTCCTACACTTCGCTCTTAACGGAACAAAATCGACAAGTGTAAAGGTAATGTCCGGAGCATTCCCAGGAAGAGTGATGGAACCGTTACTGTTTATAATGTATACAAATGATCTAGTAGAAAGCATTGGAAGCTCATTAAGACTGTTCGCAGATGACGCGTTGTTTATAAGGAAGTAGAAACGCCAGAAGACAGTATCGACTTGTAAAATAAAAAAACTTAACTCCTCCTGAACAGGCCACGAAGGCCCAACGGTGTCGACCGGTCGCCATGTCATCTCAGACCACAGGCGCCAATGGATGCGGATATGGAGGGGCACGTGGTCAGCACTCCGCTTTCCCGGCCTTATGCCAGTTTTAGAGACTGGAGCCGCTACTTCTCAATCAAGTAGCTCCTCAGTTTGCCTCACGAGGGCTGAGTGCACCCCGCTTGCCAACAGCGTTCGGCAGATCGGATGGTCACCCATCCAAGTGCTAGCCCAGGCCGACAGCGCTTAACTTCGCTGATCTGATGTGTTACCACTGCGGCAAGGCCGTTGGCATCGATTTGTAAAATGCTCTGCATTAAATTGATAAATGTTGCAGTCTCTGGCAGTTGACCATGAACGTAAACAAATGTGACGTATTGTGTGTACATAAAAAAAAATCCACTGCTGTTCAACTACACATTACTGCTAATAAATTTCTAGAAACAGTATTTACCGTAAAATCTAGGAGTAACTACTCAGAGCGACATTAAGTGGAATGACTACAAAAAACAAATAGTGAGAAAAGTAGATGTCAGACTCTGATTCATTGTAACTCATTATAACCGCTTACAAGGTGCTTCTTGACCGATTTTAGGGCATTGTTCCTCAATCTGGGACGCTTACGAAATAGGCTTATAGAAGAAATAGACAAGATCCAACGGAGAGCGGCGCGTTTCGTCACGGGATCGTTTATTCGTCAGAGACGTTCAACAAACTCCTGAGGCAGACACTACGAGCGAGGCGTTGTGCATCACGGAGGGGTTTACTATCGACATTTCGAGAGATTACTTTCCGGGAAGAGCCGAACAACATTTTACTTCCTCCCATTTATATCTCGAGAACTGAGCACGATGAAAAAATCTGAGAAAGTAGAGCTAACAGAGAGGCTTACCTATAATAATTCTTTCCATGTGCCTTTCGTGAGCGGAGCAGGGAAGGGGAATCCAGTTAATGTTACTGGTACCAGAGGTACCCTCCGCCTTAGTGTCACTGCGGAATACTGATGTAGATGTAGGTGTATGAAGTGCGAAATTTGATACATACAGTCCGTCGGGGCCCCCAATGACGGATGCGTGTATGCTGATGCTGTACACTGCTCCTCTGAAAAGACGACGTCGTGCCTCTCCTTTGACCAGTGATGTCGATGCACTGCACTGCTGTTCTTTGCGCGTCAAGGGAAGCCGCAACAATGGTCGCAGTGCAGACAGTCGGCGATGCTCGTGACGTCATCGCACTACCGTATACCGCTGCCCACTGTCAGATGCAACGGACTTCCCGAGGCCTTAAGGTCCTGCACGTTCGAGACAAACAGTTCTCTCTGCCGCTGGTCGCGCAGTACAGCTGAGGTGCTTCAACGTGCCGAAGTATGGCCCTCCTGAACTCACCGAACCCATACTCGCAAGGCAGTCGTGGGATTCCGCCCAATGCGAGCAGCAGCGTCGTAGAAAGATCTTATAACCAAGCAACATTCAGATGCGATTTATGACAAGAAACCCGTTGCGTTACCATTATGTAATGTGGGTTGTGTCAGTCCTACCTACACCGTACAGTACCGCTGATGTTCATCATTTGAATATCGAAGTATGCAGTACAGTTCATGCCAATTTCACATTTGTACCTTCCGCTCTTACACATATTGAGTAGTTTGTTTCAGAAAACTAAGAATAACAGTATGTGTACGACTTCAAATATCTGAGGTAGATCCATCTTACGATTTACCAAAAAGAGTCTTGTAGAGTACAATAACTGAAAAGAGCGATTACTGTTTGGTAATACTATTTGCGACTAACATTTCCATTGTCCATTCCAACGTCGCCGATAAACGTTATTTAGTCACAGACGACTTTAAGAATACGATCATAGTATTCACCCGTGTAGCACGGACAATGTGTATGTGAGAGTGTATGTGGCCAGATTTACAAAATGATCATTCCTGTTCAGAACAGAACAAAAAAATCGGTTCCAATGGTTCAAATGGCTCTAAGCACTATGGGACTTAACATCTGAGGTCCTCAGTCTCCTACACTTAGAACTACTTAGACCTAACTAACCTACGGACATCACACACATCCATGCCCGAGGCAGGATTCGAACCTGCGACAGTAGCAGCAGCGCGGTTCCGGTCTGAAGCGACTAGAACCGCTCGGCCACAGTAGCCGGCAAATATCAGTCTTCAAACGAAATCAGTCTTCGAACTATATTATGCCCTTGTTTGATTGAGTTCGAAATATGAAAATGTGTATCGTTTCCTCATATCTGGTAACATCTTCGTATCAAATGATGGACGCTTTGGTATGTTAGACAAAGAAATAAATTCCGCAAGTCATATTTACACACCAGATCAATGCTCTGGTTTTCCGCCAAAAGAAACACAATGACAGCTCTCTGCTTGGAAGGTATCTCTGTTACAGACGCCATTTTGACGGTTACATTTAGCGCCGCCACTTATCGGAACTTCATGAAACTGCAGGAACTGAAGCGGGGATATTCCACGATGTCCCACAACAGAGTCAGCATTTTTTCAACTGAAATTGGTCGACAGAAAAGGAGTATCGCATTACTTACTGAACGCCCCTCGTACAGTCAAAACCTAAATTTGATTGTCACCAAGCCTTCTTTCTACAAGTGAATCAGTTATACGCTTCACTCTGTCGTAGTAGAGTGACAGATGAGAGTACAGGGCAGAGCGCTGCGGCGTGCTGACCAGTAAGTGATGACGTAGTCGGAGCCGCTGGTGACGACCTGGGACACCAGTATGAGCGCCGCGACGGCGGACACCCCGCACACTCCGCCGCCAGCCCTGAAGTACTCCCACACCACCCACCAGCTGAGCGACCGCTGCGCCTTCTCCTCGTTACTGTCCTGCTGGGAAGCGTCCAGTTTGGTTTTCCCCGGCTTGTCAGCAGCAATGCTCTGTAAGGAAGACACCAGTGCATCTGCTGGAAGTCAGTTCCTTATTTGTCTTCCACTCAAAGCTATTATTGTAATTCCTACACAGCTCAAGACAGCAAACAAAATTAGTTTCATAATGACTGCATATGAAGACCATTTTGAGAGCGACAGTACTCATGGGAGACAATGATATATTGTCATAGATATACAAAATTTTATTGACTGGAAAAGGACCTAATAGTTTCTTTTCTGATATACACTATATTCTTTTCTGTTCGAAGTAGTATTGGAAGTGGCCACTCGTACATGTGTAAGGGAAATACACGTGAAATGAACAGCAGTAAGAACCTTCAGTATCTTTGTAACGTACAATTCACGTAGAATACAGAGAGCAGAAAATTTGCACACTCGGCCTTCACAGAGTCATTCCATGTATACTAGCAGTAAAAATATTTACGGGACGAAAATTGGCGGTGGGCATATTTCCAGGAGAAATTGGTCGTCGTAGAATGGTAATATCTCAAAAGAGGAATCACATGTGAGACAAATACATTTCTTTGATATCCGACAGCAGTGTTCTAAAGATAATGGACTGCATAAAGCGTTTGGGGTATGAAGTTCTGTATGGAAGATTACACTCGTCGTCCAGATGTATTGCTTATATTTACTAATTTCAGTCTGTGCCAAGTGCCATCTGACTTCTTAATCAAATACAACAGATCTTGCACAAAAAGTGTATAATTATTCAATACTAATAGAAAAATTAGATTCTAATCATTTTTATTTAAAACCTTTAAATACTTAATGTGCCTTCTAATGCTAGTAGCTCTGCTTTCTCACCACGCACTATACTCCTACCTTCTTCCCCAAAATATATAGAGCAATTGCTTGCAGAGTTTGGAAATTACCTGCAAACCGTTGTGGTACTCCTACTACTCACTTTATTGCCAAACTTAACACAATGAGTGAGAAAGCGGCAAGAACGAATTAATCGATAGGACCAATGATAGGAGCTTAAGCTGTGGACATGTCTTAAGGCCATTCCTGTTCATGTTGTACCTGGCAGAGAATATTAATCGTAACTTAAATATTTTGCAGGTGATACAGTTATCTACAATGTAGCCTACTAACTGTAAGTAGCTGCGCAAACGTGCAGGCAGATTTTGATAACATTTCAGATTCGTGCAAACATTGGAAAATTAAATGTTCAGAAATGCATAATTGTGCACCTCACAAAACGCAAAAATGTAGTCCTATGAACAGAATCTCAATGAGTCGCAGTTGGTATCTGTCAATTCATGAAAATGTCTAGGTTTGCGGAGGTGTGTACGTAGGCTCAGCCGTAGACAAACCATGCACCACATTTCTGGTCACTGGAAAAATGCAATATGTCTACAACGTATATTGCTTGCAAAGCACTCGTGCGATCCATCGTAGCATATTTCTTGTGCAGGACTAATGCCAGATAGGACTCTCTGGTTATACGGAAAGTATATGAAGAAGGATGGAACAAACAGATGCACGGGAAAGCGTCGTGGAAATGCAAAACCTCCAACTGGCAGAGGCCTGAAGATAATCGTCTATGCCATCTACCCCATGAAAGATTATTTACTAAGTTTCAACAAGCAGTGTTAAGAGAGGAATATAGGAATATGCCACAGTCCCCTACGATTCCTTCCCATTGGAACCGCGAAGCCAAGATTAGATTAATAACTACGCGCATTGAGGCATACAAGCTTCATATGCTAATGAAAAGGAAAAAAATTCTACTGTCTGGCATAATGAGAACCGCCCTCTGCCGTCCTCTTCATACTGGTTTGCAGAGCATGAATCTGTGTGTAGAATCTGATTCGAAAGTAGTAGATGAAGTGATGCGAAGAAGTGTTCTTAAATGATCTGGCTACGTGAAGCTTATTGTTGAGGGGGGACCTACCTCGAATAAGCACGAAATTAGTAGTGGAGGATTAGAGGAATAGTGGTATACGAAACGGGAGGCGGGTAGATTTTATCTTTGGTCAGTCGTAAGACAACGTCTTTAAGAGAGGAATAATAAAAATGACTGTAAATGATGATTCTCTCATTTCTGTGTTGGTACTGAATCATCGCACGTGTTTGTTGCAGGACCAGCAATAACTGTTACATAACAATTAAGAATTCATGTACCACACGACACAGACAAATTAAAAAATAATAATAAATACGCCTACACCAACAATCGAACCCTTCAACTCGACTTTTATATCCTAAAAATTCTACACTGAGTACTTATAGCACCTCTCAGCTGCAGGGTTTAAAGATACTTTTCGTGTATGTCACTACAGTGTTGGCAAATAACCGTTATTTAATGCACAGAGCTAAATTTTATGCAGACATTTTTATATTGGTACTACTCAAAAATTGGTGCAGTGATATACGGATGAGCGAATTTTTCTTCAGCCTGACACCTTTGTGTATTTTTGTTACGTCGCTAGGACTCCCTACGTCTGTATACAATGAGGCGCCCAAAGCCATTGAACAGCGATATGCACACATGTAAATGGCGGTAATAACATGTACACAAGCTATAAAGTGCTTTAACGAAGCTGTCACTTGCATTCTGGCTATTCATTTAAAAAGGTTTCCGACGTGGTTATGGCCGCACGATGGGAATTAATAGACTTTGAACGCGCAGTCGTAGTTGGAGCTAGACGCATGGGACATTCTATTTCGGAAATCGTAACGGAATCCACTGCGTCAAGAGTGTGCCGAGAACACCAAATTTCAGGAAGTACCTCTCACCATGGACAATGCATTGGCCGACGCCCTTCGCTTAACGACGGAGAGCAGCGGCGTTCGCGTCGAGTTTTCGGTGCTAAAAAACAAGCAACATCGCGTGAAATAACCGCAGAAACTAATGTGTGACGTACGACGAACGTTTCCGTTAGGATACTGCGGTGAAATTTGGCATAATGGGCTGTGGCAGCATACGACCGACGCGAGTGCCTTCGCTGAATGTACGACATTGTCTGCAGCGTCTCTCCTGGGCTCGTGACCTTATCGGCTGGACCCTAGATGACTGGAAAATTGTGGCCTCGTGCCGATTTCAATAGCTAAGAGCTGATGGTAGGACTAGAGTGTGGCGCAGACCCCAGAAAGCCATGGACCCAAGTTCTCAACAATGCACTGTGCGAGCTAACGATTGCTCCACAATGGTATGGGTTGTGTTTACTTGGAATGAACTGGGTCTTCTGGTTCAACTAAACGAATCACTGAGTGGAAATGTTTGTGTTCGGCTACTTGGAGACCCTTTGTAGCCATTCAACGATGTGATGTCGCGACTCGCTTTAGGAAAATTCTGGACAGATCGAGAGGATGATTTGGCCGCCCACACCGCCAGACGTGAATTCCATAGAGCATTTGTAGGATATAATCCAGAGGTCATTTCGTGCACAATATCCTGTACCGTCAACACTTCCGCAATTATGGACCGCTTCAGAGGCAGCATGGCTCAGTATTTCAGCAGGGGACTTCCATCGACGTGTTGAGTCCATGTCACGTCCAGTTGCTGCATTAATCTTCACAAAAGGAGGCCCGACATGATATTAAAAAGTTTCCCATGACTTTTGTCACCTCAGTGTACATGCTGGAACTAAAGTGGAGCCGTAGTTTGACAACACTACGTATTAACTCCATGGAGCGCATGACAGTTCTGAAGTGTCAGTGGTGGATAATCTATAACCTTGGCCATTCGAAATTAGCATACACCGAGCAATATTGTACCACAGTTGTACCACAGTCCATTGTTCAAAACGATTATAATCTTTGCCTAAGTTCTCTATACTACCGAGACACAGATCTCTGATTTCAGTAAATGGAATTTCGACGTTCCTATAGATTCTTGTCATCTCCATAATCCGCCATGTTGTAATTAGCCAAAAAAGTTCTGTACTTACTTCCACCTCTGAACTTGATATTAGTAAGCAATGAAAAGGCTGAGTTGCAAGCAGAAGCGAAAAGTATTTTCATTTTGGGTTCTCGTAACATTTCATAGCAACCATGTTGTAATTAGGCAAGAAACGAAACACCAGCATCTTTGGCTGGAGCGCTCAGACAGCTGAAGTTCGACATCCAGATAGTATAGAGGTCACAGTCTCAGACACATTTCACGTAATGTCACTGTGACTGTGTAAAACGAAGTAGTACCAGACTGTGGTGGGATATAATTACTTAGTGATATTTGCAAACAGTATTTCTGTGGAAAATATTCGAAAAATTTTGCACTATGCAACGATTAGTCAGTACTGACCGTGACAGAAAGTTAACTTTGCACGTGACTCTTTACAATCGTAATTTACTTTGTCCCCAGTTTTGAAGTTTTGTTTGGGTTGTGGGAGATATGTAATATACCTGGGGGATTACTTCACTATACGCAGTTAATTTTAATCTCAAATTGTGACGTAAGAGATTCTTTTTTCTTGCATCAAAAGGCAAATAAGTACAAAGTGTCACAAAACTAATTAACATTAAAGGTGCTAAGACCGTCTAGAAAATATATTATTACTTTGTGTGTAAATGTTAGGAACTGAGCGCATTGAGGAGGTTGATGTACTGAAATTTCATAACGTGAAACTTAACTCCAACATGGGAACAGCCCAGTCCAACATGTCGAAAACTGCCCTGATTCTTTTTTTATTTATTTTTTTTCTTTTTTTTTGTATTTGAGGAGTACACCGAAAGAAACACAACGTCAAAATGTTAGCTGCTAAGACAGAGCGCAAGCTTTTTTTTTTTTTAAAAAAAAAAAAGGTTGAAATACGCCAAATTCTTAGCTCGCCAGGTGGCTGGCGAAATGTAGACCCCTGTGGTAGCTGCAGCAGATGGCGCATGTGCAAAACGACGGGCACATGTCCTTGCTGATGATACTACGGTAAACATATAACGTTGCACAACAAGACCGTAATTTGTAAATAGAATTTCAGCTTCCGTCGATAGTTTCTCTGACACAATTATTCATAACTACTATTTGCTCAAGTTTGCTGCTCATTTAATATCCAGCAGTTGCCTTTGCAGTATCGCTGTCAACAGTGGAGATGAAACTGAATCAATATTATTTGAGATTTCTTGATATATACTTACTAATAGCGTCTGTATGTATGCAGGTTCCAGAGTTTAACATAATGTAGAATCCAATTAGTGTTTTCTACCTTGCAAATATGAAATATGAAGAACGTACTACCAGTATGAATCGAAATCACCTACTTCTCTTGAAGACCTACATATGTATTATTTGCTAGTTAATTTCTTGGACATTCATTCCAATGATGTTGACATTTTCCTAGAAATTGTGGAAACATTAGAAGAAACAGGAAATAGCTAGCACATTTCCTTGAACAGTAAATGAGCGACGACTGTCGTGCTAATTACCGTCCATTACAGATATAGGGTACCTTCCAAGCCCAAAAGAAAAGACGTACAGTAATAGCTTTCAGTGAGAACGAAAAGACTGTAAATTTCTTTCGATAAACCGAGGAGGTAGAAAACACTTAAACTTCAGCAGTGTGCAAAGCCGGTTTCGTTTCGTAGAATCTGAACATGAATTGTGTAAATGGAAGGAATTTTTACACGAAGTACGAAATATGCGTCAAAATGGAACTCGCAAAATCGTGAAAGAAAAACTATTGAAAAGATTTCGAGCTCCTCGTGAGAGTCAGTGCACTATTACCGAGGCAGATCTACGAGACTTGAAGGTCTGAAATGCAAGGGAGACGAACATTGCTAATTTCCAGGCTTCTTTCAGCGGTTAAACAGATTCACGGAATTATACGGTGAAATCAGAATTACGTAGTTTACCTCAAGTAAACATGTAGAGGAGTTGTCGTTGATAGGTAATACTACAGAGAAATTCGTAGGTGACATGAAGACGAAGCTTCTTGTTATCCCATAAAAGCTGTATATACACCCAATCAGTCATGTTTTGTGTAAACTGCATTTTTATCATTTCGAGCGAAAAACGATAGTGTTGCTTGTGCAGCCGACGAATGTTTTAACAAAAAAAAAAAAAAAAAGGTTCAAATGGCTCTGAGCACTATGGGACTTAACTTCTGAGGTGATCAGTCCCCTAGAACTTAGAACTACTTAAACCTAACTAACCTGAAGACATCACACACATCCACGCCCGAGACAGGATTCGAACCTGCGACCGCAGCGGTCGGGCGGTTCCAGACTGTAGCGCCTAGAACCGCTCCGCCATCCCAGCCTGCAATGTTTTAACACATTCGCATACAACAATACCAGGGGTCTTATCACAGGATTACCATTTCCACACCTTTAATTCTGTCTTCAAGAACATCAAGGCAGATTAGGACCAAAAATTTTAAAAAATGGAACTGTTTACGTGTAAAAGTCTTGTAATCAACGTACCAACATCTGGAAAATGGGAGAGAAGACTTTTCAGTGTCACATCCAAAACATCTTCTCACCATTTGCCGAAAATAATTCTTGCTATTGTTGGATTCCTGTCCTGTACATAACGACACCTCTTTCGGAGGAGGCCAAAGACTGTTAATTCCGATTCCAACCGGAACTAATAGTGTAATTCAGCCCCTATATAAAGAAATTTTTCGACAGTCTTAGGCATTTTTCAGGACATTGTTGGGCAATATAAATTTTAATAGCTCTTTGTCATTTCAGGTCCATCAGCGTAACACTATTATTAAATCTGAAGCATTTACGCAATTTCAGTTTGCATTATCACGTTTTACGAAATTGATCAAATATGTCTATGCATCACAATATGCAGAACAGTATCAACGATCATTTCTTACTCCATCCCAGTTCTCTCTAAATAAAGCTAGTGAATTATTACTGTGAAGTGCCTGAATGCATTAATTTTTCTTTTGTAAAGTATGCTTGTGCATGCAAAATTTTGTTTTCGTCATCCAATGCATACTTAGCATTTCGTAACGATTACAGGTAATAAAAATGAATTGTTTCACTGTTAGCAAAATATATGTTATTCAAAATTTATCATCAGAACTGAGCTACAGGAATTGCTATGAAATATTTAATGTCAACAAATTAAATTCCTGATTCATGTAAGTCGTGTGTAATGTAACATCATACATCGCCTTGATTTTTTTTCCTCTGTTAATCACTTGTGTAAAAACTGCATCTGTCGATATGAACTGCAAGTTACTCAAAAACTAATTTTTTGCGTTATTTTTGGTATGGTTTAAGTACTTAAAATTTACATGTGTGTGGAACAATGGCCACGGCAGTTTCTTACTTCTTTCCAGTTCGTCCAAATGAAACTGGTAATTTCTGTGAAATACCTGAATATGTTCATCTTTTTTATTTTGTCAGGTGTACGAAAAATGTTTGTTTTCGTGCAAACCGCTCGTACAAGCAGCTCTTCGTGCGAAAAAAATGAGTAACTTGAACATTTTTTTAAGAATTACTTGCAGTGCGTCTTAGGACCTAAAACTTTGATGGTGAATTTCTTTCGATGTGTTCTTCCTGAGTGAAAAAGTTCAGATTAGGTTTCGATACCTCGGACTGGATAAATCCATTGTGAGTGTTATTTCTTCGCTCGTAGGCCAGAAACTGAAACCACATTACAGTTAAGTTGTAAAGAGTTCCTTATTATTCTAAGTAGTTGAATAGTCAATGAAACCAATAATTTGAACTGTAAATAGCAGCTACATAATTACAATGCACCATCATAATAAAATAATAATTCAAAGAAACGACATACATGCCGCTCTCGAAAGTGAAGTCTCGTTATAAATTTAGTGAAATACATTTTCAGTAGCTGTTCCAACTATAAGTATAAAGCGCAAAATATTAGGAATATTCCTGGCTTACGTGTACAGAAGCGCGAATATACAAATAAGAAAAAAAAGTTAAGGGGCGTAATGTCTGGGGAGCGGAGTGGCCAGGGCTGTTGGACCGTTCCTTCCAATCTACCGATCCGGACATTACTCCCCCCTCCAGACATTACGCCCCTTGACTTTTTTTTCTGGGGCTATATAAAGGACAGGATCTTCGTCACACCAGTTGCTGACATCGACGAACTGAAGCCTAGAATACAAGCTGCTGTGGGTACTGTGACAGACACATGTTACGAAACAGCTGGTGGGAACTGGAATACTGCCTCGACATTCTCCGAGCTACCAAAGGAGCACACGTTGAGGTTTACTAACGTAAGTGGTCTTAAAAAAACTAGTAACACTAACCTCTTTAACGGCATCAAATGTAAATTATTATGTCAAACGGTTATTCTGTAATAAATTGTTATAATCAGGGCAAGACTTTGTGCCCACCCTGTATAACATTAACATTAACATAGAGAGCCAGCTGTGTCTCGCATGACCGCTGTCTCCTCAAACCGAGCTGGTTTCTGCAGATGAGCTTCTCAGAGTCTAGAAAGGTGATTATGTCTGAACGCAAAATATGTTCCATGATTCTACAACAAATCGATGTCAGTGAAATTGGCCGGTAATTATGAGTATCCGATTTTTTACCCTTTTTGTAGATTGCTATGGCCTGGGCCTTCTTCCAGTCCCGTGGAACGTTCCGCTGTTCCGATGGTTTCTGATAGATGATGGATAAGAATGGTGCTATATTTGTAAAACAGTCAACATAAAATTTTACGCGGATACCGTCTGGGCCAGATGCCTTCCTGGCGACTAAGGATATTAACTGTTTTACAATCCCAGTTACACTAAACATTATGTCAGCCATCCTTTCATTTGTTCGATAATTGAAAGGGGGATTGGTGCTGCAGTTCTCCACCGTAAACGAGTTTTTGAAAGCTAGGTTTAGCATTTCGGCCTTCTGTTTATCATCATCCATTACATTACCCGTACTGTCAGCAAGAGAAGGTATTGAATTATTTGTAGCGTTTATAGATTTTACGTACGACCAAAATTTTTGGGGTAATTTTTAGAATCTGCAGATAAAATATTGATTTAAAATTCGTTAAAAGAATCTCTCATTGACATTTTGACAGCAGCTTTCATTTCACATAATTTCTGTTTGTCAGCGGGGCAGTGACTACGTTTAAAACGACTGTGCAAAATTCTCTGCTTTCTCAGAAACGTCCTAATATGATTGTTGAACCAAGATGGATCCTTATCCTTCCCTGTATTTTTGCTAGGCACATATTTCTCCAGCACGTGGTGCAAATACCTTTGAATTCCGATCAAAGATGCTCAATATCTTTGTGTTCTGCGGTGAATGCTTGGAGCTGACTATGAAAATATTCATTAATGAAACTTTTGAAACTTCCTGGCAGATTAAAACTGTGTGCCCGCCCGAGACTCGAACTCGGGAACTTTGCCTTTCGCGGGCAAGTGCTCTACCATCTCAGCTACCGAAGCACGACTCACGCCCGGTCTCACAGCTTTACTTCTGCCAGTATCTCGTCTCCTATCTTCCAAACTTTACAGAAGCTCTCCTGCGAACCTTGCAGAACTAGCACTCCTGAAAGAAAGCATAATGCGGAGACATGGCTTAGCCACAGCCTGGGGGACGTTTTCAGAATGAGATTTTCACTCTGCAGCGGAGTGTGCGCTAATATGAAACTTCCTGGCAGATTAAAACTGTGTGCCCGACCGAGACCATGTCTCCGCATTATCCTTTCTTTCAGGAGTGCTAGTTCTGCAAGGTTCGCAGGAGAGCTTCTGTAAAGTTTGGAAGGTAGGAGACGAGATACTGGCAGAAGTAAAACTGTGAGACTGGGCGTGAATCGTGCTTCGGTAGCTCAGATGGTAGAGCACTTGCCCGCGAAAGGCAAAGGTCCCGAGTTCGAGTCTCGGTCGGGCACACAGTTTTAATCTGCCAGGAAGTTTCATATCAGCGCACACTTCGCTGCAGAGTGAAAATCTCATTCTGGAAACGTCCCCCAGGCTGTGGCTAAGCCATGTCTCCGCATTATCCTTCCTTTCAGGAGTGCTAGTTCTGCAAGGTTCGCAGGAGAGCTTCTGTAAAGTTTGCTTTCCAAAACAAGAAAACTCTGCGCTGTTTCTTTGATATTTTTTTTTTTTTTTTTTTTTTTTTTTTTTTTTTTTTTTTTTTTTTTTTTTGCGACTTCCACTGACATAGGAGCCACAACGACATTATGGTCGCTACTCGAGTATTTGTGTGTGAACCCTTAATTTCTTTTTGCGCGCGCGCGCGCACACACACACACACACACACACACACACACACACACAACATATTTATGCAAAACATTTGTAAAGGGTTTAACTTGCAGTATCTCATAGTACGTTAAAGGATGGTCAAAAGTATCCAAACGCTCTGAATTTTCTTTGTGCCATCTTTTCCCAAAAAATTACGTAAAGAAAAATTTGAACAAATCATCTAATTAATTATTTTCCACATATAAAATGTTGGGAAATATCATAACGCAGGCAGCCAGTAGAAAGATTAAACTCACTGACTATGTATTTTGCAAATCTCAGCTTGTGTGAGACCAGTACATATGCAGTTTTGTCGAACTGACGAAAGATAACGTGCTTTGAGAGTGCGAAAGTATTGACTCAGTGAAGAACTTTTATTTGTTCCGATAAGTCTCACATGTAGTCATTGTAACATTACACGCGTGCTGCATTGCAAAACACCAATGGGCATTACAACTTAAAGGTGAACTTGTCGACAAAAGAAAACAATGTTGTTATCATGTAATAAACTCGTGTGATATCAAATTAATGTGAACATTATAGTAATCCCCTCAAATTAATTGCTTTCAACATCTATGATGTTTGTCAAGTATCACAATGTCTAAAATATCCCTAAAAATATATTAGCAATGCGAAAAGTGCAATGTTTATATCGAATTTGCGTCTAAAACATGACTGTGAACTCTAAAGTACAGATAAGTTTTGGCAAGTTTTATATACATTTATATATACTCTTGCCTCATTAAAGTAAGCATTTCAGAGAGGAAATTTATTGTGGATTATAAGTCAGAGAGATGATGATGAGGCAGATGTGAAAATATTGTATGTAATTTTTTGATGTTGTGTGCACATATGTATAATGAAAACTGATGATGAGACAATACAGTGGATTAGATAGATATAGAATATCTGACCACCATTAAGCTGAACACTATTGGGTGGAGAGAATGATGGTCATTGAAGAATGATGGTTACCGGAGTGCACAATAATTAACGTACGATTTTCTGCAGTTGTGATCGTGGTCAGGGTAGTTTTACAACTTTGATCTTTTGGACCTAAAATGTAATGTCAAATGCTGGTTTAAAACGTTATTTGTGATTGTTTAGGATGGAAATAGCATTGGGTTATTTACTTTAGAGTTCGCAGTCATGTTTTAGACACAAATTTGATACAGACATTACACTTTTTTTCATTACTGGTATATTTTTGCAGATGTTTTACACATTGTGACGCTTGAACAACAATATGGATGTGGAGCACAATTGATTTGAGGATATCACTATAATATTCACATCACTTTAATATCACACGAGTTTATTACGTGGTAACAACATTGTTTACTTTTGTCGACAGGTTCACCTTTAAGCTGTAGTGCCCATGGGTGTTTTGCACTGCAGAATGCGTGATTGGACGTGAGATGTCGGAACAAACAAAAGTACTTTATTCAGTAAATACTTACGCAATCTCGACAAAACTGCGTGTGTACTTTGCTCACAGAAGCTGAGTCTTGCAAAATGCATAATCAATGAGTTCAGTCTTTCTATTGCCTGCCTGCCTTATGATATTTGAAACAATTTAGATGTGGAGAATAGTCAGTTAACTGCTTTGTTCAAATTTTGCACATACACAAGTGGTGTTTTACAAATTTTTTGGATAAACATGGCGCAAGAAAATTCAGAGCTTATGAATACTTGTGAGCATCTTTTAAAGTACTATGAAATATTGCAAGTTACTCCCTTCACATAATTTTTGCATCAATATGTTGTGTTTTACGACGGTCGGCGTAATGAAAAATAGGTCTGCAAATGCCTCTGCTCGCTGGTTCTCGTCGTCTAACTCGGGGATGATATCAAACCCTTACTACCGCCAGATACTTTTGTTTGACACCTGTTGAACTGCATAAATAAAATACTCTCAATGCTGCTGAACGAAAAGTATGAACGTTAACCAGGGTACTGTCTGGGAGGCTGATGTCAAATGAGGAATCGAATGCGTGTGTTACGTTCATTAAAATACGCAAGTTTTTATTCGTAACTAAAAATAGTTTACTGGCGGTATCTATGAAACAGTTACGTGCCGTTTTAATTATTGCTCGAGCTCCCTCCCAACAGCGATTTTGAAAACGCCATAAATTTTAATAAAAGTTGTTGTATACTGAAGAACATCAGATGAAACATAGAAAATCGATCAATTCGCTACAACATGACCACTCCCGATGATCTAAAGTTCATTTGACAGCAGCTTGCACTCGTGACTGTCGGATGCTACAAAATTTTCAGAGCCCCGACCGGTTTAAACACAGTTAAAGAAATGGTTCAAACGGCTCTGAGCACTATGGGACTTAACATCTTAGGCCATTAGTCTCCTAGAACTTAGAACTACTTAAACCTAACTAACCTAAGTACATCACACACATCCATGCCCGAGGGAGGATTCGAACCTGCGACCGTAGCGGTCGCGGGGTTCCAGACTGAAGCACCTAGAACAGCTCGGCTACTTCGGCCGGCAAACACAGTTAAAGTTCAGTGGCTCTGTTTCAGAATCAGTCCCCTAAGCGTGGTGGAAATAATTGGAGTCCATCCTAGGAACTAAGTCCCATTGGTATTTCAAAACGCAGTTCGGAATGCTCAAAAACAGAGTCCCACAGTAACGCGCCAGCGACTAAGTATGGCGACACACGAAAGGAAACAGAGTCCCACAGCTACGATTTTGCAGCAAAGTCCCGTTTGCTGCCAAAAACAATCACCAAAAGACTCAACGAGTGAATAACACAAATTCCTACCGTGTTCCACACCGAAAATATTGTAAGTAGGGATTCTTTGATAAAATTTTTATCTTCCGTTTGCGCACACACATGAAAGTCGGCTATGTTAAACACTTCTGGAACCGCAAAAACTAACAGCAATGTATCGCGTCGAGCGACACAGGTCTGGCGTCGGCAAAGGCGAGCAGAATTCTGTCCTGGAGATTTGTGTTAGCACCGGTTAAATACCTTCGATCCGAAATTGCCCAAGCTACGTCACGTAACTGCTTTCCATTGATCACCACTTCTTTACATAACTTTTTCCATAGAAGAGCAATCTTAATTGCGTTTGCACCGCTATACACG